>NW_027460291.1:2981514-3581514 GCF_050947875.1 Dermacentor variabilis
CTAAAAAGTCTAACACACGAATGTCTTTGTCAC
Source organism: Dermacentor variabilis (assembly GCF_050947875.1). Classification (NCBI taxonomy): domain Eukaryota; kingdom Metazoa; phylum Arthropoda; class Arachnida; order Ixodida; family Ixodidae; genus Dermacentor; species Dermacentor variabilis. The sequence continues at coordinate 2,981,548 of NW_027460291.1, forward strand.
GGATCTCCTCCGGAGAATACTCCGGCCGAGGGAATGGACTGGGCGACAGGTGTACCCACACAGATGCACATTTAATACCACCCACGCGACACGAATAACAGCACACAAACCGGTAACACTGCCACTAGCGTTCTATTGAGAGTGGTTGGCGTTCGTGCTCACGTCTGGTTCGGTGCGGATGTGGCGTGGTGTGGGTACCGTAGCCGGCGTCGGAGTGGCGTTCGACGTTCGAGGGCTGGCGTCGCTGGAGGCGTCGCTGGTTGCGTCGTACACGCTCCCGGTCCAAGCGCCCGTGGAGGTGTGGCCGATGATGTTGGCGTTGGGGCACCACCCGGAAGGGTGGCAACAGCGGTAGAGACACCCCTGGCCGTAGCAGGTGGTGGCGTCCTCCGTGGACTCTCCAGAACGGGCTCAGGAATGGCAGGAAGTCTGCGGTGCGAAGCCGTAGAACGCGAGCACGCCGGAGCACTAGCCGGCGTCGCTCTCTTCCGGTCGAACCGTCCCTGACCCGCCAACTCTGCGCTGCTTTCTTCTCTCCCGTGTGTCTCGTCCTTCCTCGCCCTTTTATAGCCTTCTTGTTAGTCCACGTAATCCTTCTCTTCGTCTTCTTCTCTTCTTCACCAATCATCGCTTTCCATCTCACCGGATACTTCTCCACCAATCATCTCTTGTCACCTCACAGAGAACTTCTTTATCTTCTTTCGTCTTCGATTAATCCACGTCATTCTTAACGCCATCCTCGTCGTCTTCTTGAAACCTTTCTTCGTCTACTATTTTATTTTATCTTCCCTCTTATATGTGACAAGGGCCCCCTCTCTCAAGAATTGTTCCCTGAAGAACTGCTCCCGTCGTCCTCCTCTTCAAGCCATCCAGCCAGCCGACTATCCTCTGTGGCGACTCTGGCCGCAGCACACCGCACAGCACAACGCAGATGACCAGCACACACCAAAAGCACACCACCAACACATCAATGCCGTTGTCCATACGATGTTCTAAACATGTTAATGTCAATAACTTAACTGCGTTTTCAGAACAATGCAATCGTCCACACGGTGTCCTTAATAAACATGTTAATGTCCAGAACACAGTCCCCCGTATAATCACATAACAACCACAACAACACCAACAACAGGATACATCCCTGAGATACATAGCACAGCAGCAACAACAAGACACCTCCCAGAGATACCTAGAGCTGTTCAGTTGGCTCCACTCATGAAGTCCACCCCAACGTTATCCCTGCCCCCAATATGTTCCACCTGAAATGAGTATTCTTGTAAGGCCAAGCTGGACTTACTGGACTTCTTACTCCGCTTCTCTTTGCTATGCTTTTCTTTGCTTCCGGGATTATCCTTACTGTGTTTCTGCTTGCTTTGTTGCTTTTTTTTACTTTGCTTATCCTTGTCTTTCTCCTTGCTGCTCTCTTTCTTGCTGTGCCTCTTAGAGCCCCGCTTCTTGCTCGCCTTCTCCTTACTGCCTTTGTCCGCCTTCTCCTTGCTTCTTTTTCCCACCTTCTGCTTGCTGAACTTAGCCTTACCAGCCTTCTCCTTGCTTTTGGATCTCCAGCTGCCTTCCTTAGAAGAGTCTTTCTTGGCCTTCTTGGACTTGCGCTTGCCTCCCCCTTTCTCTTTAGTGCTCTTGCTGCTCTTGCTGCTTTTGCTGCTTAGCCAAGTACAGAAACCCTTCTTTTTCTTCTTCTCTTTACTATCCTTGCCTTTGCTTTTCTTCTCTTTGCTCTTACTCTTCTTGTCTTTGGACTTGTCTTTGCACATGAGCATCTTGTTTTTGGTCTTCTTCTCTTTACCCTCTTTCTTTCTTTCCAAACGCTGCGTTGCTCTGTCTGTCGCTTGAGCTCTTGTCTCCACTGCCGACGAGAAACTGACTGCCCCATCCCCGTCGCTCGCCTGAGCTGTCGTGGGCCTTTCCTCCTTTGGGTGTTCTTCAACGTCAAGCATCCTCCGCTCGGGATCGGGGTCCTCGATGCTTCTTGCACCCGTAATGTTTCCCAAGATGAGGTCGTAGATGGGTTGCTCTACGCATTTTGCCACCACCTGTCCAGCATATTATGGTGTGGACACTAGAATTCTGGCTTCAGGAAGGTACTCTACTGTGCTATCTGCGAGATTGAGGGTCGATGTTTCCCCTGTAAGCTCCTCGTCCTTCACCAGGCTTCTCCTAACCAAAGCTGTGTTGGCTCCGTTGTCTCTAAGCACCAAGGCAGGGCGGTCCCCTATTTGCCCCATCACCACCGGCATTGCTGCGTTTGACTTGGGTGTTCCATTCAACACCTCATTTCTCCGCGGCGTTTGCTCTTCTTTCAGCTCTGGAACTTCAGGTGGTGTGACAAGCTCTGTCCGAGAGTCGACAACGAATGCAGATTGGTCTTGCCCCAGAGCTATCCGCTTGAATCTTTGCGGATACGCGGCCAAATCATCTCTTTTGTCATCAAAAGGAGCCATCAACTTTCTTGGACAAACTCTGGCTGGTCTAGGAGACTCGGTACCAGCTAAAGAACGCTGATCATCGTCCGTGATCCCCTCATAGCCTCCTGCGATATGCGCCTGTTTCCACAAAATGAACTCCTTCTCTTGTTCTATCCTTCTTTTCTCCTGTTCCGCCTCGCGAGCTCTTCTAGCCTCTCACTCTTCTGCCTCGCGAGCTACTTCGCGAGCATCTGCGCGTGCTTGCGCCCTTTCCTCTCCCTGCCTTTTTGCTTCTTCTTTCTTCTCGTCCCAGAGACGCATCGCCTCTTCCTTGCTTAAACCTAGCTTGAGCGCAAGTTCCAGCGTCTTTGCCAAATCCATACTTTCTGCCGTCGAGAGATCGGAAGGATTTGAGACAAATGAAAACGAAACAAGGAAATGAATCCTGGCAGGCTCGCCACCTGCCTTTGTCACGGATCTCCTCCGGAGAACACTCTGGCCGAAAGAATGGACTAGGCGACAGGTGTACCCACACAGATGCACATTTAATACCACCCACGCGACACGAACAACAGCACACAAACCTAACAAAACTAACACACAAGATACAAAAACTATCAGTACACACGAACCGGCAACACTGCCACTAGCGTTCTATTGAGAGCGGTTGGCGTTCGTGCTCACGTCTGGTTCGGTGCGGATGTGGCGTGGTGTGGGTCCCGTAGCCGGCGTCGGAGTGGCGTTCGACGTTCGGGGGCTGGCGTCGCTGGAGGCGTCGTTGGTTGCGTCGCACACGCTCCCGGTCGAAGCGCCCGTGGAGGTGTGGCCGATGATGTTGGCGTTGGGGCACCACCCGGAAGGGTGGCAACAGCGGTAGAGACACCCCTGGCCGTAGCAGGTCGTGGCGTCCTCCGTGGACTCTCCGGAACGGGCTCAGGAATGGCAGGAAGTCTGCGGTGCAAAGCCGTAGAAGGCGAGCACGCCGGAGCAGTAGCCGGCGTCGCTCTCTTCCGGTCGAACCGTCCCTGACCCGCCAAGTCTCCGCTGCTTTCTTCTCTCCCCCTGTGTCTCGTCCTTCCTCGCCCTTTTATAGCCTTCTTGTTAGTCCACGTAATCCTTCTCTTCGTCTTCTTCTCTTCTTCACCAATCATCGCTTTCCATCTCACCGGATACTTCTCCACCAATCATCTCTTGTCACCTCACAGAGAACTTCTTTATCTTCTTTCGTCTTCGGTTAATCCACGTCATTCTTAACGCCATCCTCGTCGTCTTCTTGAAACCTTTCTTCGTCTACTATTTTATTTTATCTTCCCTCTTATATGTGACAATCATCAGCAGCGGAAAATTTCAAAAATGTTTTATAAAGGGCGTATGGATATGGTTCAGGTGCTAAGCTTAAAAATACTTGCACCATTTTATGGTCCGAAAGACCATCCTCAGTTTTACATATTTCTAGATATGGTATTAAAGAAATTGACAGAAAAATGAAATCAAGTATTCAAGACTTAGTCTCACAGATTCTTGTATAATCTGTCACTACCGGGGTTTGGCCTAAACAGAAAGCCAGCTCCAAAAGCTGGTCACAACTCGAAACCTCAGTCTGTCCCGGTGAAAGTGCCGGCCAATCAATTCTGGCTAAGTTAAAATCACCTAGAAGTATAACATGCCTCGATACATGTTAGACTCCATAAATTTTTTTAATGCGCAAAATAATATCAACAGGTTAGTTACGAGCCCTGTAAATAGAACCAGTAAAGATTTGACGTTCACCCAACTTGGTTTTATTCCAGACCATTTCCATGGCTCTCTCGGTCTCGGGAATAGCATACCGTACACTGTTCTTTATCAAGAATGCTACGCCGCCACCTCGACCTTCCCGATTTCTTCTGACGACTGGTGTGACTTCTGCATCACTTATACCCTTACGCAGCCATGTCTCTGTTATACCCATAACAAGCCTGGGAATCCTCTCAGTAGAGCCTAACTTTAGTTTGGGTATATCGTCGAATATGTCCTCGTTTACGTTTTTCATTAGCACTTCCTAATTAGCACTTCCTAAGGTGGGCTTGGTGACTGTGCCAGTGCACGGACCACTAATCAGTTCACTCTCGCTATGCAGATGGTTTACTGCGTTGTGCGCCTGCTGCTGCCTGCACTTGCGCATGCGGCATCGCAAACCACATCGGACTGCGGAATCACCGATCCTGGATGCTACGGACCCACTGCCCGGCTCCTACCTGTCGGCAGGCTGCAGTTCCTGCCTAAGCCGCATGGGGCACGCTGGACAGCGGAACTCTCCAAAGCTTGGACTGCCGCATCATCATCGACAGCAACGAGTCTACCAGCTATAAAGGAACAAGCACCTTCGGCACAATCCTGTGGGCTTGGTGACTGTGCCAGTGCACGGACCACTAATCAGTTCACTCTCGCTATGCAGGTTGGTGAACCTTACGTTATGTTTACAAAAAAAGCGAGTAATTATTGCCTGGTACAGCTACCGAGCCCACGGTACTGTGTTACTATTATTGCTGAATGTGTTGACGTAATGCACTCGCTACTACTCCAAGCTGGAGATATTGAATCTAACCCTGGCCCTTCTACTGAAGCCCTTCTCGCGGAAATGCGTAAACTGACTAACGGCCAAGCGCAGGTAATTGCAGAAATACAAGGCCTGAAAGCTCAACTCGGCAATACTGACAAAACAATAGGGAAATTGAACGAAAGACTAACAGATCTCGAAAATCATTATCAGGCATTGGTACCACTGCGGAAAGAAATTGAAATCATGCGCATTGGCACAGAGCGCACTGCCTCTCGAATTTCGGAGCTGGAAGCCCGTATGGATGACGCCGAGAACCGTTCGAGGCGAAATAACCTAATCTTCTACGGCATCCCCGACCCCTCCTCCTCGGAAACATTCGCAGAGACAGAGAAGTTGGTCGCAAACCTTTGTCGGGATAATTTACAGTTAACCTTGGAACCAAGGGATATAGAGCGTGCGCATCGCCTCGGCCGTCCCTCAGCTGGTCGCTGCCGGCCCATAATAGTATAGCTTGCATCACACAAGACCAAAGCTGCAATATTGTCAAATGGCCGGATGCTTAAAGGGACAAGTTATGGCATCGGTGAGGATTTCTCGCGCCCAGTCCAAAATGCCCGTAAACAACTAATTGCTTTTGCTAAAAGCAAGAACAAGCCCTTTTCCGTCCGTTTCAAAACTCTGCATATGAACCAAAAGCGTTACGTCTTTGATGACAGTACTAACAGCATCAAAGAATTATCATAGCATACGAAGCACCAAAAAAAGAAAAAAAAGAACCGAACATATGCTGTCTCTAGCGATGCTCTTTCACTTTCTGCAATTTACACTAACATCCGCAGTTTTCTTCAAAAACGTGAACGTATAGCTAGCATTGTATTGTCCTCTAGCAGTAATCTACTAATACTTACCGAGACGTGGCTCTCTGACGACGTGAGCGATGCCGAAGTGCTATCGGACCTACCGAACTTTCGTGTGTACCGTAATGACCGTGCATCTACGCGCGGTGGTGGCGTACTGATTGCATTCCACGAACGATTGTCTTGCGCAGTCATCAATATACAGTCACAGCTGGAAATATTATGGGTGACTATCCAATCACGCCCACACACCGTACTACTAGGCGTTTGTTACAGACCTCCCCACACTACTTCCGAATTCTGCAGCCAGCTTAACCAAACCATGTGTCAGCTTATTGCTGCTCACCCAAATGCACACATACTACTATTTGGCGATTTTAACTTCCCGCAAATAGACTGGCATACTGACAATTTGTGTTCTTCGACAGGACTAACCGAAGCCAGGAACTTCCTCGATATCTGCCTCAATTTTAACATGACCCAGCTGGTTTCCGAAGCAACACGTGTTTCACAGGATACATCCAATATCTTAGATCTAATATTAACCAACAACCCCGAAAGCCTTTCGTACATCCATTATCTCAAGGAAATAAGCGACCACAAAGTAATACATGCTGGCTTTTCTTTTCGACCAACAAAGTGCGAAATGTACAAGAAAACGATACAGTTGTATGACAAAGGCGATTATGAAGCAATAAATGAGGGCCTTTCCACATTTTTTCCCACGTTTGAGACAACTTTCCACCACCATAATGTTGACGCTAATTGGACACGTTTTAAAGAAAAGCTGAAGGAATTAACCGATAAATTCGTACCTAAAGTAAGTTTCAGAGCCAGTCGTCACAAACCATGGTTAACGAAAACATTAAAAAGGCTTGAAAATAAAAAGAAACGTCTATTCCGAGTTGCAAAGGTTAGAGATCAACCAAAAGCATGGGAGAAATACTATGAAGCAGATAAAAACTACCTTTCTACTCTATATCAAGCAAAGCACTCTTTTTACCACTTAGAATTACCCAAGCTACTAAAAACTAATCCCAAACAGTTTTGGAAAACACTGAAAGACGACGAACCGCGAGAAATCGTACTCACCAGTGGCCTGAATGAAAGGATTACGGATGTGGACTGTGCGAACTTGTTCAACACCACGTTCGCTACAGTCTTTTCTGATGAAGGGACCGCACCCCCATGTTTACCTTTGCTCGACTTTCATTGTGACATGCCAGCGATAAATTTTTGTGAAAATGGAATTTCATCCATAATAGAAAATATTAAATTGTCATCTTCTGCTGGAATGGACGAAATTAATACCAAAATCTTGAAAAACACCAAACGTCTCACTTTATCTCACCCTAATTTTTTCACAGTCACTTTCTTCAGGAGTCATTCCAGATGACTGGAGGACAGGGAAGGTCGTTCCTGTTTTCAAGTCAGGCAGCAGAAATTCCCCACTAAACTACCGCCCTATCTCTCTAACAAGCGTCCCCTGTAAAATCATGGAGCATGTGATCTACTCCCATATAATAAATTTCCTTGACAGTAATCACTTTTTCCATCCTTCACAGCATGGCTTCCGCAAGGGGTTGTCATGTGAAACACAGCTTGCAGCTTTTCTACATGACATCCACACTAACCTAGATTGTAACATACAGACTGACGCGATCTTTCATGATTATGCTAAAGCGTTTGATAAAGTGCCTCACCAACGATTACTTGCGAAACTCTCCCCGCTAAATTTACATCCTACTGTGTTAAGATGCATTGCAGAATTTCTTACTAATCGATCACAGTACGTTGTTATAAATAACCACCTATCCACACCGGTTCCAGTAACATCAGGCGTCCCCCAGGGATCGGTTCTTGGCCCGCTCCTATTCTTAATCTATATCAACGACTTACCTTTGCATGTATCCTGTAATATGCGCATGTTCGCGGATGACTGCGTTATCTACCGCACCGTACTTAACACTTCGGATCAGATAACCCTGCAACGTGACCTTACTAATATTTCAGAATGGTGTACCACTTGGTTAATGACACTAAACGTTAACAAATGCAAAAGCATGTCGTTCACCCACTGCCATAACCCTCAGACGTTTGCGTATACAATTGATAATTTCGCTCTTGAATCAACTGACACTTTTAAATACCTCGGTGTCACTGTATCCGACGACCTCAACTGGCGTACGCATGTGCATACCATCATTTCAGCTTCTAACAAAACATTAGGTTTCCTAAAACGTCATTTACGGAAAGCCCCAAATCATATAAAATTACGTGCCTACACATCACTTGTACGGCCGAAACTAGAATATGCCTCAGCAGTCTGGAATGCGCATCAAGCATATCTCATCGACGCTCTTGAAGCGGTGCAATACCGCGCCGCTCGATTCATCCATTCGTCATACTCATATGACGTAAGCGTCACGTCACTGAAATCACTATCTGGGCTTCCGGACCTCGTTTTACGTCGGCGCATCGCTTCCCTCTGTCTTTACCACAAATTCTTTTACAGTCCTATACTTCATCAAGCACCATATATCACGCCCGCAGCGCACATATCATACCGGACGAGCCACTCGCTGCAAGTTTCACGACCACGCTCACGAACATCAACATTTTTAGCCTCGTTTTTTCTTCGCATGGCGGCAGACTGGAACGGCCTCCCCGCTGCCATTGTCGACATAATCTGCCCATCCATATTTTTACAACATGTTACTGACCATCTCCAACTACATCGTACATGATTTTTCCTTATATGTGTGGTTTGTATTTACATACGTGTATGTTGGTCTACATATATAGGCTTTGATATGTGTAAATACATGTGTGAATATACTTGATTATGTATACTATGTATGTGTATATATATATGCGTGCTTGAACTTGAACTTTACTTGAACTAGTGTTAATTCGAACCTTGTACCCACCCCTTATGTAATACCCCTGCAATCGGGGGTCTTTAAGGAAAATAAACTGAACTGAACTGAACTCACTTTCTTGCTCGTCTTTCACAACTCCGCGTACAATTATGTTGTTTCATCGAGGTCGGTTTTCTAAATCATGAACCTTACGGACGAGTACAGCCATATGAGCATCATTCCTGATAACTAAGTTGTCAATTTTAGTGAGCCTGTCGCGTGTTTCATCCAGAGACAGCAATTTATTTTCTACCGTTGATAGCCTGTTTTCAACAAGTTGCAAACTAGTATCGGAAAAAGTTTGCTTTTCTTCTAATTCATTAAGCTTAAGCAGGATTGTCTTCTGCGTTTCAAGAAGTTCCTTAAGTATCTATGTCAGTCAGAGGACCAAGGTTCTCTTCAAAATTTTCGGATAATAACGACATCATCACCACTGACAAACAATCACATAAGCAATTCCAAAGGATGTGTGGACACGGCAACACGACCAAGCACACGTAATTGCTACGGAAACCAATCTTTTTACTAACCTGCACGAACAACGGTATGTCAATCGACATAGTCACGGCCGAGTTGCCGTGTCCACTGAAGGAAGAGGCCGGTGAAGTTCCTTTTATACGCGGTGGGCGTCTGTCCACGTCAGGGTCCATTGAGGTCATCGTGCGCCCAAATGTTTCGCGGTAGCTGGTGTACACGTGCGACTGCGGCAGTACCATCCAGATATCGGGATCTGTACGGAATGTGCCGTCTTCACTTTCCACAGCAAAGAAACACAGTGCATGAACTGACACAAACTCCTGCTGGCAGGAGCCATGGTGCGCTCGATGCCGATTATCAGCTTCAGTGAAGTGCACGCAGGCCGAAAAGACCTGCTCGAACAACGGTATGTCAGTCGACATAGTGACGGCCGAGTTACCGTGTCCAAGAAGCTTCAGAACTTACAGTGGCAGCAGTTAAAATTCAAGTACAGTAGGCTTCCCCTAATTCAACGCCGCGTCATTCAATTTCTTTTTCTTTTTTGTGCGCGTGTGTTAATTCAACACAATGCGTTGGCGGGCTAGTTGGTGCGAATCCATGAATACTTTGTTAAGCGCAAAAAGACAGACACAAGAAAGACGACAGGACAAGGCGCTCACAAAGTATTCAAGTGTTAATTCAATCTCGAACGAAGGTCCTGGCTGGGGCCGACGAAGTTCTATGGACCCAAACTTTCACTATTTTTATCCTGAAATTGGCCTTCTCAGGATAATTTCAACAATTCCAATGATCGCGCTTACCACAATGTTGACTAAATTAGCTGCAGCATAAGTATAAGCGGCGATTAGGGTGCAATCAATGCGTCAAACACAGAAAACGTTCAAAACAGCCATTTTCGACATGTGTACCTGTGCCGGGCACAAAGACCAGAAAAGACGACCTTTCTCTTTGTAAGTTCTGAAACTTCTCTGGGCGAGCGCGCTAAACATTGGGGGGATAACTTATCATTTGCAACGCTGTGCGAGCAGATGGCATCTAACGACATCAAATTCAATCTTGCAGGTCGCTCGAAATTTCAGCCACCATTAGTGTTGAGCTCTAAGACCACTTAATGATGCCGAAATAAAATCCTTGTAATAGTACGATGACAACCAACAAAAAACACTCAATGATGAAAAATATCCAATGAAATTTCACAAAGGGGTTTTTCGAGAAAGTCAGGAACCAGTGACTATTGCCTTAACAGTTAAGAATCCGCTTTGCAATTGCATACGGAATATTTATTGTTATTTTGAGACAACAGTTAAAGAGGGCTATTTCAAGCCAAATGCACCAGCCACGAAGTCGACTTCCCCCAATTTATATTTAAAGATTGCAGCTAACAACGACACCCCTTATGAAAATGACTGTTGAAATGTTGTTGGCAGATTGTTGATGAATTGTTGACTTAATAGCCTTTTCACAATACTTCAATAAGTATCGAAACCACCGAGCAATAATTCAACAATAAAATTGTTGGGTAATTCACAACAAAAAGTCGACTAAATTCTTTTGATATGTTGTTGAATATTATTGAGTATCACCGAGACTTTGTTGAGTAGTTTCCAACAATAAAATCGTTGACTCAATTCTGTTGATATATTGCTGAATTAGATTGAGTATTATTGAGTTATTGTTGAGTGTTCACAACAATAAAGTCGTTGACTAAATGCTGTTAACTTTTTGTTGGATAACATTGAGTCTTCTTTAGCAATAATGAGTTTAGAAGTATATGTGAAAAACACACACATGTGTATGTGTGCGTCTTTTGCACATATATATATTGTTTTAGTGATCACTTGATCACTATCGCATATATAGAGGGTGTTGTCTCATGTTACTTGAACCATCGACGTATCTACGGAGTGGGCAGGGGGACAGTGACCCCTGCCCACCATGTAGATACGCCTATAGTTCAAAAACGGGACTTGGCCCCTCCCCCACTTCAGAGAAAGGGGGAGGGGATGGAGCCCTATTCACGCTACTGGTTGGCGCCCCCGGTCCATCCGTAGTGCTCCATAAAGAAAGCAACAAAATCCCAATAAAGAGAGGCGCCAGGCAGGGAGATACGATCTGTCTAATGCTATGCACAGCGTCTTTGCAGGAGGTATTCAGAGACCTGGATTGGGAAGAATTGGGGATAAAGGCCCAACGACACGCGATAAATCGTGCGCGCCTGGCTACGCGTCACGCGCCTTTGCTACGCGTCTAAAGAGGGGAGACCCGCAGGAATGGCGCGGGTCAAGGAGATCTTGATCTTGGACGTCATTTTGAGCTTACGCGACGGAAGTGGCAGCTTATGCACCGACGTCACGTGGCCTGAATATACACTTCCGGAGGTGCGGAAAAACAGGTTGTTGAAGTCTCGGAATCGTACCGAGGCGCCGCGAGTCGCTGCTGGTCTCGCTATGGTTTCGCGTCGCCGGAACACAGGGGCTATGGAGAGATCAACAACGAAGCGCTGATCGCCTGCGTTGAGGCCCGGCCTGCTCTTTGGCAGGTGAAACACAAGTACCACAAGAACAAGCGCATGACGCGGTGCTTGTGGAGCGAGGGGTCGAGGATCGTCATGCCCGACGTTGCCGTAAGAGGTAAGTGCTCGGTGTTTCATACGCGCGTCATGCGGAAGCAGTTTTATTCGCGAACGAGCCCGACCAGGATCGCATTTTGTGATCACGATAGCCGGTACTGCGCAATCTGCATATAGCTGCGATCCGGAAATTTGATCGCACTCGATCGCGATCGAAAGCCTGCGTGGAACCGGTATATGCTGCCTCTCGTAGCCGACTCTCCTATGTCTAAAACGCGTTTATCTGTGCAGATGACATTATCACAGCGCTACAGAAGACGTGGAAGTCCTTGCGAGAGAAATTTCGGCGGGTTTTGAAGACGTTTCAGGAAGAGAAAAAGAGCGGCGCCGGGGCAGACGATGTTCAGGACGACGTCACCTGGTCGTTTTTCGACCAGATGATGTTCATGCGCGATACGATGGAGTATAGACCGTAAGTTATTTTAAAGTTTCCATCTTAGACGGCGCGTTAAAAATTAAACACGCGATGTTAGTGCTTTTCCCTTTACCACGTCGACCGGCGATGCTGTATGTCTATATTGCAGCTGCTAACGTGTGGCGTCTGTGGGAACTCAAAATCGTGCTTACATGAGGAAATCGACGCGTAGCATGCACTATAGTCAGCTTTGTCTAATTGGCGATAAAAGATTCGTGCGGCACCGCTACTACGATTGTCGCATATTTTGTTAAATGTGATCCTATCAGGAGATACATGCAGTACAAGGATATATCTTTGTATATATATTTATTCATTTGTTTATTTAGGTACCAGTAAAGGCCGTTTAGCTTTGCAGTGGTGGGCAGAAAAAAGCAGAAACACAGGTGCAAAATAACTAAAGTAGCGCATAAAAACCTAGCATAATAAAGCACAAGACAGAAGTGCAGGGAATATCACATACAAACTAGCAGGTAAAATAAAAAGAAAAGGATTTGCCTGATGCACACACAAAAAGGAAACGTTGGCAATAGTCACCACATACCTCAAGATGCAAGTGGGTTCCTTTGATTCTATGCACTGATCTTAGAATGCAGTGTGCGAGTCAATAGGCAGTATTTATCTGACTATTGATTATTGTTATATTCACGTTTGTTCACTGCAACGAACAGCTTTCATTTTGCATTTTTTCGCTTGCCAGCTGTGTGCAAATCAGTGCTCCATGACAAACCCTCAAATTTTACCTAGCGCACTTAAAAATTCATTCACTGCCCTCATGCTGTAGGAATAATAAATGCACCGATGTATTGATGGCATTGTCAGCTGTGTAATTGATAATACTGGTTTTTGTGTCTCCTCAGCAGTGTCGTTACCTAATTATCACCTGCGATTACTCTGTGGATTCCAAGTGCTGTGTCATCGCTTTAAGCAAAGCTTTCACATTGTTTGTGGAGAGCACTGTTCCTCCTTAGAAACATTTGCAAGTAAAGACTAGATGATCCAGTTAGCGAGGTTCTCACTGTAGGAAAAAATAATGGCTGGAGATTTAAGTGCCAACACCACGATCAGATTACATTGTTATATCCGGCATTTGTACTGTGTCCTGTGCTTGTCCCTCGTGCAATACTGTAGCGAGCAGTCAGCTAGGATGGCATTGACTCAACGACTGACTACATTCATTTTAGTATGAGGCATTCAGTAAGAGCTCTTTGCCAAGACAGCAGCAGCAGGGATGGGAAAGTTGAAAGAAGAGGCAAAGAAGTCATTGCTTTGAGAAACTTTCTGGAGGGCTTTGCTCACTAAAATCAGCTTCACTGGGCCAACAAACCCTCTACAAGGCAGATGGCAAGATGAGAAACATAATTAGACATAACTTCCTAAATACAAACAACAAATTCACTGACTGCTACATACAAAGCTTCACACTGTGTTTAGATCTGTATTCAATGAAAAAAATAGTTTGGCATGAAGTTTAAGAACAGATGAAAGGAAACCAAAGCTAAAGGCGAGAACATTTCAAGCAAAAAATGTGAACAGGAAAAAGCAATATGTTAAAGCGAGACATAACAATACTTTTACTCTATGTTTACAAAGTACAAGCGTAAGTCTTTAATTGTGACATTTATTAAATGGTTGTACTGATTAAGTGTAGTGGAATGCTTGATGTTAATAATTATTTCGAGACTGATACATTGCATATATCATGCACTGTTTCGAGTACAAGGTATCACTAGGCATTAGGCACGCAGACATCATAATAAGTGCTTAAACGCACCTGAAGCATTTGCAGCAGTGTACTGCGTGCTGACGGAACGCTGTGTGTTTTGTAGGCAAACTCGAGGCACCTACGTCAAGAGAACATCTCCGACCAACGACTGCCTGCCGCGCTGATCAGCTTGCCACGACAAGGCTGATAGCGAGTCACCTGACAGTGGATCAGCCACCTTTCAGTGACTGCCGAGTCTACTCAACGAGCTACACGTCCTCCTCTGTAGCGCCCTCTGAGTCACCTATAAACAGCCACAGCATCCATCATCGTGCGGGATTTGCAGCAGCGTACTGTGTACTGACGGAACGCTCTGTGTTTTGTAGGTGAGTGTATAAAATCTGACATCTGGTTTCATTGTTGGTACTGTCCATTGGCTGCAAATCCTAAATAGTGTTTTTTTTTCAAGTAGTGTTTTTGTTCCAGTATGGAAGCTGAGTTGTGGACGTACCGTGCCAGAATCGGTCGTTTTGTAGTGCATAATAAATCTAACGAGAATCATTCACTCTTGTGGATGTAACCAAGTGAATTTACTAGATGTTGGCGTCGGGGAGGGCGAATACTTGTGGTCTTTTTCTGTGTCGCGAACTTACTTATTTGCGCTGGTGATGTCGCGACGAACCCAGGCCCGGACAAGTCTCACCAAATCATTACTCTCGTTAAGCAACTAGCACTGTCGAAAGAAAAATTCCACAAGGACATGTCTAGTAAGATTAAGGATATTCAAACCAACGTAACGGAGATCAAAAGGCAGCTTTCCAAAATAGAAGACAGATTTGAGGTCGTGAATAACCTGCTCGACGACGTCACCAGTGTAAATGTCACACTTCAACAATCGCATGCCCAGCTAAAAACTATTGAAAAGAAACAGGCTGAACATGCAAGCATAGTCGTTCATGATTTGAACAACCGAATGCGACGAAACAATCTTATCTTTAAGGGCATACCTGAAGAGGAAACAGCGAATTGGACAGACACAGAGAAATTGGTAAGCGAATTTGTGGCTAGAAACCATGGTGTCCAAACAGGTGAAATCGAACGCGCTCACCGAATGGGCCGAAAAAAAAAAAAAACAGATTATGTACGCCCTATTGTTGTGAAGTTTCTGAACTTTATGTATAGGAGCTCTGTTTTGAAAAATGCCTTTAAATTACTTGGATTCGCCTCGTGTCTGGATCGAGGAAGACTTTACCCCTCGAATTCAACTGATTAGGAAAAAACTCAGAGATTTTGCATGCCGTGAGCGGCACTCCGTCGATGAAAAGTACAAATTGCTGTTCGATAAACTTGTTTTCAATAAAAAAATATATGCCTTTGGTCCTGCAACTCAGCATGTTATTCCTCTTACAGGACACGAGGCGGATGCTAGTTCAGACTGACGCAAGAAACATGGTGCAGATAAAAAACTTTCATTCATCGTGTGTAATTTTCGGAGTTTGTTTGGCAAGCAAGACACCCTCAACGCACTCATTGAATGCTGTGAAGCGGATATATTTCTGGGAACTGAAACGTGTTTGCACCCTGATATCGACAATAGCGAACTTTGTTTGTTTCACCCCGCAGGGGCGTCTGCGTCAGCAGGCGTTTGGTGTGTTGCGACACCACGTACCCGAGCACACGAGGGTTGGACCCTCCCGCGTGTAGCCGTGCGCGGCTTAGCCGTGTCTGGGGAAAAGGGGATCCTGGGGGTTGAGCCGATGCTGGGTGTCTGGACCTCTAAGGCCCCCCGGCGGAGGCAACACACCTCTTCGGCCTCGGCTTCACATAGACGGCACCTCCAGGCTGACCCACCTGGAGGACATCGGCAGTCGCCTTTTCCTGTCTCTCCCTCCTCGAATCTTCGTCTTTATCTCTCACTTTTTGACCTTTCCTGTCTCCTTCTCTCTTCTTTTTACTTCCTTTCTCCTGGCGGCACGGGTTAACCCTGTGTGGCTATCCAACCTTGGGTACACCATATTCGGTTATAGTGACGGCGTACGACTGGCGTCGTGCAGACTTGTACGCAAGCTCTGCCGCGTCCCCTCGTTGGGCTCCGTGGTGGGCGGTCGGCGCTGTTGCCGAAAGCATACATTTTTTCATGGAAACTTCTTTCCCCTCCCTTACTGATCGCCCTCAGAAACGAGGGCGCACCGAAGATGTCTTCAAGTTTTTTGGACGCCAAACCCAGAACTTTCCCCGCTTCCATGTTATTCATTCCGAAAAGCCAAACAAAGCAGTGCGATACATCTCACCATTCCTTGTTTCAAAGTCCCTAACTGATATTTTTGGTCCAGGTTACAAAGTGTCGAGGATGGCAAGCGGCGACCTCCTCTTGGAGCTCCGCGATGTAAAACAGTATGAGAAACTACCGCAACTAGTATCATTTGGAGAGACCCCCATAACAGTAACCCCGCACCGTACAATGAACACCACCCGTGGTGTTGTGTCAGATGATGATTTGCTTGAGCTCACTGAGGCTGAACTCTTGGAGGGCTTCAGTGATCAAAATGTCATAAATGTCAAAAGAATCAAGATAAGGCGCGAGGGTAAAGAAATTGCGACCAAGCACCTAATCCTCACCTTCAATTCAAGTGTCCTGCCCGAATCAATCGAGGCCGGGTACATCAAGCTCCGTGTAAGATCGTATGTGCCAAATCCCTTGAGATGTTTCAAATGCCAACGTTTTGGCCACAGCTCGCAGAGCTGCCGAGGCCGCCAAACATGTGCGAAATGCAGTGCCCTTGAACATGCAACAGAAGAATGTAATAACTCTCTACACTGTGTAAACTGTGATGGGGATCACGCCGCGTACTCACGGTCGTGCCCCTCCTGGAAGAAGGAAAAAGAAATTGTAACCATAAAAGTAAAAGAGAATATATCGTTCAAAGAGGCACGAAGGCGGGTAGCATACCTGCCAAAGAAAAGCTTTGCCGAAGTGGCGCGTCAGGGGGCAGCGTCACAACGGCCTCCGGCGGCTGTCCGACCCACAAGCAGTGAGTCGGCAGTCACGCCATCTGCCCCCGCGACGGTTGCAGCTAGCGCTGCTCCGTCAACCGAGGAGAAGGAACCATCGACCCCGAAGGTGGGCGCAGCCGAGGCTGCCTCAACTTCCCAGGTCCCTTCCTGCGCTGGCAACAGCCGGCGCAGCCAAATCTCTCGGGGAGCCCCATCGACCTCCGGGCTGGTGGGCGCAGCGGTCTTGCCCTCCAAGGCGGGACCCTCTCTAGTAACTTCTCGCTCCCAAGAGCATGTGTCCGGCGCCTCACAAGAGGCAATGGACACTACACCTATTCCCAAGGCGCACCAAGCGCCTAAGGAGCGGCGAGGCTCACTCGAACGCTCCAGAAAGGGCAGAACCCCTGTTACAGGGCCTCGAAAGAGCTCTGTAACCTAAGGCATCACCTGTTTCCATACACACAGCACTTACTAACCTTCAATATGGATACACAAATTATTCAATGGAACGTTAGAGGTCTTCTTAGGAACCTTGATGACGTACAAGAACTCATACACAAACACAATCCAAAAGTGCTGTGTCTACAGGAAACACACCTAAAAACACAACACACCAACTTTCTCCGACAGTATGTTACTTTTCGCAAAGATCGCGATGATGCAATCGCATCATCGGGAGGTGTTGCAATTGTAATCCAAAAGAGCATAGCATGTCAACATTTACAGCTACGAACGGCCCTTGAAGCAGTGGCGGTTCGAATAGTTTTGCTAAACAAACTTATCACTATTTGCTCGATTTATATACCCCCACACTACAAACTAAGCAAACATGAATTTCAGTCCTTCATAGATGAATTGCCAGAACCTTATGTTGTTCTTGGCGATTTCAATGCACACAGCACCTTGTGGGGAGACTCTCGTATCGATGCGCGAGGTCGCCTCGTTGAACAGTTCCTTTTCTCTTCTGGAGCGTGCCTTCTAAATAAGAAAGAACCCACGTATTACTCTCTTGCGAACAGAACCTTTTCGTCAATAGATCTTAGTATAGTTTCCGCCTCTTTACTGCTCGAACTCGAATGGGAAATTACGAGAAACCCTTACGGGAGCGATCACTTCCCCGTATTGCTAAGAACATCTAAAGAAAATGAACTTCCTCCACGAGCTCCTAGGTGGAAGATAGATACAGCCGACTGGGAGAAATATCGAACTCTCACTAACATCTCATGGGCCGATATGTCTTCTTTAGAAATTGATGCGGCTGTGGAATATCTTACATCACTCATAATAGATGCCGCATCAAAATGCATATCCGAAGTGAGTGGTCTGGCATGCAAACGACGTGTGCCGTGGTGGAACAGCGAATGTAGGATCGCCCGTAAGAATCAGAACAAGGCGTGGGGGTTGCTACGCGCTTCTCCCACAGCGGAAAATCTTATGAACTTTAAAAAAGTAAAGTCCCAAGGCAGGCGAACCCGCCGACAGGCCAGAAGAGAAAGCTGGCACAAGTTTTTATCAAGTATTAACTCGTTCAGGGATGAGGCCAAAGCCTGGGACATAGTAAATAGGATTAGAGGGCGGCAAACACATGCACTCCCCCTGGTAAACACACAGGGACATACACTGCAAGACCAGGCAGACTCACTTGGGGAATATTTTGAGAGCGTGTCAAGTCCAACAAATTATACACAATCCTTTCTCAAATACAAAGAAACAGAAGAACGTAAGCCATTAACAAGAAAAGGTCGAGAGAATGAGCCTTACAACCGTCCCTTTAGCATTGCCGAGCTAAGAGCTGCCTTGATCACATGCAAGAGCTCTGCTCCAGGGCCTGACAGAATTATGTACGACATAATTAAGAACGTACACACTGATACACAATTGACTTTACTTGCACTTTTTAACACTATTTGGGCTGCTGGGTATCTTCCACTTGCATGGAGAGAAGCGATTGTGATTCCCATTCTGAAGCAAGGTAAAGATCCTTCGTTGGCGTCAAGTTACCGCCCGATAGCCCTCACAAGTTGCATTTGTAAGCTGTTTGAGAAAATGGTTAATCGGCGGCTCATACATTTCCTGGAATTAAACCAAATGCTTGATCCCTTTCAGTGTGGCTTCAGGGAAGGGCGGTCCACAATTGATCACCTTGTGCGCATTGAGGGAAACATTCGCGACGCCTTTCTACATAAGCAATATTTCCTATCCGTGTTCCTAGATATGGAGAAGGCGTACGACACAGCGTGGCGCTACGGAATCTTGAGAGACTTGTCGGGAATGGGCATCCGTGGCAATATGCTCGCCCTAATAGAAAGCTATTTGTCCAATCGTACCTTCCGAGTAAAAGTCGGTAATGCACTGTCACGTCCTTTTACGCAGGAAACTGGTGTACCCCAGGGAGGTGTGCTAAGCTGCACTCTTTTCATTGTTAAGATGAACACACTACGTGCTTCACTGCCACCGGCCATTTTTTATTCCGTATACGTCGACGATATACAAATAGGCTTTAAATCCTGCAACCTCGCAGTATGCGAGAGACAGGTACAGCAGGGCCTGAACAAGGTTTCCAAGTGGGCTGACGAAAACGGATTTAAGATCAACCCCCACAAAAGCACTTGTGTTCTTTTTACTAGAAAGAGAGGCCTGGTTCCAGATCCGTGTGTTCAACTGTGTGGACATCAAATACCCATAAACAAAGAACACAAATTTTTAGGTATCATACTAGACTCCAAGCTTACTTTTATACAGCACATTAAATATCTTAAAGAAAAATGTCTAAGGACAATGAGCCTACTTAAAATTCTATCCCACTCAACATGGGGTAGCGACAGGAAGTGTCTGATGAATGTTTATAAGAGCCTAATTCGATCACGATTGGACTATGGTGCCGTCGTATATAACTCTGCCGCTCCGAGCGCACTAAAGATCCTAGATCCTATCCACCATCTAGGTATCCGCTTAGCCACTGGTGCTTTCAGAACAAGCCCGATTGAAAGCTTATACGCGGAATCAAATGAATGGTCGCTCCATCTTCAGAGAAGTTACATAAGCCTTACATATTTCCTAAAAATACACTCCAATCATCAACATCCATGTTTTAACACTGTTAACGATATGACCTGCACTACACTATTCCATAATCGTCCTTCTGTAAGAAAGCCTTTCTCGCTTCGAGTGAGGGAGCTTAGTGATGAGATACATGTCCCACTCCTCGAGCTTCGCCTAATGCATCCAACCAAGTTGTTACCGCCTTGGGAGTGGCAGGTCATAGAATGTGACATATCCTTTTTAGAAATAACAAAACACGCACCAGAGATCGAAATCAGAATGCATTTCCTAGAACTACAGTACAAGCACTCCTGCGCAGATTTCTACACAGACGCTTCGAAGTCAAATGCCGGGGTATCCTATGCAGCAGTCGGCCCATCCTTTTCGGAATCCGATGTACTGCATCCCGAAACAAGCATCTTTACGGCCGAGGCCTACGCATTACTCTCTGCCGTGAAGCATATAAGAAGATCAAAACTTTCAAAAGCAGCGATCTATACAGACTCTCTAAGCGTCGTGAAGGCCTTAAAGTCACTCCACAAACATAAAAATCCCGTATTCAATGAACTGTATTCGGCATTATGTAAAGCGTACTCATCTAACCAGAATATCATAATATGCTGGGTCCCTGGCCATAGGGGAATCGAAGGCAACGTTCTCGCGGACGAGATGGCCACGTCAATCACATCGCAAGCTGTTAACCCTACCGCTGATGTGCCTGTCACAGACCTGAGGCCTTTCGTACGAAATAAACTGCGAAGTCACTGGCAGTGCACGTGGGACGCGCAAACAAATAACAAACTGCACGTTATAAAGCCCCGGTTAGGTTTCTGGCCCTCCCCAACAAAATCTCGGCGAACAGAAGTCCTATTCTGTCGCCTCAGAATAGGACACACATTTGGGACCCACAACTTTTTACTCACGGGAAACGATCCTCCAACCTGTGGTAGATGCGGTGAGAGGCTGACCGTCCTCCATGTCCTCTTGGAGTGTCGGAAAGCCGAACCTGAAAGAAAGAAACATTTTCCGCTAGCATACCGTTATTACATCCCTCTGCACCCGGCTATGTTTCTTGGTCATGAACCGCTCTTTAATACCAAGGCAGTCCTCGACTTCTTAAAAGATGTAGTTCTACACGTCATAAGCCCATTAAATTCGTAGAGCATCCTCGCTCCAGAGGATGCCGCTGCGATAATTGTTTTAAATAGCACATGCCTCCAGGCCCTTGTGTCTCAAGGGCTCTAAGGAGGCATTAGTGCTCTAGCATATCTTATATAACCTGATATATCTTTAGACATCATATCATTCTTTTTAATTGTCTTATTGTTCATAGTACACTTCATAAATCATCGCCATAATCGTATTATACAGATTTTACGCACTTTAGCGCTACCATTTTTAAGGCCCTTCTACAGCCACCGCACACCAACTTCTTAGTACTCATGATTTCACTGCAAACAAATTAACACGGACATGGCGCTCTTTGGCCATATCTGGCCCTTGCGCCACTAACCCACACACATCATCATCATCATTTGTTTGTTTCATGACTTTTCTGTGTTTAGGAAAGACAGGTGCACCTCACGTGGTGGCGGAATTTTAATTGCTGTAAAAACTAATTTCCAAGCCACCTTGCTAGACAGCCCTTCATGTATTGAAATCTCGTGGCTCGCATTGCGACTGCGTCATTTTATTACCTGCATCATTGGTGTTTGCTACCGTCCGCCGGATTCACCTGCTGAGTTTCTTAGGGACCTGAATGAATCATTGAGTTTTATACATGTCAAATATCCGACCTCAGAAATAATTCTTGCCGGCGACTTCAACGACCCAGGTATAAATTGGCGCACGTACACAGCCGAAGGCACTGCAAGGAAAAATGAATGTAAAGAATTTCTTTGTTTGATATCGCAGTTCAATTTGTCACAGATTGTTTCTGCTCCAACACGTGGCGAGTCGGTCCTAGATGTTGTCTTGACAACGCAACCTGAAAAAATGACATTGCATGTTTTGGAATGTGTCAGTGACCACAATGCTCTTCACTCCGAATACACATTAGAAAAAAAGAAACCAGAAATTCCTAGGAAAGCTATTTACAATTACGCACAGGCGAATATTGAAGGATGGGTTAGTGAACTGTCATTGTTCAGTGAGCAGTTCCTGGAATCAATATCAAGCCGCTGTTCAAATGACAACTGGAATCTACTAAGCGCTGAACTGAAAAAAAATCTAAGAAAGACACACTCCAAAAATCACGCTCACAACGTCATCACAGAGCGTGTGGTTCACTTCCAACGTTAAACGTTGCATCGAGAAAAAAAGCGCCTTTATACTAAAACGAAACGTTCGGAGTCTGAGGGCGATTGGAATAACTACCGTGCGCAGTCTAGAATATGCCAAGCAGAAATTGAGAGGGCCAAAGGAAAATTTTTTAATCATGACATATCAACTTTGCTTAAAACCAATACTCAAAAGTTTCGGAAAGTAATCAATCCTAAGCCTCCTTCATCTAGTTTGATAACAATAGTAAAATACGGTGATATTATTCAGCCGTCTGGGGTTGCCACTGGAATTGAACCTATCTTTTAGCTCCGTGTTTACTAACAAAACGCGACTTCCCACAGGTTTTAATGCTGCTAGTATAAACGCGGACATCAATGACATCCTAATCACGCAGGAAGGCATTGAGCAAGCTATTGATCGTTTGCCGAATAATTCAGCCCCCGGACCCACAGACATATGTCCAAAATTACTCATGTTAATGGAACCAGTGATAGCTCGTGTACCCGTCCCCATTTTTCAGCAATCCATTGATACAGGAATTGTGCCTGACGCTTAGAAAATCACACACATTATACCTATATTTAAATCTGGAGATTCTTCTGTCCTTTCAAATTACAGGCCTATATCATTAACGAGTATACTTTGCAAAATTCTGGAACACATCATATCATCAGCAATAATGAAGCACCTCAGTCAGCAGAACTGTCTGTTTGGAAACCAATACGGATTCTAGTGTGGCCGTTCCTGCGAGTCACAGTTATTTCAACTCGTGGCCAACCTGCACGACGCTATACACCATTTAATGAGAATTGATGCCGCATTCATCGACTTTGCCAAAGCTTTTGACAAAGTTGCTCACAAGCGCCCTATATTTAAACTTGGAAATCTAAACATAAACAGCAATGTCTTGAAGTGGACTGTTAACTTTTTAACTAACAGGCAGCAGTTCATGTCTGCCAATGAATTTTGCTCCGCACTAAACCATGTAAAGTCTGGTGTGCCTCAAGGTTCGGTGCTCGGGTCGATCCTGTTTCTTATTTACATTATTGACATCAACAGCAATCTCACTTCTGCGATTAGGCTATTTGCGGACGACTGTGTTATTTACAGAAAGATTACTGACCCTCATGACACTAATGCTTTACGATCAGATCTTGAGAAAATCGCGAAGTCGTGCGAACAATGGCACATGGAAATAAACGTTTCGAAAACAAAACTTGTAACATTTACGACGGCTATAGTCACTGAACCCATCTTTTATTCTATCGGTAACGTGACCATTGAAAACGTTCCTGCAATCAAATACCTAGGTGTCCACATTTCTTCTGATTTGACATGGCACAGACACATTGAATATATAACCACCAAAGCATCCAAAACCCTCGGTTTCAGTAGGCGTAACTAGTACTTTGCAAATCAGGCGACCAAACTCTTAGCATACACAACTTTAGTCAGATCTCAACTAGAATATGCCGGTTTCATCTGCAACCCGCGTCAAGCTTATCCTCCCGATAAACTGGAATCACTTCAAATAAGGCTTCGAGGTTTATCACAAGGAAATACGCTCGCTGCTACAGCATCACAGATATTAAATCATCGCTAACTTTAAGCTCACTTGTAAAGCAAAGACTTAAAAAATTAAATTATGGGGTTTTACGTGCCAAAACCACTTTCTGATTATGAGGCACGCCGTAGTGGAGGACTCCGGAAATTTCGCCCACCTGGGGTTCTTTAACGTGCACCTAAATCTAAGTACACGGGTGTTTTCGCATTTCGCCCCCATCGAAATGCGGCCGCCGTGGCCGGGATTCGATCCCGCGACCTCGTGCTCAGCAGCCTAACACCATAGCCACTGAGCAACCACGGCGTGTAAAAGCAAAGACTTGTCACCCTGCTATGTCACTTTCACAAGCTCTATCACAATCCGTCACCGTTCACAGAATCTCATATCAAACCAGCACATCGCATTTTCCTTCGATTAGACCACTGCCTCAAAGTGCAACCCGAGATAGCTCACACCAAACTTATGCGTCATTCGCCATTGTTCCTTGCCGTTTATCATTGGAATAAGCTACCTGCAGAAATCGTTTCCGAAAATAGTTATGACGCATTTATGAACAAACTGAAGTGCTTACTTTGTGCTGGTCCTAATAGAATATTGTCAGAAGTGTATTCTTTTTTACATTGTCTTGAGCATTGTGGTCCACGTGTGTACGTGTTCCCAAACACTTGTGTTATCCAGATATGTTCGCTGTTTTCTGAGCGCATGTTTGTTTATGCTTTTCTGATTTTTCACTGTGTTATGCAGTATGATCCCTTTATTGGGTTTTTTAACCCCCTATGTAATGCCCGTAAAGGCCCTTAGGGTATGTGAATAAAATAATACAAAAGGTGCACTTCAGTGCATGCAAAATATCTTCATTCTGGTTGTGTATGCAAGCCACTTTTGTCCCTACAAAATTGACTCCGAGTTTGGGCATTGCTCTATAATAAAATGACACCTTAAAACAGATGTGGATGATCTTGAGCCATTAGATATTTTTGACCTTAGACCGGCACATTATTTGCACATTCAGAATATGTGCAAACCTTATTACGCTCACATGCAGGGCGTCCGGCAACGTTCCACCAGTGCCCCCTTCAAGTGAGGAGGGAAATGCTGCGGACATCCTAACGAAGATGTGCCAGTTGTCTAATCTGGCAGCACTTCAAGCGCCGCCACCATCAGGTGAAGAGTCACAAGCGCAAGCAGCGACACTGTCTACGGCGTCGCAAGAGTCTGCAGAATCACAGGACATTTTGGAACAACTTCATTCACCACTGCTTCAAGAAGTTCTGTACATTCCAGAGGCTTCCGAAGCACACCACCGCAGGCCGCAATTGCAAGCATCGCAGGCTTCAGAAGGCAGTCTTCAGCAGGCAGAGCTAGGGACGTTGGGAAGTGTTGCATCTGAAGAGACAACATCAAGAAGGGGGAAAGGAAAAAGAAAGATGAGGATCAATTAATATTACAGCAATTATACAATGCTTCAAGAGAAATCAAAAGATGCAAAATCAGCGGATGACCTTGAGGTTTTTGCTCTCTCTCTCTCTCTGCTCGAACACAAGAGCGAGGTCAGTGAGGACAAGCATCTTGACATTAAAATTCAACTGATGCAACTAGTAAAGAAAATCAAGGATTATTTTTTAATGTATGCATTTTGTATAATATATCCAAGAGACAATGAAAGAAAGGAAATCATTGAAGAATAAAATTGCTTTATATTGAGATGTAGAAATAAGGAGGAAAGCGGAAATGAGAGTGGATGACACGATTACTTCCCATTGGTGGGAGACAAAGCCACAACCTTCGAATTATGCTTGTGTTGCTCTACCAGTGGTGCTGCTGCAATGCCTTTCTTGAGCAGATATGTGCATGTACTAGATCTCGCCCTGGTAGTGCTAGTCAGCGCTACTCATACAACACTCCCAGAGCCTTATCTAGTACACAAAAACACCGTAGGAAATTGAAGAAGTTATAGCCTCCAATGTAGCTCAATCGGTTTTGGGTTTAGCTTCCACCATTGGCAAGTTATCTTTGTGTCCACTTTCATTTCCCTTCTCCTTGTAACGTCGACATTGCAAATAAAATGACAGTTATCTTCTTCTATGCTTTACTATGTTTCCTTGTCTGTTGGTTCCATATCAAAGCCCCTCACCTCTCTTTGTTCATTTTATATTGTGTTGTATCTGCATTTTCGTGCATAATTATTCAAGAACTTCATAAAGTTGATACCTGTAGGCCTAGTTGATTGACCATTGCTACAGTAGAGATTTGTGAACACGTTTTAGAAACCCACCTACGAAAGAGAAACGGACACAAGCACTGGCTTGCAACTATAGGTCTGTGGTTGCAAGACAAGTGTTTACCTCTTTTATGTGTCCATACTCGTTGAACCTGTCTTGCAGCAAAGAACCTTTTTGAGTTCACCATCTGTGCGTGCCTGAGTTTCTTCATGTATCTACGGGGGTGCCTATACCTGCTTTTAAAGAAAAAAGAATGTAATGGACCTTTAACCAGTCCCAAATGGAAATTTATATGCTGCGAGTTGTGAAGCGCTCTCTCGAGGACATTCTAACACGGCAAGCATTTTTCACATTCTTTTATTGTTAGAGGAGATAGCACAAAGTCAAATGTTTTTCCACCATCTAGCCAGGAAGCGAGGCTCACTGCCAACATAGAGAGCCCTTCATTCTGCCACTACTAGCATCTACAAGCCCCGCGTTCTTTTTTCTTTCTTTTTTTTTCTTTTTTTGTTACATGACTCACTTACAGAGTTGGTTTTGTATGTTCTGCATTGGATGTTTCGCCAAAAGTTGACAGTAATCAGTGACATGGATGGCAGTGCACAAATCAGGCATTTGTGTGTACGACCCTTCCCTGCCAGGAAGCAGGGCTACCAGAGAGAAGCCGTGAACAGTATGCGAGCTGTAAAAGTTTTTAAGCTTAAATAAAACGTTAGGAATACCTGCTGCTGTTGTGCTCTGCAGCAGTTTAATACTTTGCAGACATGATCTTCAACATGCGACTTACAAAGCATCGCTTGTCTGTTTACAATGCTGAAATTGGGAGTGGGAGTACTTAAAGAATAGCATGTACCAGTTCGTTAATGTACAATTTTGACGTAGGGTGCAATTGATGTTTTTGTTTGAACTTTGTTCCTACAGTTTATCCCATTTTACATTGTAATTGTGCATTTATTGTTTGTATTTACCTGTTTGAATGTTAGTCTTTCATGAGCTTATTAAACTATCGTTTTCCACCAAGTACTGAAGCAATGTTTCTGCATTAAAACACATAGTAACAACATGTATAGGAAAAGTATGAATGCTGCTGCTGGTATAGTAGTGAAAGAAGTAGACGTATATATGCTTCCCATTGTTGCTTGCATGACTTGCATCACTGGAGCGGAAGTAGCCGTAGGTCATGGAGCTGCTTCACGGCTGCTTCCATTGACACACCAGGTTGGTGCCACTGCCAGGGACCTCACCAGCACTGCTGCAGAAGTATGCCATTAGAAGATTCCTCGCATCTGCAGCCTTAGCTTCAAAGTTTCTGGCACGTGTCGTATGAAGTGGAAAGTAGCTCTGCTCTGAGCCATCCCTTGGCATGCCTTGCCGCCAGTGCCCCGGCACAACATTTCCAAAACTGTCATCCCTGTCTGTGAAATAATGCACATCAGCATTCAGGATAGTCAGGAAGTTGTGCAGGATGCATGCTGCGTTGATGACGAAGTCAGCACTCTCAGGCTTCAAAGGTATGGTTTAGAGAGTATGCGCCACCGGGTTGCCGTGATCCCGAAGGCATATTCCACGCACCTCCTCGAAAAAAAAAATGGGTAAATCATTTATTTTTATTCAGAGTGATGGAATGCAATGCCTTCCTTTAAACAATAAAAAGTCCAGAAGAGTAGGACGCTCTTGCTGGTTCATGCCTTGAGCAGCATAATTCCTTGGGATAAGAAAAAAAATTAAGACAACACGAATGCTGGTTCCTCTGCAGTCATCTCCAATTTTTTTTTCTTGTTCCCTGTTCCCAAGTACTCGAGAAAAGTCATCGATGTGAAGTGTAAAAGGTAAACTAAATGAATGGTTATTCCGCAAGCTGTCACACTGAGCACCAGCTATTAATGAGCCATGAATTATTCGTTAAGGATTTCTTTTATGGGCATACCGCCCACTGTCCATTATTTATTATGATTATTTCACAATACTGTGAATCCCGATAAGGATTATTAAAGGAGTGGGCACATGATCATCAAAGAAGTACAATATGAGCAAACACTGGGCAAAGAAGGAATTAGCATAGAAAAACATGGACACTTACATTTATTGTGTAACACATTGGTCTTAACACAATTGCTCTTGGAAATAAATGAATAAATAACTAACTAACTAAATAAATAAATAAAACACTGCGTTGTGATCGCGACTGTTTCTTTTAAATGATTTGTAAATGTTTCTAATGTGGGCTGGGTAGTAATAGCAGGGTTTAAGCAGTTGCACTCTCGCGCAGCTTGCGGAAAGAATGAAGAGAAAAAAGTACTGTTGTTACAAATAAATTCTTCTAACGTGAAAGCGTGCTTATGCCGAGTGGGTCTGGAGTGTTTGTACTTTAGAAAGGCGGCGGGATCCAACTGCAGCGAACTGTGTAATACTAAGTATCGGAACTTTAATCGTTGAACCTTAGCTCGAATCTCGAGAGTAGCGAGGCCTGCGCGAGTAAGACGTTCGGTTGATGAATCTGTGCGTTGAAAACGATTACAGATAAATTGGGCAGCTTTTCTTTGCATGCGTTCCAGCGTATGAATGTGGTTTTTGGAATGTGGAAACCATACTATGTTGGCATACTCGAGTGCCCGTCTGATAAGGCTGACGTAAGCAAGCTGCTTTGTCTGGCTGCTGGAATGCGATGAGGTGAGTTTGAGGTAGAACCGTTTGTTCAGGGCTTTTTCAGCTACGTACTGCATGTGCGCATTCCAGCTGAGGTCGGATGAGATGATTACGCCTAAGTATTTATACTGGGTGATGCTTTGGAGAATAGTGCCGTTGAAACCGTATGGGGACTGCAGACTTGCTTTTTTGTTTGTGACCGACGTGCAGACAGTTGTGCGGAATTTCAGTTCAGTTCAGTTCAGTTTATTACCTTAAAAGTGCTTAAAAGTGCCATTTGCCAGTCTGCAGACCACAGCACTACCTTATTTAGGGAATTGTTCAGTTTTGCTTGATCTTCATGGTTATGCACAGTATGATAACGAATGCAGTCGTCTGCAAAGAGGTGAATGGTGACGTCGACGTGGTTTGTTATACAATATACGTACAATAGGAATAGAAGTGGGGCCAGAACAGAGCCCTGGGGAGCGCCGGACAAAACAGGGTCATCATCAGAAAGGTGATCATTGTATTCTACGTATTGGGAGCGGTTTGACAGAAAGTCATTGATCCAACGAACAAGAGGGCCCTTACCAAGCAGGCGGTTAAGTTTGTGAGGCAATTTAACATGGGAAACATGATCAAACGCTTCTGAGAAATCCATAAAAATTATGTCTACCTGTTGTTTCTCATTAATGTTTTGAGTTAAGTCGTGAAGGGTTTCCAAGAGTTCGGTGACTGTTGATAAACCGTTTCGAAAACCGTGCTGGTTTGAATAGATTAAATTGTTTGATTACGTGAATTCTGTTAAGTGTTTCAAGATTATGTGCTCTAGTATTTTGCAGCACGTGCATGTTAAAGAAATTGGCCGGTGGTTAGACAGGCGAGATGTGTCCCCTGATTTTGGTATGGGAATTATTTTTGCAACCTTCCACTCTACAGGAAGGCGGCTCTCACGGAGTAACACTAAGAAAATTAAATGAAGGAACTTGCTTACTGGTTCTGCGTACCTTTTCAAGAAACAGTTCGGAATTTGGTCTGGACTATTGCTTTTCTTTTCATCTAAGTTCAACAAGAGAGATAATATGCCAGGTTGTGATATTTTTGGGGTGCCCAAAACGCTTTCTTGGCAGGGGCTACGGACGAAATGGTTCAAGTAACCATTATAGACGGTGAAAATGGATTGAAAGTACTTATTAAACGCGTTAGCTTTTTGCTTACTTTCCTGAGCATTCATGGAGGGTACGTTAGGGCGTTTCACGCTTAGGTAGTGCCAGAATTTTTGAGGTGAGTTCCTGATAATGCTGTGTAATGAATTTTTGAGGAAACTGCTTTTGACAAAACGTATTTTACTTTTCAACGACGTCATTTTTTTACACATATGCGATTTTCTTCTTTTCCTAAGTCTCTTTATTTTGTGCTTCAGGTGGATTATATCTCGACATATCCAAGGACTGCATTTTCTAGTTTCCTTTGAACTCGTGGAACAAAGGCGTTTATACAGTGCGTCACAATGGCTTTAAACTCCGTCCACACCACATCCATAGACGACTGCTGGTCGGAAGGGACGTCAAAAATTTTTGATATTTGTATGCAAGGTAGGTCATGATAGCTGGATTGTCTACATCTTTGAACGAGAGAACTCACTTTATAGGACCGAGTGTTCGTACAGGATTTGGGAATTGTAAAGAACAAAATATTATCTTATGGTCAGATAATCCTTCATGGATATTCAACGTGGACAGTATTCTCAAGGAAATGGTCGCTAATAAACACGTCTAACAGTGAACTTGAGGTACCGACTACCCTGGTTGGGAAATCGACAATTTGTGTCAGGTTATATGCCAACTGGATACCTCATATGGTGCCAAGCGTAACATTTCCTAGGATCATCGAATTTCACCTTATGTCAGGCAAGTTGAAGTCTGCCGCCATTATTATTTCGCTGCCATAGGATATGTGTTGTTGCATGTATTCTGAGAGAGATTCCAAGAATAGTGGCTCAGCATCAGGCAGCCGATAAACTCCACCTATATAGAAGACATCATCTTTTAGACGGGCAGCTGCTTTTTTAAAGACAGCTGTGTACCGAGACAACACCAGCTTCTATGTGCAATTTTCTGGATGCACAGCTGTATTTGTGGACCCACTGCATGTTATACAACACGACACTTAATGGTGAAATGATATGATTGTGCAAACTCGTGACACAAAGTTCAATAAAGACTTCTTGAGCAATTGTAATAAGAGATGTGTACTTTTTATAGGTTTTCAGTACCAATGTTCACAGATGGAAGTGCCTAATTTATGGTGAATTCGACATATTTTTTATTAATTTATGCTTCATTATAAATTGAACCACACTGACTGCAAATCCTTTACCATCTCAGTTTTATCATACCGTGCTCGGCTCAGCCGATAGTCGAAATTTCTTTGTGCATCATTGAGCTGCTTTGCCGGAAACGGGCGCATAAAATCGGTGCGCAGCTGCAATGTCTCGTCCCCAATGAAAGTGAAAGGCGCAATAGTGCCTGTTGTTCCTGGAAGTCGAGCACAAGCAGGTGCAGAGAGGCGTTCTTGTTGGACTGCTTTTCCAAATGTGGAGTTCTGGAGATACCGCCATCGCTTTGGCGGCCTTCTGCTCCACCTATTAGTATGTACTTGTAGTTGCTGTCGACAACAGCCATGAGTACGACTGAGAAGGTGCCGTGAAGATTGGCGTTCAAGAATTACACCAGAGGCACAAGTACACCTATCATAATGCAAGGGTGACAGGTAGCTAATAAGCAAAAGTGAAATAGTATATTTATAACTATTAGGTGCATCCACTACACAGGTGGAGGCACAGGTGGATGCTAAGGCTTCGACGCAGCGACTGCAACCAGTTGGCATGGCAGCGGCACATCAGACATGTTGACAAACGCATTTCACTACGCTTTGCAGTATCTCGCAGTGGCTCTGGGCATGTAGTCCGTAGTGCTGGGCTTTGCTACGACAAGGCTGCCTACAAATTATCTTCAATCCAGCGGCTTAGACGGAACGGTACGTGTTGACCAGTGTGTCATCACGGAAACCAACGTTGCATTCGTGACAGAATCTGCGACTGCGCCAAAGCTGGTCACATCTCATCACGTTAACGTTCGGGACGGTACAAAACGCTTCGACGCAGCGATTGCAACCAGTGGGCATGGCAGCGGCACATCAGACATGTTGAACCCGTTTCGCTACGCTGTGCAGGTTAGTGTTTACTTGCCTACACAAGGCTACCGTAGTGATGACCGCTCTTTTGTGCTGCTGCCGTGCCTACCCAATATTAGAGAATTCTTTTCATGTATTTTGTCATTTAAACAGAATCTTTTGCTATGTGGTGACGTTGAGGCCAACCTAGGCGCAACTGAGCGTGAAATGTTGATGGAACTTCTTCGGGGGCAGAGTAGCATGACTGCATCTATCAATGATGTTATGGCAAAACAGGGGAAAATGGAAGCTGACATTGCAAGCGTGTCCGAGAGAATCAGTGGTTTAGAAGCACAGATGAACGTAATAGATGAGTTAAAGGCACAAATGAAGGAATTGAAATCTGCTGTAATGAAACTTGAAAGTAACGTGTTATTCTTAAGGTTCAAGGTCGACGAACTAGAAAACAGTAGTCGAAGGAACAATTTAGTTATATTTGGCACACAAGAAACCACTGAAAGCCCTGATGAACTTAAAAAGACAATAAGAAACGACATTTTTTGGCGAAGCGCGGCCTCACTCTTAGCAATATTGAAAGGTGTCATAAAATTTGTAAATAAAAACTCGTCCAGTTATGATCAAACTGCTCGACCACCGAGATAATGTGTCAATACTGAAGGCTTGTCCGAAGCTAAAAGGAAGTGAGTATTCAATATCAGAAGATTTTTCAAAAAACCTGCGCGAAACAAGAAAGAAACTTTGGCTGAGCTCAGCAGAAGAACGAGCAGAAGGCACGAAAGTTAAGCTGGTCTTTGACAAGCTAATGGTAAATGGCATACTGTACGGGTGGAATGCGGAGAAAACGGGGCGTTTCAATATAGCAAAAAATGAGACGTGACTTATAATATTAGGTAGGCGGAACATCACCATCCTTAATGTTAACTGCCGCAGCATCGTGAATAAAATCGAGTCCCTAGAAGCGCTGTTGGTCTGCCACGATCCTCATTTAGTTGTGCTCACAGAAACGCTGAACGAAGACGTCTTTGAGAGTGAGTTTGTTCCAAGAAACTACAACATTTTTCGAACAGATCGTGATCGAAGAGGAGGAGGTGTAGCGGTTCTTTTCAAATCTTGATTACATGTTATAGCGATGCCTGACGTAAAAGGCGTGGAAAGCCTATTTTGCAAACTTTTCATAAATAAAGTCTGCTACCTTTTAGGAGCAGTGTACAGGCTTCCGAATTCATCTGCCACAATATTTGAACAGCTTAACGAGTATATGCATCACCGCATAAAGCCTGAAGACAAACTGATTCTGACAGGTGATTTTAACCTGCCCAATCTGCTCTGGAACACCTTTTCGATAACGAGTGCCAAAAGTGTAGAGAATGAAATGTTAAACATTGTGTTCAATTTGGACCTCTTAAAAGTTGTAAATGAGGCAACCAGAATTCAAAACGGTTCTGAGTCAATCCTTGATTTCTTTCTTATAAGTGGGAATATTAAAGACAAAGTGATCTGCAGCGTCACTATGGCATTTCTGATCACAAAGCAGCAGTCTTTATGTTAGAGGGCGTCGCATTGGAACAGCGAGGCGATGTCAAGTTGTTTCCTAATTTTTCTAAAGCAGAAGACGAGTCTATTCTTGATGCTCTCAGTTTTAATTATGACTCTTTCAGAAACAACACTTGTTCGGTGAATGACTTGTGGCTTTTTTTAAGGGGGTAATTCAAGAATGCATTCAGCGTTTCATGCCAAGGATAGCTAAAAAATGTAACTTTCGAAATCCATGGATAAGTCGAGTAACGCTGCAGTTGCAGCGAAAATTCAGACGCCTAGAGAAGAGGGAGAGAACGACAAACAGGTCTGACTTGAAACTAATGGTCGAACAGATATCGGATGAGGTGAAGAACAAGATTGCGCACGATAAGAAAAACTATTTCGATATAAAATTGCCATTCACTATCAAAACGACACCCGCAAAATTTTGGAGATTGTTGAGTCCCTAGGCTCGCTCTAACGACGGATGTGTTGTTTATGGTGGTTGCGTGCAAGATGATGCAGGGGCTTCGAAGGCATTCAATAAAAATTTCAAAGACATATTTACGCAAGATGACAGCCATCTTCCGCCTCTTGAAGTGTCCGTACCTCCTATTCCTGATGTGGTAATAGGTGAACATGGCATTTTAAATCTGTTGTTGAACCTTGAGGCAAAATAATCTCATGGACCACAGAATACCCCAAATGCTTTGTTGAAACGTCATGCTGAGTGGTGTGCAAAATACTTACATATTCTGTAAACTAGGCGTTTAAACGAAGCTGCAGTACCTGATGATTGGCGGGATGCCAGAATCGTGCCTTTGCACAAATCTGGTGAGAAAACACTCATTCAAAATTACCGTCCAATTTCACTAACCTCAACAGCTTGTAAAATGTTAGAGCATCTTATTCAAAAACATATAACTGCTTTTATAGAAGAACATAAGGTACTTAACTGTATGCAGCACGGCTTTAGGCGAGGATTTTCAACTGATACCCAACTTGTAGAAATCATTCATGACTTTGCAGCAGCCATAAACGAGGGTAAACAAACGGACGGAATTTTCATGGATTTCCGTAAGGCCGTTGATAAAGTCTCGCATAACAAATTGCTGCATAAACTAAGTTACATTCTGCAAAATAACAAACTACTCGCCTGGATAAAGAGTTATTTTACTAACCGATGTCACTTTGTAACGCTAAATTCAGCCAGTTCAGACAAGGTGCCCGTTGATCCTGGCGTCCCCCAATGGTCAGGTCTTGGTCCGCTTCTGTTTTTACTTTGCGGCCCGCAGCTCTGTGCTGACGCAGCTAGGCGTACTCTCCGAGAGCGCGTAAAACCAGCTCGAGCAGGGCAAACTAAGCAGGCGACACGAGAAAGAGGCGGATCATACAGTTTCGCTTTCAAGTTTCACTATTCAAGGGCGTCCGCATTTCTGGCGCTGTGCCAAGCTCTGTCGGCAGTAGACTTGGACGAGTTTGCGAAATCTCACATAAGTGAACCTCCCTCCGAAAGTCATGGACGCAGACTGACAATACCACTCCAGCTTGAGAGAGCGCAGCACGATACCACTGCGCAAACACTATCACGTGGCTTTTTTTCATATTTCGCAGGCCTTGTTTGCAACACAGAACAAAGGACTACATGAGACGTATCGGACAGCAAACAACTCGATCGGTGGTGTCTGAAGGTGCTCTACAAATCTCCGTATCATATACGGGGCATCAGCGAATAATTAAAAAGTTGGCTAAATAAATTTAAGTAATGAGTTATGGGGAAAAGAAGAAAAACTGTGAGCTACTATCGGCTATTGCGAATAGTGTGCGTTCGGTTCAATTTGCTTCCGACGCGCCTTTCATTTGTAAATCATTCGCTCACGTTATGTGGGACACCCTGTATATATATGACCTTTGCATGCAAGTAGCGATGTTTCCATTTGTAATAAATAAGATCCGGCGTCGCAGTCTTCCGATTCGCCCGTGAGCGAAAGTTTTCGTATATATAAATATATGTGTGTGCATACGACTGAGCAGCTTACCCGTTCTCATCGGCTCGGCCTTCAAAGGAGCGCAAGATGGAGGTGCCCCGTGGCTCGTCGCCTTTCCGCTGAGAGAAGCGACCAGTTTTCTACCATTGTCTTGCCCCTTCACGTTCGAAACGCTGTCAAAGGTGACCGAGACGCCTTATACCTAGCCGGGTTCACGGCCAACTGCGCACGTGCGATTCCGGAACTACGAGGCCACAACCGTTTGGAAATCTTTGTAAATTGAGTTACCCATCGCGATCTGCTAAAGACATATATCGCATACAAATCGAGGAAATTTTTAGGCACGTAGGGCCCTCGAGGCTGTACTTGTCGGCGATAAGGTAGTTTTGCCGTCAGTGGGATTCTGACTGAACTATGTCGAATGCTCGGTTGCCACAGTTGGAAGTTCGAATCCCGCTATAAGAGGTTTTTTTTTTTGTTCTACGATGGGGAGCTTGAAATTCATCTCCTCCAGTGCACAACATCTGCAGGCTTGGAGTGTCGCCTGTCACCGGCAAAAGATGCCGAGAGTGAGTGGGGCTATACTAATCCAGGTACAACCAAATTAGGAAGGCCCACTAAACTTCAACAAAGCACTCCCTCACCACAACAGGAGCAAGAATTGGCCTCCCTGGTGCAGTATTCGGCCACCCTCTCCCACATGGCTTACTCAATTACTCAATGGCCCTCAGTCCCCAGCAGCTGCGGACACCTGACGAAAGCGGCGGTCAGACCTGTAACGCAGCAGAGGGTGCTAAGAATCTCTGGGTCTGGACAGGCCGCCAACGGTAACTGACCCTTGCAGCGTTTAGCACCCGAACCCTTTCAAGTGGGGCTAGCTTAGCAGGGCTCTTTGAGGAACTATCAGAGGTTGTTTGGGATATCGCGAGCCTTAGTGAGATTAGAATAACTGGTAAGGCTTATACATTGCTAAATAACGGACATGTCCTCTAATATAGAAGTCTCCTAGATCAAAAGCAACACGGGGTAGCATTCCTAATTAATACGGACATAACGAGCAACATTCACGAATTCTACAGCATTAATGAGAGGGTAGCTGCAGTCGTAATGAAACATAATAAGAGGTGTCGATTAAACGTAGTAGAAGCCTACGCTCCAACATCTAGTCACGATGATAAAAAATACATCAGTTTTATGAAGATGTTGAATGAGCGATACTCAGTATACTGTAGCAATGGGCGACTTCAATGCAAAAGCGGGGAAAAAGCAGGCTGGTGAACAAGCAATTGGCAACTACGGCGTCGATTCTAGGAACGCTAGAGGAGTCAGGATACCTCAGTTAAAACAGTAATGAACAGGATACAGAAACTTCTCCTGTAACTAGTGATGAGGTGAGAAGGGCCTTGCAAGACAGGAAACGAAGAAGAACGGCAGGAGAAGATGGAATAACAGTCGATTTAATCAAAGATGGAGGAGAAATAATGCTTCGAAAACTCGCGGCTTCTTATACGAAGTTTCTATCGATTGCAAGGGTTCCAGAAAACTGGAAGAATGCAAACATTATACTAATAAACAAAAAAGGAGGCGTTCAAGAATTGATAAATTAAAAGCCCATTAGCTTACTCCCAGAATGATATAAAATAAGAACCAAAATAATGTCCAATAGAATAAGGGCAGCACTGGACTTTAGTCAACAGAGGGAACAGACTGGCTTCAGGAAAGTATACTCTACAATGTATCACATCCATGCCATTATTAGGTTATCGAGAAATATGCAGATTATAATAAGCCTGTCTATATGGCTTTCACAGATTACGAAAAGGCATTCGATTCAGTACAGATACCAACAGTCATAGCAGCATTACGTAATCAAGGACTACAGAACGCTTACCTAAAGAGCTTGGAAAATACACAGCGAATTTCAGTGGAGATTGAATCCCGTATCATCTTTATTCATTTTAAGCTAAATCATGCACTCACACTGTCATAATAGCTATTTCACATGACTACAACGCCGAACGTCTTTAAGCGCCGGCTTGCATGACGAAATATTGCAAGGTTGTTTTACTTTGCCTCTTTGGGAATGCGTTCTTGACGTAATGGTTAGAGCAGAAGGCTGGTGTTGAAAATACTGTGTTAAAACCAACCTTTAATAAAGCAACAGCTGTCGTTATTTAGTGTGCACTTTCACTTGGTATCACTGTGCACCTGTATGGTGCGTTGGCAGCAAATTGATAGAGTTGTAACGTATAAGAGGCTAAGAAACCTTTGCTTTAAAAGCTCATCGAGTACAGTGACTTGACGTATAGAAATCAACATGGCTAATTTAGGAAAACACATATTGCTGTGAGAAACATATGCTGCCTATGAGAACACTGTCACTAATGCCACTAACCATCAAGAAATGGGGCCTTGGTTTTGCAGCAGTGCTCAAAATCGACTCAAGAGCTTGTCTGTGTTGCTGTAGCGTCTTAGGCCACCGCCTCAGCTTTTCATGCACCTGACTATTTCAAGGAAGGTGTTTTCACAATGCATACACTATTATGTCATGTCAAACGGTCACCTAATGAAAGTGGGGAGCGCAGGTTATTATGTATAAGCTTTCACAATTTTTCAAGCAGCATGTTCCACATATGGTACAATCTTTCCTTGTGGCCATAGGACAATGACACTGACCGTTTCATATGACAGAATGGCGTTTTATTATTCGCACAATGTAGTTTTTTTTCATCTGCACTTAACTTTTGTTATTGTTTCAAATACAATAAAATGTACGCTAGTGCAGTTTCAGCGCCGCGTGTATATATTTTACCCACGAAAATTAAATTCATCTGGAAGATCTAAGAATGCTTGTTAATGTTAATGGGATTAGCGTTGCAGCAATGTAATGGCACAGCATAATGCCGCCATCTAAGCTCATCATTTGTTATGCAGGTAGTGTAGCGGGCACCGCTACACTACCTGGCAGTGCCACTTGGGAGACAGTCCAGTGAAGTTTGAATGTCTGTGAATATTCCCACAAAATTGTCTGAATGTAAACATTGTGCCCCCGATTCAGGCTAGCACTTAACAAAACTCCAAGGATCTCTCTTGCCCATTTTAAAAGCGGCAACACCCTGTGTCACAGCCCAGTGGCCTAAGTTGGCGTGAAAGGAGTTTAATGAAGAGCGGTATGTACGCAGTTGCATGTACCCGATCAAAGAGGTTCATTGAAGATCAACACACAACCAGTGAAACATTCCATGCGGGCAATCTTGGTCCGACAAGTTGGTTTGGCCTCGGACCCACAGTACTCGTCAAAGTAGA
This sequence comes from Dermacentor variabilis, assembly GCF_050947875.1. Lineage (NCBI taxonomy): Eukaryota > Metazoa > Arthropoda > Arachnida > Ixodida > Ixodidae > Dermacentor > Dermacentor variabilis. Next base: position 3,020,257 of record NW_027460291.1, read on the forward strand.
CCGAGGATCTAGCCATCAGAGGATACGCTACACGGTGACTGAAGTCACTGTGTAACATTTCTAATCATTCATTACTTGTATTGCGACACATGCCTGAACAATACAGCTGACAGTCGTACTAATAAAACTCTAACAAGTGCAAACTTCAACTTGTGTTGCTGTTAGAGTTTATTACATATTAGCAGCAAGGCATTAAAACACACCAAGACTACAGTTTCCCTTCGACTTGAGCTATAGTTTAGCCACCCTAAGGGGAGGCTACAGGCTGTTCGGGAAAAAGAATTTTCCTCTTGCAACAGCAAATCAACTTACTGCATTGCACCATAGGTGGAAAAAGTTACAAAAATGCCTATAAATTAAAGTTCCCGAACAATATGCCTCTGTTTACATGCTAGGTTACCCTACTGCTTCGTGTAAAGCGCACTCCTCGAAAGATAGATAATTTACGAATGGTTGTGGAAGGGACCTTGCTTGATCGTAGACCAAGACTCAAGGTGGCAGTGGTACATTCATAACAAAAAAAGGAAACAGCCTTCTCTGGCCGAAAAGCTCTGTTTTCTTTAACATGCATTAACAGTCTTTAGGCACACCAAATGCACTACGGAATCGTACACGTCTCACAAACTCGCCCATTGGAAAAAAAAACGAGAACTACAAATCTATGCAAAAATATACCTGCCTGCAGGGGTACCTTTACCGGGTCTCAGCAGAAGTGCCGCTAATCAATCCATTCTTCATCCTCACTAAATTGTTTTTTGGCACTTTCATAAATAGTTGGCATTTAAATAAAAATAACCACAAGCCAGTGAGGTTGCTTGAAGCGGTGAGAAAGGTTGAAAAATATAGATAGCGCTTGCTCTGTTGTTGCCAGCAATATCAAGCAGTGGGAAAAGTCTAGCTTGTACAGGTAGGGGCACTTGCGCGAAATACAGCGGTAGCTCTTGAACGTCGTAAAATTCCACCATGCAGTATGTGCTGTAAGGATGGTCAACCATTATTTAGGTAATTGCTCGTGTGATTTCTCCAAACGGAAACATTGTGTGATGCCATCTCAAGAATTGTGAGCACATACGGCTGCAGGATATAGTTATCCTGTCAGAATATTGTAGCACAGAATGCAACATAGTGAGCAATTATCGAGCGCTGCCCAATACAGAACAGAGAAAAGGCTAACCGAAATGGTGGCAAAAATCATGCACTACAATTAACGATCGAGTATGTGCAACATTTGTGTATTCTTACATGATACCCTTCTTTCAGACCGTACAATGACTCATCAAGTGCTCATTTTCGCCATATTATACAGTGTTTTTAACTGAAGATAGATGCATTATTCGATTAAAGGCTGCAATTTCAAGAATTCAGGACTTCATTGCGTGCGTTTGGATATTTCACTGAGTATCTTCTGGTGATCTTCAGCTACGCATACTGGTATGACATGGTATGCATACAATCATAAACACCCTCTGTTGAAGAAATACTTCCTGTGCGCACATTTTAGCCTTGCAAACAACTCAGTGGGAAGCCATTCCTTCATTTCATTCAAGTTCTTCACTATCCCGTTCGTTCGTCTCCAATCCTTGCGCCACTACTTCCTCGTCTTGATAGCACTCCACATTCTCCAACGACTCTGACTTCATCCCTTCTGGGACGTCACGGGAAGATGTTCCTGACGGAGCTACGATTGATTGGCTTCGCCGAAGCTTTGTAGTAAACTGACTTGAGGAGACCTTGCTGTATTGTCACCTTGATGACCATGTATGTTACATAGAAATTGGCCCTTGGGGCTGCTCACCCCTTTCTTGACGAGTATGAAACATGTAGGTTCCCTCACAGGCAACTTACGATAGTGCCTATTGTTGAACTTTTTTCTTCATTTGCAAATTTATATTTCATTTTTCATACGACCGTCATCGGGGTCTCTACAATAGTAACACGACCGCCGATTCCTAACTAATCATCCCCAGAAAGCCAAGGACTTATTCCGTTTGCAGCAAAGTAGGGAGTGCGGCCCAAACCCTCCGTGTAGGTGTTATTGTTCTAAGGCAAATTTCCACCCACCATGGGTTAGGGTATAAATCCAAGTACTTCTTGATGTCACAAAGGAACCTCTATTTGAATGCATTGCTTTCCGGCTAGTACACCATCAAAAATTTTAGAGCGCTGTCTCTCTATTCTGCTCATATTGAGATTTGATCGCTACAGTTAGCATGTTTGCTATCCAAGAACAATAATTTACTTAGGTAGAAGGCGGCTCTTTTCAATAGGGAAATTACAGCGTTGGCATTGCTTTTCTACATTTAACTGCTGTCATTCTTGCACTTTCATCAATGAATACAAGGAAAGCCTCTGTCTTTCACATTCCTCTGCCTTTCTTTTCGACTTCTACGAAGTTCAGGTGGACAAACTGAAAGGGTACGCTTGATTACGTGGACATGAACATTTTGTTTATTCGAGTTTTGTATTTCGCTCTAGCCACTTGACGCAGGTGCCAAATGTGGACACTGCACTCAGATCTTTCACGCTTCCAAGATGGAAGGCTGGTTGATCTTTCCTGAACATCTTTCAGAACTTGTCATTGCCAACTGATAGGGCACTGTCCTGGTAAACTTGCAAGATCCTTGGCCGCAAGGTCTCTGGCACGTAATACTTCTTGCCCTGTGGTCAAATTTTCTTTGTGCCTTCGAAGATTTTATTTATTTATTTCCAATACAGCTAGCCCTTGCGGGCTGTTACAGGGGTGGGGGAAAGAGAATTTTCAAAAACAAGTAACGCCAGCTCCGGAATAAACAAACAATGCATTCAGAAAACGCACAATAACAGTTTGCAGTCAAATGATTCAGTTGTGTGCATTTCAATAAATACATCTGCGTGAAGTTAGTTCGAATCGACTATAGTTTTCACCAGAAAGGAAAATTTGAAGGGATCAACGCGCGGCACATAGGGCATTACAGGATGAGGGTGACCTGTACTTTGGGACACTCGTCCAGGGGGAGGCAAGTATAGTCTGGAGTCTAAATTGAATTGATTTCTATACAGTTGGTACAAGAATTCCAACCTGGTTATTTTGCTGCGCGTTGCGAGTTCAGGCAAACCGGCACGAGATAATAACGCAGTTACAGATGGCGTCCTTTGATAACAATTAAAGATAAAGCGCGCGGATAGTCTTTGAATTCGTTCCAGTTTATTTATCAAGCCCAATTCGTGTGGATCCCAGACCATGCATGCGTATTCCAGTGTGGGCCGTACAACTGTTTTTTACGCCTTGAGCTTTACCTCGGGTGTAACATCTTTCAACTTTCGCCTTAACAGACCGAGTTTGCGTTGAGCAGAACCACAAATGTTTTCAATGTGTTCGGTCCAAATCAAATTGTGCGTGATTGTGACCCCGAGACACTTAAGCTTACTAACATGTTGAAGTGGGCTATTATTTATTCTGTAGGTAAAAAGGAACGGGATTTTCTTGTTAGATAGAGTCATGTCAGCTGATTTGTCCAAAATAATTTTCGTGACCCGCGTAACGCACCAGTCACAAATTATTTGTGTGCATTCGTTCAACAACACTTGATCTTGGACATTCTTAACGCACATTCTTAACGCGACAGTAGATAAGGCAATCATCCGCAAATAGACGCAGTTCAATGTTAGGATGCAAGTCATTAGCAATGTCATTTACATATAATAGAAACAAAATTGGTCCTATAACCGAACCTTGTGGAACGCCAGATAAAGCAGGTAAGGAGGATGATCTTTCGCCTGCTATTTGAACATATCGCTTTCTATTTATATGGTACGCATGGATCAATTTCACAATTTGTCTACTAACTCCAATTTATACAATTTCTCAGTAAGTTTTGGGTGGCACACCTGGTCAAAAGCCTTCGAAAACTTAATCGCTATAACATCAATTTGTTCATTGTTGTTAATTGCGACGCCGAAAGCATGAGACACCTCAAAAAGATGTCGTTGGCGAACACTTTCTCCGCATTTATTGCTGATGAAATAGCCATCCTTGATAATGCATCAGCTTCTGGCAGTTCTTTCCTTTGTCTATGGGTCACCTCGAATGCGAATTGCTACAATACGTTCATCCACCTCGCAATTATATCCGTGGGGTTGCGTGAAATTGAAAAGCTAGGCGAGTGCTTCGTTGTCTGTAGACAGTTTCAACTATTCATTGTCAACCTATGTTTGGAAATACCCGACAGCTGTTACCATTGCAAGTAGTTACTTTTCTGTACTGGGATACTTTTCATGGGATTTCGTATATATGTATGAGTAATAACCTGCGACCTTGACTTGGCGCCTTGATGGCTGTGTGACATCTCCCGTAAGTAGAGGACAACCACAGTTACATAAAGTTATGCATCCATGCTAAGGTCTTCAAAGCCCACGACCATCAAGACAGCATCTGAAGATGTGATTTTGTCAAGGTCCTGATAAATTTGTTCGGAATGTGGACTCGAAACAAAAGGTGCACCTTTCTGTCTTACAGATGTCAAGCACATCATCATGTTGGCATTGCGTGGCATGAAGGCTGTCAAGTGTCCAGACGGACTAAGAAAGAGTCGCAAGGAATGCAAATTGTGATGGTCTAACTTTGCTTTGCTACTTTTCATGTGACCATTCAAACACTTCGCCCTGATATTTCGTATGCTTATCGTCAATTTGGCATAACTCAGCGCTCCGAAAAGGTGTGATACATGACTTACGGGCTGGTAGTCTGGTTTATATGAGACAACAATATTGTCCATGTAGACATAAAAGTAACCAGCAAAAGTTAGAACATTACTCTTACTTTTTTAACCAGGCACGCGAATTCTTCCAGCCAAATGAGAAGCCATTATATTCGTGCGCATGAAGAGTCTGATAAAAGCTAAACACTATTTTTTATTCCACTTGGAAATACATTGGCATTGCCCTTTGCACATACTTAGGTGAAAAAAGCCCTCACATTCTCCACTTTCATTATATGTTATAGATTCGTGGCATAGAAAACGGAAACTAGCATGTGTGCTGGTTATATATCGGTAGTCTATGCACAACCTGAAAGTACTGTTCTCGTCAGGTACACTTTTTAGAAGTGATGAAACGGGGATGTGGAACACATCATCATTCTATTGTGTACCATATGTTCCTGTTCGATTTTGAACCGTCTTTCTCACAATACAGTCCATAGGAACTCTTGTGGACTACAGTTGTGTCTCACAGATTAAATGCAAATTCCAGGAAATGCATCGCAGGAGCTTCATACGTGCGGCATTACTCGGATTTGAAAGAATCTGTTTATTGCTCTGACTATGCATATTCCTGTAGTGTAGCAAAGTAGTACGTCAAGTACTAACTCATTTTACACAACCAACATTGTAGTATACAAGGAATGTGACGCGAGTAATACAATGCGAGGTGATGTTCACAACATTCATCAACAAATTGTCAATTCCTCATTCAGGCACCCCGAATTTTGCAGCTATGACAGTGGGAATCAGGTAGCAGCTAGCGGTAAAAAAGTTGGACGTTCATGCATGAACTTGCTCTTCGAAAAATATTCACTCTAGAACTGGTGTACTGGTGCTAGCTGTTCTATAGAACACTCAAACTGCAGGTAAATTTCGACATTTTGGCAAAATATTTATTGTGCATTATACCCAAACTTTCTTATAATGCAGTTTCAGTTATTATGCAAATAAGTGCAGTTGATTAGTGCAGCTGAAATAAGTGGAGTGTATTTTCCAAAATATCATGCAAGTGGAATAAGCAAATTTGAATGAGAAAAAGGAAATTTTTTTGATTATGCAAGTCTGCGATAACAGACCCTTTCGTGCAGTCTCGCCAAGTTCTTCACATCGGCGTTGCGAACCAATGGCTTTCATGCTTGGTTTGGCCCCATGGCTTTGGCCCTGCGGCTCACAGTCTCGCCTGAATTGGGACGACACTAGCCTTGAAAGGGCCGACAGCGGGGAGCTACTGCTTTGTCTGCCTCTCGCATCGAAGTGTCTCGGAAACACGTGATTACTCAGTCTCGAAACCTAAAGGCGTGGGAAAACAGTGCACATGATGCCACACCATCTCGGCGCACCCATTCTTTGCACTCGCTGCAGATTACCTCTAAAATGGTGCACAGGCAGCGCATGTGCGCAGCCACATGCACCTACGACTGCGCAAGTGCTTAAAATATCAGCAATGGGGGTCATAACGCTAAAAGGCACGGAGCAGAGCGAGACAAGACGCCGAGAGGTAAGTTTCAACTTAGTGTTTATTTAAAGAAGCACCGTATTAGTAGGCCCACACACCGAAAAGGCTCAATCACGGGACATGAAGACCAGCTGCTTCCAGGAACACAAATTCACTTGTAGTCGGAGCAACTGAAGGGTGAACTGATGCAGTTATCAGCGGACCTTACTGTCAAATCAGATTCAACATATCCTTGCTATGACCGCCATTGCTGTATCTAACAAACTAGCCCAAACAACCTTACTTCTAACAGACATGTTCCCACCTGCCGCCCCGCCCCTCCCGTGTTCTTGATAGTGTCACGTGGTAGTGACGTTAAAGAACACAGTAGCAATACTCTGAAAGACAAAACTAGCTTTTATTGGGCGAACCTGTGCCCACAAAGACCGGCTACACTTAAAGGGAATCTGAAAGCTTTTCCAGAAAAAATGAGTGAAGAGCAGTACGCCGTGGTTTTCAACCTTCTGAATTCGAATATCGCATCGAAATTGAGCGAAAGAAAGCGCAAACATATTTTATTTCGATGAAAAGTGCAGCAGCAGACATGCCCAGCTCGCGCGCCTCGTTTCCGCCTGTGATTGGTCGGGCGCCTCGTGACGTCAACAATGGTGTTCGTCCGGACCGACTGCTGCCACTACACACGAAGCATGGTGCAAAGTAGTTTGGTGGTGTTTTGCTGAGACGGTCATGGAAATTTTCGAGAGATTGCGTTTCTCTGAGGAGTTCGGCGTTAAGTCCAAACTCTACGAAAGCGATTTTGCGCGCGATGGTGACGGGCGACGGCTTCGAGCGACAAAACCGGTCGTCGCTTGAACAAATCGCTCTGTGTTGTCGCTCGATCGCTCGTTTCGAGAAATCTAGAACTCGTCGCTCATCGCCCGCAAATGCTATGAGCGACTAGCCAATTGTGCGAAGCCGAAACTGCATGTACATAACTCAAATACTACGGTTTATCGCACGGAACGAGCAAACTATTGAATTTTACACGTGCAAGAATAAGAACCTAGTGCAAGACCTTCAGAAATATTTTGTGCTCATTCTTCAGTAAAATACATCAACTTAAATTGATAAAGCATGCGTCACGCTTGTTTGGGCGCGTATATTGCTGCCATCATACCACGAAGTCGTCGCTCAAAGCCGTCGCTCGCTTGGAGTTCGGCTTGCAGACGACGAGTGAACGCGACAGCCATCGCCTCACCTGTAGCGCTGTCGCGTGCAAGATCACTTGTAAGGGGTTTATACTTGTACATACTACATGTACGAGCCGATTGCGAAGAGCCGGCCTCTCCAAGAAGCAAAAAATGCTGGTGCAAGCACTGCTTTCCACGCGAACGAAGGCGAAGTGTTAGCATCCCCTTGTGTTGGAAATGTTTTTTGGCGAGGGTTTTTTGCTAAGCTGCATTCAGCGTTCCAGTGAGTACGTTTCCGGGCAAACAACTGTGGTGTTATTTTCCTGCATGCCTACTCGTAGAACGTCAGCGGTAATGCGATCTTCAGCATTTGTGCGCTGCCCCAAGGCTGTCGGCAATCTACACAGACGGTTTAAACGCGGGAAAACCGGCTGTTGTAGCACGTGTAGTATAGAACCTTCATCAGCGCGCCATCCGCACGCTACTGGTAACCGGCGAATTTCGTCGGCTACATGAGATGGTTGGTTTCTTATGTGTGTGAGAGAAGGGGGAGCGCAGCGTATTGGCGTGAGCAGGCTTTCCAACGCATGCATACTTTACGCTTGCACTGCGTTATGGTATCTGCATGCAGGCAGTTTCACAACACACGTGCGAATAGAAAATTCGCGGCGCTTGGCGATGAAACCTGCGTCAAGGGTGGGCGTTAAACATACACCTTCTGTTCAGCGGGCTAACTATTTTTTTAGGAGAACCCAAAGCACGCATTATTGATAAACTCCGGTAGTAATCGTCACGGAAGTGGTTAGAGCACAACACTGTTGTTCTTGAGCGCTTGAAGTTGTTTCGCTTCACAGCAGCCTCCCACTTAGCTGAAAGCTTCTTGTCTTGCAGGAACTAATGGAACATCGGAACATCGTCGCGGCCGCTGGTGTTCGTGCAAGCGTAGGCTGCACAGAACACCGGCAAGATCGGCCTACAAGTTCAATTGATGCCTCGCTCGTCAACTACCACTCCTATATACACACAAATAAAGGAATGTAGGGTCGAGCAAAGCAGATTAGGACGGCACGCGCGCAGGAATAAGCCCGGTCAGGCACCATCGCGGTAACTGCGAAGGAGCGGAACACCAGTGATGACGTCACTAAGCCGCGGTTTCCGGTCTCCGCTCGCATCGTCAGCGTCAGCAGCAGCGCGCGGCGCTCGACGGGGGGCGGAGCTACAGCGCAATTTTAACCGACGATTGCGTCGCTCCTAAGTGAAAAATCCCCCCCAAAATCTTACCTTCATGGTTTATAAGGTTCCCGCATCCGTATATGAGCGTCTTATTGAATTCGACACTCTTCAGCTTCCCTTTAAAGCACAACAATAGCGGCGATCACCGTCGGTGATCGTCGAAAATCTGAACAGCGGGTCCAGCGCGTCGGCTTTTATACAGCAGTCATCGAATGTTCCAGACTAATCGTTGGGACCCGCGTGCCTTCCACAAAGTTCTACACCATTCGCGTCAGGCGATGAAATCAGATAACACAAGGTTCGGCGACAACAGACAGCGGATAGAAGCATCGATAACTTTCCAGAAACTTCGGATACAAGCACGCGCGTCCCGCACTGTGCGATAAGATTTATTAGGCGGCGAAACGTGGTCTCCCGATAAATATAAGTACACGTGTCAATAGTGTTACCGCATCCACCCCTTTCCCCTTGATTACAAGGGAAAGCAGTTCTAATCAAACCACCATCCTTCTCCGCTCACCATCATCTGCCATCACTCACTCGCAGCAAAACATTACATCCTGCGAGGCCCAAAAAGCGCACTCGCATAGGATATCGATCATGACAATGCTTCAGCTCAGCGGTCGTGCAGCACACGATTTTAGAGGTGCATGCGCAAGTAGCGGCATATATTTCATTCATTTAACCATCTTTTCATTTCATTTATTTACTCTCAAGGCCATACAGGCATTACAGAGGGGAGTGGCAATAGAAAAAGAAAAATATATAGCTAATGAGGCAGCACAAGGTCACAGATAGCCGACTTGAACACATCATGGTCTGTGATGGTTACGATGGATGCGGGAAGGCGATTCCAGTGTTGACTTGTTTTCGGGATGAAGGCTTCGAGGCATACATTGCTTTTACACTGAGGCACCCCAACCTTCATTTGATGATCAATACGGAATGACAAATGGCTCGGTGACGAAAAAAAGTGTCATTTTTAGCTCATTATTAGTGTAGTATATTTTGTGAAACAGACACAAGCGGGAAATTCGACGCCTAGTATAAAGGAGAGGTAGTTCGAGCGTTTGCTTTATGCGAGAAACGCTGGCTAAGCGATAGTAGTTGGAGAGGATAAACCTAACTGAGGGGTTCTGAACCGATTCTATGGACTGTGTTAACGAGCTAGTGTACTGGTCGCATATCGATGAAGCGTACTCGAGTTTAGAACGCACGAGTGTTTTATATAGTAGTAGTTTCAGCGGAACGGGAGCGAGGCGGAAATTCCGCCTAAGAAAACCAAGGGAACTGTTAGCTTTGTTAATAACATGGTGGATATGCTTCTGCCATGGCAGATTATTAGTGATATGGACGCCTAGATACTTGTAGCTGTCGACCGTTAAGATCATAGCCCTGAGGAATGGACTGGTTAATCTTTCGAGACACCCTCATTGCTTTACATTTGTTAATGTTTAGTTTCATAAGCCATGCATCACACCAAGAAGAAATTTTATTTAAGTCAGATTGAAGAACGGAGAAGTCAGACTCATTAGAAATTACGCGGTACAGAACGCAGTCGTCTGCAAAGAGCCTTATGATAGAAGTAACAGCATCAGGCAGGTCATTAATATAAATTAGAAAAAGAAGAGGCCCTAGGACTGACCCCTAAGGAACACCGGATGTTACATTGCATGATTTACAGTCATGATCATTAACAGAAACGTACTGTGTTCTATTCTGCAAGAAACATTCAACCCACCTTAGCAGGTTGCAATCAAGATGGAGTGTGCTAAGTTTCAGTAATAGTAGTCGATGTGAGACGGTATTGAAAGCTTTCGCGAAGTCAAGGAAGATGCAGTTCAAGATGCAACTGAAGCTCGATCTAATGCCGAAGACAAATCATTAGTAAACGTTAATAATTGAGTCGCACAAGAATAATTTTTGCGAAAACCATGCTGCTGTGATGCAAAAAATTATTAGGCTCGAGAAAGCTAATGAGGTTGCAGTAGATTATGTGCTCTAATAATTTGCATGGAATAGAAGTTAAGGAGATCGGCCGGTAGTTTAAGGGGTTATGTGTATCACTGGATTTGTGGACTGGAATCACCTTCGCCGTCCTCCAGTCGTCCGGAAATGTTCAACTCTGCAAAGACTGCGTAAAAATATATGACAAGAAAGCAGATGAATGCGCTACAGTACTCTTAAGCAACTTGTAATTTATGGTATCAACATCTGCCGATGAAGAAAGTTTAGCTTTCATAATCGAATTGTATATGCCATCTAAATCGATCGAAATCGGCTCCATCTCAGGGTACGTAAAGGCACGTGCGGACGGTGAAGTATCTATTAGAGTGTTAAAAAAAGATAGCGAGAATGTGTTAAAAACCGTTGAGCAAAGCTCATGGGGGACAGGAAATCCATCGTCAGTTTTCAGAACGATTTCTGTGGGTTTGCGTACGTTAATAATGTTCCAAAACTTCTTAGGATTAGTTGTGAGCAGATGAGGTAGTGTTTCAGAAAAAAAGTAATTCTTGGCTGAGCGAATGGCCATTTTATATTCAGATGCGATAGCTACGTAGGCAGCTTTTGCTTTGGTTTCCCCAGATACCTTGAAGCGTCGAAAAATGCGTTTTTTTTTCTTGTTAAGAAGCTGTTTTAAACTTCAGTTAAACCAAGGAGCCCGATTGCATGATGATAATAGGCGAGTCGGAACATATTTTTCAGTTAGCGTTTGATCCTTGTTCTTGAAAAGGAGCCAGTTTTCTGCAATAGTTCTTTCCCTGAAATGAGGAAAAAAGAAATCGGCAAAACTTTGTAATTCGTTATTGATCGAGGAAAAATCTGCTCGACTGTAGTCACGAATTTTCGTGCGGTGTTTTAGAAGCTGTGGCGAGCGCAAGGGGATTGCAATATGATTCACGCAATGATCGCTTAAACGAGGTATAATTGATAGTGATGAAATTGAATCAGGAGATGTGGTGAAGACGAGGTCAATTATGTTGGCAGAAACTGCAGTGACACGGGTAGGCTCTTTAACAAACTGGATGAGGCCAAATGTCGAACATATATCAAGAAAGGTTGAACATTGGGATGAGGATAAAGTCACTGATGGGAAGTCAACAGACCAGTCAATGCCAGGGAAATTGAAATCACCGAGCAAGAATATTGGTGCTGCTGGATATTTAACAACGATTTGGTTAAGACAGTCAAATAGCTCATTGTAAAATGTGGATGTACTATCGGGTGGTCGATAGCAAGCGGCAAATATCACGTCTTTGTTATTTATGTGAATGCAACAAAACAAGAACTCAATTTGCGAAGGCACGTGTATATCAAAAGAGGTGATATCAGATGAAACAGCGATCAAGGTCCCATAACCACATCGTCCTATTCCGTCATTTCTATAAATATTGTAAGCCTTACTACACGCGAAAAGCTCCGAATTTTCAATTTTATCTGAAAGCCAGGTCTCGACTAAAACAACAATATCTGCATTGCACGTGTCGATCAGCGCAGACAGAGCATCGCGCTTATTCATAATGGAGCGGATGTTAGTGAACAGCACAGAGTAATCGTTGCCATGCTTATTCTGTACGGCCGCGCGATGCTAACTCAAAGCGGGTGACGGGGGATTCGCAGGGAAATTTATTCCGCTGCTGCCTACATTACCGCTGGCAGTAGCAATACTGTTCTGCGGGAGTTCATAAACGGTATCGGTTTGAGAGCAATACGCGTAGCACGCTTTGTTGATGAACAATTTGTTGTACCTGAGATGATACAATTGACCGGAAGACATCCCAAATGCAATTAACTTATTCCTGGTCATTCTAGTTGCCCGACAGAAGTCTTCTTGAATGGATACACCGGATCCTGTCAGTGTCTTCTTTTGTGCTAATATGTTTTCCTTTGCTTTAAATGATGCCAATTTCACTACCACTGGTCGACATTTGTTATTTATAAGGGAACCTCAGCGATGCGCAAGCTCAATTTATTCTTCGGGTAATTGCAACGCGAAAAACTGCACTAGGAGTGCACGAACTTTTTTACTGTTTCCGCCCAAGTTTCAGAGGCACCATCGGTGATACCATAGAAAATCAAGTTATCTCCTCTTGAGCTGTCCTCGAAATCGTCCAGACGAGATTGCAGCGACGCATTCTCACTTTTCATGGCTTCGGTAATAATGTCTCGGATATGAGCAGGTTCTTGCTGAGTTTCAAGTGCAGCGAATTTCTGCTCTACGTACGCTAATCTGGCATTCATGCTAGTAATACGCTCCTCAAGTAATTCTTGGCTGGCTTTCACTTCATTGAGAGTTGAGATTAGCTCAGCGTGACGCGCATCCATTTTAGTAGCAAGAGAGTTGATGGCCTCGAGAACAAGGTTAGTGCTACAACTTGGATTAGGCCCAGGGTTGGGCTCAATGTCTCCGGACATCACAAGCAACTTCGTAACATGTGCACAGTCGGCAAATAAACACCACAAAATGTCCGGGCATGGGACGAGCAGCAAAGCGCGATTGCTAGAGCGCTTACAGTAAAGGGAGGTCGAGTTTCCAACCTGGATGTAAAAAAAGAATGGTCTCAGCAAAGACTGCGCCATTGCTGCTATCCCATGCCCACTGACGAGGGTCGTCATCGTTAGCCTATTTATAGGCACACCACACGGTGACGCATGCGTTGATGCCGTTGGTTTGGTGAAAAGATCCGGTGCGATGATTCCGCTGACGTTTCCGGCATGCGCAGACGAAGAGAACAGCAAATGGCCGCATGATGCAAAGGCCGAGTTTTCAGCAAGGAAGGGCGTAGTACAGGCTCCATCGAAGGGGTTCCAGGCACGGATTAGTGGAAGAATCTGGTTGTAAAAGAAGAATGGTCTCAGCAAAGACTGCGCCATTGCTGCTATCCCATGCCCACATCTTCATCCGCACAAGCTCGGTATGTTGTCTTGGTATACCTATGCGGTGGAAGTGACCATTTCCTTACATTGCAATCGAGTGTAAACACACTTCAGTATATTGAAATTCGGAATACATGATTGATGGACAACTCCTAAAAGTTAAATATTTTGTTGCGTTGCTCGATCTGTTACACTGACAAACGGTATGTGAAGGTGTAACTGTATATCTTTTTAATGCTAAGTTTGCCTATAATGCCTGATTATATTATTCAGTGTGTAAATTGCAATGCTGTTGTAAGCAAAAGTTTACTGTACGTACTTTCATACACCTCAGATGTGCACTATCTAACCGCCATGTTGACATTTTATGAATGACGAACTATTCATCACACACCATTGTCACAAGTTGCGCCATCAGCTGCCACATTTCTTGCCTATGTTGCGGCCTGACATAATTGTATCAAAGCGAGTGCAAGTTGTTTATGCTTCTTCATTTTTCGTTTTTTCAGGCAAACGTGGAACGACTGCCTTTCAAGTTCCGGACAGCATCTAAACTCTCTATGCCTGTCCTATCACATCACTATGCACTAAGTATCACACAAGGGCCAAGACGAGAATACTGAATAAATTTATCGTTACATTTCGAATTGGCTAAGCTCATAACGTAAAGAGAGCAAGTTGATGTCAATTCTGCTGCCGTGACCTTATCTTTGGCATGTATGGCACCTTTACTTTCATTGTCATCACGTCTAATAATCTGATTACTGCCCAGTTCACAGCATTTTGTGCCCAACTTTTTCTATGCGAGGAATGGTAGGGCTCTGTATAGCTGAGGTTTGGAAGATGTTACACACGGCATGATGTGTCAGAAATGAGGCGTTAGTATGGGCATGACAAACTAGGTAAACTCTACATGGCGCAGTCGAACCGAATGTGTTAAAAATTATTTCCTATGTGTCTCTCCCATGGTCACCGTGTTTGTGCCATTTCAGCAACATATCATTATTGACATAATTTATACTTGACACGTAACAGATTTTATTGCTTGTTTTAGGGCTAATCACTTTCACAAGACAGCATTTTCTTAGTGGACTACAATTTCGCTTCCAGACGACTTACGTCCCCTGGCTGAGTTACGATGTAATCTGAACACTACCAGCATACGAAGACGTCCTAATTAAAGGTAGTTATTAATATTCATGCAAAGACCAAAAAGTACAATAACAAATAGACAGCAAACAATGTTGCATTATCTCGGAGCTTTTCCGTGTTATATCATGTGAGCTGATTTCAGTCTATCCGACAAACACATTTATGATTGGTAGTGTCCACTCGCATCAATAAAACACTTTTGTAACTGAGCTTACTAAATAACGGTCATGTACAGTGGCAAGCACAAGTTTGCAGACGAGTGATGCAGCACAAGTTTGCTTCTTCGCAGCCCAGGCATGCCGGTTAAAATCAAGTGCTACAGCCTACGTACATGTACTCAAGCCATGGAATGTCTTTAGGCAATTCCACATTGCAGTGCCGTGCAAGGTGGAATTCTTTGCTTATTTCATAATCTCCCATATTTTCCTCTTAGGCACCATCTTCACAGCAAACAAGAATTTATTGAACACTTCCCCCAGTTTCTTTATGTGATGGGTGTGTGTTAGGGTATTACATTTATGTAATTAAAAAAATCAAATCTATGTAGTTTTCATATATTCATTATGCTGTGCCTTGAGAAACCCTGTTAACCTTTCTCCATTTCAATGTGTACGTACTTTTTGCCAAGTACCCCAACAAAGTCTTTGTGTCACGCGCAAAGTGTAATAATAGAGAGCTTTAGCTTGTCCGGAAAGCGGCCCCGAGAGCGTTGGGGCGTTTTACCGGGTGCGAACTGCGCATGCGCATGGCTTTGCCGGATGCCGTATTCCGTGACCGGATTGCTGGATACCGGTACCGTCTGCTCCGACCCAGGTGGCCAGATTACCGCGTCCACACCGACGACCGAATAAGCCGAGTCAAGACAAGCCAAAAAAAAAAGAAAGCACTACAACATGGCTGTCCCGCCCGTCGTTCGTTCGCGCAGGTAATTCATGCCGAGTGACGATGTTAGTATATTAGAAGTACTGGCGCGAAACCCCTTCGACGATGCCGCGCTGTGGGTGAAAATCAATGAAAAGCTCTGTGACCCCACCCAAGTGGTTCGTAACGTCAGAAGCGTGAGGGAACGGCTGGACCTCCTCCTGGGCAGTTCCTGTGCGAGGACATAAAAAGCAGGAGAAATTAAGTGTTCCAGACGTTTATTACTCGATATCCTAAGCTCACACGTTTCGGCCAAATTTTCTAATGCGCCTGTTTGCTTTACTAGATCAGGGACGGAGGAAGATTGCGAGGTCGTGCGCAGGCTGTTACAACAGGTAGTAGACCTGGCACGTGAGTGCAGCTACCGCCCGCCAAGATCAGCGATGCGGAGCCACCGTTGCACTAAGGGCAGGCCTGCCTGCGCTGCTGCGAGTGCAGCACGGGCAAAGCAGCGCCAGCCCAACACCCGCCAGAGAGCCGCCTTGGAGTGTTTCGCCGCCTCTTCTACTGATTTTGGTAGGAGACTTGTTACTTCACGTTTTCTTTTATCATTCTTTGGGGGGGGGGTGAAGGAGTGACGTGCACGAGTTGAGATGTTAGCACTCAACTCGATTGCTAAATCCAATGTTGCATGCCCTTGTGCCGTACCATGTGTATTGATATCTTTATTCATTTCACACCGATGATAGGTCGCTGTATGGCTTCCTGAAAGCTTGCATTCAAGTATGCATACCATGTTCATTTTATTTAGCCGTGTAGCTGCAGTTTTGAACCATGAGAGCCAAGTAGTTACTGTAACTACCATAATCCAAATGCCTCAAGCCTGCTATTTTTTATGGGACGGCATTTAAAAATGTGTAAATCATGTAGAACTGTGCTGCTGCTTCCTCTTGAAAGTGCAGTTTTCTCCCACATTTTTTTAGGCAAGCATTTCACCACACGCACCTCCCTATGATTGAACTGTTGGGAACAAGTACAAGGAACCTGCCCTAAGTGTTAGCAAAGCTACTGGTTTTATGTTTTCAATTTCACGAAATTTTATGCTCTTTTCTCTCTGTAGGAGCGAACAGCGATGTGCAGATGCCAGAACAACGGGAGGCGCAAGATGAGCCCGACGACCCAGGCAGGAGGTCCGCAAGTGGATGGCCTGCGTCGCCTGAGCAATGTTGTCGTATGTAAAGCTACCTTATTCTCAGTGTATATGATAAACGCTCAGTAAAATAGTACCTCTTGTACTCGTTTCTTCAAGTAACCTGTTACCAGTTCGTTTGATGAAACCATTGTTAGTGTACTCAAATAATGGGCGCCACTTTGTGAGTTTCCGCAGAACTCATTTACTCTATGAGTATTCTAGTGCTTTGAATTGCCAATTAATTCTTCCTCATCTTGTCCTCTGGTTAGCTCAGTCGGTGGAGGAACTGTTCTGGAAAGGCATTAGTCCAAGATTCAATCCAAACGCCAGGATGAATTTTTTTGGAACTGTGCAGCTTTTTTTATAGAAAAAAATGGATTTCCTGGTAGCTCTAGGCTACTTTCAGACGGATAACACAATTTTTTCCTTTCATGAAACTTCCCCCACATTGCTGATTTCCACAGAACACTGCATTTGCTCATACTGTGTACTCATCAGACTGTTCAGTAGTGGTAGTTCACCAGCCAGTGCATTGAATGGGCTGGATGAACAACATTTGACCATTGTGAACATTCTTTTTAGGTGCTTTGTGCCATTTCTGGCTGTTAGGTTCTTTTGCTATCACGGAAACTTTTCAGATGCTTCAGGGCCTACATGTAGAAAGCTGCATTGATTGTTTGACCTTAACATAAGAATTCGTGGTGCACCATTACATGGCAATCTGGAAACGCAACCAGCACGATTTTTATTATTTCAGCTTTTTCTCTGCGACTTAAACTTGGTGTATTTGTAAATTTGTCACTTTGCCGATGACAACTGATGACAACTTTACAAAAATGTATTCTGTAAACTAAACCCTTCCAATCTCAAACTTTTGCACAGGATTGATCGCTTTCGACAACACCTTGTTGCAAACGTGTCTTTTCCAAACGTTATGGCATAATCTGGTCAACATACAACTTTCCCCAAAACAAGTGCTTCTGCCATCATTCTAGCAGTCATTCGGCAGTCACGGAACGCAAGACAACGAACAGAACCAATGTTTCCATTTCGCACGAGGTGGAGTGGATCTTAAATAGTCCTAGGGGTCTTCAAGGCCTTTCCCAAAAAAATACTGGATCCACTTGAACACAGTTATTTCCTTTAGGGCGTCATTTCCGTGCGCGTCTTGCAACTTTTGATGAATTGTTTCTCCATTCTTGTTTAATTTTGTAAGTAACTTGATATTCATTCTTTGGTTTCAACTGCTCTTCAAACTCAATTTCAACAACGAAAAAAGTGAGTTGTACAAAGAAGTGCTCACACAAAACTCTTGGTTTTTTTACAGGGGTTCAGTTCGTACCAGAGGTCATCAGGGTGTTTTTAAGTGGATAGGAAAGGAGCATGGTGCCACTAAATGCCATCTCCCACTTTTTTAAAGAATGTGTTGCTGGGCTATCATACTTTCGCGACTTTGTTGCTGACTCACTGCATGAACTTTTGTTATGGCAACGCAAAGCCCAACACAAAACAAGTTAAACACATAAATTTCATAAAGCCATTATATTTTAATTCTGTTGTCAGCAAATTTAGATCTGAACATTACCATGGCATTGCAGCGTGTCAAGACTTGCAATATGTAAGAAGAAGATCTAAGCAATGCCCAAGCGGCATTAGTAAAGTTCCCTTCTTATGAACAGCTCGCTGGCAAGCTTGATTTCATAAAGTCTGCCAGTGATGGTTTGTTGGCCATTAACGCAAGCCAAAATGAAGATTGAGTGTACCATGTATGTACATAGTCTCTAAAAGTTTGCTAATGTGAAGAAGTATGACAAGGCAGAGAAGCAGCTCAAGGAATTGCCTGCTACAAGTTTGAAACATTTTAACCCTCTAGCATTTAGCTTGCTTGTATACATTGCTACAGGTGGAAGGACATGGTTGTAGAATATGTATGGTTGAAGGCACCATACGAGGAAGATGAAACATTTCCAGGAGTTAGACCATGAAATGTGACAGTGTGTATAATATTGTAATATGCAAGCCTGTGTATCGTTTTTAAATAACAGTGTTGTATTGTCATATTTCTTACAATGTAAATTTGTTCCATGTTGTGTTCAAGCAATGTGGAGTGGATTCATTTTCACTTAATGATGATTTTGTTGCGAAACTCAGTCTCAATGAGATGTCACTATGTGCAGGGTTATTGAAACCCACTAATATAATAATGTTTAAAATATTAGTAATCCTAAAACACGTTTGCAAAAAGATTGTGCATGTTTTCAGTCCTCAGGGATAATTGCCCACAAACTTTCTCATCCTTTATTGTAGTTCATGGCAGAGCACATGCAAGTACCATATTTACTTGTATATAGGTTGACTCCTATATGCTGATTTCACTGTAAATAAATAATAAATTTACCAAAGGGAACTCATATTTCTTTAGAAAAACTAAGAACTTCGAGCACGACACCCCTTTCTTTACCGTAAGTTCAGCTACTAAATCTTGGTAGTCTATGCTTTAAACTGCATCCTTGTCGGGACTGCCTGAGAAGTCATCCTCATTGCGTAGTTCTCAGGTATCCTCAGCACCCCAAATAACGTACCCATTGCCATCGAGTTCGTTGGATAGCAGCATTTCTTGAAGCTTGTCTGGATAATCGCCAGACTGTCTTTATGGCCTGTGCGTCGAAGGAATGCCATTAGCTCATGAATATTGTTAGCTTTTTCACGAATATAGATCGACATTTTTATTGCAATGAGTATGAGGCTATAGGTCATTTCGGATACCATTCCAGAAAATAAAGGGTGACCTATATTGAAATAAATAGGGTAGTCCTGCATAAATGAGAAAATATTGCCTAACGCTGCAATTATTAGTTGTCAGTCAGTAACATAAAACTGCTGGTGAGTGGCAGATTTATGACTTCTGAAATAAGTGAAAACAATTTTTGAGACCTTTAAACATGCAGATATCACTAAAATGTTAGAACACTAAGCAATAGAAACAAATAATATCGATTATATTCCTGAATCTATGGAATCCACATAAAAAGTTTCATTGTACTCTGCGGATTTGTCAATTACCTGATTCATGTGCAAATCTTATACTCTATTTTTTTACACCTGAAGGGCAGCCGGCTAGTCCCAGTGACGTCACAAGCCAGCACACCACACAGAGGTCACCAATGGGCACAGGTGGTAATGACGCCCGTGTGCCCCATTGCAAGGTAACTATCTTATTCGTTTCACTCCCTAAGTATATACAGTATATATATGCTGTATATACTGTATCATGTGGTGCCGCAGGCAAGACATGACCAGAGGCTCCATGCAAGGGGAGCGGAAAGCGTCCCCGTTTATTAAACAGGCGTGTATATATACACTAAGTAGGAGAGGGTGCGTTCCCTCACCACCATGTGTCATGTGCGATATCGATATCGGTGACGTCACACGTGCCGTAGATGCGAAGCCAGCGCTGCGCTAGATACGATGGATACGATACATCCCCTTTTCTTTCAAAGGAGGAAAAAACACAGGAAAGAACATTAGTAGAAACGAACATTTAGAACGTGATTTAGAGAACTTGCACAAAGCTTCGATTGTAAGTAAGCCTCTGTGGGGGCCTTCGTTCTCGGTTGATCTTCTGAACGCAGGTTTTTAGTTCTGCTGCAAGCCTGCAGTTCCCGTTTCAGTTGGATGAGGCGGGAATGTTGCCAGTTGTGGCCGGTGACTCTGCGGCATCGTTTCTGCTGTATGCTGAAGGTCTTTCGTCAGCTCCTTGGCGGAGGTCCTCCTCGGAGTCACAAAGGCCTCTCTGTCGAAAAGCTTCTCTTGTAGGAAGCAGATGTCGCTGATTGCGCCGCACGATTGTGCCGTCTTCAGTGATTATGTTATATGACCGGGGATATGTTGCAGCTTGAAGGACTTGACCTTTGGTGGCCCACGCCCCTTCTCTGATGCGTAGCGTGTCTCGGGGGTTGAGCGGTGGTAGTTGTCGGCTGCAATGATTGGTCTGACGATGCTTCTTTACGCTGCGACCTGGGCATGGCCGTACGTCGGGCAACGTTGTCTGTAGTCGTCTTCCTTGAAGTGCTTCGCCAGCTGATGGTCCGGATTCCAATGGAGTAGATCTGTAAGCAAGAA
The DNA here is from genome assembly GCF_050947875.1 of Dermacentor variabilis. Classification (NCBI taxonomy): domain Eukaryota; kingdom Metazoa; phylum Arthropoda; class Arachnida; order Ixodida; family Ixodidae; genus Dermacentor; species Dermacentor variabilis. The sequence goes on from NW_027460291.1 coordinate 3,041,059, forward strand.
GACCAAGCAAAAATCGTGATTCATTTGAGTGCTTTCCTTTAAAATTCTCTTAACTACTTGCGCGCCTTTTTCCGCCAGACGGTTGGACTGGGGGTACCGCCGGCTGGAAGTGGTGTGGTTGAAGATGGAACCTTCGGGCAAATGCAGCAAAAGCGTGGCTAGAAAATTTTGGGCCATTATCCGAACAAACTTCAACTGGTATGCCATATCTAGCAAAAATTGCACTTGTTGCTTCAATGACTGTCTTGGCGGTAGTATCTTTTAGCAGCTCTACTTCTAGAAAGTTTGATAATGCGTCGTAGACGCACAGGTATGACCGTCCACCATGCTGAAAAATATCGATGCCGACACGATGCCACGGTTTATCAGGTATTGGGCGTAATTGTAACGGCTCTTGGGGCTGTCTGTGCGCGTACGTTTTACATGCAGAACACACCTGTGCGAAAGCTTCTATGTGACGGTTTATTCCTGCCCAGAAGACGAGATACCTGGCCCGTGATTTGCATTCACCAAGGCCCAGATGGCCTTGGTGAATGCGTTCCAAAGTTTTTTTTCTCATCGTAGCCGGAATTACAACTTTGCACCCTATTAAGAGGACTCCGTTCACGTGAGAAAGATCTCCTTCAAAAGCTTTCCAATGGCCTTGGAGTGCTTTTCCTGCCGCCAAGTCCACAAGAACTTCCTTTAATTCCTCATCCCGACTAGTTTCCGTTGCCAACCTCTTCCATGTGTTATCGGTGACAAGTGAAGAGACAACACTTACTGCGTGCACTTCAGTGTCATCGTTGATGGCGTCGTTTTCCGTGATGGGTCCGGTTGTTGCACGTGACAGCATGTCGGCGAGAAGCAGTTTCTTCCCTGGTGTGAACTGAAGTTTTACATCATAACGAAGAAGGCGCAGGAAAAACCGCTGCAACCTCGGGGGCATGTCTCCAATGGCGTTCTGCGAGGTGGCGATTAAAGGATGGTGATCAATTTCAAGAATAAACGACCGCCGATAGAAAAAATGGTTAAACTTCTCGCATCCATAAGCCACCGCCAACACCTCCTTTTCAATTTGCGAGTAACGTTGTTCGCACTCTGTAAGTGCCCGCGAGGCATACGCGACTGGCTTCCATGTGTCTTGGTGGCTCTGCAATAGCGCTGCGCCGATTCCGATTTCCGATGCATCACATGACACCTTTGTTGCTTTTGTTCGATCGAACACGGCTAGTAAAGGCGCCTTACTTAAACTTTCGCAAAGCTGCCTCCACTCTTCAGCGTGATTAGGCGTCCAGTCAAACACAGTATTCTGTTTTATAAGATTTCTGAGGAACGTCGTCCATTGGGCCAGTGACGACATCAACTTGCTGAAATAATTCACGGTTAGTAGCATCCTCTGTACTGCGAGCTTGCCGGTCGGCGGTGGAATTTGCATCATTGATTTTGTCAGTGACGGGCTTGGTTTGATGCCTTCCTGGTCAATGACGTCACCAAGAAACTCGATTTTGCCGACACCAATGGAACACTTGTTAGGATTAAATGTCAGACAGCCGCGTTCTGCTGCTTGCAGTACCGACTGCAGGCACCTGTCATGCTCCTGCCTCGACGACCCCCACACCAGTACATCATCAACGTATACTCTGACCCCAGGAAGGCCTTCAACAATTTCATTTAGCGTTTTCTTAAATACCTCAGGCGCCGATGCTATACCAAACGATAAGCGCAGAAATCTGTAACGCACAAATGGCGTTGCAAAGGTGCAAATTCGTGAGGTATCGTTGTCCAACGGAATTTGGTGAAAACCAGAGTTCGCGTCAAGACGGGTGAAAACTGTAGCGCCCGCTAACTCTGCCTCTATGTCTTCCCTTCGCGGCATAGTGTAATGTTCTCTCTTGAAGCATTGGTTAATCCTCCTGGGGTCGATACATACTCGAATTTTCCCGTCTTTCTTTCTAACAATCACCAATGGGCTTACCCAGTCCTTGGGCGCGGTGACTTTCGTCATGATGCCTGCGCTCTCCATGCGTCCCAATTCTTCTCGCAAGGTTTCCTGTAGAACCAACGGTACTCGTCGGGCTGCTTGGACGATTGGCGTCGTCACGTAGAACCATTCGACTGACCCTTTCCACGGACCCGGTTCCTGTGAACAAGTCTCGAAAGTCCATTGAGACTTCCTCAGAACTGTTTCGAGATACTGCGTGTATGCGTGACAAAAGTCCAAGATTTTCGCTAGCCTGTAAGCCCAGGATGACCTGATGCCCCTTGGACACCACGAAGAAGTCGAGGACGGCGCGACCATCACCTAGTGCTAATTCTGTACAAATGACGCCATCATGCTCGATAACCCCTCCGCCATCCGAACGTAACACCGCACTGCTTGGTTTCAGGGGCGGCTTCCGGCGAATTTGACTGTAGCATCCGAAAGGTAGTAGATTTTCTTTCCCTCCTGTATTGACCTTGAATTCAAGTGGTACGTTCTTGATTTGGGCGACAACTGTCCAGTCATGTTGGCTTGCTGCGCAGCTTGACACGACCAGAATGTCAAAGTTATCTTCACCCCCCTGAAGTAAGCCAATATCGGCAAATCGTCTGCAGCCGATAGCAAAATAGTTGGGGCATTGACATTTGCGACATGTTTTCCCGAATGCAGGACACCATTGCAGCAGGTGCATACGTGCGCACTCAGGACACTTGTAATGTCTGGGCAACTCACTTTGTTTACTTGGGCGTTCCTTACGCATCGCGTCAATGTGGCTTTCGTCCCTTGCCCAAACTTTTTGTTGCGCTGGGATCGCTTCAGCTGCTTTAGCAACCTGCTCAGCCTTCAGTAAAATCAGCGTTATGTCCAGCAACCCTTCTTGAAGTTTCTCGTCGTTAGTTCCATAAACAATTTGGTCCCTAATCATTGCGTCCATTTGGGAGCCAAAGTTGCATGCTCGTGCCTGGTTCTTTAAGTCTCGCAAAAAAATTTCGAAACGCTCACCAAGGGCCTGGACTCGCGTACGGAAAACGTAGCGCTCATGGACTTCGTTCTGCTGAGCCGCACAATAAGCATCCAACTTCACAATGACAGTGGCGTAGTCATTCCTGCTCTCGTCTTCGCCAAAGCTGAACGTGTTGAGGATCTCAATGGCTTCCTCGCCTGCAACGCTCAGCAGAAGTACTGTCTTGTATGATTCCGTTCGAGGCTTGCCGGTTGGCTGTACTGATGCGGCGAGAAAAAAATTCGAACCTTTGCTTGATTGCTTGCCAGTTCTTGGCAATTTCAGCAGCCGAGCTCAGCGGGCCTGGCGGCTTCAGGTTGCCAGGAGGCTTGCTTTTCATGATATGCGAAGTCGATCTCTTGTTCTCTGGTTTTTTCTTTATTTTCAGTTTCTACAATTAAATGTAAAACACTAACTTGTAGTCCTTGCATGTCATAGATGCTACTAACATGTGGGGCACAAATGAAGTTGATCATTAGCGAAAGTCACCTTGGAATCGGTAGTTATATTTTCCTCTGCAGATTAACATGTTACTATGCAGCCTTCTCTGTGTTAACACACCTGTGAACCTTAATTCTAATCAATTTCTGTGGACACAATACAAGCAACATGCCGCCTTCGGAACTTCTTTGCTACTTTCGTGTTGCTGATTATGAATGTTTTAGTAACTTGTCAATATAAACTTGCTTAATGTAAACACCGCTGTCGGGTCCATTCACCATCAAAACTATTCTGACGGACAGTTCACAGACCAATAAGCGAAACATTTTTTGTAAACAATATTTATTTTGTTTTTGTATTCCGTCCGACATTCACTCACCTGCATTCAATTTGGCTTTACTTTCCTTTGAGACAAAGGTTTCTGGACTAAAAGCCGCTTTTTAGCAGCTTCGCTAGGTCCAGAAACACACAGGCAATACACAACAAAAACGTCCAAAGAAAAGCCACACAGCAAACAGAGTAACACAAAAAAAAAACATAATACACAAAGGGTCTCGTGCTATACTCGCCGAAGTACATCATACACAAACAACAAAGAAAATATTGACATTTTTATAGTAAACTAACGTGTTGACATTTTTCATGGAGCAGCTTGTTGTAGAGAACATCGCCTCAGTGACAGCACACGAACATGAAACCATTACCGCTTCCACCTTGCGTCTGTGAAATCAGCTGTCGGAAATGGAACTGAGTTTTCGCTAATGAACTGTGCTCCAATCATGTGGATTGGAGACGCGCAGTAGTCGGCTACAAAAGTGGTGGCTGGCATACTAAGGAATGGAATGAATCTGTGCAGCGAAATTAGTGTACGGTTGCTGCAACTGTCCGTACATGTTACCGGCACTTCGAGATGTAGGACTTTCTTCGAGGATACAGAAATTTGCTCTTCCACCAGCGTTATATCGCTAACCTTCAAAGAAAGTGTTTCAGCCCCGGGATGTCGGCAAGAGTCAGTATCACTCGTTAAACAATGACGAAGAGAGTAGCGCCACTTCCTGTCATAGTACGTTCGTGCACAGTATCTACAAATATCTACCCCAACTGGCACGCAATCTTATACCCACTCTATTGCCAACGGGTTAATAAGTGAATGGGCACACACTTGAATTTGCATGCTATATACGCACAATAAAAGAGGGACTGCAACAATAACGCACTAATGTTCGAAGCCGAATGCTTCGTGACGGTCCACAAGAGTAAGCGTGCTGCTAGCGATAAATCTTTGCTACAAGATATTACAATATACAAAACGGCCACGTTTCAAGCTTCGCACGCAGCAAGAACAAATTTATCGGAACTGAGCACACTCACGAGTGTTTAGGCAGAAATAATCAGATGGTGGGGGGGACCGCGCCAAGAAAATTTGAGTCAGAATTATGACAAGCCGCTGCTTCAAAATATTGGCCATATAAAGAACGAAGAGCAAAACACTAATCCTGGTTCAATTCATGAACGGAAAGTTTGGAAAACTTGCAATATGTATTTAGTCTCGCTTTTAAAACAAACACCGTATACGCTGTTTGGACATAGCATAATCAACTTCCAAAGCACTTTTGCATGTTCTCCGAAACTGTAGTCAAAGGTTCGTGTCATCCACCAAGTCACCATCTACGACACCTCCCAAAAACGAGGTTTGCTAAGCCACACCGGCGTCATACACACCCACTGTAAACGCGGAGGCAACGGGCGCAGTTCAGGCAAGCAGTGGTTGCGTCGCCACATTATCAAACGTGGCAGCGGGCACGGGACTGCTATGAAAAGGGTCAATAAAGGAAGTCGCATCATTTAACGTGCGAGCAATGTAACAATGGCAGGAAGGTTACGTTTTCAAATTCTGCAAATATACTACAGGAGTCATTTATTTTTCGAAACTATTGTGTGGTCATACCCAATCAGAATAAAAAAAATATTATGTTGTAGTCACTGAAATTTGCAACTAATTCGAAAGTGGGGAGCGAAACACGTTCTTGTTTATGTGTGCACAATTTACTGCCGTTGTGGTAAATTCAAAACGGAACCTAGGAATTGCACAAATTTGAGTCACAAAAGAAAAAATTTACACAATACGAGAATGGAGAGGTTTAGCTTGTCCAGTATTTGGGTAAGTGCAGGTGGGCATTGGGGCGGAGGCGTTAACGTGAGCGGCCTGGATGGTGCAGAGCTCAAACAGACAAAAACAGCTAATATTGCCTTAAGCAAGTGTATTCTACTTCGCTGCTGGTGTAAATTTTGGGCACTGGTATAACCGTGTTGCTGGCAAAAATTTCCACACGCAACTATGTAAAATACACTTGGTTGCTGCAATATTAGCCAGTTTTGTCTGTTCGAGCTCTGCGCTACCAGGTGGCTGCACCATGCAGTAGGCTCCCGTTTCCGTCTCCTGTCCACCTGCGTTTGCCCGAATACCAGAAAAGCTAAACCTCTCTAATATTATCGACACGTATACTTATCTTTATCGGGCGACCACGTTTCGCCGCCTAACAAATGTCGCACAGCGCGGGACGTGCCTGCATGTATCCGAAGTTTCTGGAAAGTTATCGATGCTTCCATCCACTCTCTGTTGTCGCCTAACCTTGTGTTATCTGATTTCATCGCCTGACGCGAATGGTGTAGAACTTTCTGGAAGGCACGGGGGTCCCAACGATTAGTCGAACATTCGACGACTGCTGTATAAGAGCCGACGCGCTTGACGCGGTGATCGGATTTTCGACGTTCGCCGACCGTGTTCGCCGCTATCGTTCTGCTATAAGTGTAGACCGCTATTGTGGGCACAGGTTCGCCCAATAAAAATTAGTTTTGTCTTTCACAGTATTGCTAATCTGTCCTTCAACGTCACCACCACGGGACATCTGGTGGACGTGCTTTTCATCCATGTATCGGACGCCCCCGAAAAGCCGTTATCCAGGCCCGGACCACAAAGAGAACACCAACGTAGTCCCGGACCATCGAGCAAGCCGCCGTCTTCTACAGCTGCCCCCGGAGCACGGACTTCTACCTGAGAAGACCAAGAAGGTTGTAGCCAAGGCAACCGCAATGGCAGCCAGAGCGTCCCCTATCATGCTGCTGCAGCCCAGTGAGCCTCCGACATTCCGCGGTTCAACATTCGAGGACCCGGAAACCTGGCTCGAGATGTATGAGGGGGTCGCTACGTTTAACAGTTGGGACAGCGACAACAAGCTGCGGCATGTCAATTTCGCACTGGAAGACGCCGCCAGGACCTGGTTCGAGAATCGAGAAGCCACCTGAACGACGTGGGACCTGTTCCGAAGCGGCTTCTTGCAAACGTTTACAAGCGTCGTGCGAAAAGAGCGAGCCCAAGCACTACTAGAAACCAGAGTGCAGCTGCCAAACGAGACGATCACGATCTTCACGGAGGAGATGGCCCGTCTTTTCCGGCACGCCGACCCGGAAATGTCGGAGGAGAAAAAAGTCCGCTTCCGTATGCGGGGCGTCAAGCAAGAACTTCTCGCCTCACTTATTCGTAACCCACCGAAGTCTGTAGCTGAGTTTTTTGCAGAGGCATCGACGATCGAGAAAACACTGGAGATGCGCACCCGGCAATATAACCGCCAGGGGCTCACGCCGCAGTCCGCCATCTAAGGACTGGGTTCCGACGACCTTCAACAGACCATCAGGGCCATTGTGCGCGAAGAACAGCGCAAGGTCCTGCCTTCATCTCAGCCTCAAGTGACCTCGATCGCCGACATCGTGAAAGATGAGGTTCAGCGATCGCTTGGGGTTCCTGAAGTGCAACATCAATTACCGCAGCCCCAGCCAAAAGCGATGACCTACGCCGCCGTCGCACACCATCAAGGCCCCCCTCCGCGACCGCGCCAGGGCCCTGTAACGCCGCAATTCCGTCGTCCGTGGCGGCCAGCACGCCCACCCGTCGCCCAGCGCACCTACGCGAGGAAGACGGACAATTGGCGAGCCCCCAACCGCCTGCCGCTCTGCTAGCACTGCGGAGAAGCCGGCCATGCGTACCGCCGATGCCCATACCGCGACTTGGGACTGAGAGGGTTCGCCGTCAATGCGCCGCGGCCGCAGCTTGGGGAGCGCCCACGTCACATCGCCGATTACCTAGCCGCCACTCAGTGCAACTCTCGACGACCGTCCCGTTCGCCATCACCAGGCCGCCACCTGTCGGCGCAGCGCCGACGATACACCGGCCCAGCCCAGGGCCGCACTGCGCGCCCGTATCCGGAAAACTAAAAGCAGCAACCGATAGAGGTGCGGTTGCTGTTCGTCGAACTGATGATCATCCGCCGCCGACCCAGACGCCGAAGAAACTACCTCGACTACATAATGACACGCCGCCGTCCCGCCTAAGTCTGGAAGCAAAGGCTACGACGACGAAAGACGACCTGACGACGTCACATACCGGCCACAGGTCAATGTGACGCAGCCGAGATCCTACGCCCAGACCGAACTGCGATGCAAGGCAAAGAACCACCAACCGCGACGTGCTTCTCGACGGCCACGCAGTCACTGCCTTAGTCGATACAGGGCCGATTACTCCGGCATGAGTAGACACAACGCTGGCCTGTTGAAGAAAGTTAAGACGGCATGGGAAGGGCCTCAAATTCGGACCCCTGGAGGACACCTGATTACGCCGACTGGAATCAGCACGGCAAGAATTACCGTTCATGACCGCACACCCTGCCACCTTCGTTATTCTCCAACAATGTTCACGCGGCGAAACTCGGTATGGGCTCTGGCGGAGTCGTCGAGCGCACTCCTCGGTGGTTATGCGATGCTTGGCGACTGGTGTTTGTCGAATCCTCAATGACGTTGAAAAGCAACCTTTGTATCGTTGGAGCAGACTTGTGAGCTGCTGTTGCTTGACCACGGGCGTGGTGATTAGTGACGCCCGTGATGCCCGATGCCCTATTAGTGACGCCCGTGACGCCCGACTTAATCACGGGCGTCGTGAATCAAGTGACGTCGCGTGAACTATGTTCACGCGACGTCATTCTCGGCATGGACTTCCTAAACCAACATGGCGCAGTCATCGACCTGAAGTCGAAGTCAGTAACCCTGACTGAAGATCAAGCGATACCGCCGGAGAGCTCTCGTAGTCACCATGCCTTAAGCGTGCTCGAAAGTCAAGTCAGCATCCCGCCTCGCTCTAGCATTGTCATTTCCGTCGGCACCAAAACACCTGCCGACGTAGAAGGCGTCATCGAGGGTGACCAACGCCTACTGCTAGACCATGAAATTAGCGTCGCAAGAGGGATATCTCGACTCCACGGAGGGAAAACGGTAGTGATGCTAACCAACTTCAGCCACGAGTTCCAGCACATCAGCAAGGGCACGACAATCACATCCATCGAGGAAATTGTGGAAACGAGCAATGCCTTTGTCCTCTCAGATTATGCCGCATCTACCCTGCCGGCCATAGTCCCTGAACCAGACTTCGACGTAAATCCAAGTCTGCAAATGAGCAAGCAGCAAAAGCTCAGAAGTCTTCTCCGACGACGCTTCGTCGAGTACCAGCCCGGTGACCGTGTTTGGGTATAGACCCCAATGCGCCGACGAGGACTCAGTGAGAAACTACTGCGACGCTATTTCGGACCCTACAAGGTCATCCGACGTATTGGCCCACTGGACTATGAGGTCGTGCCAGAAGGCATTGCGGCGGCGCGCACGATCTGAAGTGGTCCACGTGGTGCGCCTTAAACCCTTCTACAGACCCTGACGAACTTCTTTATTTTGTTGTTTTCTTTGCTACGAGTGCTTTTCTTTATTACTTTCGTTTGTTTCCAGCATCGGGTCGATGCTTTTTAAGAGGGGGGTATTGACACGTCTACTTATCTTTATCGGGCGACCACGTTTCGCCGCCTAACAAATGTTATCGCACAGCGCGGGACGCGCCTGCATTAATCCGAAGTTTCTGGAAAGTTATCGATGCTTCTATCCGCTGTCTGTTGTCGCCGAACCTTGTGTATCTGATTTCATCGCCTGACGCGAATGGCGTAGAACTTTGTGGAAGGCACGCGGGTCCCAACGATTAGTCTGGAACGTTCGACGACTGCTGTATAAAAGCCGACGCGCTAGGCCCGGTGATCGGATTTTCGACGATCGCCGACCGTGTTAGCCGCTATCGTTGTGCTATACGTGTAGTCCGTTTTTCTGGGTACAGGTTCACCCAATCAAAGTTAGTTTTGCCTTTCACAGTATTGCTGCTGTGTCCTTCAACGTCACCACCACGCCAATATCAATGTCACCACCATGTCACAATATAACAGCCCTATTCCCTTAAAAAAAGAATAATTGTGCTCCAACTGTGGTGGAAAAAGGGCGTTGGTGATCGCAAGGGAATATGGCTCGGTGTCTGACTTCTTGTGTCAGCTCAGTTTCCTTATGTTTTCGAGGCCGAATACACCATGCAGCACACTACGCTCCTTCACACAATTCAAGGGACCTTATACTCGACCACTTCTTGCTATTGGTGAGAGGATCGAGAGACCGACCAACACTCCCAGGCATCACCAAGGAAGCCGGACGCCTGTGTACTCACAGCCGAAAAGTTTCACTGACGGACCATCTAAAGAACAAGTGGGCAGCTTAACATGCCCAGAACACCAAGCAGCTGCATGAGGGCCAAGTGCTACTGAACCACTGCAACACTGACATCGCCAATCTCACACGTGTCCTTGACTGCCTGATTAGCAGAAATCTTAAAATTCAAGTCTTAATGCCACTATTGAAGGGCACGTTCCTGACGACGATCTTGAAGCAGAATACAGCACTGCAACAGGTTATGGCAATCAGGTAATGGTATGCTGGCGGAAGTGCTTTGCCAGATCACCACTTTGGAACGACTTGATTGCGACCCGAAACCCAGTTTCTGCTCAACCTTATCCGGCCTCAACTAACATGGCAACGTCGCATTTGGGATTATGACTGCTTAAGCTTAACATTCCCATTTTTGGAGGAGACATTCCCCTATTATCAGAATTTTGGGAACAGTCAGAAGGAAACTGTTCAATGCAGTGAGACACTATTGCACAAGACCAAGTTCCACTGCTTGCGGAATTAGCTCGTAGATAAGGCAGGAGCTTCGATTGCTGGTCTACTGACCACAGAATGTCGTGTGGATGCCGTCGAGTTTCTTACGTAATGGTTCGGTGGCCAAAAGAAGACCGAACAGTGTCACTTGTCAACCCTGAGAAACTTACCGCATGTCATTTCGGGAACACGATGCGAGGTCTCCAGTAGCTGTATGATGCCACGTAACTGCATATTCATTGCCTTACTGCATCGAACCTACCAGCCCTTAGTGTTTCAGGAATGCTGGTAGATGTCATGCGCAATGCCTTGCCATGTGACATGTACTTGATCTTGTGCGAGAGAAGTGGGGAGAGGCGCTAAGGGGACTAAGCATTGCCAACCCCTGCGGGGAAACGTTTCAGAACAAATGGTGGCAGTCAAGTTGAAAGAGCTGCTCAACTTTACCAGGGTAGAAATAAAAAGCCAGGCGAAGTGCTTCACATCAGGGACATGCGTTCGAAAGGCGTACATACATCGAAAAGTCACGAGACCACAGAACCACTTTTGCATAATGCGTCTTCGGCGGGAAGTGCATTTCTTCTGCTAATCAAATAACCATTCAACGCGCACCTGTGATGCTAAGCTCTCTCTGGCTGAGAAAAAGGAACAGCTAGTTTAGCACAATCGTTGCTTCAGATGTACGTAACGGGTTCACGAGTCAAGATCTTGTCATGTAAAGCTCAAGTCTCGCAATAAGGTTACGACTGAAGGTTGTTGGTGAGACAAGAGTCGCTTTCAACGCAGGTGCGTGCGTTTCAGCACTCCATCAGGCGCTGAAAGGCGTAGAATCGTAAAATTTCTTTCGCGTAACTAGCACAAGGCTGAAGTCTGCACAGTGCAAGCAATCATGGTGCCATATTTCATGGTGCCATGGTGCCACTACGTTTCTGTGCCATCCATCGACAACAAATTTGTGGGACAACTAAGACTTAAAGGCAAATTTCTTGCAGATAAGTGGCCTTTCTATGAGGCAAATGCCAAACCCGGACTTTGTTTGGCCATCGGGTCAGAACATCTCTGGAAGGTATTGACTGGAGAACTTGAATGGATCACCGATATCCAAGGATTAGTCGCAGTAAATTCCACCTTTCAATGGACACTCGAAGGAGCAAGTCAAAGCAAAGCATTCATCGAACGCAATACGAACTTGATGGTCTGTGCACTATAAGTGGCAAGCCTTTCTGATCACGAAGCGTTACAGAATCTGCAGTCCGTTTGGTGACTCAAAGCAATGGGTAGCACTCAGCAAAGCGAGTCAATCACTTACAAGTCTAGAGCGATCTGACGAGACTAACCGCAAATCTAATGGCAGGCGTATTGTTGCGCTACTGTGGGAAGAGGGCAAGCATTTATTCGGAGACAACTATGATACAGCTCTCACTTGCCTTAGTAAGCTGGTCAAAATGCTATCGCAACGTGACACAACTACAGCTTGAAGAAGTACTCACATTCAAGAAAGCAGTACTTTGCGCAAGCAGTTTGAGGAAGTCCTTAAGAAGCAACTGCACATTCATGCTGCCGGCTCATCGGAAACAGTAGGCATCGATCTCTGCATACAACTCACCCAACGCGACGTGTCGACAGGAAACGCAAAACAGTTGAGCAGCCTCAGACTAGCATTCCGGTCACTGGTGCGGTAGACAAGGAAGACACCCCAAATAAGAGCCCAGCATCAAAAGTGTGCTGCAAGAAATGCCGCAAGATAGGACGTTTCGCCACTGTATGCTGATCATCACGCGTGCTTCATCATCTGCAATTAAGCAGATCTCCGGCAAGTACGAGCTTCCTGGGCGCGATCACAGACGACGCAACAACTCCGTGGGCATAGAGCCATCGCTAAAATGACATGGCATGACGGAGCTCAAGAACTTCCAGGGGAGGACCAAATTCGTATCGGTTCATTCCGAACTTCTGTGACACCGCACACCCGCTGATGGAGCTCTTGCATAAATCCAACTCGTATTTCATTTCGGATGCCACTAAAAAGCAGGCTTTTCAACAAAATACGAAAGCCTTAACTTCACAACCTGTCTTAGTTCTCTATGACCCAATGTGCCAACTAGATTAGACTTTGCAGGACCGCTCCACATAAATCAAACAGACCGTCACCGCAAAGGATACTGTTTGCTATGAACATGCGCCACCACCCGAGCTGTAAACCTGGAATTGACGAGTGGGCTTCCTCCTAGCATTTTAAAGATTTCTAGCATGGAGAGGAGTGCCACTGATACTTTACTCAGATAAAGCAGTGGCCTTCAAAAAAGGCATCACGGAACTTAAGGGGCCCACAACCACTTTTTATAGAAATGGAGAAAAGCCCTTGAAGTGAAAATAGGCTATTTCAGAAATACTTTGCTGCAAAAAGTACTTAAATGCGTTCAGCAGAAGCGGAGTTATCGGCAATCAAATGTTGCCTCCGCTGTGTTCCCATTCCCTTTTCAATGCCTTACACTGCGAAGGCTATGGCACAGTGGGCCGGGCTCACTAGACTCACCCCCGTATTCACAAACGCCCCTCGACTTGACCCTCCACTCGAAATGCTGCTTGAGGGCGGTTTTTCATTTCACAAATCGCCCTCCACTTGAAACGCGCCTTGAGTGAAGGAAAGCTAGAGCGCTTTACTCGAGAATCTCAAGGTAGCCTCGCAGCTACCTTGAATCGCTCCTCGAGTGAAGTTAGTGCGTAAACATGGCTGCCTTGCGATCTGTCGCTCGCCTCGTCAGCATTTTCCGATGGACGCCAGTTGCCTCCGTAGCTTATCTTGGTTTAACCGTGCTGCGCATTTTCAAGGGCTTCGTTTTAGGGACCGTTGCAGTCCTCTGGAGCGCTTCGGCACCGGAATTATTCCACTGCAGCGCCGAGACAGATCGGCCGTCCTGTCACGAAGACTGCGAGCTGGTGCAGTGATTGTCGTCTTACTCCGTGCATGAGCCAGTTCATGACCTGCACACGGGTATTCTTCGTGCCAGTGCTCCGAACCTACTATCGGCGTCAGTGCATTCACGTGTCAGTTCCGCATCAGTTCAAGCACGGCGCGATACATAACTGCGGCGGACTTCGAACCTGCAAAAAGACAACAGCTACGAAGATTCCTGTCACCAGTGGGTGCATTGCCTGTGTGCGTGTGTCGCTTGCGCGAGCGCCGGCCGTCGCCCCGTCGGCGCTGTTTGTACTCAGGAAGATCGTCACTGCCTACGCTAATCCAAGGACGGCGAAACACGCCGCAGCAAAGCGAGCATCTTTGTAAACGAGCAGGTGTGTTCACTTTAATTTTTGCAATTTTCTTTAATTTGATGCGGCTAGTTGCGCTAAGGAAAATAAGAAATGGACGGTAATTTCGCGCGCACCGTGTGCAGTTGGTGCAATTTAAAGTCGTAAGCAATAATTACGTAATCCTTGCTTCAAACCATTCAGTTTAATTAGCTTGTCATCCCTATGAAGATCCAAGCTCAACGAGGAAGTCACCAACCATGAAATGGCATTCAGAATTATACCTGCACGTATACACAGGTTAATGTAATATTTTGTTCGAATAAAAGAGACAGAATAACAATACAACAGAGTAGAGTTTTGTGCATCACATTATTTTTTATTGCGATAAATAAAGGTGTAGCAGTGTAGTGACAGCACCTTATACAGACAGTGCAAGCAAGTGGTAGCAGATATATCTCGCACACCTTTATTGCGAACATCCCAGCTTTCTACAGGGTTCATTATGTAAGTGTTAGATCGCTGTTGTCGGTCTTGCTGAGCAAGCGGTAGACCCGCTGAAAAATGTTTCTTTGCAAATAAAAATAAATAAAAACAGTATGAGCTAATTAATGTACAAAAAAATCGCGCTCTAGAACACAAACTTCTTAAAGTAATGTATTATTACGAAATGTAAACTAAAGAAAACGAATACAGTACTTAAGCTAGTTTCATGGACCTTCTTTAACATCGTTGTATGTTTATTACCAACCCCTTCTCTTTGCAGGAACCAGGTTGCCAACACACGCACGAAGAGCAACTGCCTTTCCAACTGTGCTGTGTGTGCTGCGCTTACATTGGTGTGCAAGTGGAGGAGAGGTCCAGTTAATGTCCTGCTGCACTATAATAGCCGTCGAAATATTCTGCTTAAGACATCTATCATTTTCCTGATATCCTACCCCCCAGCTCAAACGTCACCACTAAAAGCAGTTTGACCGCATGCATTTGCCTTCACAGACGCGTTGTAGCTGAAGTCATTGTATTTTTCATCCAGATGGCCTTTCTTCAGTCATATTTATTAAGTCAGTATGTACCCCTTAATAATTTATGGTCAATTCAAGTGCCAATTTTTTTTCTAAAACAATAAATTAACATTATTCTCGCCTTTTTGTACTTTGATAGTATGCAATACAGCGTGAACTCTGATCCTACAAACAGAAGCAGTAATGAAGGAGAAGAAAGGGGGTTGACCGAGGGGCGCGATTTTTAATAATCATATCATGAGAAGCCAACAAGCAAAGTCACCGAAGACAACATAAGGGAAATTACTTGTACTTACTAATTGAATTAAAGAAATGATAAATTAATGGCAATGAAAGTGGATGAAAAAACAACTTGCCGCAGATGGGAAATGGTGCAGTTCTAGTAGTAGTAGTAGTAGTTAGTTCTAGTAGTAAAATGTAAATACACAAGAAAGTGGATGGGAAAACGGTGCCGCGGTAGCTCCATTGGTTAGAGCATCGCACGCCTATGGCAAGTTTTCTCAACCACTTTCATTGCCATTAATTTGTCATTTCTTTAATTCAATTAGAAAGTAGAAGTAATTTCTCTTTTGTTGTCTTTGGTGTCTTCGTTTGTTTGTTTCCAAGGATATAAACAGAAGGAGTAGTACTGCTGACAAATATATTCTAGACTAAAACACCATCTCTGTTCAAGACAGTAGTCTGTCGGGTGTAGCCACCCGACGGCATGCAGTGGTAAATTCTTGTAGAATATATGCTGCTTCTACCCTGCTTCTAGCTTCAGCTGAAGATAAATTATGACGGCCCGAACAATGAGTTTCTTCCATTGGATGCGGATGGCAGTTGGCTTCAATGGGGCTTGCAGAACTTCAGCAATTGACCGAGGTACAATACCCAGGGTAGCAGCGTGTCTTGTGGGATCCCAAAATTGGCCAAATGGTGATGCAGACTGTCACAATGACAATGCTGAAAAATACAGTATAGAGCGCATTACTACCGTTATTTCAGAAAAGCTGAGATCAACCACAAAGCTATGGCATATTTTTAATCTACACTTGCTCATGCTAAAGTAGCTTCAGCATGCCACAAAATACTGAAGTGCTGGCTACAAATACTACGAAAGTGTTACTTCACAATTGTGCGCAGCGAAAAGATCCTGTCGCAGCTGCAAAGCACCACGGGCAACTGATGACCTCGCCCATCATATTCATGCGATTTAAAACAAAAATTATATGACAGCTGAAGGGGAATAAAAAATTAATTTGATTTCATTGACCTGGCTTTTTCATGTTTGTGGTTCTAAATAACACGGTGTCCATTTCGCCATTTTGTGAATGTGGGGACACGTAACATGAATATTTTTACAAAGTTTATGAAAATAAGCACAGACTAATTAGCGGGTAGGTTAGTCAAGTACTTCTTCAGCGCCTAGCTTTCAGGGAAGCGAGCTGCTGCGATTTGTACAGGCAGGCACCATATCTATCGTTGCTTTCAGGTCTGCCAGAAGCCTTACTGTGCAGCACAGGCGTTGATTTTTTCATCAGCTGGTCCTTCCAAAGCCCACATCCTGCACCAGAATGCCAAAACTTTTATGTAGACAGGGCGCTCGCGCGCTAAGTAAATTCAATATACCTATGCAACGGAAAAGAAAAGACGTAGCCCAACTAAAAATATGTCGAAATTGCGTGAACTTGAAAGCATAGTTTACGGAACGCACATCAGCTGCTACCACATAGCACACTGAAAAAGCTAAGACGAAAAAACAAATGGCGGTGAAGTATTGACAAGTGAATTTTCGGAAGATTAAAACATTGCGTAGCGCATATGTGAAGTGAGAAAGCACAGGAAATGCAGGCACCAGTGCTGGCTCGTTGACCATATGTGCTACAAGTTGAGCAAGCCGACTGACCACCACGTCTTCTAAAACAAAGTACAGGACTCAAAAGACGCTTTTTTCTCCCAACCTGCTGGAGCTACGCACTCAACCATATACGCATTCTGCCACATGTATACTGTAACTGCTTTTCCTCTACCGAAAGATTTCATACGCGATACTGGAATGATCGTTGGATGCAGGCGCCGATCCGTACCTTCCACATTTTCGTTTAAAAAAGCAAAACCAACAACAGATTGTCGTGCCGAATCTGCCACAAGTTCCCATTAGCAAAAAAATATATATATATGTGTTTTGCACAAGCTTATGCTGCCTCGAATATGTTCCAGGTACTAATTAATGCCTGCAACATAAGCAACTGGAGTCAATCATGCTTGTGCACATCGGAAACGGCTTATCGACAGCGCCGCGGCAACCTCAAGAAAACCTCATTAACATACTGTGCTTCCATGAAAAAATGGCTCACTCACCCATATTTTCTGTCCTGTTGTTGCGTTCAGCAAACTCGCAGCACCACTCGGTCTTGAAGGTAAACAAAGCTGGGGGCGCGGGCTTCCGTATAGTAAGCGGTATTTTTCTTGCATTTTCTAATGCCATCTTCGGCTGGTCGTTTCTGAGCGCTCTGGAGCGCTCTCGCAAGTGGCATTGTCTTCGGCTGGTTGAAAGAGCGTGCGCGCCCTGCGTTCGGCTGGTTATGCTCGATTGCTCTCCTCCATCTTCGAGCCCTCTGAGGCGCTGCAAGCCCTGTCGTCGGAGCAGTCGTCGAGATTGAAACCTCGTTGCAGCGCTGCGTCGCTGCTGTTGGCGACGGCCCACCGTAACCTAGGCAACCTAGGCCACTGTATGCCGGCGTCTCGACGAACACTCGTCCCGCGTCCGCCGGTTTTTCCGGCAGCGCCGGGAGCTTTGGATAGGCGAAACATCGGACGTTGGCAGTAGCCACGTTGTTTCGCATCTGTCATTTCCTCCTCCGATAGTGAGTCGCACGTTCGGCTTGCGCGCTTGTCCTCTAGCTCTGAGCTCGGAGAACGCCGGATCTGCCCGACCCTGCTTCGGGGGCTAGAGGCGACCAGTCGAAGATACCATAAAAACCGGTGTGATTCAATAAGAGGAAGCTTTATCTCGGCCCCTTCTTCGATGCCGGCTTCTCAAATACATGTTAAACGCCTAATAATTTTATGAGAAAATCGCTCAACCGATCTGAATGAGAATTGTTGCATTCAAGAAGGAACGTTAGATCACAGTGATCGCTGCAATAATTTTGATCTAGGCCATGGCATTATTGACAAGAATTATAGGAAATTGGCAAATCTGAAAAATGAATAGAAGTACGAAGTTGACAAATTCGCTAGTTCGGATAAAAACTGATGTCGCATCCCTCTAAACTGCATCCCTTGGAGCATCTCAATCGGACAAATTCGATACATGAATCTATAACTTATGTGAAGTTACAATGCCTGTAAAGATTTTGCGAATACCATATTCAGGAGTTAGCTGTGTATTTAAGGGTGGCATATGATATATCATTTTGTCTGCATTAAATGACATATTAGGTGCAGCTTACAGAATTCCGATATCGTTTTTAGTTGCTGAGGTACAGATTCGCATACTTCGAGTATTGTTGCTTGAAATTTCAAATTTTTTTGAATTTAAAGAAAGTGGAAGCTAAATAAAATCTGTTATCTGAAATCTTATTTTAACTGTTTCTTTCAAGTTCAACATAACTCCTGAATTGCGGTGCAGTGGTTGTAAGAAGAAAGGTTTGCTGACTTCCCATGTAGCAGCAAAAGCTTCCCGTTAAGTTAGGTTTAGAATAATATTGTTACGGCGTTAAAAACAGTCAGACGTGTATTTACAAAATATTTACAATAATTATATCAGCTGACAAGATGGTAGCCAGCGCGCAACACTCAGAATATCGTCTTCTTCTGACGATAATTAAAACATCTTCGTCAGCGTGTCACATGACCCCCGGCGGCTGAAGCACCGGCTCGGTGCTGGTTAGGAGGCGGCCGAGTGATACAACTTAAGACGCGCGCGTCGACCACGTCGGAGCCATGCGGAGCCGCGGTTGACTAAAGAGGGGCGATTTCGTGCGTGACGTCAGTTACTTGACGCAAGACACGGTAAGTACCTTCACCGCGTGAAAGTAACTTCTCCGAGAGGCCAACGCGTCGCGACGGCGACCAAAGGAGAACCAGGGCGCCCAGTGTGTAATGGACGTCACGATGGCGGGCGTCATATAAGCGCCACTCATGGTCCTGCGACTCAACAAGTCGACGTCGAGCAATATGGCGTGCTTCTTTTGCTTTGAGGATGGCTGCACGGGCGCACTCGGATGTGGAATTCAGACTAGCAGGCAGAGCGGTGTAGAAAGGTAACGTAGGGTCGGGGCCAAACAAGAGGAAGAATGGAGAGAAGCCTCCGGTATCATGGCAAGACGAATTATAGGCGAAAGTAACGAACGGCAGCGCAACGTCTCAGTCGAGATGGTCATCGGAGACATATATGGACAGCAGTCAGTAAGGGTGCGGTTAAGGCGCTCGGTTAAACCGTCCGTTTGTGGATGATAAGCAGTGGCAAGTTTGTGTTTAGTCGCGCACGAGTGTAGAATGTCATTGACAATTTTAAAAAGAAAGTAGCGGCCTCGGTCGGTGAGGAGCTGTCGAGGGGCGCCGTGGTGAAGGATGACGTTTTCTAGGAAGTCGGCGAGGTCGGTTGCATAGCATGTCGGAAGAGCCCGTGTGATTGCATATCGGGTGGTGTAGTCTGTTGCTACAGCAATCCACTTGTTTCCCGAAGCAGACGTAGGGAAAGGGCCTAAAAGTTCAACACCTACACGGAAGAAGGGTTCTGATGGTACGTCACGTGGTTGAAGGCGACCAGCAGGGAGTTTGGTCGGCTTTTTGCGTCGTTGACAGAGATCACACGCAGTGACATAATGGCAGACGTCACGGTTTAGACCAGGCCAAAAGAAGCGCCGACGAACGCGGTCATAAGTCCGTGACACGCCAAGGTGACCTGCAGTCGGTACATCATGAAGTTGGGCGAGAACAGTCTGACGCAGATGCTCAGGCACAACGAAAAGTCGGGCAGGGCAGTCCGGGCGCATGTTAGAGCGGTATAATATACCATCTTGAAGTTCAAACATTCGAAGGGAAGGATCGGGCGCCGTTGACGTGAGCCTTTGAATAAGGTGTTGCAAGGAGGGGTCCCGATGTTGTTCGGCTCCAATGTCGCGAAAACCAGCCAGAGAGAGAACGGTGACAGGTACGCCGGCCGCAGAAACGTCAGGAGGGTCGACAGGATGGCACGAGAAGCAGTGCGCATCTTGGTGTAACCGGCCGTTCTTGTATACAAAGGAATAGTTGTATTCTTGGAGGCGCAGAGCCCAGCGGCCAAGGCGCCCTGAAGGATCTTTCAGGGACGAAAGCCAACACAGAGCGTGGTGATCAGTAATAACTGGGAATTGGCTGCCGTACGAAATTCCGAGGCCGAATTTGCCCACTGCCCAAACGAGAGCCTGACACTCGCGTTCGGTGATTGATTAATTGCTCTCCGCAGAGGAAAGAAGGCGGCTGGCGTAGGCAATAACACGTTCTCGCCCTTGTTGTTTCTGTGCCAAAATAGCTCCAATACCGTGACCACTGGCATCGGTATGGACTTCTGTTGGAGCTGACGCGTCAAAGTGAGCTAGAATGGGCGGGGACCTAAGCAGCCCAATCAGCTCGATGAAAGCACCAGCTTGCTCAGGGCCCCAAATGAATGCAACATAATTCTTGAGGAGCCGATTGAGAGGGCGCTCAACGTTCACAATATTTCGGACAAACCGACGGAAGTAGGCGCAAAGGCCCAAGAAGCTGCGAACATCCTTGGCACATGGTGGCACGGGAAAGTCCTTGACGGCCCGTATTTTATGGTGATCAGGGCGTACACCAGAAGAATCTACGAGATGTCCAAGCACAGAAATTTCACGATGACCGAAGTGGCACTTGGACGAATTTAGTTGTAGCCCCGCCTGAGGGAAAACAGACAGGATCGTCGACAAGCGCTTGAGGTGTGTCGCAAAAGTCGGAGAAAAAACGATCACGTCATCCAGGAAACTGCTGCAGATGGACCACTTGAAACCGTGTAGGAGGGCGTCCATCATTCGTTCAAATGTGGCCGGGGCATTACATAAACGGAAAGGCATCACTTTGAACTGATACAGGCTATCGGGAGTAATAAAAGCTGTCTTCTCGCGGTCCATGTCATCGACGGCAATTTGCCAGTAGCAGGAGCGAAGGTATATGGACGAAAAATATTGTGCTCCATGCAGGCAATTAGGGCATCGTCAATGCGTGGTAGCGGATAGACGTCTTTTATGTTACCTTGTTGAGCAGTCGATGGTCGACGCAAAATCGCCAACTGTTGTCCTTCTTTTTACCTAGTACAGCAGGGATGCCCATGGGCTCCAAGAAGGTTCGATGATGTCTCGTGAAAGCATCTTGTCAACTTCGTGTTGGATGATATGTCGCTCAGTAGGCGAGACGCGGTAGGGTCGCCGATGGATCGGGCTCGCATCACCGGTGTTTTTTCGATGTTTTACGACAGATGTTTGTCCTAGAGGGCGTTCTCCAAGGTCGAATATGTCCCAGTATGAGGCAAGGAGGCAATGGAGTTCTTGAGCACGCTGGGGAGGAAGGTCGGGAGCAATCATTTTTGTTTGGGCATTCAAATCAGAAGGGACAGGGGTCGAAGCAAGCGTTGAACACTAGGAGCTGTCACAAGTTAAAGCCGAAATGTGGTACTCTCTGGCTGGCGTTATTAGCGTCAGGCATATTCCGCGCGGTAGTACTTGTGTACAGAGTCCAAAGTTCACAAGCGGAAGGCAGGATGTGTTGTCCGAAATGGTAACGACAGTGTGAGGAAAAGCGACGTTATGCGAGAGCAGGACATCCGGATCACGAGATACGATGTAGTCACCGTCTGGGACAGGTGGAACGGGGGATACACCTATGTAGGTAACGGCATGGTGAGGGAGGCGAATATGCTCCGTGGAACAAAGCCGTATCAGCAGGTAGAGCGCAGATAGCAGCAGGTAGAACGAGTTGCACAACACCAGCAGAACAGTCTATCAAAGCGGAATGTGTAGACAGAAAGTCAAGGCCCAGGATGAGGTCGTGAGGGCAGTGCTCTAGTACATAAAACAGACGTACGATGTCCGGCGACACTCACGTGAGCCGGACACATGCCATTAACGGCTGGTGTTCGAGCGTCGGCGAATTGGACTACAGGCGAAGGGGCAGGAGTGGGGACTTTCTTGAGACGATTCCGAAGCTGAGCATTCATCACAGATACGTGCGCGCCAGTGTCAAGCAGAGCCGTAGCAGGTACTACACCATCCACGTTCACGTTAATGAGGTTCCGATGTGTGGGCAAGGTCGAAAGAGGAATTTTGCATCAGGTCGGTTTGGCAGCATCACCTCTAGGTGCAGCACACGTTAGTTTTCTGGCAGGGTGCGCCGGAAGAAACTATGGGACGGTGATCGGTTACATGGGGGCGATCGGGAGAAGCGCCGACGTGGCTAAGGAGAGCGGCTAGAGAGAGAATTGTCGCCAGAATTTGCTGGCTCAGTTTGCGGGGCGAACCGGAGAGCAGCATGAGGGCCGTGGCATGGGTGATAGGACCAGGGGATCGAATTCCCCGAAGACCGGCAGTGACGTGAAATATGGCCGATATGGCCACAAGTGAAGCATATAGGCCTGTCCTCTGCAGTATGCCGTTCGGCCGGGTTGCGATACCGTGTTGGGGCATTGAGGCTGCGGGTGTGTATGACAGTGCTGGACGGAGTGTAGTCAGGCAGATTAACTGAGCAGACTTTGGTCAAGCCAACGTTGGCCAATTCTTGGCGCACGACGGACTGTATCAATGAAACGGTCGCCTGGCAATTGTCGGGGCCATGGGTTGGAGTCGTGACAGAAGATGCGACTTCTATTTCACGTCCGATGACATGGAGGAGGTCATCAGAGCGATTGGGTGTGGTCGGACTGCGGATGTCTTCGCAGGTGGACGTAGCAGCCGTGTTGGGAAAGCGGGGAAATGGCTGGGCAATGCGGCGACTCTTGGCTTCTTCAAACCGCCGGCATTCGGCAATGATGGCTTGCACAGTGGAAGAATTCTTGAAGACAAGGAGATGGAAGGCATCATCTGCTATGCCGTTAATGACATGTGCAACCTTATCTGGTTCGGACATCTTCGGATCCACTTTGCGGCACAGAGTGAACACGTCCTCGATGTAAGTGAGATAGATTCTGTGCACGTCTGGACACGCGAAGCGAGGTCTTTTTTGGCTGCGCACTGACGTCCAATTGGCTTGCCAAACAAATCTTTGAGTTTCTGTTTACAAATGGCCCAGCTGGTAAGTTCTTCCTCGTGGGTCTGAAACCAGACGCGTGCCGTGCCCATGAGGCAAAATATCTGATTCGCGATCATGATGGTCTGGTCCCAATGGTTGCTGGCGTTCACCCGCTCATATAGTTGAAGCCAGTCTTTAAAACCAGTGTCGTCGGTGCCAGAAAAGGTTCCTGGGTCGCGGGCTTGTGCTATAATGACGGTGGGCGTAGGTGTCGACGGGCCCGAAGCATCCTCGCTTGAGCTGGCATTGTAGATGCAGCCAAGGAGCACCCGCTGCGTAAATCTGTCTTGATAATGATCCCGCGACCTCCACCAAAAATGTTACGTGGTTAAAAGCAGTCAGACGTGTATATACAGAATATTCACAATAATTATATCAGCTAACACGAAGGTAGCAAGCGGGCGAAGCCCAGAACATCGTCTTCTTCCGACGACGATTCAAACATTTTCTTCGTCAGCGTGTCCCAATATTTTTGCTGAGAGAAGAAGCAAGGCATGAAGCGCATATAAAGTATGGCGGCCGCAGTTCGATGGGCGCGAAATGCGAAGGCACACGTGTGCTTAGATATAGGGGTACGTTGAAGATGTCCAGGTGGTCTAAATTTTCCGGATTCCCCAACTACGCCGTGCCTCATAATCAGATCGTGGTCTTGGCACGTAAAATCCCATATTTTTTATTTACAGAATTAACAGTAATTTACAATAATTGACAAAGCCAAGTCTACAGAAGGCTAGTCATTAAAGCGTTCACTTCTTCAGACCTAAGCTCGTGCTCATCTTCCTCAGCTTTGTGCAGAGCTGCACAACATATTTCCACTTCGTGTGGAAGCGCCGTCCCGCTGCTTTTTAGGCAGAAAAGGACTGGTAGCTTTTAGACGGCTGACCTGAACGACGTGATGTGAAGTCTGGATGGAGCGAGTAGTAGGTGTGACCGGAGACATATCGTAGGTTCCGTAGGTTATCTGACAGAGGACCCGGTAAGCGCCGGAGTAGCGGGATATCAGGTTTTCCGAGATGCTGAAACGGCGGGTGGGAGAGAGAGAGAGATAAACTGTAATAAAATAATAATAAAAAAAACAGCTAATGATCGGGGCCCTTAGTCCAGGGCTCCGCTGGCTCTTGCCATCTTCTCAGCTCTCTTTTATCAGCTTGAGCTGGTCGTCGAGGGCCGAGCTGGACAGCAGTGCCTCCCATTGCTCCCTCGTGGTGTTCCTGTCTGGGTGTTCTATGTTGTGGTGTGCGCACTCCCACGTAATGTGGTATAGGGTTGGTGTGGCCCCACACCATGGGCATTCGTCCCTGTAGGCTGTGGGGTGCATCCTATGTAATATGTGTAAGTTCGTGTAAGTGCCTGTCTGGAGCCTACGCCAGGCAGCGGCATCTTCTGTGTTTAGATTTCGATGGGGTGGTGGATATCGCAAGCGACGCCCTCTGTGGTAGTTCACGATGGCTGAATACTCGAGGTCGACAGGGTCCAGGTCTTCTGCACCCGGCGTGTTGAGTGCTCGGTTATGTACGAATCCTCGAGCTGCTCTGTCGGCCTGCAAGTTGCCCGTGATGCCAGTGTGGCCCGGTATCCAGATGATGGTTTGGGTAGTGAAGTCCTCAGGGTCCTCCTTGAGTATTCCGGCTAGGACTTGTGCAGCAGGTCTTCCAATTCTTCCCTGTAGGAAGTTGCGGCAGGCCTGCTGGGAATCCGTGAGGATCGTCAGTCGCTGGTTTGCGTGTATGCCCTCGCGGATGGCTAACGCGATGGCCAGCTCCTCGGCTTCCGTAATCGTGCAGGGGCGGGTCGATGCAGCGGAGGTAACGTGGCCTCGGTAGTCGCAAGCCACTGCAACTGCGCCCTCGCTGTTCGTGCCATACATGGCAGCGTCCGTAAAACGGGCCGTGGTATTGAATCTGAACGCATTCTCCATGTACTGGGCCCTTGCTCTCCTCCTGGCGGAGTGTAGGTTAGGGTCCATGTTGCGTGGTATCGGGGCAACGTGAAACCTGTCCTGGACGTGACGAGGTATGGAATAGGTTGCTTGGGTTCGTGTTGTTATTGTTGGGAACCCCAAGGTTTGTAGGACCTGCCGGCCCGTGCGAGTCCGCGCAAGTCTCTGTTGTTGCGAGACGTAATGGGCTTCTGCCAGTTCGCTGAGGGTGTTGTGCAACCCTAGCGCCAATAATTTTTCAGTCGATGTACTCATCGGCAGGCGGAGAGCGGTCTTCAAAGCCATCCTTAAAAGTGTGTCGGCCTGCTTCGTCTCGGACTGTGTGAGGTGGTAGTAAGGCAGGCTGTATGTGATTCTGCTCACCACCAGGCTACTGACCAGTCGCAGGATGTCGCTTTCCTTCATGGCTCTGTTCTTGGATGTCACGCGGGAGATCATGCGCGATATCGCCTTGACACTGGTTTTGAGGAGTGTAAGGGTGTGTGTGGCCCGCTGGTTGGACTGCAGCCACATGCCCAGCACCCTCAGCAATGGCTTCTCTGGAGGGAGAAGATCCCCGGAAATATAATCGGCGTCCCGGTGACTACTGTCACAAATGCTTATGCTCTTGTTCAGAGAAGCACAAAGGCGACGGAGAGCAACTTGGCGTGTTTCTTGGGTTCGAGCAATGACATTGCTTGTATACTGAGACACTCTTGATGGGTAGGCAATATTGTATTAAAAAGCAATACTGGATTTCGGCCGCACAACAAATAAAATGGCGGGTAACGTGCAGTGTCATGGCGGGATGAATCGTACACGAATATGACAAAGGGGAGAGCAGTATCCCAGTCAGTATGGTCATCAGAAACATATATGAAGAGCATGTCTGTTATTATACGATTAAGCCCCTCCATAAGACAGTTCGTCTGCGGATGGCATGCATTAGTAAATTTGTGCTTGGTAGAATAAGGACGGGGGAAGTCGCCCACAACTGTAAAGAGGAAGGAGCGACTCCTGTGGGTAAGAAGTTGACGAGGAGCGCCGTGGCGAACAATGACGTTGTGCAACAGAAAGTAGGCTGCGTCGGTTGGAAGGGCTCTGGTGAACGCGAACCACGTTTTATAATCTGTTGCGACTGCAATACAGTTCTTGCATCAGTCCGATCTGGGGAAAGGCGCCAAGAGATCTACACTAACGCAATAGAAGGGTTCGGTATGAACGCCAAGAGGTAGGAGTAAACCAACCGCGAGCTCAGATGGCTTCTTCTGGCGTTGACATAACTCACAAGAAGTGACGTAGCGGCGGTCAGATCGATACATACCGGGCCAAAAGAGTCGTCGCTGGATAAGGTCGTATGTACTGATTCCCCGAGGTGACCAAAAGTTGGTAGATCGTGCAGCTTGGACGGAATAGTGGTGTGAACATGCCGTAGAATAACCAGCACCATCTTACATCCACTGGGGTACATGCTACGCCGATATAAAGTGCCGTCCTTGAGTAGAAACATGCCAAGAGAAGGATCAGATAACCTAGAGGGGAACTTTTCCATGATACCACGTATGCTTGGATCTCGGCGCTGTTCGGTAGCAAGGTCAGCTAAGCAGATAAAGAAAATACAGAGCAAAAGCAAAGGTCGCAGGAACATTGTCTGTGTAGCGGTACAATCAGTCGGCATCTTGGTATAAACGGTCGGACTTGTAAGCAACTGTGTACGAGTATTTCTGTAGGCGCAGCGCCCAGTGACCAAGGCGATCGGTAGGGTCTTTGAGGGACGAAAGCCAGCAGAGCGCAAGGTGGTCTGTGGTGAATCTAAAGGGCCGACCACATAGATGAGGGTGAGATTTCGCCACTGCCTAGAGAAGAGCAAGGCACTCACGTTCAGTAATGAAATAATTCCGCTCAGCTGGAGAAAGCAGACGCCTGGCGTAGGCAATGACGGGGTCGTAGCGTCACTGATGTTGGCAAAAAATGACACCGATTCCATGACCACTCGCATGAGTGCGGACTTCTCTTGGAGCAGTCTGGTCCAAGTGCGCATGAAGATATGGAGATGTAAGGAGAGAGATAAGCTTCGAGAAGGCTGTTGTTTGTTCAGGTCCCCAAGAAAATGAAGCATCTGCCTTCAGAAGAGCAGAGGACGGGTGACCTCCGAAAAATTGTGCACGAAGCGGCGGAGGTACGAGAACAAGCCCACGAAGCTCCGGACATTTTTAGCACATGTTGGCACAGGAAACTTCTGCACGGCAAGTAACACTTGAGGTTATGGAGGAGTGTGTCCATCATGCATTAAAAAATAGATGGAGCATTACATAAGCCGAATGATAAAAATTTGAACTTGTATAGGCCATCGGGTGTTATAAAGGCGGTTTTCTCTCGGTCCATGTCGTCGACACAGTCGGGCAGTAACCGGAACCAAGGTCGATGGATGAAATGTACTTCGCACCATGGAGGCAGTCAATTGCGTAATCAACGCGTGATAGGGGATCAACGTCTTTGTTTGTGATCTTGTTGAGGTGCCTGTAATCCACGCAGAAGCACAAGCTGGCCTCCTTCTTCACTAGAACGACAGGGGATGCCGAAGGACTGGATGATGGTTCAATGATTCATCGAGAAAGAATCTTCTCGACCTCCGTTTGAATGACTTGTTCGTGCAAGGACCGACGGGATGGTCGCCTGTGAATAGGATGTGCGTCACCCATGTCAATATGGTGTGTCGTGAGAGAGGTCTGGCCTAAAGGCCGGCCAAGGTCAGAAATGTCGCTGAACGTAGAGAGCAGCTAGTTCGTGTGGTGAGGCGGAAGTCCGGGAGCAATAACGTTTGTGAGCTGAGGAAGAACAGCCGGCAAAGAAAAGTCAACGGGAGACGATGTAATATAAGCAGCCGAGGCTGAAAATAGGCAAACTTGAGAGCAAACCTAAGGCTACGTCTTGTGGTAGGACGTGGTCACCGATACCGAAGTTGTCGAGGTGAAGGCTGGTAGAGTTGTTGGTGATACTGACAACGGTTTGCGGAAGAGCAACGTGATGAACAAGCAGGACTTCCGCCGGAGGAGACAACGCAGTCACCATAAGGCTAAGGTGTAGCTGTATAAAGCAGGACGCTGGTCATGGCTTGTGGGGCCAATCCAATGTGCTCAGCGAAACAGATCCTTCTGGGAACTTCCTCGGGAGGGTCAGGACAGGTAGATAGGCGGAGCTAAACTATTCTACGCCAAGTAAAAGAGGGCGACTTCCTACACTAACTACACTCTTGTAGCCAGTGTAGATAAAAACATAGCCCTATTGACTTCAAGAAGCACGAAATTTAAACCGTAAGGTGATTTATTAGAGCTGGCGTTGGAACTGTAATTGCAGAGCAAGTTTGATTCACTCTGCAGTAGCGCAGATTCACGCAGCAGCGTCTTGAGAGGCAGCAGGGAGGGAGAGAGAGTGTATATGTGTCTGCACATCTTGAGTGTGCATGCGCGTTTACTTGAGTTTGTGTTTGCCCGTGCTTGTGTCTCCGTATTTGAATCTGCGTGCGCACGAGCCCGTTTATGCGTCTGCGAGCATACGCGCATTTGTGTATGCGTGCATTTCAGTGCGCGTGCGTGCGTGCGCACATTTTTCTGTGTGTGTACATGTGTGGGCGCGTGTAAATGTGCGTGGAGGCGAAGATGCCAGTTATCTGTACGTCTGTATGCTTGAGAGAGAGAGTGCCCTGACAGATTCTCGCACATAGTCACTTCATATCCAACCCCTGGAGCTTGCGCAATGAAGTTGCACTTCGGAGCGTGCGCGCCGGTGTCGTGGGACCACGTCACTTCCAGGATCACTGACGGGACGCCACCGCCCCCCTCGGCCTGCATAAGAAGACCAACGAGCCATCAACACTTTAGTGAGCATGTGGGCTGACCATCTGTCAACATCATGACAAACCCCATTTCGTTTTTCACGCAGATCTTAACTACTGGGAACGGCAGTACCAGCCGAAGCACCTGACAGATTCTCGCACCTAGTCACTCCATAGCCAACCCCCGGAGCCTGCGCAGTGAAGTTGCACTTCGGAGCGTGCGTGCTGGTGTCGTGGGACCACGTCACTGTCAGGATCACTGACCGGACGCCACCGCCCCCCGCGGCCTACATAAGAAGGCCAGCGAGCCTTCAACCCTTTAGTGGGTATGTCGGCGGACCATCTGTCAACATCATGAAAAACCCCCTCGCGTTTTTCACGCAGATCCTACAACTGGGAACGGCAGTACCAGCCGATGCACCTGACAGATTCTCCCCCATAGTCACACCAAAGCCATCCCCCGGAGGCTGCATAGTGAAGTTGCACTTCGGAGCGTGCGCGCTGTTGTCGTCGCACCATGTCACTGCCAGGATCACTGACGGGACGCGACCGTCCCCCTCGGCCAACATAAGAAGACCTGCGAGCCACCAACACTTAAATGGGCATGCCGGCTGGCCATCTGTCAACGTCATGACAAACCCTCTTGCGTGTATCACGCAGATCCTACTACTGCAAACGGCAGTACCAGCCGAAGCACATGGCAGATTATCGCTAGTCACACCAAAGCCATCCACCGGAGCCTGCATTATGAAGTTGGACTTCGGAGGGTGCGCGCTGTTGTCGTCGGACCATGTCACTGCCAGGATCACTGACGGGACGCGACCGTCCCCCTCGGCCTACATAGGAAGACCAGCGAGCCATCAACACTTTAATGGGCACGCCGGCTGGCCATTTGTCAACGTCATGACAAGCCCTTTTGCGTGTATCACGCAGATCCTACTACTGGAAATGGCAGTACCAGCCGAAGCACCTGACAGATTCTCGCACATAGTCACTTCATATCCAACCCCTGGAGCTTGCGCAATAAAGTTGCACTTCGGAGCGTGCGCGCCGGTGTCGTGGGACCACGTCACTTCCAGGAACACTGACGGGACGCCACCGCCCCCTTCGGCCTGCATAAGAAGACCAACGAGCCATCAACACTTTAGTGAGCATGTCGGCTGACTATCTGTCAACATCATGATAAACCCCCTTTCGTTTTTCACGCAGATCCTACTACTGGAAACGGCAGTACCAGCCGAAGCACCTGACAGATTCTCGCACATAGTCAGTTCATATCCAACCCCTGGAGCCTGCGCAATGAAGTTGCACTTCGGAGCGTGCGCGCTGGTGTCGTGGGACCACGTCACTGTCAGGATCACTGACCGGACGCCACCGCCCCCCGCGGCCTACACAAGAAGACATGCGAGCCATCAACCCTTTAGTGGGTATGTCGGCGGACCATCTGTCAACATCATGAAAAACCCCCTTGCGTTTTTTATGCAGATCCTACTACTGGGAACGGCAGTACCAGCCGAAGCACCTGGCAGATTATCGCTAGTCACACCAAAGCCATCCACCGGAGCCTGCGTAATGAAGTTGCAGTTCGGAGGGTGCGCGCTCTGGTCGTCGGACCATGTCACTGCCAGGATCACTGACGGGACGCGACCGTCCCCCTCGGCGTACATAAGAAGACCAGCGAGCCATCAACACTTTCATGGGCATGCCGGATGGCCATTTGTCAACGTCTTGAGAAACCCTCTTGCTTGTATCACGCAGATCCTACTACTGGAAACGGCAGTACCAGCCGAAGCACCTGACAGATTCTCGCACATAGTCACTCCATAGCCAACCCCGGAGCCTGCGCAGTGAAGTTGCACTTCGGAGCGTGCGTGCTGGTGTCGTGGGACCACGTCACTGTCAGGATCACTGACCGGACGCCACCGCCCCCCGCGGCCTACATAAGAAGACCAGCGAGCCATCAACCCTTTAGTGGGTATGTCGGCGGACCATCTGTCAACATCATGAAAAACCCCCTAGCGTTTTTCACGCAGATCCTACAACTGGGAACGGCAGTACCAGCCGATGCACCTGACAGATTTTCCCCCATAGTCACACCAAAGCCATCCCACGGAGGCTGCGTAGTGAAGTTGCACTTCGGAGCGTGCGCGCTGTTGTCGTCGCACCATGTCACTGCCAGGATCACTGACGGTACGCGACCGTCCCCCTCGGCCTACATAGGAAGACCAGCGAGCCATCAACACTTTAATGGGCACGCCGGCTGGCCATTTGTCAACGTCATGACAAGCCCTTTTGCGTGTATCGCGCAGATCCTACTACTGGAAATGGAAGTACCAGCCGAAGCACCTGACAGATTCTCGCACATAGTCACTTCATATCCAACCCCTGGAGCTTGCGCAATGAAGTTGCACTTCGGAGCGTGCGCGCCGGTGTCGTGGGGCCACGTCACTTCCAGGAACACTGACGGGACGCCACCGCCCCCCTCGCCCTGCATAAGAAGACCAACGAGCCATCAACACTTTCGTGAGCATGTCGGCTGACCATCTGTCAACATCATGACAAACCCCCTTTCGTTTTTCACGCAGATCTTACTACTGGGAACGGTAGTACCAGTCGAAGCACCTGACAGATTCTCGCACCTAGTCACTCCATAGCCAACCCCCTGAGCCTGCGCAGTGAAGTTGCACTTCGGAGCGTGCGTGCTGGTGTCGTGGGACCACGTCACTGTCAGGATCACTGACCGGACGCCACCGCCCCCCGCGGCCTACATAAGAAGACATGCGAGCCATCAACCCTTTAGTGGGTATGTCGGCGGACCATCTGTCAACATCATGAAAAACCCCCTTGCGTTTTTTATGCAGATCCTACTACTGGGAACGGCAGTACCAGCCGAAGCACCTGGCAGATTATCGCTAGTCACACCAAAGCCATCCACCGGAGCCTGCGTAATGAAGTTGCACTTCGGAGGGTGCGCGCTGTTGTCGTCGGACCATGTCACTGCCAGGATCACTGACGGGACGCGACCGTCCCCCTCGGCGTACATAAGAAGACCAGCGAGCCATCAACACTTTAATGGGCATGCCGGATGGCCATTTGTCAACGTCATGACAAACCCTCTTGCTTGTATCACGCAGATCCTACTACTGGAAACGGCAGTACCAGCCGAAGCACCTGACAGATTCTCGCACATAGTCACTCCATAGCCAACCCCCGGTGCCTCCGCAGTGAAGTTGCACTTCAGAGCGTGCGTGCTGGTGTCGTGGGACCACGTCACTGTCAGGATCACTGACCGGACGCCACCGCGCCCCGCGGCCTACATAAGAAGACCAGCGAGCCATCAACCCTTTAGTGGCTATGTCGGCGGACCATCTGTCAACATCATGAAAAACCCCCTCGCGTTTTTCACGCAGATCCTACAACTGGGAACGGCAGTACCAGCCGATGCACCTGACAGATTCTCCCCCATAGTCACACCAAAGCCATCCCCCGAAGGCTGCGTAGTGAAGTTGCACTTCGGAGCGTGCGCGCTGTTGTCGTCACACCATGTCACTGCCAGGATCACTGACGGTACGCGACCGTCCCCCTCGGCATACAGAAGAAGACCAGCGAGCCATCAACACTTTAATGGGCATGCCGGATGGCCATTTGTCAACGTCATGACAAACCCTCTTGCGTGTATCACGCAGATCCTACTACTGGAAACGGCAGTACCAGCAGAAGCACCTGACAGACTCTCGCACATAGTCACTCCATAGCCAACCCCCGGAGCCTGCGCAGTGAAGTTGCACTTCGGAGCGTGCGTGCTGGTGTCGTGGGACCACGTCACTGTCAGGATCACTGACCGGACGCCACCGCCCCCCGCGGCCTACATAAGAAGACCTGCGAGCCATCAACACTTAAATGGGCATGCCGGCTGGCCATCTGTCAACGTCATGACAAAGCCTCTTGCGTGTATCGCGCAGATCCTACTACTGCAAACGGCAGTACCAGCCGAAGCACCTGGCAGATTATCGCTAGTCACACCAAAGCCATCCACCGGTGCCTGCGTTATGAAGTTGCACTTCGGAGGGTGCCCGCTGTTGTCGTCGGACCATGTCACTGCCAAGATCACTGACGGGACGCGACCGTCCCCCTCGGCCTACATAAGAAGACCTGCGAGCCATCAACACTTAAATGGGCATGCCGGCTGGCCATCTGTCAACGTCATGACAAAGCCTCTTGCGTGTATCGCGCAGATCCTACTACTGGAAACGGCAGTACCAGCCGAAGCACCTGGCAGATTATCGCTAGTCACACCAAAGCCATCCACCGGTGCCTGCGTTATGAAGTTGCACTTCGGAGGGTGCCCGCTGTTGTCGTCGGACCATGTCACTGCCAGGATCACTGACGGGACGCGACCGCCCCCCTCGGCCTGCATAAGAAGACCAACGAGCCATCAACACTTTAGTGAGCATGTCGGCTGAACATCTGTCAACATCATGACAAACCCCCTTTCGTTTTTCACGCAGATCTTACTACTGGGAAAGGCATCCTTCTAGTAACAGCGCAAAATGTAGACAAGGGACGAGACAAGAAGACACCACAAGCGCTTGTGGTGTCTTCTTGTCTCGTCCCTTGTCTACATTTTGCGCTGTTACTAGCAGGATGGAAAACCAACAAGCCCAAGCTGCTATTCTAGCGAAATACATCAGCGCTTGTGGTGTCTTCTTGTCTCGTCCCTTGTCTACATTTTGCGCTGTTACTAGCAGGATGGAAAACCAACAAGCCCAAGCTGCTATTCTTGGGAAATGCAGTACCAGCCGAAGCACCTGACAGATTCTCGTACCTAGTCACTCCATAGCCAACCCCCGGAGCCTGCGCAGTGAAGTTGCACTTCGGAGCGTGCGTACTGGTGTCGTGGGACCACGTCACTGTCAGGATCACTGACCGGACGCCACCGCCCCCCGCGGCCTACATAAGAAGACCAGCGAGCCATCAACATGTTAGTGGGTATGTCGGCGGACCATCTGTCAACATCATGAAAAACCCCCGTGCGTTTTTTACGCAGATCCTACTACTGGGAACGGCAGTACCAGCCGAAGCACCTGACAGATTCTCGCACATAGTCAGTTCATATCCAACACCTGGAGCCTACGCAATGAAGTTGCACTTCGGAGCGTGCGCGCTGGTGTCGTGGGACCACGTCACTTCCAGGATCACTGACGGGACGCCACCGCCCCCCTCGGCCTGCATAAGAAGACCAACGAGCCATCAACACTTTAGTGAGCATGTCGGCTGAACATCTGTCAACATCATGACAAACCCCCTTTCGTTTTTCACGCAGATCTTACTACTGGGAAAGGCATCCTTCTAGTAACAGCGCAAAATGTAGACAATGGACGAGACAAGAAGACACCACAAGCGCTTGTGGTGTCTTCTTGTCTCGTCCCTTGTCTACATTTTGCGCTGTTACTAGCAGGATGGAAAACCAACAAGCCCAAGCTGCTATTCTAGCAAAATACATCAGCGCTTGTGGTGTCTTCTTGTCTCGTCCCTTGTCTACATTTTGCGCTGTTACTAGCAGGATGGAAAACCAACAAGCCCAAGCTGCTATTCTTGGGAAATGCAGTACCAGCCGAAGCACCTGACAGATTCTCGTACCTAGTCACTCCATAGCCAACCCCCGGAGCCTGCGCAGTGAAGTTGCACTTCGGAGCGTGCGTGCTGGTGTCGTGGGACCACGTCACTGTCAGGATCACTGACCGGACGCCACCGCCCCCCGCGGCCTACATAAGCAGACCAGCGAGCCATCAACATGTTAGTGGGTATGTCGGCGGACCATCTGTCAACATCATGAAAAACCCCCTTGCGTTTTTTACGCAGATCCTACTACTGGGAACGGCAGTACCAGCCGAAGCACCTGGCAGATTATCGCTAGTCACACCAAAGCCATCCACCGGAGCCTGCGTAATGAAGTTGCCCTTCGGAGGGTGCGCGCTGTTGTCTTCGGACCATGTCACTGCCAGGATCACTGACGGGATGCGACCGTCCCCCTCGGCATGCATAAGAAGACCAGCGAGCCATCAACACTTTAATGGGCATGCCGTATGGCCATTTGTCAACGTCATGACAAACCCTCTTGCGTGTATCACGCAGATCCTACTACTGCAAACGGCAGTACCAGCCGAAGCACATGGCAGATTATCGCTTGTCACACCAAAGCCATCCACCGGAGCCTGCATTATGAAGTTGGACTTCGGAGGGTGCGCGCTGTTGTCGTCGGACCATGTCACTGCCAGGATCACTGACGGGACGCGACCGTCCCCCTCGGCCTACATAGGAAGACCAGCGAGCCATCAACACTTTAATGGGCACGCCGGCTGGCCATTTGTCAACGTCATGACAAGCCCTTTTGCGTGTATCACGCAGATCCTACTACTGGAAATGGCAGTACCAGCCGAAGCACCTGACAGATTCTCGCACATAGTCACTTCATATCCAACCCCTGGAGCTTGCGCAATAAAGTTGCACTTCGGAGCGTGCGCGCTGGTGTCGTGGGACCACGTCACTTCCAGGAACACTGACGGGACGCCACCGCCCCCTTCGGCCTGCATAAGAAGACCAACGAGCCATCAACACTTTAGTGAGCATGTCGGCTGACTATCTGTCAACATCATGATAAACCCCCTTTCGTTTTTCACGCAGATCCTACTACTGGAAACGGCAGTACCAGCCGAAGCACCTGACAGATTCTCGCACATAGTCAGTTCATATCCAACCCCTGGAGCCTGCGCAATGAAGTTGCACTTCGGAGCGTGCGCGCTGGTGTCGTGGGACCACGTCACTGTCAGGATCACTGACCGGACGCCACCGCCCCCCGCGGCCTACACACGAAGACATGCGAGCCATCAACCCTTTAGTGGGTATGTCGGCGGACCATCTGTCAACATCATGAAAAACCCCCTTGCGTTTTTTATGCAGATCCTACTACTGGGAACGGCAGTACCAGCCGAAGCACCTGGCAGATTATCGCTAGTCACACCAAAGCCATCCACCGGAGCCTGCGTAATGAAGTTGCAGTTCGGAGGGTGCGCGCTCTGGTCGTCGGACCATGTCACTGCCAGGATCACTGACGGGACGCGACCGTCCCCCTCGGCGTACATAAGAAGACCAGCGAGCCATCAACACTTTCATGGGCATGCCGGATGGCCATTTGTCAACGTCTTGAGAAACCCTCTTGCTTGTATCACGCAGATCCTACTACTGGAAACGGCAGTACCAGCCGAAGCACCTGACAGATTCTCGCACATAGTCACTCCATAGCCAACCCCGGAGCCTGCGCAGTGAAGTTGCACTTCGGAGCGTGCGTGCTGGTGTCGTGGGACCACGTCACTGTCAGGATCACTGACCGGACGCCACCGCCCCCCGCGGCCTACATAAGAAGACCAGCGAGCCATCAACCCTTTAGTGGGTATGTCGGCGGACCATCTGTCAACATCATGAAAAACCCCCTAGCGTTTTTCACGCAGATCCTACAACTGGGAACGGCAGTACCAGCCGATGCACCTGACAGATTTTCCCCCATAGTCACACCAAAGCCATCCCACATAGGCTGCGTAGTGAAGTTGCACTTCGGAGCGTGCGCGCTGTTGTCGTCGCACCATGTCACTGCCAGGATCACTGACGGGACGCGACCGTCCCCCTCGGCCTACATAAGAAGACCTGCGAGCCATCAACACTTAAATGGGCATGCCGGCTGGCCATCTGTCAACGTCATGACAAAGCCTCTTGCGTGTATCGCGCAGATCCTACTACTGGAAACGGCAGTACCAGCCGAAGCACATGGCAGATTATCGCTAGTCACACCAAAGCCATCCACCGGAGCCTGCGTTATGAAGTTGGACTTCGGAGGGTGCGCGCTGTTGTCGTCGGACCATGTCACTGCCAGGATCACTCACGGGACGCGACCGTCCCCCTCGGCCTACATAGGAAGACCAGCGAGCCATCAACACTTTAATGGGCACGCCGGCTGGCCATTTGTCAACGTCATGACAAGCCCTTTTGCGTGTATCGCGCAGATCCTACTACTGGAAATGGAAGTACCAGCCGAAGCACCTGACAGATTCTCGCACATAGTCACTTCATATCCAACCCCTGGAGCTTGCGCAATGAAGTTGCACTTCGGAGCGTGCGCGCCGGTGTCGTGGGGCCACGTCACTTCCAGGAACACTGACGGGACGCCACCGCCCCCCTCGCCCTGCATAAGAAGACCAACGAGCCATCAACACTTTCGTGAGCATGTCGGCTGACCATCTGTCAACATCATGACAAACCCCCTTTCGTTTTTCACGCAGATCTTACTACTGGGAACGGTAGTACCAGTCGAAGCACCTGACAGATTCTCGCACCTAGTCACTCCATAGCCAACCCCCTGAGCCTGCGCAGTGAAGTTGCACTTCGGAGCGTGCGTGCTGGTGTCGTGGGACCACGTCACTGTCAGGATCACTGACCGGACGCCACCGCCCCCCGCGGCCTACATAAGAAGACATGCGAGCCATCAACCCTTTAGTGGGTATGTCGGCGGACCATCTGTCAACATCATGAAAAACCCCCTTGCGTTTTTTATGCAGATCCTACTACTGGGAACGGCAGTACCAGCCGAAGCACCTGGCAGATTATCGCTAGTCACACCAAAGCCATCCACCGGAGCCTGCGTAATGAAGTTGCACTTCGGAGGGTGCGCGCTGTTGTCGTCGGACCATGTCACTGCCAGGATCACTGACGGGACGCGACCGTCCCCCTCGGCGTACATAAGAAGACCAGCGAGCCATCAACACTTTAATGGGCATGCCGGATGGCCATTTGTCAACGTCATGACAAACCCTCTTGCTTGTATCACGCAGATCCTACTACTGGAAACGGCAGTACCAGCCGAAGCACCTGACAGATTCTCGCACATAGTCACTCCATAGCCAACCCCCGGTGCCTCCGCAGTGAAGTTGCACTTCAGAGCGTGCGTGCTGGTGTCGTGGGACCACGTCACTGTCAGGATCACTGACCGGACGCCACCGCGCCCCGCGGCCTACATAAGAAGACCAGCGAGCCATCAACCCTTTAGTGGCTATGTCGGCGGACCATCTGTCAACATCATGAAAAACCCCCTCGCGTTTTTCACGCAGATCCTACAACTGGGAACGGCAGTACCAGCCGATGCACCTGACAGATTCTCCCCCATAGTCACACCAAAGCCATCCCCCGAAGGCTGCGTAGTGAAGTTGCACTTCGGAGCGTGCGCGCTGTTGTCGTCACACCATGTCACTGCCAGGATCACTGACGGTACGCGACCGTCCCCCTCGGCATACAGAAGAAGACCTGCGAGCCATCAACACTTAAATGGGCATGCCGGCTGGCCATCTGTCAACGTCATGACAAAGCCTCTTGCGTGTATCGCGCAGATCCTACTACTGCAAACGGCAGTACCAGCCGAAGCACCTGGCAGATTATCGCTAGTCACACCAAAGCCATCCACCGGTGCCTGCGTTATGAAGTTGCACTTCGGAGGGTGCCCGCTGTTGTCGTCGGACCATGTCACTGCCAAGATCACTGACGGGACGCGACCGTCCCCCTCGGCCTACATAAGAAGACCTGCGAGCCATCAACACTTAAATGGGCATGCCGGCTGGCCATCTGTCAACGTCATGACAAAGCCTCTTGCGTGTATCGCGCAGATCCTACTACTGCAAACGGCAGTACCAGCCGAAGCACCTGGCAGATTATCGCTAGTCACACCAAAGCCATCCACCGGTGCCTGCGTTATGAAGTTGCACTTCGGAGGGTGCCCGCTGTTGTCGTCGGACCATGTCACTGCCAGGATCACTGACGGGACGCGACCGCCCCCCTCGGCCTGCATAAGAAGACCAACGAGCCATCAACACTTTAGTGAGCATGTCGGCTGAACATCTGTCAACATCATGACAAACCCCCTTTCGTTTTTCACGCAGATCTTACTACTGGGAAAGGCATCCTTCTAGTAACAGCGCAAAATGTAGACAAGGGACGAGACAAGAAGACACCACAAGCGCTTGTGGTGTCTTCTTGTCTCGTCCCTTGTCTACATTTTGCGCTGTTACTAGCAGGATGGAAAACCAACAAGCCCAAGCTGCTATTCTAGCGAAATACATCAGCGCTTGTGGTGTCTTCTTGTCTCGTCCCTTGTCTACATTTTGCGCTGTTACTAGCAGGATGGAAAACCAACAAGCCCAAGCTGCTATTCTTGGGAAATGCAGTACCAGCCGAAGCACCTGACAGATTCTCGTACCTAGTCACTCCATAGCCAACCCCCGGAGCCTGCGCAGTGAAGTTGCACTTCGGAGCGTGCGTGCTGGTGTCGTGGGACCACGTCACTGTCAGGATCACTGACCGGACGCCACCGCCCCCCGCGGCCTACATAAGAAGACCAGCGAGCCATCAACCCTTTAGTGGGTATGTCGGCGGACCATCTGTCAACATCATGAAAAACCCCCTAGCGTTTTTCACGCAGATCCTACTACTGGGAACGGCAGTACCAGCCGATGCACCTGACAGATTTTCCCCCATAGTCACACCAAAGCCATCCCACGGAGGCTGCGTAGTGAAGTTGCACTTCGGAGCGTGCGCGCTGTTGTCGTCGCACCATGTCACTGCCAGGATCACTGACGGGACGCGACCGTCCCCCTCGGCCTACATAAGAAGACCTGCGAGCCATCAACACTTAAATGGGCATGCCGGCTGGCCATCTGTCAACGTCATGACAAAGCCTCTTGCGTGTATCGCGCAGATCCTACTACTGGAAACGGCAGTACCAGCCGAAGCACATGGCAGATTATCGCTAGTCACACCAAAGCCATCCACCGGAGCCTGCGTTATGAAGTTGGACTTCGGAGGGTGCGCGCTGTTGTCGTCGGACCATGTCACTGCCAGGATCACTCACGGGACGCGACCGTCCCCCTCGGCCTACATAGGAAGACCAGCGAGCCATCAACACTTTAATGGGCACGCCGGCTGGCCATTTGTCAACGTCATGACAAGCCCTTTTGCGTGTATCGCGCAGATCCTACTACTGGAAATGGAAGTACCAGCCGAAGCACCTGACAGATTCTCGCACATAGTCACTTCATATCCAACCCCTGGAGCTTGCGCAATGAAGTTGCACTTCGGAGCGTGCGCGCCGGTGTCGTGGGGCCACGTCACTTCCAGGAACACTGACGGGACGCCACCGCCCCCCTCGCCCTGCATAAGAAGACCAACGAGCCATCAACACTTTCGTGAGCATGTCGGCTGACCATCTGTCAACATCATGACAAACCCCCTTTCGTTTTTCACGCAGATCTTACTACTGGGAACGGTAGTACCAGTCGAAGCACCTGACAGATTCTCGCACCTAGTCACTCCATAGCCAACCCCCTGAGCCTGCGCAGTGAAGTTGCACTTCGGAGCGTGCGTGCTGGTGTCGTGGGACCACGTCACTGTCAGGATCACTGACCGGACGCCACCGCCCCCCGCGGCCTACATAAGAAGACATGCGAGCCATCAACCCTTTAGTGGGTATGTCGGCGGACCATCTGTCAACATCATGAAAAACCCCCTTGCGTTTTTTATGCAGATCCTACTACTGGGAACGGCAGTACCAGCCGAAGCACCTGGCAGATTATCGCTAGTCACACCAAAGCCATCCACCGGAGCCTGCGTAATGAAGTTGCACTTCGGAGGGTGCGCGCTGTTGTCGTCGGACCATGTCACTGCCAGGATCACTGACGGGACGCGACCGTCCCCCTCGACGTACATAAGAAGACCAGCGAGCCATCAACACTTTAATGGGCATGCCGGATGGCCATTTGTCAACGTCATGACAAACCCTCTTGCTTGTATCACGCAGATCCTACTACTGGAAACGGCAGTACCAGCCGAAGCACCTGACAGATTCTCGCACATAGTCACTCCATAGCCAACCCCCGGTGCCTCCGCAGTGAAGTTGCACTTCAGAGCGTGCGTGCTGGTGTCGTGGGACCACGTCACTGTCAGGATCACTGACCGGACGCCACCGCGCCCCGCGGCCTACATAAGAAGACCAGCGAGCCATCAACCCTTTAGTGGCTATGTCGGCGGACCATCTGTCAACATCATGAAAAACCCCCTCGCGTTTTTCACGCAGATCCTACAACTGGGAACGGCAGTACCAGCCGATGCACCTGACAGATTCTCCCCCATAGTCACACCAAAGCCATCCCCCGAAGGCTGCGTAGTGAAGTTGCACTTCGGAGCGTGCGCGCTGTTGTCGTCACACCATGTCACTGCCAGGATCACTGACGGTACGCGACCGTCCCCCTCGGCATACAGAAGAAGACCAGCGAGCCATCAACACTTTAATGGGCATGCCGGATGGCCATTTGTCAACGTCATGACAAACCCTCTTGCGTGTATCACGCAGATCCTACTACTGGAAACGGCAGTACCAGCAGAAGCACCTGACAGACTCTCGCACATAGTCACTCCATAGCCAACCCCCGGAGCCTGCGCAGTGAAGTTGCACTTCGGAGCGTGCGTGCTGGTGTCGTGGGACCACGTCACTGTCAGGATCACTGACCGGACGCCACCGCCCCCCGCGGCCTACATAAGAAGACCTGCGAGCCATCAACACTTAAATGGGCATGCCGGCTGGCCATCTGTCAACGTCATGACAAAGCCTCTTGCGTGTATCGCGCAGATCCTACTACTGCAAACGGCAGTACCAGCCGAAGCACCTGGCAGATTATCGCTAGTCACACCAAAGCCATCCACCGGTGCCTGCGTTATGAAGTTGCACTTCGGAGGGTGCCCGCTGTTGTCGTCGGACCATGTCACTGCCAAGATCACTGACGGGACGCGACCGTCCCCCTCGGCCTACATAAGAAGACCTGCGAGCCATCAACACTTAAATGGGCATGCCGGCTGGCCATCTGTCAACGTCATGACAAAGCCTCTTGCGTGTATCGCGCAGATCCTACTACTGGAAACGGCAGTACCAGCCGAAGCACCTGGCAGATTATCGCTAGTCACACCAAAGCCATCCACCGGTGCCTGCGTTATGAAGTTGCACTTCGGAGGGTGCCCGCTGTTGTCGTCGGACCATGTCACTGCCAGGATCACTGACGGGACGCGACCGCCCCCCTCGGCCTGCATAAGAAGACCAACGAGCCATCAACACTTTAGTGAGCATGTCGGCTGAACATCTGTCAACATCATGACAAACCCCCTTTCGTTTTTCACGCAGATCTTACTACTGGGAAAGGCATCCTTCTAGTAACAGCGCAAAATGTAGACAAGGGACGAGACAAGAAGACACCACAAGCGCTTGTGGTGTCTTCTTGTCTCGTCCCTTGTCTACATTTTGCGCTGTTACTAGCAGGATGGAAAACCAACAAGCCCAAGCTGCTACTCTAGCGAAATACATCAGCGCTTGTGGTGTCTTCTTGTCTCGTCCCTTGTCTACATTTTGCGCTGTTACTAGCAGGATGGAAAACCAACAAGCCCAAGCTGCTATTCTTGGGAAATGCAGTACCAGCCGAAGCACCTGACAGATTCTCGTACCTAGTCACTCCATAGCCAACCCCCGGAGCCTGCGCAGTGAAGTTGCACTTCGGAGCGTGCGTACTGGTGTCGTGGGACCACGTCACTGTCAGGATCACTGACCGGACGCCACCGCCCCCCGCGGCACACATAAGAAGACCAGCGAGCCATCAACATGTTAGTGGGTATGTCGGCGGACCATCTGTCAACATCATGAAAAACCCCCTTGCGTTTTTACGCAGATCCTACTACTGGGAACGGCAGTACCAGCCGAAGCACCTGACAGATTCTCGCACATAGTCAGTTCATATCCAACACCTGGAGCCTACGCAATGAAGTTGCACTTCGGAGCGTGCGCGCTGGTGTCGTGGGACCACGTCACTTCCAGGATCACTGACGGGACGCCACCGCCCCCCTCGGCCTGCATAAGAAGACCAACGAGCCATCAACACTTTAGTGAGCATGTCGGCTGAACATCTGTCAACATCATGACAAACCCCCTTTCGTTTTTCACGCAGATCTTACTACTGGGAAAGGCATCCTTCTAGTAACAGCGCAAAATGTAGACAATGGACGAGACAAGAAGACACCACAAGCGCTTGTGGTGTCTTCTTGTCTCGTCCCTTGTCTACATTTTGCGCTGTTACTAGCAGGATGGAAAACCAACAAGCCCAAGCTGCTATTCTAGCAAAATACATCAGCGCTTGTGGTGTCTTCTTGTCTCGTCCCTTGTCTACATTTTGCGCTGTTACTAGCAGGATGGAAAACCAACAAGCCCAAGCTGCTATTCTTGGGAAATGCAGTACCAGCCGAAGCACCTGACAGATTCTCGTACCTAGTCACTCCATAGCCAACCCCCGGAGCCTGCGCAGTGAAGTTGCACTTCGGAGCGTGCGTGCTGGTGTCGTGGGACCACGTCACTGTCAGGATCACTGACCGGACGCCACCGCCCCCCGCGGCCTACATAAGAAGACCAGCGAGCCATCAACATGTTAGTGGGTATGTCGGCGGACCATCTGTCAACATCATGAAAAACCCCCTTGCGTTTTTTACGCAGATCCTACTACTGGGAACGGCAGTACCAGCCGAAGCACCTGGCAGATTATCGCTAGTCACACCAAAGCCATCCACCGGAGCCTGCGTAATGAAGTTGCCCTTCGGAGGGTGCGCGCTGTTGTCTTCGGACCATGTCACTGCCAGGATCACTGACGGGATGCGACCGTCCCCCTCGGCATGCATAAGAAGACCAGCGAGCCATCAACACTTTAATGGGCATGCCGGATGGCCATTTGTCAACGTCATGACAAACCCTCTTGCGTGTATCACGCAGATCCTACTACTGCAAACGGCAGTACCAGCCGAAGCACATGGCAGATTATCGCTTGTCACACCAAAGCCATCCACCGGAGCCTGCATTATGAAGTTGGACTTCGGAGGGTGCGCGCTGTTGTCGTCGGACCATGTCACTGCCAGGATCACTGACGGGACGCGACCGTCCCCCTCGGCCTACATAGGAAGACCAGCGAGCCATCAACACTTTAATGGGCACGCCGGCTGGCCATTTGTCAACGTCATGACAAGCCCTTTTGCGTGTATCACGCAGATCCTACTACTGGAAATGGCAGTACCAGCCGAAGCACCTGACAGATTCTCGCACATAGTCACTTCATATCCAACCCCTGGAGCTTGCGCAATAAAGTTGCACTTCGGAGCGTGCGCGCT
This sequence comes from Dermacentor variabilis, assembly GCF_050947875.1. Lineage (NCBI taxonomy): Eukaryota > Metazoa > Arthropoda > Arachnida > Ixodida > Ixodidae > Dermacentor > Dermacentor variabilis. The sequence continues at coordinate 3,085,120 of NW_027460291.1, forward strand.
GGTGTCGTGGGACCACGTCACTTCCAGGAACACTGACGGGACGCCACCGCCCCCTTCGGCCTGCATAAGAAGACCAACGAGCCATCAACACTTTAGTGAGCATGTCGGCTGACTATCTGTCAACATCATGATAAACCCCCTTTCGTTTTTCACGCAGATCCTACTACTGGAAACGGCAGTACCAGCCGAAGCACCTGACAGATTCTCGCACATAGTCAGTTCATATCCAACCCCTGGAGCCTGCGCAATGAAGTTGCACTTCGGAGCGTGCGCGCTGGTGTCGTGGGACCACGTCACTGTCAGGATCACTGACCGGACGCCACCGCCCCCCGCGGCCTACACAAGAAGACATGCGAGCAATCAACCCTTTAGTGGGTATGTCGGCGGACCATCTGTCAACATCATGAAAAACCCCCTTGCGTTTTTTATGCAGATCCTACTACTGGGAACGGCAGTACCAGCCGAAGCACCTGGCAGATTATCGCTAGTCACACCAAAGCCATCCACCGGAGCCTGCGTAATGAAGTTGCAGTTCGGAGGGTGCGCGCTCTGGTCGTCGGACCATGTCACTGCCAGGATCACTGACGGGACGCGACCGTCCCCCTCGGCGTACATAAGAAGACCAGCGAGCCATCAACACTTTCATGGGCATGCCGGATGGCCATTTGTCAACGTCCTGAGAAACCCTCTTGCTTGTATCACGCAGATCCTACTACTGGAAACGGCAGTACCAGCCGAAGCACCTGACAGATTCTCGCACATAGTCACTCCATAGCCAACCCCGGAGCCTGCGCAGTGAAGTTGCACTTCGGAGCGTGCGTGCTGGTGTCGTGGGACCACGTCACTGTCAGGATCACTGACCGGACGCCACCGCCCCCCGCGGCCTACATAAGAAGACCAGCGAGCCATCAACCCTTTAGTGGGTATGTCGGCGGACCATCTGTCAACATCATGAAAAACCCCCTAGCGTTTTTCACGCAGATCCTACAACTGGGAACGGCAGTACCAGCCGATGCACCTGACAGATTTTCCCCCATAGTCACACCAAAGCCATCCCACGGAGGCTGCGTAGTGAAGTTGCACTTCGGAGCGTGCGCGCTGTTGTCGTCGCACCATGTCACTGCCAGGATCACTGACGGGACGCGACCGTCCCCCTCGGCCTACATAAGAAGACCTGCGAGCCATCAACACTTAAATGGGCATGCCGGCTGGCCATCTGTCAACGTCATGACAAAGCCTCTTGCGTGTATCGCGCAGATCCTACTACTGGAAACGGCAGTACCAGCCGAAGCACATGGCAGATTATCGCTAGTCACACCAAAGCCATCCACCGGAGCCTGCGTTATGAAGTTGGACTTCGGAGGGTGCGCGCTGTTGTCGTCGGACCATGTCACTGCCAGGATCACTCACGGGACGCGACCGTCCCCCTCGGCCTACATAGGAAGACCAGCGAGCCATCAACACTTTAATGGGCACGCCGGCTGGCCATTTGTCAACGTCATGACAAGCCCTTTTGCGTGTATCGCGCAGATCCTACTACTGGAAATGGAAGTACCAGCCGAAGCACCTGACAGATTCTCGCACATAGTCACTTCATATCCAACCCCTGGAGCTTGCGCAATGAAGTTGCACTTCGGAGCGTGCGCGCCGGTGTCGTGGGGCCACGTCACTTCCAGGAACACTGACGGGACGCCACCGCCCCCCTCGCCCTGCATAAGAAGACCAACGAGCCATCAACACTTTCGTGAGCATGTCGGCTGACCATCTGTCAACATCATGACAAACCCCCTTTCGTTTTTCACGCAGATCTTACTACTGGGAACGGTAGTACCAGTCGAAGCACCTGACAGATTCTCGCACCTAGTCACTCCATAGCCCACCCCCTGAGCCTGCGCAGTGAAGTTGCACTTCGGAGCGTGCGTGCTGGTGTCGTGGGACCACGTCACTGTCAGGATCACTGACCGGACGCCACCGCCCCCCGCGGCCTACATAAGAAGACATGCGAGCCATCAACCCTTTAGTGGGTATGTCGGCGGACCATCTGTCAACATCATGAAAAACCCCCTTGCGTTTTTTATGCAGATCCTACTACTGGGAACGGCAGTACCAGCCGAAGCACCTGGCAGATTATCGCTAGTCACACCAAAGCCATCCACCGGAGCCTGCGTAATGAAGTTGCACTTCGGAGGGTGCGCGCTGTTGTCGTCGGACCATGTCACTGCCAGGATCACTGACGGGACGCGACCGTCCCCCTCGGCGTACATAAGAAGACCAGCGAGCCATCAACACTTTAATGGGCATGCCGGATGGCCATTTGTCAACGTCATGACAAACCCTCTTGCTTGTATCACGCAGATCCTACTACTGGAAACGGCAGTACCAGCCGAAGCACCTGACAGATTCTTGCACATAGTCACTCCATAGCCAACCCCCGGTGCCTCCGCAGTGAAGTTGCACTTCAGAGCGTGCGTGCTGGTGTCGTGGGACCACGTCACTGTCAGGATCACTGACCGGACGCCACCGCGCCCCGCGGCCTACATAAGAAGACCAGCGAGCCATCAACCCTTTAGTGGCTATGTCGGCGGACCATCTGTCAACATCATGAAAAGCCCCCTCGCGTTTTTCACGCAGATCCTACAACTGGGAACGGCAGTACCAGCCGATGCACCTGACAGATTCTCCCCCATAGTCACACCAAAGCCATCCCCCGAAGGCTGCGTAGTGAAGTTGCACTTCGGAGCGTGCGCGCTGTTGTCGTCACACCATGTCACTGCCAGGATCACTGACGGTACGCGACCGTCCCCCTCGGCATACATAAGAAGACCAGCGAGCCATCAACACTTTAATGGGCATGCCGGATGGCCATTTGTCAACGTCATGACAAACCCTCTTGCGTGTATCACGCAGATCCTACTACTGGAAACGGCAGTACCAGCAGAAGCACCTGACAGACTCTCGCACATAGTCACTCCATAGCCAACCCCCGGAGCCTGCGCAGTGAAGTTGCACTTCGGAGCGTGCGTGCTGGTGTCGTGGGACCACGTCACTGTCAGGATCACTGACCGGACGCCACCGCCCCCCGCGGCCTACATAAGAAGACCTGCGAGCCATCAACACTTATATGGGCATGCCGGCTGGCCATCTGTCAACGTCATGACAAAGCCTCTTGCGTGTATCGCGCAGATCCTACTACTGGAAACGGCAGTACCAGCCGAAGCACCTGGCAGATTATCGCTAGTCACACCAAAGCCATCCACCGGTGCCTGCGTTATGAAGTTGCACTTCGGAGGGTGCCCGCTGTTGTCGTCGGACCATGTCACTGCCAGGATCACTGACGGGACGCGACCGTCCCCCTCGGCCTACATAAGAAGACCTGCGAGCCATCAACACTTAAATGGGCATGCCGGCTGGCCATCTGTCAACGTCATGACAAAGCCTCTTGCGTGTATCGCGCAGATCCTACTACTGGAAACGGCAGTACCAGCCGAAGCACCTGGCAGATTATCGCTAGTCACACCAAAGCCATCCACCGGTGCCTGCGTTATGATGTTGCACTTCGGAGGGTGCCCGCTGTTGTCGTCGGACCATGTCACTGCCAGGATCACTGACGGGACGCGACCGCCCCCCTCGGCCTGCATAAGAAGACCAACGAGCCATCAACACTTTAGTGAGCATGTCGGCTGAACATCTGTCAACATCATGACAAACCCCCCTTTCGTTTTTCACGCAGATCTTACTACTGGGAAAGGCATCCTTCTAGTAACAGCGCAAAATGTAGACAAGGGACGAGACAAGAAGACACCACAAGCGCTTGTGGTGTCTTCTTGTCTCGTCCCTTGTCTACATTTTGCGCTGTTACTAGCAGGATGGAAAACCAACAAGCCCAAGCTGCTATTCTAGCGAAATACATCAGCGCTTGTGGTGTCTTCTTGTCTCGTCCCTTGTCTACATTTTGCGCTGTTACTAGCAGGATGGAAAACCAACAAGCCCAAGCTGCTATTCTTGGGAAATGCAGTACCAGCCGAAGCACCTGACAGATTCTCGTACCTAGTCACTCCATAGCCAACCCCCGGAGCCTGCGCAGTGAAGTTGCACTTCGGAGCGTGCGTACTGGTGTCGTGGGACCACGTCACTGTCAGGATCACTGACCGGACGCCACCGCCCCCCGCGGCCTACATAAGAAGACCAGCGAGCCATCAACATGTTAGTGGGTATGTCGGCGGACCATCTGTCAACATCATGAAAAACCCCCTTGCGTTTTTTACGCAGATCCTACTACTGGGAACGGCAGTACCAGCCGAAGCACCTGACAGATTCTCGCACATAGTCAGTTCATATGCAACACCTGGAGCCTACGCAATGAAGTTGCACTTCGGAGCGTGCGCGCTGGTGTCGTGGGACCACGTCACTTCCAGGATCACTGACGGGACGCCACCGCCCCCCTCGGCCTGCATAAGAAGACCAACGAGCCATCAACACTTTAGTGAGCATGTCGGCTGAACATCTGTCAACATCATGACAAACCCCCTTTCGTTTTTCACGCAGATCTTACTACTGGGAAAGGCATCCTTCTAGTAACAGCGCAAAATGTAGACAAGGGACGAGACAAGAAGACACCACAAGCGCTTGTGGTGTCTTCTTGTCTCGTCCCTTGTCTACATTTTGCGCTGTTACTAGCAGGATGGAAAACCAACAAGCGCAAGCTGCTATTCTAGCAAAATACATCAGCGCTTGTGGTGTCTTCTTGTCTCGTCCCTTGTCTACATTTTGCGCTGTTACTAGCAGGATGGAAAACCAACAAGCCCAAGCTGCTATTCTTGGGAAATGCAGTACCAGCCGAAGCACCTGACAGATTCTCGTACCTAGTCACTCCATAGCCAACCCCCGGAGCCTGCGCAGTGAAGTTGCACTTCGGAGCGTGCGTGCTGGTGTCGTGGGACCGCGTCACTGTCAGGATCACTGACCGGACGCCACCGCCCCCCGCGGCCTACATAAGAAGACCAGCGAGCCATCAACATGTTAGTGGGTATGTCGGCGGACCATCTGTCAACATCATGAAAAACCCCCTTGCGTTTTTTACGCAGATCCTACTACTGGGAACGGCAGTACCAGCCGAAGCACCTGGCAGATTATCGCTAGTCACACCAAAGCCATCCACCGGAGCCTGCGTAATGAAGTTGCCCTTCGGAGGGTGCGCGCTGTTGTCTTCGGACCATGTCACTGCCACGATCACTGACGGGATGCGACCGTCCCCCTCGGCATGCATAAGAAGACCAGCGAGCCATCAACACTTTAATGGGCATGCCGAATGGCCATTTGTCAACGTCAAGACAAACCCTCTTGCGTGTATCTCGCAGATCCTACTACTTGAAACGGCAGTACCAGCCGAAGCACCTGGCAGATTATCGCTAGTCACACCAAAGCCATCCACCGGAGCCTGCGCAGTGAAGTTGCACTTCTGAGCGTGCGTGCTGGTGTCGTGGGACCACGTCACTGTCAGGATCACTGACCGGACGCCACCGCCCCCCGCAGCCTACATAAGAAGACCAGCGAGCCATCAACCCTTAACGTTGTAAGTCGGCGGACTATCTGTCAACATCATGAAAAACCCCCTCGCGTTCTTCTCGCAGATCCTACAACTGGGAACGGCAGTACCAGCCGATGCACCTGATAGATTTTCCCCATAGTCACACAAAGCCATCCCCCGGAGCCTGCGTAGTGAAGTTGCACTTCGGAGCGTGCGCGCTGTTGTCGTCGCACCATGTCACTGCCAGGATCACTGACGGGACGCGACCGTCCCCCTCGGCATACATAAGAAGACCAGCGAGCCATCAACACTTTAATGGGCATGCCGGATGACCATTTGTCAACGTCATGACAAACCCTCTTGCTTGTATCACGCAGATCCTACTACTGGAAACGGCAGTACCAGCCGAAGCACCTGACAGATTCTCGCACATAGTCACTCCATAGCCAACCCCCGGAGCCTGCGCAGTGAAGTTGCACTTCAGAGCGTGCGTGCTGGTGTCGTGGGACCACGTCACTGTCAGGATCACTGACCGGACGCCACCGCGCCCCGCGGCCTACATAAGAAGACCAGCGAGCCATCAACCCTTTAGTGGCTATGTCGGCGGACCATCTGTCAACATCATGAAAAACCCCCTCGCGTTTTTCACGCAGATCCTACAACTGGGAACGGCAGTACCAGCCGATGTACCTGACAGATTCTCCCCCATAGTCACACCAAATCCATCCCCCGGAGGCTGCGTAGTGAAGTTGCACTTCGGAGCGTGCGCGCTGTTGTCGTCGCACCATGTCACTGCCAGGATCACTGACGGTACGCGACCGTCCCCCTCGGCATACATAAGAAGACCAGCGAGCCATCAACACTTTAATGGGCATGCCGGATGGCCATTTGTCAACGTCATGACAAACCCTCTTGCGTGTATCACGCAGATCCTACTACTGGAAACGGCAGTACCAGCAGAAGCACCTGACAGACTCTCGCACATAGTCACTCCATAGCCAACCCCCGGAGCCTGCGCAGTGAAGTTGCACTTCGGAGCGTGCGTGCTGGTGTCGTGGGACCACGTCACTGTCAGGATCACTGACCGGACGCCACCGCCCCCCGCGGCCTTCATAAGAAGACCTGCGAGCCATCAACACTTAAATGGGCATGCCGGCTGGCCATCTGTCAACGTCATGACAAAGCCTCTTGCGTGTATCGCGCAGATCCTACTACTGGAAACGGCAGTACCAGCCGAAGCACCTGGCAGATTATCGCTAGTCACTCCAAAGCCATCCACCGGAGCCTGCGTTATGAAGTTGCACTTCGGAGGGTGCGCGCTGTTGTCGTCGGACCATGTCACTGCCAGGATCACTGACGGGACGCGACCGTCACCCTCGGCCTACATAGGAAGACCAGCGAGCCATCAACACTTTAATGGGCATGCCGGATGGCCATTTGTCAACGTCATGACAAACCCTCTTGCGTGTATCTCGCAGATCCTACTACTGGAAACGGCAGTACCAGCCGAAGCACCTGACAGATTCTCGCACATAGTCACTTCATATCCAACCCCTGGAGCCTGCGCAATGAAGTTGCACTTCGGAGCGTGCGCGCTGGTGTCGTGGGACCACGTCACTTCCAGGATCACTGACGGGACGCCACCGCCCCCCTCGGCCTGCATAGGAAGACCAACGAGCCATCAACACTTTAGTGGGCATGTCGGCTGAACATCTGTCAACATCATGACAAACCCCCTTTCGTTTTTCACGCAGATCTTACTACTGAGAAAGGCAGTACCAGCCGAAGCACCTGACAGATTCTCGTACCTAGTCACTCCATAGCCAACCCCCGGAGCCTGCGCGGTGAAGTGGCACTTCGGAGCGTGCGTGCGGGTGTCGTGGGACCACGTCACTGTCAGGATCACTGACCGGACGCCACCGCCCCCCGCGGCCTACATAAGAAGACCAGCGAGCCATCAACATTTTAGTGGGTATGTCGGCGGACCATCTGTCAACATCATGAAAAACCCCCTTGCGTTTTTTACGTAGATCCTACTACTGGGAACGGCAGTACCAGCCGAAGCACCTGGAAGATTATCGCTAGTCACACCAAAGCCATTCACCGGAGCCTGCGTTATGAAGTTGCACTTCGGAGGGTGCGCGCTGTTGTCGTCAGACCATGTCACTGCCAGGATCACTGACGGTACGCGACCGTCCCCCTCGGCATACATAAGAAGACCAGCGAGCCATCAACACTTTAATGGGCATGCCGGATGGCCATTTGTCAACGTCATGACAAACCCTCTTGCGTGTATCACGCAGATCCTACTACTGGAAACGGCAGTACCAGCAGAAGCACCTGACAGACACTCGCACATAGTCACTCCATAGCCAACCCCCGGCGCCTGCGCAGTGAAGTTGCACTTCGGAGCGTGCGTGCTGGTGTCGTGGGACCACGTCACTGTCAGGATCACTGACCGGACGCCACCGCCCCCCGCGGCCTACATAAGAAGACCAGCGAGCCATCAACCCTTTAGTGGGTATGTCGGCGGACCATCTGTCAACATCATGAAAGACCCCCTAGCGTTTTTCACGCAGATCCTACAACTGGGAACGGCAGTACCAGCCGATGCACCTGACAGATTTTCCCCCATAGTCACACCAAAGCCATCCCACGGAGGCTGCGTAGTGAAGTTGCACTTCGGAGCGTGCGTGCTGGTGTCGTGGGACCACGTCACTGTCAGGATCACAGACCGGACGCCACCGCCCCCCGCGGCCTACATAAGAAGACATGCGAGCCATCAACCCTTTAGTGGGTATGTCGGCGGACCATCTGTCAACATCATGAAAAACCCCCTTGCGTTTTTTATGCAGATCCTACTACTGGGAACGGCAGTACCAGCCGAAGCACCTGGCAGATTATCGCTAGGAACACCAAAGCCATCCACCGGAGCCTGCGTAATGAAGTTGCACTTCGGAGGGTGCGCGCTGTTGTCGTCGGACCATGTCACTGCCAGGATCACTGACGGGACGCGACCGTCCCCCTCGGCGTACATAACAAGACCAGCGAGCCATCAACACTTTAATGGGCATGCCGGATGGCCATTTGTCAACGTCATGACAAACCCTCTTGCTTGTATCACGCAGATCCTACTACTGGAAACGGCAGTACCAGCCGAAGCACCTGACAGATTCTCGCACATAGTCACTTCATATCCAACCCCTGGAGCCTGCGCAATGAAGTTGCACTTCGGAGCGTGCGCGCTGGTGTCGTGGGACCACGTCACTTCCAGGATCACTGACGGGACGCCACCGCGCCCCGCGGCCTACATAAGAAGACCAGCGAGCCATCAACCCTTTAGTGGCTATGTCGGCGGACCATCTGTCAACATCATGAAAAACCCCCTCGCGTTTTTCACGCAGATCCTACAACTGGGAACGGCAGTACCAGCCGATGCACCTGAGAGATTCTCCCCCATAGTCACACCAAAGCCATCCCCCGGAGGCTGCGTAGTGAAGTTCCACTTCGGAGCGTGCGCGCTGTTGTCGTCACACCATGTCACTGCCAGGATCACTGACGGTACGCGACCGTCCCCCTCGGCATACATAAGAATACCAGCGAGCCATCAACACTTTAATGGGCATGCCGGATGGCCATTTGTCAACGTCATGACAAACCCTCTTGCGTGTATCACGCAGATCCTACTACTGGAAACGGCAGTACCAGCAGAAGCACCTGACAGACTCTCGCACATAGTCACTCCATAGCCAACCCCCGGAGCCTGCGCAGTGAAGTTGCACTTCGGAGCGTGCGTGCTGGTGTCGTGGGACCACGTCACTGTCAAGATCACTGACCGGACGCCACCGCCCCCCGCGGCCTACATAAGAAGACCTGCGAGCCATCAACACTTAAATGGGCATGCCGGCTGGCCATCTGTCAACGTCATGACAAAGCTTCTTGCGTGTATCGCGCAGATCCTACTACTGGAAACGGTAGTACCAGCCGAAGCACCTGGCAGATTATCACTAGTCACACCAAAGCCATCCACCGGTGCCTGCGTTATGAAGTTGCACTTCGGAGGGTGCGCGCTGTTGTCGTCGGACCATGTCACTGCCAGGATCACTGACGGGACGCGACCGTCCCCCTCGGCCTACATAGGAAGACCAGCGAGCCATCAACACATTAATGGGCATGCCGGATGACCATTTGTCAACGTCATGACAAACCCTCTTGCGTGTATCTCGCAGATCCTACTACTGGAAACGGCAGTACCAGCCGAAGCACCTGACAGATTCTCGCACATAGTCACTTCATATCCAACCCCTGGAGCCTGCGCAATGAAGTTGCACTTCGGAGCGTGCGCGCTGGTGTCGTGGGACCACGTCACTTCCAGCATCACTGACGGGACGCCACCGCCCCCCTCGGCCTGCATAAGAAGACCAACGAGCCATCAACACTTTAGTGAGCATGTCGGCTGAACATCTGTCAACATCATGACAAACCCCCTTTCGTTTTTCACGCAGATCTTACTACTGGGAAAGGCATCCTGCTAGTAACAGCGCAAAATGTAGACAAGGGACGAGACAAGAAGACACCACAAGCGCTTGTGGTGTCTTCTTGTCTCGTCCCTTGTCTACATTTTGCGCTGTTACTAGCAGGATGAAAAACCAACAAGTCCAAGCTGCTATTCTAGCGAAATACATCAGCGCTTGTGGTGTCTTCTTGTCTCGTCCCTTGTCTACATTTTGCGCTGTTACTAGCAGGATGAAAAACCAACAAGCCCAAGCTGCTATTCAAGCGAAATACATCAGCGCTTGTGGTGTCTTCTTGTCTCGTCCCTTGTCTACATTTTGCGCTGTTACTAGCAGGATGGAAAACCAACAAGCCCAAGCTGCTATTCTTGGGAAATGCAGTACCAGCCGAAGCACCTGACAGATTCTCGTACCTAGTCACTCCATAGCCAACCCCCGGAGCCTGCGCAGTGAAGTTGCACTTCGGAGCGTGCGTGCTGGTGTCGTGGGACCACGTCACTGTCAGGATCACTGACCGGACGCCACCGCCCCCCGCGGCCTACATAAGAAGACCAGCGAGCCATCAACATGTTAGTGGGTATGTCGGCGGACCATCTGTCAACATCATGAAAAACCCCCTTGCGTTTTTACGCAGATCCTACTACTGGGAACGGCAGTACCAGCCGAAGCACCTGGCAGATTATCGCTAGTCGCACCAAAGCCATCCACCGGAGCCTGCGTAATGAAGTTGCACTTCGGAGGGTGCGCGCTGTTGTCGTCGGACCATGTCACTGCCAGGATCACTGACGGGACGTGACCGTCCCCCTCGGCATGCATAAGAAGACCAGCGAGCCATCAACACTTTAATGGGCATTCCGGATGGCCATTTGTCAACGTCATGACAAACCCTCTTGCGTGTATCTCGCAGATCCTACTACTGGAAACGGCAGTACCAGCCGAAGCACCTGGCAGATTATCGCTAGTCACACCAAAGCCATCCACCGGAGCCTGCGTAATGAAGTTGCACTTCGGAGGGTGCGCACTGTTGTCGTCGGACCATGTCACTGCCAGGATCACTGACGGGACGCGACGGTCCCCCTCGGCGTACATAAGAAGACCAGCGAGCCATCAACACTTTAATGGGCATGCCGGATGGCCATTTGTCAACGTCATGACAAACCCCCTTGCTTGTATCACGCAGATCCTACTACTGGAAACGGCAGTACCAGCCGAAGCACCTGACAGATTCTCGCACATAGTCACTCCATAGCCAACCCCCGGAGCCTCCGCAGTGAAGTTGCACTTCAGAGCGTGCGTGCTGGTGTCGTGGGACCACGTCACTGTCAGGATCACTGACCGGACGCCACCGCGCCCCGCGGCCTACATAAGAAGACCAGCGAGCCATCAACCCTTTAGTGGCTATGTCGGCGGACCATCTGTCAACATCATGAAAAGCCCCCTCGCGTTTTTCACGCAGATCCTGCAACTGGGAACGGCAGTACCAGCCTATGCACCTGACAGATTCTCTACCCCATAGTCACACCAAAGCCATCCCCCGGAGGCTGCGTAGTGAAGTTGCACTTCGGAGCGTGCGCGCTGTTGTCGTCACACCATGTCACTGCCAGGATCACTGACGGTACGCGACCGTCCCCCTCGGCATACATAAGAAGACCAGCGAGCCATCAACACTTTAATGGGCATGCCGGATGGCCATTTGTCAACGTCATGACAAACCCTCTTGCGTGTATCACGCAGATCCTACTACTGGAAACGGCAGTACCAGCAGAAGCACCTGACAGACTCTCGCACATAGTCACTCCATAGCCAACCCCCGGAGCCTGCGCAGTGAAGTTGCACTTCGGAGCGTGCGTGCTGGTGTCGTGGGACCACGTCACTGTCAAGATCACTGACCGGACGCCACCGCCCCCCGCGGCCTACATAAGAAGACCTGCGAGCCATCAACACTTAAATGGGCATGCCGGCTGGCCATCTGTCAACGTCATGACAAAGCCTCTTGCGTGTATCGCGCAGATCCTACTACTGGAAACGGAAGTACCAGCCGAAGCACCTGGCAGATAATCGCTAGTCACACCAAAGCCATCCACCGGTGACTGCGTTATGAAGTTGCACTTCGGAGGGTGCGCGCTGTTGTCGTCGGACCATGTCACTGCCAGGATCACTGACGGGACGCGACCGTCCCCCTCGGCCTACATAGGAAGACCAGCGAGCCATCAACACTTTAATGGGCATGCCGGATGGCCATTTGTCAACGTCATGACAAACCCTCTTGCGTGTATCTCGCAGATCCTACTACTGGAAACGGCAGTACCAGCCGAAGCACCTGACAGATTCTCGCACATAGTCACTTCATATCCAACCCCTGGAGCCTGCGCAATGAAGTTGCACTTCGGAGCGTGCGCGCTGGTGTCGTGGGACCACGTCACTTCCAGCATCACTGACGGGACGCCACCGCCCCCCTCGGCCTGCATAAGGAGACCAACGAGCCATCAACACTTTAGTGAGCATGTCGGCTGAACATCTGTCAACATCATGACAAACCCCCTTTCGTTTTTCACGCAGATCTTACTACTGGGAAAGGCATCCTGCTAGTAACAGCGCAAAATGTAGACAAGGGACGAGACAAGAAGACACCACAAGCGCTTGTGGTGTCTTCTTGTCTCGTCCCTTGTCTACATTTTGCGCTGTTATTAGCAGGATGGAAAACCAACAAGCCCAAGCTGCTATTCTAGCGAAATACATCAGCGCTTGTGGTGTCTTCTTGTCTCGTCCCTTGTCTACATTTTGCGCTGTTACTAGCAGGATGAAAAACCAACAAGCCCAAGCTGCTATTCTAGCGAAATACATCAGCGCTTGTGGTGTCTTCTTGTCTCGTCCCTTGTCTACATTTTGCGCTGTTACTAGCAGGATGGAAAACCAACAAGCCCAAGCTGCTATTCTTGGGAAATGCAGTACCAGCCGAAGCACCTGACAGATTCTCGTACCTAGTCACTCCATAGCCAACCCCCGGAGCCTGCGCAGTGAAGTTGCACTTCGGAGCGTGCGTGCTGGTGTCGTGGGACCACATCACTGTCAGGATCACTGACCGGACGCCACCGCCCCCCGCGGCCTACATAAGAAGACCAGCGAGCCATCAACCCTTAAGTTTGTAAGTCGGCGGACTATCTGTCAACATCATGAAAAACCCCCTCGCGTTCTTCTCGCAGATCCTACAACTGGGAACGGCAGTACCAGCCGATGCACCTGATAGATTTTCCCCATAGTCACACCAAAGCCATCCCCCGGAGGCTGCGTAGTGAAGTTGCACTTCGGAGCGTGCGCGCTGTTGTCGTCGCACCATGTCACTGCCAGGATCACTGACGGGACGCGACCGTCCCCCTCGGCATACATAAGAAGACCAGCGAGCCATCAACACTTTAATGGGCATGCCGGATGGCCATTTGTCAACGTCATGACAAACCCTCTTGCTTGTATCACGCAGATCCTACTACTGGAAACGGCAGTACCAGCCGAAGCACCTGACAGATTCTCGCACATAGTCACTCCATAGCCAACCCCCGGAGCCTGCGCAGTGAAGTTGCACTTCAGAGCGTGCGTGCTGGTGTCGTGGGACCACGTCACTGTCAGGATCACTGACCGGACGCCGCCGCGCCCCGCGGCCTACATAAGAAGACCAGCGAGCCATCAACCCTTTAGTGGCTATGTCGGCGGACCATCTGTCAACATCATGAAAAACCCCCTCGCGTTTTTCACGCAGATCCTACAACTGGGAACGGCAGTACCAGCCGATGTACCTGACAGATTCTCCCCCATAGTCACACCAAAGCCATCCCCCGGAGGCTGCGTAGTGAAGTTGCACTTCGGAGCGTGCGCGCTGTTGTCGTCGCACCATGTCACTGCCAGGATCACTGACGGTACGCGACCGTCCCCCTCGGCATACATAAGAAGACCAGCGAGTCATCAACACTTTAATGGGCATGCCGGATGGCCATTTGTCAACGTCATGACAAACCCTCTTGCGTGTATCACGCAGATCCTACTACTGGAAACAGCAGTACCAGCAGAAGCACCTGACAGACTCTCGCACATAGTCACTCCATAGCCAACCCCCGGAGCCTGCGCAGTGAAGTTGCACTTCGGAGCGTGCGTGCTGGTGTCGTGGGACCACGTCACTGTCAGGATCACTGACCGGACGCCACCGCCCCCCGCGGCCTACATAAGAAGACCTGCGAGCCATCAACACTTAAATGTGCATGCCGGCTGGCCATCTGTCAACGTCATGACAAAGCCTCTTGCGTGTATCGCGCAGATCCTACTACTGGAAACGGCAGTACCAGCCGAAGCACCTGGCAGATTATCGCTAGTCACACCAAAGCCATCCACCGGAGCCTGCGTTATGAAGTTGCACTTCGGAGGGTGCGCGCTGTTGTCGTCGGACCATGTCACTGCCGGGATCACTGACGGGACGCGACCGTCCCCCTCGGCCTACATAGGAAGACCAGCGAGCCATCAACACTTTAATGGGCATGCCGGATGGCCATTTGTCAACGTCATGACAAACCCTCTTGCGTGTATCTCGCAGATCCTACTACTGGAAACGGCAGTACCAGCCGAAGCACCTGACAGATTCTCGCACATAGTCACTTCATATACAACCCCTGGAGCCTGCGCAATGAAGTTGCACTTCGGAGCGTGCGCGCTGGTGTCTTGGGACCACGTCACTTCCAGGATTACTGACGGGACGCCACCGCCCCCCTCGGCCTGCATAAGAAGACCAACGAGCCATCAACACTTTAGTGGGCATGTCGGCTGAACATCTGTCAACATCATGACAAACCCCCTTTCGTTTTTCACGCAGATCTTACTACTGAGAAAGGCAGTACCAGCCGAAGCACCTGACAGATTCTCGTACCTAGTCACTCCATAGCCAACCCCCGGAGCCTGCGCAGTGAAGTTGCACTTCGGAGCGTGCGTGCTGGTGTCGTGGGACCACGTCACTGTCAGGATCACTGACCGGACGCCACCGCCCCCCGCGGCCTACATAAGAAGACCAGCGAGCCATCAACATTTTAGTGGGTATGTCGGCGGACCATCTGTCAACATCATGAAAAACCCCCTTGCGTTTTTTACGTAGATCCTACTACTGGGAACGGCAGTACCAGCCGAAGCACCTGGAAGATTATCGCTAGTCACACCAAAGCCATCCACCGGAGCCTGCGTAATGAAGTTGCACTTCGGTGGGTGCGCGCTGTTGTCGTCGGACCATGTCACTGCCAGGATCTCTGACGAGACGCGACCGTCCCCCTCGGCCTACATAAGAAGACGAGCGAGCCATCAACACTTTAATAGGCATGCCGGATGGCCATTTGTCAACGTCATGACAAACACTCTTGCGTGTATCACGCAGATCCTACTACTGGAAACGGCAGTAAAAGCCGAAGCACCTGACAGATTCTCGCACATAGTCACTCCATAGCCAACCCCCGGAGCCTGCGCAGTGAAGTTGCACTTCGGAGCGTGCGTGCTGGTGTCGTGGGACCACGTCACTGTCAGGATCACTGACCGGACGCCACCACCCCCCGCGGCCTACATAAGAAGACCAGCGAGACATCAACCCTTTAGTGGGTATGTCGGCGGACCATCTGTCAACATCATGAAAAACCCCCTCGCGTTTTTCACGCAGATCCTACAACTGGGAACGGCAGTACCAGCCGATGCACCTGATAGATTTTCCCCCATAGTCACACCAAAGCCATCCCCCGGAGGCTGCGTAGTGAAGTTGCACTTCGGAGCGTGCGCGCTGTTGTCGTCGCACCATGTCACTGCCAGGATCACTGACGGGACGCGACCGTCCCCCTCGGCCTACATAAGAAGACCTGCGATCCGCCACCACTTAAATGTGCATGCCGGCTGGCCATCTGTCAACGTCATGACAAACCCTCTTGCGTGTATCACGCAGATCCTACTACTCGAAACGGCAGTACCAGCCGAAGCACCTGGCAGATTATCGCTAGTCACACCAAAGCCATCCACCGGAGCCTGCGTTATGAAGTTGCACTTCGGAGGGTGCGCGCTGTTGTCGACAGACCATGTCACTGCCAGGATCACTGACGGGACGCGACCGTAACCCTCGGCCTACATAGGAAGACCAGCGAGCCATCAACACTTTAATGGGCGCGCCGGCTGGCCATTTGTCAATGTCATGACAAACCGTTTTGCGTGTATCTCGCAGATCCTACTACTGGAAATGGGAGTACCAGCCGAAGCACCTGACAGATTCTCGCACATAGTCACTTCATATCCAACCCCTGGAGCCTGCGCAATGAAGTTGCACTTCGGAGCGTGCGCGCTGGTGTCGTGGGACCATGTCACTTCCAGGATCACTGACGCGACGCCACCGCCCCCCTCGGCCTGCATAAGAAGACCAACGAGCCATCAACACATTAGTGGGCATGTCGGCTGAACATCTGTCAACATCATGACAAACCCCCTTTCGTTTTTCACGCAGATCTTACTACTGAGAAAGGCAGTACCAGCCGAAGCACCTGACAGATTCTCGTACCTAGTCACTCCATAGCCAACCCCCGGAGCCTGCGCAGTGAAGTTGCACTTCGGAGCGTGCGTGCTGGTGTCGTGGGACCACGTCACTGTCAGGATCACTGACCGGACGCCACCGCCCCCCGCGGCCTACATAAGAAGACCAGCGAGCCATCAACATTTTAGTGGGTATGTCGGCGGACCATCTGTCAACATCATTAAAAACCCCTTTGCGTTTTTTACGTAGATCCTACTACTGGGAACGGCAGTACCAGCCGAAGCACCTGGAAGATTCTCGCTAGTCACACCAAAGCCATCCACCGGAGCCTGCGTAATGAAGTTGCACTTCGGTGGGTGCGCGCTGTTGTCGTCGGACCATGTCACTGCCAGGATCTCTGACGAGACGCGACCGTCCCCCTCGGCCTACATAAGAAGACCAGCGAGCCATCAACACTTTAATGGGCATGCCGGATGGCCATTTGTCAACGTCATGACAAACACTCTTGCGTGTATCACGCAGATCCTACTACTGGAAACGGCAGTACCAGCCGAAGCACCTGACAGATTATCGCTAGTCACACCAAAGCCATCCACCGGAGCCTGCGTTATGAAGTTGCACTTCGGAGGGTGCGCGCTGTTGTCGTCAGACCATGTCACTGCCAGGATCACTGACGGGACGCGACCGTAACCCTCGGCCTACATAGGAAGACCAGCGAGCCATCAACACTTTAATGGGCGCGCCGGCTGGCCATTTGTCAATGTCATGACAAACCGTTTTGCGTGTATCTCGCAGATCCTACTACTGGAAATGGGAGTACCAGCCGAAGCACCTGACAGATTCTCGCACATAGTCACTTCATATCCAACCCCTGGAGCCTGCGCAATGAAGTTGCACTTCGGAGCGTGCGCGCTGGTGTCGTGGGACCATGTCACTTCCAGGATCACTGACGCGACGCCACCGCCCCCCTCGGCCTGCATAAGAAGACCAACGAGCCATCAACAATTTAGTGGGCATGTCGGCTGACCATCTGTCAACATCATGACAAACCCCCTTTCGTTTTTCACGCAGATCTTACTACTGGGAACGGCAGTACCAGCCGAAGCACCTGACCGATTTTCGCACCTAGTCACTCCATAGCCAACCCCCGGAGCCTGCGCAGTGAAGTTGCACTTCGGAGCGTGCGTGCTGGTGTCGTGCGACCACGTCACTGTCAGGATCACTGACCGGGCGCCACCGCCCCCCGCGGCCTACATAAGAAGACCAGCGAGCCATCAACCCTTTAGTGGGTATGTCGGCGGACCATCTGTCAACATCATGAAAAACCCCCATTGCGTTTTTTACGTAGATCCTACTACTGGGAACGGCAGTACCAGCCGAAGCACCTCGCAGATTATCGCTAGTCACACCAAAGCCATCCACCGGAGCCTGCGTTATGAAGTTACACTTCGGAGGGTGCGCGCTGTTGTCGTCGGACCATGTCACTGCCAGGATCACTGACGGGACGCGACCGTCCCCCTCGGCCTACATAGGAAGACCAGCGAGCCATCAACACTTTAATGGGCATGCCGGATGGCCATTTGTCAACGTCATGACAAACCCTCTTGCGTGTATCTCGCAGATCCTACTACTGGAAACGGCAGTACCAGCCGAAGCACCTGACAGATTCTCGCACATAGTCACTTCATATACAACCCCTGGAGCCTGCGCAATGAAGTTGCACTTCGGAGCATGCGCGCTGGTGTCTTGGGACCACGTCACTTCCAGGATCACTGACGGGACGCCCCCGCCCCCCTCGGCCTGCATAAGAAGACCAACGAGCCATCAACACATTAGTGGGCATGTCGGCTGAACATCTGTCAACATCATGACAAACCCCCTTTCGTTTTTCACGCAGATCTTACTACTGAGAAAGGCAGTACCAGCCGAAGCACCTGACAGATTCTCGTACCTAGTCACTCCATAGCCAACCCCCGGAGCCTGCGCAGTGAAGTTGCACTTCGGAGCGTGCGTGCTGGTGTCGTGGGACCACGTCACTGTCAGGATCACTGACCGGACGCCACCGCCCCCCGCGGCCTACATAAGAAGACCAGCGAGCCATCAACATTTTAGTGGGTATGTCGGCGGACCATCTGTCAACATCATTAAAAACCCCCTTGCGTTTTTTTACGTAGATCCTACTACTGGGAACGGCAGTACCAGCCGAAGCACCTGGAAGATTATCGCTAGTCACACCAAAGCCATCCACCGGAGCCTGCGTAATGAAGTTGCACTTCGGTGGGTGCGCGCTGTTGTCGTCGGACCATGTCACTGCCAGGATCTCTGACGAGACGCGACCGTCCCCCTCGGCCTACATAAGAAGACCAGCGAGCCATCAACACTTTAATGGGCATGCCGGATGGCCATTTGTCAACGTCATGACAAACACTCTTGCATGTATCACGCAGATCCTACTACTGGAAACGGCAGTACCAGCCGAAGCACCTGACAGATTCTCGCACATAGTCACTCCATAGCCAACCCCCGGAGCCTGCGCAGTGAAGTTGCACTTCGGAGCGTGCGTGCTGGTGTCGTGGGACCACGTCACTGTCAGGATCACTGACCGGACGCCACCGCCCCCCGCGGCCTACATAAGAAGACCTGCGAGCCATCAACACTTAAATGGGCATGCCGGCTGGCCATCTGTCAACGTCATGACAAAGCCTCTTGCGTGTATCGCGCAGATCCTACTACTGGAAACGGCAGTACCAGCCGAAGCACCTGGCAGATTATCGCTAGTCACACCAAAGCCATCCCCCGGTGCCTGCGTTATGAAGTTGCACTTCGGAGGGTGCGCGCTGTTGTCGTCGGACCATGTCACTGCCAGGATCACTGACGGGACGCGACCGTCCCCCTCGGCCTACATAGGAAGACCAGCGAGCCATCAACACTTTAATGGGCATGCCGGATGGCCATTTGTCAACGTCATGACAAACCCTCTTGCGTGTATCTCGCAGATCCTACTACTGGAAACGGCAGTACCAGCCGAAGCACCTGACAGATTCTCGCACATAGTCACTTCATATCCAACCCCTGGAGCCTGCGCAATGAAGTTGCACTTCGGAGCGTGCGCGCTGGTGTCGTGGGACCACGTCACTTCCAGCATCACTGACGCGACGACACCGCCCCCCTCGGCCTGCATAAGAAGACCAACGAGCCATCAACACTTTAGTGAGCATGTCGGCTGAACATCTGTCAACATCATGACAAACCCCCTTTCGTTTTTCACGCAGATCTTACTACTGGGAAAGGCATCCTGCTAGTAACAGCGCAAAATGTAGACAAGGGACGAGACAAGAAGACACCACAAGCGCTTGTGGTGTCTTCTTGTCTCGTCCCTTGTCTACATTTTGCGCTGTTATTAGCAGGATGGAAAACCAACAAGCCCAAGCTGCTATTCTAGCGAAATACATCAGCGCTTGTGGTGTCTTCTTGTCTCGTCCCTTGTCTACATTTTGCGCTGTTACTAGCAGGATGAAAAACCAACAAGCCCAAGCTGCTATTCTAGCGAAATACATCAGCGCTTGTGGTGTCTTCTTGTCTCGTCCTTTGTCTACATTTTGCGCTGTTACTAGCAGGATGGAAAAGCAACAAGCCCAAGCTGCTATTCTTGGGAAATGCAGTACCAGCCGAAGCACCTGACAGATTCTCGTACCTAGTCACTCCATAGCCAACCCCCGGAGCCTGCGTAGCGAAGTTGCACTTCGGAGCGTGCGCGCTGTTGTCGTCGCACCATGCCACTGCCAGGATCACTGACGGGACGCGACCGTCCCCCTCGGCATTCATAAGAAGACCAGCGAGCCATCAACACTTTAATGGGCATGCCGGATGGCCATTTGTCAACGTCATGACAAACCCTCTTGCTTGTATCACGCAGATCCTACTACTGGAAACGGCAGTACCAGCCGAAGCACCTGACAGATTCTCGCACATAGTCACTCCATAGCCAACCCCCGGAGCCTGCGCAGTGAAGTTGCACTTCAGAGCGTGCATGCTGGTGTCGTGGGACCACGTCACTGTCAGGATCACTGACCGGACGCCACCGCGCCCCGCGGCCTACATAAGAAGACCAGCGAGCCATCAACCCTTTAGTGGCTATGTCGGCGGACCATCTGTCAACATCATGAAAAACCCCCTCGCGTTTTTCACGCAGATCCTACAACTGGGAACGGCAGTACCAGCCGATGTACCTGACAGATTCTCCCCCATAGTCACACCAAAGCCATCCCCCAGAGGCTGCGTAGTGAAGTTGCACTTCGGAGCGTGCGCGCTGTTGTCGTCGCACCATGTCACTGCCAGGATCACTGACGGTACGCGACCGTCCCCCTCGACATACATAAGAAGACCAGCGAGCCATCAACACTTTAATGGGCATGCCGGATGGCCATTTGTCAACGTCATGACAAACCCTCTTGCGTGTATCACGCAGATCCTACTACTGGAAACAGCAGTACCAGCAGAAGCACCTGACAGACTCTCGCACATAGTCACTCCATAGCCAACCCCCGGAGCCTGCGCAGTGAAGTTGCACTTCGGAGCGTGCGTGCTGGTGTCGTGGGACCACGTCACTGTCAGGATCACTGACCGGACGCCACCGCCCCCCGCGGCCTACATAAGAAGACCTGCGAGCCATCAACACTTAAATGGGCATGCCGGCTGGCCATCTGTCAACGTCATGACAAAGCCTCTTGCGTGTATCGCGCAGATCCTACTACTGGAAACGGCAGTACCAGCCGAAGCACCTGGCAGATTATCGCTAGTCACACCAAAGCCATCCACCGGAGCCTGCGTTATGAAGTTGCACTTCGGAGGGTGCGCGCTGTTGTCGTCGGACCATGTCACTGCCAGGATCACTGACGGGACGCGACCGTCCCCCTCGGCCTACATAGGAAGACCAGCGAGCCATCAACACTTTAATGGGCATGCCGGATGGCCATTTGTCAACGTCATGACAAACCCTCTTGCGTGTATCTCGCAGATCCTACTACTGGAAACGGCAGTACCAGCCGAAGCACCTGACAGATTCTCGCACATAGTCACTTCATATACAACCCCTGGAGCCTGCGCAATGAAGTTGCACTTCGGAGCGTGCGCGCTGGTGTCTTGGGACCACGTCACTTCCAGGATCACTGACGGGACGCCACCGCCCCCCTCGGCCTGCATAAGAAGACCAACGAGCCATCAACACTTTAGTGGGCATGTCGGCTGAACATCTGTCAACATCAGGACAAACCCCCTTTCGTTTTTCACGCAGATCTTACTACTGAGAAAGGCAGTACCAGCCGAAGCACCTGACAGATTCTCGTACCTAGTCACTCCATAGCCAACCCCCGGAGCCTGCGCAGTGAAGTTGCACTTCGGAGCGTGCGTGCTGGTGTCGTGGGACCACGTCACTGTCAGGATCACTGACCGGACGCCACCGCCCCCCGCGGCCTACATAAGAAGACCAGCGAGCCATCAACATTTTAGTGGGTATGTCGGCGGACCATCTGTCAACATCATGAAAAACCCCCTTGCGTTTTTTACGTAGATCCTACTACTGGGAACGGCAGTACCAGCCGAAGCACCTGGAAGATTATCGCTAGTCACACCAAAGCCATCCACCGGAGCCTGCGTAATGAAGTTGCACTTCGGTGGGTGCGCGCTGTTGTCGGACCATGTCACTGCCAGGATCTCTGACGAGACGCGACCGTCCCCCTCGGTCTACATAAGAAGACCAGCGAGCCATCAACACTTTAATGGGCATGCCGGATGGCCATTTGTCAACGTCATGACAAACACTCTTGCGTGTATCACGCAGATCCTACTACTGGAAACGGCAGTACCAGCCGAAGCACCTGACAGATTCTCGCACATAGTCACTCCATAGCCAAACCCCGGAGCCTGCGCAGTGAAGTTGCACTTCGGAGCGTGCGTGCTGGTGTCGTGGGACCACGTCACTGTCAGGATCACTGACCGGACGCCTCCGCCCCCCGCGGCCTACATAAGAAGACCTGCGAGCCATCAACACTTAAATGGGCATGCCGGCTGGCCATCTGTCAACGTCATGACAAAGCCTCTTGCGTGTATCGCGCAGATCCTACTACTGGAAACGGCAGTACCAGCCGAAGCACCTGGCAGATTATCGCTAGTCACACCAAAGCCATCCACCGGAGCCTGCGTTATGAAGTTGCACTTCGGAGGGTGCGCGCTGTTGTCGTCGGACCATGTCACTGCCAGGATCACTGACGGGACGCGACCGTCCCCCTCGGCCTACACAGGAAGACCAGCGAGCCATCAACACTTTAATGGGCATGCCGGATGGCCATTTGTCAACGTCATGACAAACCCTCTTGCGTGTATCTCGCAGATCCTACTACTGGAAACGGCAGTACCAGCCGAAGCACCTGACAGATTCTCGCACATAGTCACTTCATATACAACCCCTGGAGCCTGCGCAATGAAGTTGCACTTCGGAGCGTGCGCGCTGGTGTCTTGGGACCACGTCACTTCCAGGATCACTGACGGGACGCCACCGCCCCCCTCGGCCTGCATAAGAAGACCAACGAGCCATCAACACTTTAGTGGGCATGTCGGCTGAACATCTGTCAACATCATGACAAACCCCCTTTCGTTTTTCACGCAGATCTTACTACTGAGAAAGGCAGTACCAGCCGAAGCACCTGACAGATTCTCGTACCTAGTCACTCCATAGCCAACCCCCGGAGCCTGCGCAGTGAAGTTGCACTTCGGAGCGTGCGTGCTGGTGTCGTGGGACCACGTCACTGTCAGGATCACTGACCGGACGCCACCGCCCCCCGCGGCCTACATAAGAAGACCAGCGAGCCATCAACATTTTAGTGGGTATGTCGGCGGACCATCTGTCAACATCATGAAAAACCCCCTTGCGTTTTTTACGTAGATCCTACTACTGGGAACGGCAGTACCAGCCGAAGCACCTGGAAGATTATCGCTAGTCACACCAAAGCCATCCACCGGAGCCTGCGTAATGAAGTTACACTTCGGAGGGTGCGCGCTGTTGTCGTCGGACCATGTCACTGCCAGGATCGCTGACGGGACGCCACCGCCCCCCGCGGCCTACATAAGAAGACCAGCGAGCCATCAACATTTTAGTGGGTATGTCGGCGGACCATCTGTCAACATCATGAAAAACCCCCTTGCGTTTTTTACGTAGATCCTACTACTGGGAACGGCAGTACCAGCCGAAGCACCTGGAAGATTATCGCTAGTCACACCAAAGCCATCCACCGGAGCCTGCGTAATGAAGTTACACTTCGGAGGGTGCGCGCTGTTGTCGTCGGACCATGTCACTGCCAGGATCGCTGACGGGACGCCACCGCCCCCCTCGGCCTGCATAAGAAGACCAACGAGCCATCAACACTTTAGTGGGCATGTCGGCTGAACATCTGTCAACATCATGACAAACCCCCTTTCGTTTTTCACGCAGATCTTACTACTGAGAAAGGCAGTACCAGCCGAAGCACCTGACAGATTCTCGCACATAGTCACTCCATAGCCAACCCCTGGAGCCTGCGCAGTGAAGTTGCACTTCGGAGCATGCGTGCTGGTGTCTTGGGACCACGTCACTTCCAGGATCACTGACGGGACGCCACCGCCCCCCTCGGCCTGCATAAGAAGACCAACGAGCCATCAACACTTTAGTGGGCATGTCGGCTGAACATCTGTCAACATCATGACAAACCCCCTTTCGTTTTTCACGCAGATCTTACTACTGAGAAAGGCAGTACCAGCCGAAGCACCTGACAGATTCTCGTACCTAGTCACTCCATAGCCAAACCCCGGAGCCTGCGCAGTGAAGTTGCACTTCGGAGCGTGCGTGCTGGTGTCGTGGGACCACGTCACTGTCAGGATCACTGACCGGACGCCACCGCCCCCCGCGGCCTACATAAGAAGACCAGCGAGCCATCAACATTTTAGTGGGTATGTCGGCGGACCATCTGTCAACATCATGAAAAACCCCCT
Source organism: Dermacentor variabilis (assembly GCF_050947875.1). Taxonomy (NCBI): domain Eukaryota; kingdom Metazoa; phylum Arthropoda; class Arachnida; order Ixodida; family Ixodidae; genus Dermacentor; species Dermacentor variabilis. The sequence goes on from NW_027460291.1 coordinate 3,109,715, forward strand.
TGCGTTTTTTACGTAGATCCTACTACTGGGAACGGCAGTACCAGCCGAAGCACCTGGCAGATTATCGCTAGTCCCACCAAAGCCATCCACCGGAGCCTGCGTTATGAAGTTACACTTCGGAGGGTGCGCGCTGTTGTCGTCGGACCATGTCACTGCCAGGATCACTGACGGGACGCGACCGTCCCCCTCGGCCTACATAGGAAGACCAGCGAGCCATCAACGCTTTAAGGGGCACGCCGGCTGGCCATTTGTCAACGTCATGACAAACCCTTTTGCGTGTATCACGCAGATCCTACTACTGGAAATGGCAGTACCAGCCGAAGCACCTGACAGATTCTCGCACATAGTCACTCCATAGCCAACCCCTGGAGCCTGCGCAGTGAAGTTGCACTTCGGAGCATGCGTGCTGGTGTCTTGGGACCACGTCACTTCCAGGATCACTGACGGGACGCCACCGCCCCCCTCGGCCTGCATAGGAAGACCAGCGAGCCATCAACACTTTAATGGGCATGCCGGATGGCCATTTGTCAACGTCATGACAAACCCTCTTGCGTGTATCTCGCAGATCCTACTACTGGAAACGGCAGTACCAGCCGAAGCACCTGACATATTCTCGCACATAGTCACTTCATATACAACCCCTGGAGCCTGCGCAATGAAGTGGCACTTCGGAGCCTGCGCGCTGGTGTCTTGGGACCACGTCACTTCCAGGATCACTGACGGGACGCCACCGCCCCCCTCGGCCTGCATAAGAAGACCAACGAGCCATCAACACTTTAGTGGGCATGTCGGCTGAACATCTGTCAACATCATGACAAACCCCCTTTCGTTTTTCACGCAGATCTTACTACTGAGAAAGGCAGTACCAGCCGAAGCACCTGACAGATTCTCGTACCTAGTCACTCCATAGCCAACCCCCGGAGCCTGCGCAGTGAAGTTGCACTTCGGAGCGTGCGTGCTAGTGTCGTGGGACCACGTCACTGTCAGGATCACTGACCGGACGCCACCGCCCCCCGCGGCCTACATAAGAAGACCAGCGAGCCATCAACATTTTAGTGGGTATGTCGGCGGACCATCTGTCAACATCATGAAAAACCCCCTTGCGTTTTTTACGTAGATCCTACTACTGGGAACGGCAGTACCAGCCGAAGTACCTGGAAGATTATCGCTAGTCACACCAAAGCCATCCACCGGAGCCTGCGTAATGAAGTTGCACTTCGGTGGGTGCGCGCTGTTGTCGTCGGACCATGTCACTGCCAGGATCTCTGACGAGACGCGACCGTCCCCCTCGGCCTACATAAGAAGACCAGCGAGCCATCAACACTTTAATGGGCATGCCGGATGGCCATTTGTCAACGTCATGACAAACACTCTTGCGTGTATCACGCAGATCCTACTACTGGAAACGGCAGTACCAGCCGAAGCACCTGACAGATTCTCGCACATAGTCACTCCATAGCCAACCCCCGGAGCCTGCGCAGTGAAGTTGCACTTCGGAGCGTGCGTGCTGGTGTCGTGGGACCACGTCACTGTCAGGATCACTGACCGGACGCCACCGCCCCCCGCGGCCTACATAAGAAGACCAGCGAGACATCAACCCTTTAGTGGGTATGTCGGCGGACCATCTGTCAACATCATGAAAAACCTCCTCGCGTTTTTCACGCAGATCCTACAACTGGGAACGGCAGTACCAGCCGATGCACCTGATAGATTTTCCCCCATAGTCACACCAAAGCCATCCCCCGGAGGCTGCGTAGTGAAGTTGCACTTCGGAGCGTGCGCGCTGTTGTCGTCGCACCATGTCACTGCCAGGATCACTGACGGGACGCGACCGTCCCCCTCGGCCTACATAAGAAGACCTGCGATCCACCAACACTTAAAGGGCATGCCGGCTGGCCTTCTGTCAAGGTCATGACAAACCCTCTTGCGTGTATCACGCAGATCCTACTACTCGAAACGGCAGTACCAGCCGAAGCACCTGGCAGATTATCGCTAGTCACACCAAAGCCATCCACCGGAGCCTGCGTTATGAAGTTGCACTTCGGAGGGTGCGCGCTGTTGTCGTCAGACCATGTCACTGCCAGGATCACTGACGGGACGCGACCGTCCCCCTCGGCCTACATAGGAAGACCAGCGAGCCATCAACACTTTAATGGGCACGCCGGCTGGCCATTTGTCAATGTCATGACAAACCGTTTTGCGTGTATCTCGCAGATCCTACTACTGGAAATGGGAGTACCAGCCGAAGCACCTGACAGATTCTCGCACATAGTCACTTCATATCCAACCCCTGGAGCCTGCGCAATGAAGTTGCACCTCGGAGCGTGCGCGCTGGTGTCGTGGGACCATGTCACTTCCAGGATCACTGACGCGACGCCACCGCCCCCCTCGGCCTGCATAAGAAGACCAACGAGCCATCAACACATTAGTGGGCATGTCGGCTGACCATCTGTCAACATCATGACAAACCCCCTTTCGTTTTTCACGCAGATCTTACTACTGGGAACGGCAGTACCAGCCGAAGCACCTGACAGATTTTCGCACCTAGTCACTCCATAGCCAACCCCCGGAGCCTGCGCAGTGAAGTTGCACTTCGGAGCGTGCGTGCTGGTGTCTTGGGACCACGTCACTGTCAGGATCACTGACCGGGCGCCACCGCCCCCCGCGGCCTACATAAGAAGACCAGCGAGCCATCAACCCTTTAGTGGGTATGTCGGCGGACCATCTGTCAACATCATGAAAAACCCCCATTGCGTTTTTTACGCAGATCCTACTACTGGGAACGGCAGTACCAGCCGAAGCACCTGGCAGATTATCGCTAGTCACACCAAAGCCATCCACCGGAGCCTGCGTTATGAAGTTGCACTTCGGAGGGTGCGCGCTGTTGTCGTCGGACCATGTCACTGCCAGGATCACTGACGGGACGCGACCGTCCCCCTCGGCCTACATAGGAAGACCAGCGAGCCATCAACGCTTTAAGGGGCACGCCGGCTGGCCATTTGTCAACGTCATGACAAACCCTTTTGCGTGTATCACGCAGATCCTACTACTGGAAATGGCAGTACCAGCCGAAGCACCTGACAGATTCTCGCACATAGTCACTCCATAGCCAACCCCTGGAGCCTGCGCAGTGAAGTTGCACTTCGGAGCGTGCGTGCTGGTGTCGTGGGACCACGTCACGGTCAGGATCACTGACCGGACGCCACCGCCCCCCGCGGCCTACATAAGAAGACCAGCGAGCCATCAACCCTTTAGTGGGTATGTCGGTGGACCATCTGTCAACATCATGAAAAACCCCCTTGCGTTTTTCACGCAGATCCTGCAACTGGGAACGGCAGTACCAGCCTATGCACCTGCCAGATTTTCCCCCATAGTCACACCAAAGCCATCCCCCGGAGGCTGCGTAGTGAAGTTGCACTTCGGAGCGTGCGTGCTGGTGTCGTGGGACCACGTCACTGTCAGGATCGCTGACCGGACGCCACCGCCCCCCGCGGCCTACATAAGAAGACCAGCGAGCCATCAACCCTTTAGTGGGTATGTCGGCGGACCATCTGTCAACATCATGAAAAACCCCCTTGCGTTCTTTACGCAGATCCTACTACTGCGAACGGCAGTACCAGCCGAAGCACCTGGCAGATTATCGCTAGTCACACCAAAGCCATCCACCGGAGCCTGCGTAATGAAGTTGCACTTCGCAGGGTGCGCGCTGTTGTCGTCGCACCATGTCACTGCCAGGATCACTGACGGGACGCGACCGTCCCCCTCGGCCTACATAAGAAGACCTGCGAGCCATCAACACTTAAATGGGCATGCCGGCTGGCCTTCTGTCAACGTCATGACAAACCCTCTTGTGTGTATCACGCAGATCCTACTACTGGAAACGGCAGTACCAGCCGAAGCACCTGGCAGATTATCGCTAGTCACACCAAAGCCATCCACCGGAGTCTGCGTAATGAAGTTGCACTTCGGAGGGTGCGCGCTGTTGTCGTTGGACCATGTCACTGCCAGGATCACTGACGGGACGCGACCGTCCCCCTCGGCATGCATAAGAAGACCAGCGAGCCATCAACACTTTAATGGGCATGCCGGATGGCCATTTGTCAACGTCATGACAAACCCTCTTGCGTGTGTCACGCAGATCCTACTACTGGAAACGGCAGTACCAGCCGAAGCACCTGGCAGATTATCGCTAGTCACACCAAAGCCATCCACCGGAGCCTGCGTTATGAAGTTGTACTTCGGAGGGTGCGCGCTGTTGTCGTCGGACCATGTCACTGCCAGGATCACTGACGGGACGCGACCGTCCCCCTCGGCCTACATAGGACGACCAGCGAGCCATCAACACTTTAATGGGCACGCCGGCTGGCCATTTGTCAACGTCATGACAAACCCTTTTGCGTGTATCACGCAGATCCTACTACTAGAAATGGCAGTACCAGCCGAAGCACCTGACAGATTCTCGCACATAGTCACTCCATAGCCAACCCCCGGAGCCTGCGCAGTGAAGTTGCACTTCGGAGCGTGCGTGCTGGTGTCATGGGACCACGTCACTGTCAGGATCACTGACCGGACGCCACCGCCCCCCGCGGCCTACATAAGAAGACCAGCGAGCCATCAACATTTTAGTGGGTATGTCGGCGGACCATCTGTCAACATCATGAAAAACCCCCTTGCGTTTTTTACGTAGATCCTACTACTGGGAACGGCAGTACCAGCCGAAGCACCTGGAAGATTATCGCTAGTCACACCAAAGCCATCCACCGGAGCCTGCGTAATGAAGTTGCACTTCGGAGGGTGCGCGCTGTTGTCGTCGGACCATGTCACTGCCAGGATCTCTGACGAGACGCGACCGTCCCCCTCGGCCTACATAAGAAGACCAGCGAGCCATCAACACTTTAATGGGCATGCCGGATGGCCATTTGTCAACGTCATGACAAACACTCTTGCGTGTATCACGCAGATCCTACTACTGGAAACGGCAGTACCAGCCGAAGCACCTGACAGATTCTCGCACATAGTCACTCCATAGCCAACCCCCGGAGCCTGCGCAGTGAAGTTGCACTTCGGAGCGTGCGTGCTGGTGTCGTGGGACCACGTCACTGTCAGGATCACTGACCGGATGCCACCGCCCCCCGCGGCCTACATAAGAAGACCAGCGAGACATCAACCCTTTAGTGGGTATGTCGGCGGACCATCTGTCAACATCATGAAAAACCCCCTCGCGTTTTTCACGCAGATCCTACAACTGGGAACGGCAGTACCAGCCGATGCACCTGATAGATTTTCCCCCATAGTCACACCAAAGTCATCCCCCGGAGGCTGCGTAGTGAAGTTGCACTTCGGAGCGTGCGCGCTGTTGTCGTCGCACCATGTCACTGCCAGGATCACTGACGGGACGGGACCGTCCCCCTCGGCCTACATAAGAAGACCTGCGAGCCATCAACACTTAAAGGGCATGCCGGCTGGCCTTCTGTCAACGTCATGACAAACCCTCTTGCGTGTATCGCGCAGATCCTACTACTCGAAACGGCAGTACCAGCCGAAGCACCTGGCAGATTATCGCTGGTCACACCAAAGCCATCCACCGGAGCCTGCGTTATGAAGTTGCACTTCGGAGGGTGCGCGCTGTTGTCGTCAGACCATGTCACTGCCAGGATCACTGACGGGACGCGACCGTCCCCCTCGGCCTACATAGGAAGACCAGCGAGCCATCAACACTTTAATGGGCACGCCGGCTGGCCATTTGTCAATGTCATGACAAACCGTTTTGCGTGTATCTCGCAGATCCTACTACTGGAAATGGGAGTACCAGCCGAAGCACCTGACAGATTCTCGCACATAGTCACTTCATATCCAACCCCTGGAGCCTGCGCAATGAAGTTGCACTTCGGAGCGTGCGCGCTGGTGTCGTGGGACCATGTCACTTCCAGGATCACTGACGCGACGCCACCGCCCCCCTCGGCCTGCATAAGAAGACCAACGAGCCATCAACACATTAGTGGGCATGTCGGCTGACCATCTGTCAACATCATGACAAACCCCCTTTCGTTTTTCACGCAGATCTTACTACTGGGAACGGCAGTACCAGCCGAAGCACCTGACAGATTTTCGCACCTAGTCACTCCATAGCCAACCCCCGGAGCCTGCGCAGTGAAGTTGCACTTCGGAGCGTGCGTGCTGGTGTCTTGGGACCACGTCACTGTCAGGATCACTGACCGGGCGCCACCGCCCCCCGCGGCCTACATAAGAAGACCAGCGAGCCATCAACCCTTTATAGGTATGTCGGCGGACCATCTGTCAACATCATGAAAAACCCCCATTGCGTTTTTTACGCAGATCCTACTACTGGGAACGGCAGTACCAGCCGAAGCACCTGGCAGATTATCGCTAGTCACACCAAAGCCATCCACCGGAGCCTGCGTTATGAAGTTGCACTTCGGAGGGTGCGCGCTGTTGTCGTCGGACCATGTCACTGCCAGGATCACTGACGGGACGCGACCGTCCCCCTCGGCCTACATAGGAAGACCAGCGAGCCATGAACGCTTTAAGGGGCACGCCGGCTGGCCATTTGTCAACGTCATGACAAACCCTTTTGCGTGTATCACGCAGATCCTACTACTGGAAATGGCAGTACCAGCCGAAGCACCTGACAGATTCTCGCACATAGTCACTCCATAGCCAACCCCTGGAGCCTGCGCAGTGAAGTTGCACTTCGGAGCGTGCGTGCTGGTGTCGTGGGACCACGTCACGGTCAGGATCACTGACCGGACGCCACCGCCCCCCGCGGCCTACATAAGAAGACCAGCGAGCCATCAACCCTTTAGTGGGTATGTCGGTGGACCATCTGTCAACATCATGAAAAACCCCCTTGCGTTTTTCACGCAGATCCTGCAACTGGGAACGGCAGTACCAGCCTATGCACCTGCCAGATTTTCCCCCATAGTCACACCAAAGCCATCCCCCGGAGGCTGCGTAGTGAAGTTGCACTTCGGAGCGTGCGTGCTGGTGTCGTGGGACCACGTCACTGTCAGGATCGCTGACCGGACGCCACCGCCCCCCGCGGCCTACATAAGAAGACCAGCGAGCCATCAACCCTTTAGTGGGTATGTCGGCGGACCATCTGTCAACATCATGAAAAACCCCCTTGCGTTCTTTACGCAGATCCTACTACTGCGAACGGCAGTACCAGCCGAAGCACCTGGCAGATTATCGCTAGTCACACCAAAGCCATCCACCGGAGCCTGCGTAATGAAGTTGCACTTCGGAGGGTGCGCGCTGTTGTCGTCGCACCATGTCACTGCCAGGATCACTGACGGGACGCGACCGTCCCCCTCGGCCTACATAAGAAGACCTGCGAGCCAGCAACACTTAAATGGGCATGCCGGCTGGCCTTCTGTCAACGTCATGACAAACCCTCTTGTGTGTATCACGCAGATCCTACTACTGGAAACGGCAGTACCAGCCGAAGCACCTGGCAGATTATCGCTAGTCACACCAAAGCCATCCACCGGAGCCTGCGTTATGAAGTTGTACTTCGGAGGGTGCGCGCTGTTGTCGTCGGACCATGTCACTGCCAGGATCACTGACGGGACGCGACCGTCCCCCTCGGCCTACATAGGAAGACCAGCGAGCCATCAACACTTTAATGGGCACGCCGGCTGGCCATTTGTCAACGTCATGACAAACCCTTTTGCGTGTATCACGCAGATCCTACTACTAGAAATGGCAGTACCAGCCGAAGCACCTGACAGATTCTCGCGCATAGTCACTCCATAGCCAACCCCCGGAGCCTGCGCAGTGAAGTTGCACTTCGGAGCGTGCGTGCTGGTGTCATGGGACCACGTCACTGTCAGGATCACTGACCGGACGCCACCGCCCCCCGCGGCCTACATAAGAAGACCAGCGAGCCATCAACATTTTAGTGGGTATGTCGGCGGACCATCTGTCAACATCATGAAAAACCCCCTTGCGTTTTTTACGTAGATCCTACTACTGGGAACGGCAGTACCAGCCGAAGCACCTGGAAGATTATCGCTAGTCACACCAAAGCCATCCACCGGAGCCTGCGTAATGAAGTTGCACTTCGGAGGGTGCGCGCTGTTGTCGTCGGACCATGTCACTGCCAGGATCTCTGACGAGACGCGACCGTCCCCCTCGGTCTACATAAGAAGACCAGCGAGCCATCAACACTTTAATGGGCATGCCGGATGGCCATTTGTCAACGTCATGACAAACACTCTTGCGTGTATCACGCAGATCCTACTACTGGAAACGGCAGTACCAGCCGAAGCACCTGACAGATTCTCGCACATAGTCACTCCATAGCCAACCCCCGGAGCCTGCGCAGTGAAGTTGCACTTCGGAGCGTGCGTGCTGGTGTCGTGGGACCACGTCACTGTCAGGATCACTGACCGGACGCCACCGCCCCCCTCGGCCTACATAAGAAGACCAGCGAGACATCAACCCTTTAGTGGGTATGTCGGCGGACCATCTGTCAACATCATGAAAAACCCCCTCGCGTTTTTCACGCAGATCCTACAACTGGGAACGGCAGTACCAGCCGATGCACCTGATAGATTTTCCCCTATAGTCACACCAAAGCCATCCCCCGGAGGCTGCGTAGTGAAGTTGCACTTCGGAGCGTGGGCGCTGTTGTCGTCGCACCATGTCACTGCCAGGATCACTGACGGGACGCGACCGTCCCCCTCGGCCTACATAAGAAGACCTGCGAGCCATCAACACTTAAAGGGCATGCCGGCTGGCCTTCTGTCAACGTCATGACAAACCCTCTTGCTTGTATCACGCAGATCCTACTACTCGAAACGGCAGTACCAGCCGAAGCACCTGGCAGATTATCGCTAGTCACACCAAAGCCATCCACCGGAGCCTGCTTTATGAAGTTGCACTTCGGAGGGTGCGCGCTGTTGTCGTCAGACGTTGTCACTGCCAGGATCACTGACGGGACGCGACCGTCCCCCTCGGCCTACATAGGAAGACCAGCGAGCCATCAACACCTTAATGGGCACGCCGGCTGGCCATTTGTCAATGTCATGACAAACCGTTTTGCGTGTATCTCGCAGATCCTACTACTGGAAATGGGAGTACCAGCCGAAGCACCTGACAGATTCTCGCACATAGTCACTTCATATCCAACCCCTGGAGCCTGCGCAATGAAGTCGCACTTCGGAGCGTGCGCGCTGGTATCGTGGGACCATGTCATTTCCAGGATCACAGACGCGACGCCACCGCCCCCCTCGGCCTGCATAAGAAGACCAACGAGCCATCAACACTTTAGTGGGCATGTCGGCTGACCATCTGTCAACATCATGACAAACCCCCTTTCGTTTTTCACGCAGATCTTACTACTGGGAACGGCAGTACCAGCCGAAGCACCTGACAGATTTTCGCACCTAGTCACTCCATAGCCAACCCCCGGAGCCTGCGCAGTGAAGTTGCACTTCGGAGCGTGCGTGCTGTTGTCGTCGCACCATGTCACTGCCAGGATCACTGACGGGACGCGACCGTCCCCCTCGGCCTACATAAGAAGACCTGCGAGCCATCAACACTTAAATGGGCATGCCGGCGGACCATCTGTCAACATCATGAAAAACCCCCTTGCGTTTTTTACGCAGATCCTACTACTGCGAACGGCAGTACCAGCCGAAGCACCTGGCAGATTATCGCTAGTCACACCAAAGCCATCCACCGGAGCCTGCGTAATGAAGTTGCACTTCGGAGGGTGCGCGCTGTTGTCGTCGCACCGTGTCACTGCCAGGATCACTGACGGGACGCGACCGTCCCCCTCGGTCTACATAAGAAGACCTGCGAGCCATCAACACTTAAATGGGCATGCCGGCTGGCCTTCTGTCAACGTCATGACAAACCCTCTTGTGTGTATCACGCAGATCCTACTACTGGAAACGGCAGTAACAGCCGAAGCACCTGGCAGATTATCGCTAGTCACACCAAAGCCATCCACCGGAGCCTGCGTTATGGAGTTGCATTTCGGAGGGTGCGCGCTGTTGTCGTCAGACGTTGTCACTGCCATGATCACTGACGGGACGCGACCGTCCCCCTCGGCCTACATAGGAAGACCAGCGAGCCATCAACACTTTAATGGGCACGCCGGCTGGCCATTTGTCAACGTCATGACAAACCGTTTTGCGTGTATCACGCAGATCCTACTACTGGAAATGGGAGTACCAGCTGAAGCACCTCACAGATTCTCGCACATAGTCACTGCATATCCAACCCCTCGAGCCTGCGCAATGAAGTTGCACTTCGGAGCGTGCGCGCTGGTGTCGTGGGACCATGTCACTTCTAGGATCACTGACGGGACGCCACCGCCCCCCTCGGCCTGCATAAGAAGACCAACGAGCCATCAGCACTTTAGTGGGCATGTCGGCTGATAATCTGTCAACATCATGACAAACCCCCTTTCGTTCTTCACGCAGATCTTACTACTGGGAACGGCAGTACCAGCCGAAGCACCTGAAAGATTCTCGCACCTAGTCACTCCATAGCCATCCCCCGGAGCCTGCGCAGTGAAGTTGCACTTCGGAGCGTGCGTGCTGGCGTCGTGGGACCACGTCACTGTCAGGATCACTGACCGGACGCCACCGCCCCCCGCGGCCTACATAAGAAGACCAGCGAGCCATCAACCCTTTAGTGGGTATGTCGGCGGACCATCTGTCAACATCATGAAAAACACCCTAGCGTTTTTCACGCAGATCCTACAACTGGGAACGCCAGTACCAGCCGATGCCCCTGACAGATTTTCCCCCATAGTCACACCAAAGCCATCCCCCGGAGGCTGCGTAGTGAAGTTGCACTTCGGAGTGTGCGCGCTGTTGTCTTCGCACCATGTCGCTGCCAGGATCACTGACGGGACGCGACCGTCCCCCTCGGCCTACATAAGAAGACCAGCGAGCCATCAACACTTTAATGGGCATGCCGGATGGCCATTTGTCAACGTCATGACAAACCCTCTTGCGTGTATCACGCAGATCCTACTACTGGAGATGGCAGTACCAGCCGAAGCACCTGACAGATTCTCGCACATAGTCACTTCATATTCAACCCCTGGAGCCTGCGCAACGAAGTTGCACTTCGGAGCGTGCGCGCTGGTGTCGTGGGACCACGTCACTTCCAGGATCACTGACGGGACGCCACCGCCCCCCTCGGCCTGCATAAGAAGACCAACGATCCATCAACAGTTTAGTGGGCATGTCGGCTGAACATCTGTCAACATCATGACAAACCCCCTTTCGTTTTTCACGCACATCTTACTACTGGGAAAGGCAGTACCAGCCGAAGCACCTGACAGATTCTCGTACCTAGTCACTCCATAGCCAACCCCCGGAGCCTGCACAGTGAAGTTGCACTTCGGAGCGTGCGTGCTGGTGTCGTGGGACCACGTCACTGTTAGGATCACTGACCGGACGCCACCGCCCCCCGCGGCCTACATAAGAAGACCAGCGAGCCATCAACATTTTAGTGGGTATGTCGGCGGACCATCTGCCAACATCATGAAAAACCCCCTTGCGTTTTTTACGCAGATCCTACTACTGGGAACGGCAGTACCAGCCGAAGCACCTGGCAGATTATCGCTAGTCACACCAAAGCCATCCACCGGAGCCTGCGTAATGAAGTTGCACTTCGGAGGGTGCGCGCTGTTGTCGTCGGACCATGTGACTGCCAGGATCACTGACGAGACGCGACCGTCCCCCTCGGCCTACATAAGAAGACCAGCGAGCCACCAACACTTTAATGGGCATGCCGGATGGCCATTTGTCAACGTCATGACAAACACTCTTGCGTGTATCACGCAGATCCTACTACTGGAAACGGCAGTACCAGCCGAAGCACCTGACAGATTCTCGCACATAGTCACTCCATAGCCAACCCCCGGAGCCTGCGCAGTGAAGTTACACTTCGGAGCGTGCGTGCTGGTGTCGTGGGACCACGTCACTGTCAGGATCACTGACCGGACGCCACCGCCCCCCACGGCCTACATAAGAAGACCAGCGAGACATCAACCCTTTAGTGGGTATGTCGGCGGACCATCTGTCAACATCATGAAAAACCCCCTCGCGTTTTTCACGCCGATCCTACAACTGGGAACGGCAGTACCAGCCGATGCACCTGATAGATTTTCCCCCATAGTCATACCATAGCCATCCCCCGGAGGCTGCGTAGTGAAGTTGCACTTCGGAGCGTGCGCGCTGTTGTCGTCGCACCATGTCACTGCCAGGATCACTGACGGGTCGCGACCGTCCCCCTCGGCCTACATAAGAAGACCTGCGAGCCATCAACACTTAAAGGGGCATGCCGGCTGGCCTTCTGTCAACATCATGACAAACCCTCTTGCGTGTACCACGCAGATCCTACTACTGGAAACGGCAGTACCAGCCGAAGCACCTGGCAGATTATCGCTAGTCACACCAAAGCCATCCACCGGAGCCTGCGTTATGAAGTTGCACTTCGGAGGGTGCGCGCTGTTTTCGTCAGACCATGTCACTGGCAGGATCACTGACGGGACGCGACCGTCCCCCTCGGCCTACATAGGAAGACCAGCGAGCCATCAACACTTTAATGGGCACGCAGGCTGGCCATTTGTCAACGTCATGACAAACCGTTTTGCGTGTATCACGCAGATCCTACTACTGGAAATGGGAGTACCAGCCGAAGCACCTGACAGATTCTCGCACATAGTCACTTCATATCCAACCCCTGGAGCCTGCGCAATGAAGTTGCACTTCGGAGCGTGCGCGCTGGTGTCGTGGGACCATGTCACTTCCAGGATCACTGACGGGACGCCACCGCCCCCCTCGGCCTGCATAAGAAGACCAACGAGCCATCAACACTTTAGTGGGCATGTCGGCTGACCATCTGTCAACATCATGACAAACCCCCTTTCGTTTTTCACGCAGATCTTACTATTGGGAACGGCAGTACCAGCCGAAGCACCTGACAGATTCTCGCACCTTGTCACTCCATAGCCAACCCCCGAAGCCTGCGCAGTGAAGTTGCACTTCGGAGCGTGCGTGCTGGTGTCGTGGGACCACGTTACTGTCAGGATCACTGACCGGACGCCACCGCCCCCCGCGGCCTACATAAGAAGACCAGCGAGCCATCAACCCTTTAGTGGGTATGTCGGCGGACCATCTGTCAACATCATGAGAAACCCCCATTGCGTTTTTTACGCAGATCCTACTACTGGGAACGGCAGTACCAGCCGAAGCACCTGGCAGATTATCGCTAGTCACACCAAAGCCATCCACCGGAGCCTGCGTAATGAAGTTGCACTTCGGAAGGTGCGCGCTGTTGTCGTCGGACCATGTCACTGCCAGGATCACTGACGGGACGCGACCGTCCCCCTCGGCCTACATAGGAAGACCAGCGAGCCATCAACACTTTTATGGGCACGCCGGCTGGCCATTTGTCAACGTCATGACAAACCCTTATGCGTGTATCACGCAGATCCTACTACTGGAAATGGCAGTACCAGCCGAAGCACCTGACAGAGTCTCGCACATAGTCACTTCATATCCAACCCCTGGAGCCTGCGCAATGAAGTTGCACTTCGGAGCGTGCGCGCCGGTGTCGTGGGACCACGTCACTTCCAGGATCACTGACGGGACGCCACCGCCCCCCTCGGCCTGCATAAGAAGACCAACGAGCCATCAACACTTTAATGGGCATGTCGGCTGACCATCTATCAACATCATGGCAAGCCCCCCTTCGTTTTTCACGCAGATCTTACTACTGGGAACGGCAGTACCAGCCGAAGCACCTGACAGATTCTCGCACCTAGTCACTCCATAGCCAACCCCGGGAGCCTGCGCAGTGAAGTTGCACTTCGGAGCGTGCGCGCTGTTGTCGTCGCACCATGTCACTGCCAGGATCACTGACGGGACGCGACCATCTCCCTCGGCCTTCATAAGAAGACCTGCGAGCCATCAACACTTAAATGGGCATGCCGGATGGCCATTTGTCAACGTCATGACAAATCCTCTTGCGTGTATCACGCAGATCCTACTACTGGAAACGGCAGTACCAGACGAAGCACCTGGCAGATTATCGCTAGTCACACCAAAGCCATCCACCGGAGCCTGCGTTATGAAGTTGCACTTCGGAGGGTGCGCGCTGTTTTCGTCGGACCATGTCACTGCCAGGATCACTGACGGGACGCGACCGTCCCCCTTGGCCTACATAGGAAGACCAGCGAGCCATCAACACTTTAATGGGCACGCCGGCTGGCCTATTGTCAACGTCATGACAAACCCTTTTGCGTGTATCACGCAGATCCTACTACTGGAAATGGCAGTACCAGCCGAAGCACCTGACAGATTCTCGCACATAGTCACTTCATATCCAACACCTGGAGCCTGCGCAATGAAGTTGCACTTCGGAGCGTGCGCGCCGGTGTCGTGGGACCACGTCACTTCCAGGATCACTGACGGGACGCCACCGCCCCCCTCGGCCTGCATAAGAAGACCAACGAGCCATCAACACTTTAATGGGCATGTCGGCTGACCATCTATCAACATCATGGCAAGCCCCCCTTCGTTTTTCACGCAGATCTTACTACTGGGAACGGCAGTACCAGCCGAAGCACCTGACAGATTCTCGCACCTAGTCACTCCATAGCCAACCCCGGGAGCCTGCGCAGTGAAGTTGCACTTCGGAGCGTGCGCGCCGGTGTCGTGGGACCACGTCACTTCCAGGATCACTGACGGGACGCCACCGCCCCCCTCGGCCTGCATAAGAAGACCAACGAGCCATCAACACTTTAATGGGCATGTCGGCTGACCATCTATCAACATCATGGCAAGCCCCCCTTCGTTTTTCACGCAGATCTTACTACTGGGAACGGCAGTACCAGCCGAAGCACCTGACAGATTCTCGCACCTTGTCACTCCATAGCCAACCCCCGAAGCCTGCGCAGTGAAGTTGCACTTCGGAGCGTGCGTGCTGGTCTCGTGGGACCACGTTACTGTCAGGATCACTGACCGGACGCCACCGCCCCCCGCGGCCTACATAAGAAGACCAGCGAGCCATCAACCCTTTAGTGGGTATGTCGGCGGACCATCTGTCAACATCATGAAAAACCCCCATTGCGTTTTTTACGCAGATCCTACTACTGGGAACGGCAGTACCAGCCGAAGCACCTGGCAGATTATCGCTAGTCACACCAAAGCCATCCACCGGAGCCTGCGTAATGAAGTTGCACTTCGGAAGGTGCGCGCTGTTGCCGTCGGACCATGTCACTGCCAGGATCACTGACGGGACGCGACCGTCCCCCTCGGCCTACATAGGAAGACCAGCGAGCCATCAACACTTTTATGGGCACGCCGGCTGGCCATTTGTCAACGTCATGACAAACCCTTATGCGTGTATCACGCAGATCCTACTACTGGAAATGGCAGTACCAGCCGAAGCACCTGACAGATTCTCGCACATAGTCACTTCATATCCAACCCCTGGAGCCTGCGCAATGAAGTTGCACTTGGAGCGTGCGCGCTGGTGTCGTGGGACCACGTCACTTCCAGGATCACTGACGGGACGCCACCGCCCCCCTCGGCCTACATAAGAAGACCAGCGAGCCATCAACCCTTTAGTGGGTATGTCGGCAGACCATCTGTCAACATCATGAAAAACCCCCTCGCGTTTTTCACGCAGATCCTACAACTGGGAACGGCAGTACCAGCCGATGCACCTGACAGATTTTCCCCCATAGTCACACCAAAGCCATCCCCCGGAGGCTGCGTAGTGAAGTTGCACTTCGGAGCGTGCGCGCTGTTGTCGTCGCACCATGTCACTGCCAGGATCACTGACGGGACGCGACCATCTCCCTCGGCCTACATAAGAAGACCTGCGAGCCATCAACACTTAAATGGGCATGCCGGATGGCCATTTGTCAACGTCATGACAAATCCTCTTGCGTGTATCACGCAGATCCTACTACTGGAAACGGCAGTACCAGACGAAGCACCTGGCAGATTATCGCTAGTCACACCAAAGCCATCCACCGGAGCCTGCGTTATGAAGTTGCACTTCGGAGGGTGCGCGCTGTTTTCGTCGGACCATGTCACTGCCAGGATCACTGACGGGACGCGACCGTCCCCCTTGGCCTACATAGGAAGACCAGCGAGCCATCAACACTTTAATGGGCACGCCGGCTGGCCTATTGTCAACGTCATGACAAACCCTTTTGCGTGTATCACGCAGATCCTACTACTGGAAATGGCAGTACCAGCCGACGCACCTGACAGATTCTCGCACATAGTCACTTCATATCCAACCCCTGGAGCCTGCGCAATGAAGTTGCACTTCGGAGCGTGCGCGCCGGTGTCGTGTGACCACGTCACTTCCAGGATCACTGACGGGACGCCACCGCCCCCCTCGGCCTGCATAAGAAGACCAACGAGCCATCAACACTTTAATGGGCATGTCGGCTGACCATCTATCAACATCATGGCAAGCCCCACTTCGTTTTTCACGCAGATCTTACTACTGGGAACGGCAGTACCAGCCGAAGCACCTGACAGATTCTCGCACCTAGTCACTCCATAGCCAACCCCGGGAGCCTGCGCAGTGAAGTTGCACTTCGGAGCGTGCGTGCTGGTGTCGTGGGACCACGTCATTGTCAGGATCTCTGACCGGACGCCACCGCCCCCCGCGGCCTACATAAGAAGACCAGCGAGCCATCAACATTTTAGTGGGTATGTCGGCGGACCATCTGTCAACATCATGAAAAACCCCCTTGCGTTTTTTACGCAGATCCTAGTACTGGGAACGGCAGTACCAGCCGAAGCACCTTGCAGATTATCGCTAGTCACACCAAAGCCATCCACCGGAGCCTGCGTAATGAAGTTGCACTTCGGAGGGTGCGCGCTGTTGTCGTCAGACCATGTCACTACCAAGATCACTGACGGGACGCGACCGTCCCCTTCGGCCTACATAGGAAGACCAGCGAGCCATCAACACTTTTATGGGCACGCCGGCTGGCCATTTGTCAACGTCATGACAAACCCTTATGCGTGTATCACGCAGATCCTACTACTGGAAATGGCAGTACCAGCCTAAGCACCTGACAGATTCTCGCACATAGTCACTTCATATCCAACCCCTGGAGCCTGCGCAATGAAGTTGCACTTGGAGCGTGCGCGCTGGTGTCGTGGGACCACGTCACTTCCAGGATCACTGACGGGACGCCACCGCCCCCCTCGGCCAACATAAGAAGACCAGCGAGCCATCAACCCTTTAGTGGGTATGTCGGCAGACCATCTGTCAACATCATGAAAAACCCCCTCGCGTTTTTCACGCAGATCCTACAACTGGGAACGGCAGTACCAGAAGATGCACCTGACAGATTTTCCCCCATAGTCACACCAAAGCCATCCCCCGCAGGCTGCGTAGTGAAGTTGCACTTCGGAGCGTGCGCGCTGTTGTCGTCGCACCATGTCACTGCCAGGATCACTGACGGGACGCGACCATCTCCCTCGGCCTACATAAGAAGACCTGCGAGCCATCAACACTTAAATGGGCATGCCGGATGGCCATTTGTCAACGTCATGACAAATCCTCTTGCGTGTATCACGCAGATCCTACTACTGGAAACGGCAGTACCAGACGAAGCACCTGGCAGATTATCGCTAGTCACACCAAAGCCATCCACCGGAGCCTGCGTTATGAAGTTGCACTTCGGAGGGTGCGCGCTGTTTTCGTCGGACCATGTCACTGCCAGGATCACTGACGGGACGCGACCGTCCCCCTTGGCCTACATAGGAAGACCAGCGAGCCATCAACACTTTAATGGGCACGCCGGCTGGCCTATTGTCAACGTCATGACAAACCCTTTTGCGTGTATCACGCAGATCCTACTACTGGAAATGGCAGTACCAGCCGAAGCACCTGACAGATTCTCGCACATAGTCACTTCATATCCAGCCCCTGGAGCCTGCGCAATGAAGTTGCACTTCGGAGCGTGCGCGCCGGTGTCGTGGGACCACGTCACTTCCAGGATCACTGACGGGACGCCACCGCCCCCCTCGGCCTGCATAAGAAGACCAACGAGCCATCAACACTTTAATGGGCATGTCGGCTGACCATCTATCAACATCATGGCAAGCCCCCCTTCGTTTTTCACGCAGATCTTACTACTGGGAACGGCAGTACCAGCCGTAGCACCTGACAGATTCTCGCACCTAGTCACTCCATAGCCAACCCCGGGAGCCTGCGCAGTGAAGTTGCACTTCGGAGCGTGCGCGCTGGTGTCGTGGGACCACGTCACTTCCAGGATCACTGACGGGACGCCACCGCCCCCCTCGGCCTGCATAAGAAGACCAACGATCCATCAACAGTTTAGTGGGCATGTCGGCTGAACATCTGTCAACATCATGACAAACCCCCTTTCGTTTTTCACGCACATCTTACTACTGGGAAAGGCAGTACCAGCCGAAGCACCTGACAGATTCTCGTACCTAGTCACTCCATAGCCAACCCCCGGAGCCTGCACAGTGAAGTTGCACTTCGGAGCGTGCGTGCTGGTGTCGTGGGACCACGTCACTGTTAGCATCACTGACCGGACGCCACCGCCCCCCGCGGCCTACATAAGAAGACCAGCGAGCCATCAACATTTTAGTGGGTATGTCGGCGGACCATCTGTCAACATCATGAAAAACCCCCTTGCGTTTTTTACGCAGATCCTACTACTGGGAACGGCAGTACCAGCCGAAGCACCTGGCAGATTATCGCTAGTCACACCAAAGCCATCCACCGGAGCCTGCGTAATGAAGTTGCACTTCGGAGGGTGCGCGCTGTTGTCGTCGGACCATGTGACTGCCAGGATCACTGACGAGACGCGACCGTCCCCCTCGGCCAACATAAGAAGACCAGCGAGCCACCAACACTTTAATGGGCATGCCGGATGGCCATTTGTCAACGTCATGACAAACACTCTTGCGTGTATCACGCAGATCCTACTACTGGAAACGGCAGTACCAGCCGAAGCACCTGACAGATTCTCGCACATAGTCACTCCATAGCCAACCCCCGGAGCCTGCGCAGTGAAGTTGCACTTCGGAGCGTGCGTGCTGGTGTCGTGGGACCACGTCACTGTCAGGATCACTGACCGGACGCCACCGCCCCCCACGGCCTACATAAGAAGACCAGCGAGACATCAACCCTTTAGTGGGTATGTCGGCGGACCATCTGTCAACATCATGAAAAACCCCCTCGCGTTTTTCACGCAGATCCTACAACTGGGAACGGCAGTACCAGCCGATGCACCTGATAGATTTTCCCCCATAGTCACACCATAGCCATCCCCCGGAGGCTGCGTAGTGAAGTTGCACTTCGGAGCGTGCGCGCTGTTGTCGTCGCACCATGTCACTGCCAGGATCACTGACGGGACGCGACCGTCCCCCTCGGCCTACATAAGAAGACCTGCGAGCCATCAACACTTAAAGGGGCATGCCGGCTGGCCTTCTGTCAACATCATGACAAACCCTCTTGCGTGTACCACGCAGATCCTACTACTGGAAACGGCAGTACCAGCCGAAGCACCTGGCAGATTATCGCTAGTCACACCAAAGCCATCCACCGGAGCCTGCGTTATGAAGTTGCACTTCGGAGGGTGCGCGCTGTTGTCGTCAGACCATGTCACTGGCAGGATCACTGACGGGACGCGACCGTCCCCCTCGGCCTACATAGGAAGACCAGCGAGCCATCAACACTTTAATGGGCACGCCGGCTGGCCATTTGTCAACGTCATGACAAACCGTTTTGCGTGTATCACGCTGATCCTACTTCTGGAAATGGGAGTACCAGCCGAAGCACCTGACAGATTCTCGCACATAGTCACTTCATATCCAACCCCTGGAGCCTGCGCATTGAAGTTGCACTTCGGAGCGTGCGCGCTGGTGTCGTGGGACCATGTCACTTCCAGGATCACTGACGGGACGCCACCGCCCCCCTCGGCCTGCATAAGAAGACCAACGAGCCATCAACACTTTAGTGGGCATGTCGGCTGACCATCTGTCAACATCATGACAAACCCCCTTTCGTTTTTCACGCAGATCTTACTATTGGGAACGGCAGTACCAGCCGAAGCACCTGACAGATTCTCGCACCTTGTCACTCCATAGCCAACCCCCGAAGCCTGCGCAGTGAAGTTGCACTTCGGAGCGTGCGTGCTGGTGTCGTGGGACCACGTTACTGTCAGGATCACTGACCGGACGCCACCGCCCCCCGCGGCCTACATAAGAAGACCAGCGAGCCATCAACCCTTTAGTGGGTATGTCGGCGGACCATCTGTCAACATCATGAAAAACCCCCATTGCGTTTTTTACGCAGATCCTACTACTGGGAACGGCAGTACCAGCCGAAGCACCTGGCAGATTATCGCTAGTCACACCAAAGCCATCCACCGGAGCCTGCGTAATGAAGTTGCACTTCGGAAGGTGCGCGCTGTTGTCGTCGGACCATGTAACTGCCAGGATCACTGACGGGACGCGACCGTCCCCCTCGGCCTACATAGGAAGACCAGCGAGCCATCAACACTTTTATGGGCACGCCGGCTGGCCATTTGTCAACGTCATGACAAACCCTTATGCGTGTATCACGCAGATCCTACTACTGGAAATGGCAGTACCAGCCGAAGCACCTGACAGATTCTCGCACATAGTCACTTCATATCCAACCCCTGGAGCCTGCGCAATGAAGTTGCACTTGGAGCGTGCGCGCTGGTGTCGTGGGACCACGTCACTTCCAGGATCACTGACGGGACGCCACCGCCCCCCTCGGCCTACATAAGAAGACCAGCGAGCCATCAACCCTTTAGTGGGTATGTCGGCAGACCATCTGTCAACATCATGAAAAACCCCCTCGCGTTTTTCACGCAGATCCTACAACTGGGAACGGCAGTACCAGCCGATGCACCTGACAGATTTTCCCCCATAGTCACAACAAAGCCATCCCCCGGAGGCTGCGTAGTGAAGTTGCACTTCGGAGCGTGCGCGCTGTTGTCGTCGCACCATGTCACTGCCAGGATCACTGACGGGACGCGACCATCTCCCTCGGCCTACATAAGAAGACCTGCGAGCCATCAACACTTAAATGGGCATGCCGGATGGCCATTTGTCAACGTCATGACAAATCCTCTTGCGTGTATCACGCAGATCCTACTACTGGAAACGGCAGTACCAGACGAAGCACCTGGCAGATTATCGCTAGTCACACCAAAGCCATCCACCGGAGCCTGCGTTATGAAGCTGCACTTCGGAGGGTGCGCGCTGTTTTCGTCGGACCATGTCACTGCCAGGATCACTGACGGGACGCGACCGTCCCCCTTGGCCTACATAGGAAGACCAGCGAGCCATCAACACTTTAATGGGCACGCCGGCTGGCCTATTGTCAACGTCATGACAAACCCTTTTGCGTGTATCACGCAGATCCTACTACAGGAAATGGCAGTACCAGCCGAAGCACCTGACAGATTCTCGCACATAGTCACTTCATATCCAACCCCTGGAGCCTGCAAAATGAAGTTGCACTTCGGAGCGTGCGCGCCGGTGTCGTGGGACCACGTCACTTCCAGGATCACTGACGGGACGCCACCGCCCCCCTCGGCCTGCATAAGAAGACCAACGAGCCATCAACACTTTAATGGGCATGTCGGCTGACCATCTATCAACATCATGGCAAGCCCCCCTTCGTTTTTCACGCAGATCTTACTACTGGGAACGGCAGTACCAGCCGAAGCACCTGACAGATTCTCGCACCTAGTCACTCCATAGCCAACCCCGGGAGCCTGCGCAGTGAAGTTGCACTTCGGAGCGTGCGTGCTGGTGTCGTGGGACCACGTCATTGTCAGGATCTCTGACCGGACGCCACCGCCCCCCGCGGCCTACATAAGAAGACCAGCGAGCCATCAACATTTTAGTGGGTATGTCGGCGGACCATCTGTCAACATCATGAAAAACCCCCTTGCGTTTTTTACGCAGATCCTAGTACTGGGAACGGCAGTACCAGCCGAAGCACCTTGCAGATTATCGCTAGTCACACCAAAGCCATCCACCGGAGCCTGCGTAATGAAGTTGCACTTCGGAGGGTGCGCGCTGTTGTCGTCGGACCATGTCACTACCAAGATCACTGACGGGACGCGACCGTCCCCCTCGGCCTACATAAGAAGACCAGCGAGCCATCAACACTTTAATGGGCATGCCGGATGGCCATTTGTCAACGTCAAGACAAACCCTCTTGCGTGTATCACGCAGATCCTACTATTGGAAACGGGAGTACCAGCCGAAGCACCTGACAGATTCTCGCACATAGTCACTTCATATCCAACCCCTGGAGCCTGCGCAGTGAAGTTGCACTTCGGAGCGTGCGTGCTGGTGTCGTGGGACCACGTCACTGCCAGGATCACTGACCGGACGCCACCGCCCCCCGCGGCCTACATAAGAAGACCAGCGAGCCATCAACCCTTTAGTGGGTATGTCGGCGGACCATCTGTCAACATCATGAAAAACCCCCTCGCGTTTTTCACGCAGATCCTACAACTGGGAACGGCAGTACCAGCCGATGCACCTGACAGATTTTCCCCCATAGTCACACCAAAGCCATCGCCTGGAGGCTGCGTCATGACAAACCCTCTTGCGTGTATCGCGCAGATCCTACTACTGGAAACGGCAGTACCAGCCGAAGCACCTGGCAGATTATCGCTAGTCACACCAAAGCCATCCACCGGAGCCTGCGTTATGAAGTTGCAGTACGGAGGGTGCGCGCTGTTTTCGTCGGACCATGTCACTGCCAGGATCACTGACGGGACGCGACCGTCCCCTTCGGCCTACATAGGAAGACCAGCGAGCCATCAACACTTTAATGGGCACGCCGGCTGCCCTATTGTCAACGTCATGACAAACCCTTTTGCGTGTATCACGCAGATCCTACTACTGGAAATGGCAGTACCAGCCGAAGCACCTGACCGATTCTCGCACATAGTCACTTCATATCCAACCCCTGGAGCCTGCGCAATGAAGTTGCACTTCGGAGCGTGCGCGTCGGTGTCGTGGGACCACGTCACTTCCAGGATCACTGACGCGACGCCACCGCCCCCCTCGGCCTGCATAAGAAGACCAACGAGCCATCAACACTTTAGTGGGCATGTCGGCTGACCATCTGTCAACATCATGACAAACCCCCTTTCGTTTTTCACGCAGATCTTACTATTGGGAACGGCAGTACCATCCGAAGCACCTGACAGATTCTCGCACCTTGTCACTCCATAGCCAACCCCCGGAGCCTGCGCAGTGAAGTTGCACTTCGGAGCGTGCGTGCTGGTATCGTGGGACCACGTCACTGTCAGGATCACTGACCGGACGCCACCGCCCCCCGCGGCCTACATAAGAAGACCAGCGAGCCATCAACCCTTTAGTGGGTATGTCGGCGGACCATCTGTCAACATCATGAAAAACCCCCATTGCGTTTTTTACGCAGATCCTACTACTGGGAACGGCAGTACCAGCCGAAGCACCTGGCAGATTATCGCTAGTCACACCAAAGCCATCCACCGGAGCCTGCGTAATGAAGTTGCACTTCGGAAGGTGCGCGCTGTTGTCGTCGGACCATGTCACTGCCAGGATCACTGACGGGACGCGACCGTCCCCCTCGGCCTACATAGGAAGACCAGCGAGCCATCAACACTTTAATGGGCACGCCGGCTGGCCATTTGTCAACGTCATGACAAACCCTTATGCGTGTATCACGCAGATCCTACTACTGGAAATGGCAGTACCAGCCGAAGCACCTGACAGATTCTCGCACATAGTCACTTCATATCCAACCCCTGGAGCCTGCGCCGTGAAGTTGCACTTCGGAGCGTGCGTGCTGGTGTCGTGGGACCACGTCACTGCCAGGATCACTGACGGGACGCCACCGCCCCCCTCGGCCTACATAAGAAGACCAGCGAGCCATCAACCCTTTAGTGGGTATGTCGGCGGACCATCTGTCAACATCATGAAAAACCCCCTCGCGTTTT
Source organism: Dermacentor variabilis (assembly GCF_050947875.1). Lineage (NCBI taxonomy): Eukaryota > Metazoa > Arthropoda > Arachnida > Ixodida > Ixodidae > Dermacentor > Dermacentor variabilis. The sequence goes on from NW_027460291.1 coordinate 3,133,761, forward strand.
TCACGCAGATCCTACAACTGGGAACGGCAGTACCAGCCGATGCACCTGACAGATTTTCCCCCATAGTCACACCAAAGCCATCCCCCGGAGGCTGCGTAGTGAAGTTGAACTTCGGAGCGTGCGCGCTGTTGTCGTCGCACCATGTCACTGCCAGGATCACTGACGGGACGCGACCATCTCCCTCGGCCTACATAAGAAGACCTGCGAGCCATCAACACTTAAATGGGCTTGCCGGATGGCCATTTGTCAACGTCATGACAAATCCTCTTGCGGGTATCACGCAGATCCTACTACTGGAAACGGCAGTACCAGCCGAAGCACCTGGCAGATTATCGCTAGTCACACCAAAGCCATCCACCGGAGCCTGCGTTATGAAGTTGCACTTCGGAGGGTGCGCGCTGTTTTCGTCGGACCATGTCACTGCCAGGATCACTGACGGGACGCGACCGTCCCCCTCGGCCTACATAGGAAGACCAGCGAGCCATCAACACTTTAATGGGCACGCCGGCTGGCCTATTGTCAACGTCATGACAAACCCTTTTGCGTGTATCACGCAGATCCTACTACTGGAAATGGCAGTACCAGCCGAAGCACCTGACAGATTCTCGCACATAGTCACTTCATATCCAACCCCTGGAGCCTGCGCAATGAAGTTGCACTTCGGAGCGTGCGCGCCGGTGTCGTGGGACCACGTCACTTCCAGGATCACTGACCGGACGCCACCGCCCCCCGCGGCCTACATAAGAAGACCAGCGAGCCATCAACATTTTAGTGGGTATGTCGGCGGACCATCTATCAACATCATGGCAAGCCCCCCTTCGTTTTTCACGCAGATCTTACTACTGGGAACGGCAGTACCAGCCGAAGCACCTGACAGATTCTCGCACCTAGTCACTCCATAGCCAACCCCCGGAGCCTGCGCAGTGAAGTTGCACTTCGGAGCGTGCGTGCTGGTGTCGTGGGACCACGTCTCTGTCAGGATCACTGACCGGACGCCACCGCCCCCCGCGGCCTACATAAGAAGACCAGCGAGCCATCAACATTTTAGTGGGTATGTCGGCGGACCATCTGTCAACATCATGAAAAACCCCCTTGCGTTTTTTACGCAGATCCTAGTACTGGGAACGGCAGTACCAGCCGAAGCACCAGGCAGATTATCGCTAGTCACACCAAAGCCATCCACCGGAGCCTGCGTAATGAAGTTGCACTTCGGAGGGTGCGCGCTGTTGTCGTCGGACCATGTCACTGCCAAGATCACTGACGGGACGCGACCGTCCCCCTCGGCCTACATAAGAAGACCAGCGAGCCATCAACACTTTAATGGGCATGCCGGATGGCCATTTGTCAACGTCATGACAAACCCTCTTGCGTGTATCACGCAGATCCTACTATTGGAAACGGCAGTACCAGCCGAAGCACCTGACAGATTCTCGCACATAGTCACTTCATATCCAACCCCTGGAGCCTGCGCAGTGAAGTTGCACTTCGGAGCGTGCGTGCTGGTGTCGTGGGACCACGTCACTGCCAGGATCACTGACCGGACGCCACCGCCCCCCGCGGCCTACATAAGAAGACCAGCGAGCCATCAACCCTTTTGTGGGTATGTCGGCGGACCATCTGTCAACATCATGAAAAACCCCCTCGCGTTTTTCACGCAGATCCTACAACTGGGAACGGCAGTACCAGCCGATGCACCTGACAGATTTTCCCCCATAGTCACACCAAAGCCATCGCCCGGAGGCTGCGTAGTGAAGTTGCATTTCGGAGCGTGCGCGCTGTTGTCGTCGCACCATGTCACCGCCAGGATCACTGACGGGACGCGACCATCCCCCTCGGCCTACATAAGAAGACCTGCGAGACATCAACACTTAAATGGGCATGCCGGCAGGCCATCTGTCAACGTCATGACAAACCCTCTTGCGTGTATCGCGCAGATCCTACTACTGGAAACGGCAGTACCAGCCGAAGCACCTGGCAGATTATCGCTAGTCACACCAAAGCCATCCAACGGAGCCTGCGTTATGAAGTTGCAGTTCGGAGGGTGCGCGCTGTTTTCGTCGGACCATGTCACTGCCAGGATCACTGAGGGGACGCGACCGTCCCCCTCGGCCTACATAGGAAGACCAGCGAGCCATCAACACTTTAATGGGCACGCCGGCTGCCCTATTGTCAACGTCATGACAAACCCTTTTGCGTGTATCACGCAGATCCTACTACTGGAAATGGCAGTACCAGCCGAAGCACCTGACCGATTCTCGCACATAGTCACTTCATATCCAACCCCTGGAGCCTGCGCAATGAAGTTGCACTTCGGAGCGTGCGCGCCGGTGTCGTGGGACCACGTCACTTCCAGGGTCACTGACGCGACGCCACCGCCCCCCTCGGCCTGCATAAGAAGACCAACGAGCCATCAACACTTTAGTGGGCATGTCGGCTGACCATCTGTCAACATCATGACAAACCCCCTTTCGTTTTTCACGCAGATCTTACTATTGGGAACGGCAGTACCATCCGAAGCACCTGACAGATTCTCGCACCTTGTCACTCCATAGCCAACCCCCGGAGCCTGCGCAGTGAAGTTGCACTTCGGAGCGTGCGTGCTGGTGTCGTGGGACCACGTCACTGTCAGGATCACTGACCGGACGCCACCGCCCCCCGCGGCCTACATAAGAAGACCAGCGAGCCATCAACCCTTTAGTGGGTATGTCGGCGGACCATCTGTCAACATCATGAAAAACCCCCATTGCGTTTTTTACGCAGATCCTACTACTGGGAACAGCAGTACCAGCCGAAGCACCTGGCAGATTATCGCTAGTCACACCAAAGCCATCCACCGGAGCCTGCGTAATGAAGTTGCACTTCGGAAGGTGCGCGCTGTTGTCGTCGGACCATGTCACTGCCAGGATCACTGACGGGACGCGACCGTCCCCCTCGGCCTACATAGGAAGACCAGCGAGCCATCAACACTTTAATGGGCACGCCGGCTGGCCATTTGTCAACGTCATGACAAACCCTTATGCGTGTATCACGCAGATCCTACTACTGGAAATGGCAGTACCAGCCGAAGCACCTGACAGATTCTCGCACATAGTCACTTCATATCCAACCCCTGGAGCCTGCGCCGTGAAGTTGCACTTCGGAGCGTGCGTGCTGGTGTCGTGGGACCACGTCACTGCCAGGATCACTGACGGGACGCCACCGCCCCCCTCGGCCTACATAAGAAGACCAGCGAGCCATCAACCCTTTAGTGGGTATGTCGGCGGACCATCTGTCAACATCATGAAAAACCCCCTCGCGTTTTTCACGCAGATCCTACTACTGGAAACGGCAGTACCAGCCGAAGCACCTGGCAGATTATCGCTAGTCACACCAAAGCCATCCACCGGAGCCTGCGTTATGAAGTTGCACTTCGGAGGGTGCGCGCTGTTTTCGTCGGACCATGTCACTGCCAGGATCACTGACGGGACGCGACCGTCCCCCTCGGCCTACATAGGAAGACCAGCGAGCCATCAACACTTTAATGGGCACGCCGGCTGGCCTATTGTCAACGTCATGACAAACCCTTTTGCGTGTATCACGCAGATCCTACTACTGGAAATGGCAGTACCAGCCGAAGCACCTGACAGATTCTCGCACATAGTCACTTCATATCCAACCCCTGGAGAACCCGCCGTGGTTGCTCAGTGGCTATGGTGTTGGGCTGCTGAGCACGAGGTCGCGGGATCGAATCCCGGCCACGGCGGCCGCATTTCGATGGGGGCGAAATGCGAAAACACCCGTGTGCTTACATTTAGGTGCACGATAAAGAACCCCAGGTGGTCAAAATTTCCGGAGCCCTCCACTACGGCGTGCCTCATAATCAGAAAGTGGTTTTGGCACGTAAAACCCCAAATATCATTATTATTAACCCCTGGAGCCTGCGCAATGAAGTTGCACTTCGGAGCGTGCGCGCCGGTGTCGTGGGACCACGTCACTTCCAGGATCACTGACGGGACGCCACCGCCCCCCTCGGCCTGCATAGAAGACCAACGAGCCATCAACACTTTAATGGGCATGTCGGCTGACCATCTATCAACATCATGGCAAGCCCCCCTTCGTTTTTCACGCAGATCTTACTACTGGGAACGGCAGTACCAGCCGAAGCACCTGACAGATTCTCGCACCTAGTCACTCCATAGCCAACCCCCGGAGCCTGCGCAGTGAAGTTGCACTTCGGAGCGTGCGTGCTGGTGTCGTGGGACCACGTCACTGTCAGGATCACTGACCGGACGCCACCGCCCCCCGCGGCCTACATAAGAAGACCAGCGAGCCATCAACATTTTAGTGGGTATGTCGGCGGACCATCTGTCAACATCATGAAAAACCCCCTTGCGTTTTTTACGCAGATCCTAGTACTGGGAACGGCAGTACCAGCCGAAGCACCAGGCAGATTATCGCTAGTCACACCAAAGCCATCCACCGGAGCCTGCGTAATGAAGTTGCACTTCGGAGGGTGCGCGCTGTTGTCGTCGGACCATGTCACTGCCAAGATCACTGACGGGACGCGACCGTCCCCCTCGGCCTACATAAGAAGACCAGCGAGCCATCAACACTTTAATGGGCATGCCGGATGGCCATTTGTCAACGTCATGACAAACCCTCTTGCGTGTATCACGCAGATCCTACTATTGGAAACGGCAGTACCAGCCGAAGCACCTGACAGATTCTCGCACATAGTCACTTCATATCCAACCCCTGGAGCCTGCGCAGTGAAGTTGCACTTCGGAGCGTGCGTGCTGGTGTCGTGGGACCACGTCACTGCCAGGATCACTGACCGGACGCCACCGCCCCCCGCGGCCTACATAAGAAGACCAGCGAGCCATCAACCCTTTTGTGGGTATGTCGGCGGACCATCTGTCAACATCATGAAAAACCCCCTCGCGTTTTTCACGCAGATCCTACAACTGGGAACGGCAGTACCAGCCGATGCACCTGACAGATTTTCCCCCATAGTCACACCAAAGCCATCGCCCGGAGGCTGCGTAGTGAAGTTGCATTTCGGAGCGTGCGCGCTGTTGTCGTCGCACCATGTCACCGCCAGGATCACTGACGGGACGCGACCATCCCCCTCGGCCTACATAAGAAGACCTGCGAGACATCAACACTTAAATGGGCATGCCGGCAGGCCATCTGTCAACGTCATGACAAACCCTCTTGCGTGTATCGCGCAGATTCTACTACTGGAAACGGCAGTACCAGCCGAAGCACCTGGCAGATTATCGCTAGTCACACCAAAGCCATCCAACGGAGCCTGCGTTATGAAGTTGCAGTTCGGAGGGTGCGCGCTGTTTTCGTCGGACCATGTCACTGCCAGGATCACTGAGGGGACGCGACCGTCCCCCTCGGCCTACATAGGAAGACCAGCGAGCCATCAACACTTTAATGGGCACGCCGGCTGGCCTATTGTCAACGTCATGACAAACCCTTTTGCGTGTATCACGCAGATCCTACTACTGGAAATGGCAGTACCAGCCGAAGCACCTGACAGATTCTCGCACATAGTCACGTCATATCCAACCCCTGGAGCCTGCGCAATGAAGTTGCACTTCGGAGCGTGCGCGCCGGTGTCGTGGGACCACGTCACTTCCAGGATCACTGACGGGACGCCACCGCCCCCCTCGGCCTGCATAAGAAGACCAACGAGCCATCAACACTTTAGTGGGCATGTCGGCTGACCATCTGTCAACATCATGGCAAGCCCCCCTTCGTTTTTCACGCAGATCTTACTACTGGGAACGGCAGTACCAGCCGAAGCACCTGACAGATTCTCGCACCTAGTCACTCCATAGCCAACCCCCGGAGCCTGCGCAGTGAAGTTGCACTTCGGAGCGTGCGTGGTGGTGTCGTGGGACCACGTCACTGTCAGGATCACTGACCGGACGCCACCGCCCCCCGCGGCCTACATAAGAAGACCAGCGAGCCATCAACATTTTAGTGGGTATGTCGGCGGACCATCTGTCAACATCATGAAAAACCCCCTTGCGTTTTTTACGCAGATCCTAGTACTGGGAACGGCAGTACCAGCCGAAGCACCTGGCAGAGTATCGCTAGTCACACCAAAGCCATCCACCGGAGCCTGCGTAATGAAGTTGCACTTCGGAGGGTGCGCGCTGTTGTTGTCGGACCATGTCACTGCCAAGATCACTGACGGGACGCGACCCTCCCCCTCGGCCTACATAAGAAGACCAGCGAGCCATCAACACTTTAATGGGCATGCCGGATGGCCATTTGTCAACGTCATGACAAACCCTCTTGCGTGTATCACGCAGATCCTACTACTGGAAACGGCAGTACCAGCCGAAGCACCTGACAGATTCTCGCACATAGTCACTCCATAGCCAACACCCGGAGCCTGCGCAGTGAAGTTGCACTTCGGAGCGTGCGTGCTGGTGTCGTGGGACCACGTCACTGCCAGGATCACTGACCGGACGCCACCGCCCCCCGCGGCCTACATAAGAAGACCAGCGAGCCATCAACCCTTTAGTGGGTATGTCGGCGGACCATCTGTCAACATCATGAAAAACCCCCTCGCGTTTTCACGCAGATCCTACAACTGGGAACGGCAGTACCAGCCGATGCACCTGACAGATTTTCCCCCATAGTCACACCAAAGCCATCGCCCGGAGGCTGCGTAGTGAAGTTGCACTTCGGAGCGTGCGCGCTGTTGTCGTCGCACCATGTCACTGCCAGGATCACTGACGGGACGCGACCATCCCCCTCGGCCTACATAAGAAGACCTGCGAGCCATCAACACTTAAATGGGCATGCCGGCAGGCCATCTGTCAACGTCATGACAAACCCTCTTGCGTGTATCGCGCAGATCCTACTATTGGAAACGGCAGTACCAGCCGAAGCACCTGGCAGATTATCGCTAGTCACACCAAAGCCATCCACCGGAGCCTGCGTTATGAAGTTGCACTTCGGAGGGTGCACGCTGTTGTCGTCGGACCATGTCACTGCCAGGATCACTGACGGGACGCGACCGTCCCCCTCGGCCTACATAGGAAGACCAGCGAGCCATCAACACTTTAATGGGCACGCCGGCTGGCCATTTGTCAACGTCATGACAAACCCTTTTGCGTGTATCACGCAGATCCTACTACTGGAAATGGCAGTACCAGCCGAAGCACCTGACAGATTCTCGCACCTAGTCACTCCATAGCCAACCCCCAGAGCCTGCGCAGTGAAGTTGCACTTCGGAGCGTGCGTGCTGGTGTCGTGGGACCACGTCACTGTCAGGATCACTGACCGGACGCCACCGCCCCCCGCGGCCTACATTAGAAGACCAGCGAGCCATCAACATTTTAGTGGGTATGTCGGCGGACCATCTGTCAACATCATGAAAAACCCCCTTGCGTTTTTACGCAGATCCTACTACTGGCAACGGCAGTACCAGCCGAAGCACCAGGCAGATTATCGCTAGTCACACCAAAGCCATCCACTGGAGCCTGCGTAATGAAGTTGTACTTCGGAGGGTGCGCGCTGTTGTCGTCGGACCATGTCACTGCCAAGATCACTGACGGGACGCGACCGTCCCCCTCGGCCTACATAAGAAGACCAGCGAGCCATCAACACTTTAATGGGCATGCCGGATGGCCATTTCTCAACGTCATGACAAACCCTCTTGCGTGTATCACGCAGATCCTACTACTGGAAACGGCAGTAGCAGCCGAAGCACCTGACAGATTCTCGCACATAGTCACTCCATAGCCATCCCCCGGAGCCTGTGCAGTGAAGTTGCACTTCGGAGCGTGCGTGCTGGTGTCGTGGGACCACGTCACTGTCAGGATCACTGACCGGACGCCACCTCCCCCCGCCGCCTACATAAGAAGACCAGCGAGCCATCAACCCTTTAGTGGGTATGTTGGCGGACCATCTGTCAACATCATGAAAAACCCCCTCGCGTTTTTCACGCAGATCCTACAACTGGGAACGGCAGTACCAGCCGATGCACCTGACAGATTCTCCCCCATAGTCACACCAAAGCCATCCCCCGGAGGCTGCGTAGTGAAGTTGCACTTCGGAGCGTGCGCGCTGTTGTCGTCGCACCATGTCACTGCCAGGATCACTGACGGGACGCGACCGTCCCCCTCGGCCAACATAAGAAGACCTGCGAGCCATCAACACTTAAATGGGCATGCCGGCTGGGGATCTGTCAACGTCATGACAAACCCTCTTGCGTGTATCACGCAGATCCTACTACTGGAAACGGCACTACCAGCCGAAGCACCTGGCAGATTATCGCTAGTCACACCAAAGCCATCCACCGGAGCCTGCGTTATGAAGTTGCAGTTCGGAGGGTGCGCGCTGTTTTCGTCGGACCATGTCACTGCCAAGATCACTGAGGGGACGCGACCGTCCCCCTCGGCCTACATAGGAAGACCAGCGAGCCATCAACACTTTAATGGGCACGCCGGCTGGCCTATTGTCAACGTCATGACAAACCCTTTTGCGTGTATCACGCAGATCCTACTACTGGAAATGGCAGTACCAGCCGAAGCACCTGACAGATTCTCGCACATAGTCACGTCATATGCAACCCCTGGAGCCTGCGCAATGAAGTTGCACTTCGGAGCGTGCGCGCCGGTGTCGTGGGACCACGTCACTTCCAGGATCACTGACGCGACGCCACCGCCACCCTCGGCCTGCATAAGAAGACCAACGAGCCATCAACACTTTAGTGGGCATGTCGGCTGACCATCTGTCAACATCATGGCAAGCCCCCCTTCGTTTTTCACGCAGATCTTACTACTGGGAACGGCAGTACCAGCCGAAGCACCTGACAGATTCTCGCACCTAGTCACTCCATAGCCAACCCCCGGAGCCTGCGCAGTGAAGTTGCACTTCGGAGCGTGCGTGCTGGTGTCGTGGGACCACGTCACTGTCAGGATCACTGACCGGACGCGACCATCCCCCTCGGCCTACATAAGAAGACCTGCGAGCCATCAACACTTAAATGGGCATGCCGGCAGGCCATCTGTCAACGTCATGACAAACCCTCTTGCGTGTATCGCGCAGATCCTACTATTGGAAACGGCAGTACCAGCCGAAGCACCTGGCAGATTATCGCTAGTCACACCAAAGCCATCCACCGGAGCCTGCGTTATGAAGTTGCACTTCGGAGGGTGCGCGCTGTTGTCGTCGGACCATGTCACTGCCAGGATCACTGACGGGACGCGACCGTCCCCCTCGGCCTACATAGGAAGACCAGCGAGCCATCAACACTTTAATGGGCACTCCGGCTGGCCATTTGTCAACATCATGACAAACCCCCTTTCGTTTTTCACGCAGATCTTACTACTGGGAACGGCAGTACCAGCCGAAGCACCTGACAGATTCTCGCACCTAGTCACTTCATAGCCAACCCCCAGAGCCTGCGCAGTGAAGTTGCACTTCGGAGCGTGCGTGCTGGTGTCGTGGGACCACGTCACTGTCAGGATCACTGACCGGACGCCACCGCCCCCCGCGGCCAACATTAGAAGACCAGCGAGCCCTCAACATTTTAGTGGGTATGTCGGCGGACCATCTGTCAACATCATGAAAAACCCCCTTGCGTTTTTTACGCATATCCTACTACTGGCAACGGCAGTACCAGCCGAAGCACCTGGCAGATTATCGCTAGTAACACCAAAGCCATCCACCGGAGCCTGCGTAATAAAGTTGTACTTCGGAGGGTGCGCGCTGTTGTTGTCGGACCATGTCACTGCCAAGATCACTGACGGGACGCGACCGTCCCCCTCGGCATACATAAGAAGACCAGCGAGCCATCAACACTTTAATGGGCATGCCGGATGGCCATTTGTCAACGTCATGACAAACCCTCTTGCGTGTATCACGCAGATCCTACTACTGGAAACGGCAGTACCAGCCGAAGCACCTGACAGATTCTCGCACATAGTCACTCCATAGCCAACCCCCGGAGCCTGCACAGTGAAGTTGCACTTCGGAGCGTGCGTGCTGGTGTCGTGGGACCACGTCACTGTCAGGATCACTGACCGGACGCCACCGCCCCCCGCGGCCTACATAAGAAGACCAGCGAGCCATCAACCCTTTAGTGGGTATGTCGGCGGACCATCGGTCAACATCATGAAAAACCCCCTCGCGTTTTTCACGCAGATCCTACAACTGGGAACGGCAGTACCAGCCGATGCACCTGATAGATTTTCCCCCATAGTCACACCAAAGCCATCGCCCGGAGGCTGCGTAGTGAAGTTGCACTTCGAGCGTGCGCGCTGTTGTCGTCGCACCATGTCACTGCCAGGATCACTGACGGGACGCGACCGTCCCCCTCGGCCTACATAAGAAGACCTGCGAGCCATCAACACTTAAATGGGCATGCCGGCAGGCCATCTGTCAACGTCATGACAAACCCTCTTGCGTGTATCGCGCAGATCCTACTACTGGAAACGGCAGTACCAGCCGAAGCACCTGGCAGATTATCGCTAGTCACACCAAAGCCATCCACCGGAGCCTGCGTTATGAAGTTGCACTTCGGAGGGTGCGCGCGGTTGTCGTCGGACCATGTCACTGCCAGGATCACTGACGGGACGCGACCGTCCCCCTCGGCCTACGTAGGAAGACCAGCGAGCCATCAACACTTTAATGGGCACGCCGGCTGGCCATTTGTCAACGTCATGACAAACCCTTTTGCGTGTATCACGCAGATCCTACTACTGGAAATGGCAGTACCAGCCGAAGCACCTGACAGATTCTCGCACCTAGTCACTCCATAGCCAACCCCCGGAGCCTGCGCAGTGAAGTTTCACTTCGGAGCGTGCGTGCTGGTGTCGTGGGACCACGCCATTGTCAGGATCACTAACCGGACGCCACCGCCCCCCGCGGCCTACATTAGAAGACCAGCGAGCCCTCAACATTTTAGTGGGTATGTCGGCGGACCATCTGTCAACATCATGAAAAACCCCCTTGCGTTTTTTACGCATATCCTACTACTGGCAACGGCAGTACCAGCCGAAGCACCTGGCAGATTATCGCTAGTAACACCAAAGCCATCCACCGGAGCCTGCGTAATAAAGTTGTACTTCGGAGGGTGCGCGCTGTTGTTGTCGGACCATGTCACTGCCAAGATCACTGACGGGACGCGACCGTCCCCCTCGGCATACATAAGAAGACCAGCGAGCCATCAACACTTTAATGGGCATGCCGGATGGCCATTTGTCAACGTCATGACAAACCCTCTTGCGTGTATCACGCAGATCCTACTACTGGAAACGGCAGTACCAGCCGAAGCACCTGACAGATTCTCGCACATAGTCACTCCATAGCCAACCCCCGGAGCCTGCACAGTGAAGTTGCACTTCGGAGCGTGCGTGCTGGTGTCGTGGGACCACGTCACTGTCAGGATCACTGACCGGACGCCACCGCCCCCCGCGGCCTACATAAGAAGACCAGCGAGCCATCAACCCTTTAGTGGGTATGTCGGCGGACCATCTGTCAACATCATGAAAAACCCCCTCGCGTTTTTCACGCAGATCCTACAACTGGGAACGGCAGTACCAGCCGATGCACCTGATAGATTTTCCCCCATAGTCACACCAAAGCCATCGACCGGAGGCTGCGTAGTGAAGTTGCACTTCGGAGCGTGCGCGCTGTTGTCGTCGCACCATGTCACTGCCAGGATCACTGACGGGACGCGACAGTCCCCCTCGGCCAACATAAGAAGACCTGCGAGCCATCAACACTTAAATGGGCATGCCGGCTGGCCATCTGTCAACGTCATGACAAACCCTCTTGCGTGTATCACGCAGATCCTACTACTGGAAACGGCACTACCAGCCGAAGCCCCTGGCAGATTATTGCTAGTCACACCAAAGCCATCCACCGGAGCCTGCGTTATGAAGTTGCACTTCGGAGGGTGCGCGCTGTTGTCGTCGGACCATGTCACTGCCAGGATCACTGGCGGGACGCGACCGTCCCCCTCGGCCTACATAGGAAGACCAGCGAGCCATCAACACTTTAATGGGCACTCCGGCTGGCCATTTGTCAACATCATGACAAACCCCCTTTCGTTTTTCACGCAGATCTTACTACTGGGAACGGCAGTACCAGCCGAAGCACCTGACAGATTCTCGCACCTAGTCACTCCATAGCCAACCCCCAGAGCCTGCGCAGTGAAGTTGCACTTCGGAGCGTGCGTGCTGGTGTCGTGGGACCACGTCACTGTCAGGATCACTGACCGGACGCCACCGCCCCCCGCGGCCTACATTAGAAGACCAGCGAGCCCTCAACATTTTAGTGGGTATGTCGGCGGACCATCTGTCAACATCATGAAAAACCCCCTTGCGTTTTTTACGCATATCCTACTACTGGCAACGGCAGTACCAGCCGAAGCACCTGGCAGATTATCGCTAGTAACACCAAAGCCATCCACCGGAGCCTGCGTAATAAAGTTGTACTTCGGAGGGTGCGCGCTGTTGTTGTCGGACCATGTCACTGCCAAGATCACTGACGGGACGCGACCGTCCCCCTCGGCATACATAAGAAGACCAGCGAGCCATCAACACTTTAATGGGCATGCCGGATGGCCATTTGTCAACGTCATGACAAACCCTCTTGCGTGTATCACGCAGATCCTACTACTGGAAACGGCAGTACCAGCCGAAGCACCTGACAGATTCTCGCACATAGTCACTCCATAGCCAACCCCCGGAGCCTGCACAGTGAAGTTGCACTTCGGAGCGTGCGTGCTGGTGTCGTGGGACCACGTCACTGTCAGGATCACTGACCGGACGCCACCGCCCCCCGCGGCCTACATAAGAAGACCAGCGAGCCATCAACCCTTTAGTGGGTATGTCGGCGGACCATCTGTCAACATCATGAAAAACCCCCTCGCGTTTTTCACGCAGATCCTACAACTGGGAACGGCAGTACCAGCCGATGCACCTGATAGATTTTCCCCCATAGTCACACCAAAGCCATCGCCCGGAGGCTGCGTAGTGAAGTTGCACTTCGGAGCGTGCGCGCTGTTGTCGTCGCACCATGTTACTGCCAGGATCACTGACGGGACGCGACCGTCCCCCTCGGCCTACATAAGAAGACCTGCGAGCCATCAACACTTAAATGGGCATGCCGGCAGGCCATCTGTCAACGTCATGACAAACCCTCTTGCGTGTATCGCGCAGATCCTACTACTGGAAACGGCAGTACCAGCCGAAGCACCTGGCAGATTATCGCTAGTCACACCAAAGCCATCCACCGGAGCCTGCGTTATGAAGTTGCACATCGGAGGGTGCGCGCTGTTGTCGTCGGACCATGTCACTGCCAGGATCACTGACGGGACGCGACCGTCCCCCTCGGCCTACGTAGGAAGACCAGCGAGCCATCAACACTTTAATGGGCACGCCGGCTGGCCATTTGTCAACGTCATGACAAACCCTTTTGCGTGTATCACGCAGATCCTACTACTGGAAATGGCAGTACCAGCCGAAGCACCTGACAGATTCTCGCACCTAGTCACTCCATAGCCAACCCCCGGAGCCTGCGCAGTGAAGTTTCACTTCGGAGCGTGCGTGCTGGTGTCGTGGGACCACGCCATTGTCAGGATCACTAACCGGACGCCACCGCCCCCCGCGGCCTACATAAGAAGACCAGCGAGCCATCAACATTTTAGTGGGTATGTCGGCGGACCATCTGTCAACATCATGAAAAACGCCCTTGCGTTTTTTACGCAGATCCTACTACTGGGAACGGCAGTACCAGCCGAAGCACCTGGCAGATTATCGCAAGTGACACCAAAGCCATCCACCGGAGCCTGCGTAATGAAGTTGCACTTCGGAGGGTGCGCGCTCTTGTCGTCGGACCATGTCACTGCCAAGATCACTGACGGGACGCGATCGTCCCCCTCGGCCTACATAAGAAGACCAGCGAGCCATCAACAATTTAATGGGCATGCCGGATGGCCATTTGTCAACGTCATGACAAACCCTCTTGCGTGCATCACGCAGATCCTACTACTGGAAACGGCAGTAGCAGCCGAAGCACCTGACAGATTCTCGCACATAGTCACTCCATAGCCAACCCCCGGAGCCTGCGCAGTGAAGTTGTACTTCGGAGCGTGCGTGCTGGTGTCGTGGGACCACGTCACTGTCAGGATCACTGACCGGACGCCACCGCCCCCGGCGGCCTACATAAGAAGACCAGCGAGCCATCAACCCCTTAGTGGGTATGTCGGCGGACCATCTGTCAACATCATGAAATACCCCCTCGCGTTTTTCACGCAGATCCTACAACTGGGAAATGCAGTACCAGCCGATGCACCTGACAGATTTTCCCCGATAGTCACACCAAAGCCATCCCCCGGAGGCTGCGTAGTGAAGTTGCACTTCGGAGCGTGCGCGCTGTTGTCGTCGCACCATGTCACTGCCAGGATCACTGACGGGACGCGACCATCCCCCTCGGCCTACATAAGAAGACCTGCGAGCCATCAACACTTAAATGGGCATGCCGGCAGGCCATCTGTCAACGTCATGACAAACCCTCTTGCGTGTATCGCGCAGATCCTACTACTGGAAACGGCAGTACCAGCCGAAGCACCTCGCAGATTATCGCTAGTCACACCAAAGCCTTCCACCGGAGCCTGCGTTATGAAGTTGCACTTCGGAGGTGCGCGCTGTTGTCGTCGGACCATGTCACTGCCAGGATCACTGACGGGACGCGACCGTCCCCCTCGGCCTACATAGGAAGACCAGCGAGCCATCAACACTTTAATGGGCACGCCGGCTGGCCATTTGTCAACGTCATGACAAATCCTTTTGCGTGTATCACGCAGATCCTACTACTGGAAATGGCAGTACCAGCCGAAGCACCTGACAGATTCTCGCACATAGTCACTTCATATCCAACCCCTGGAGCCTGTGCAATGAAGTTGCACTTCGGACCGTGCGCACTGGTGTCGTGGGACCACGTCACTTCCAGGATCACTGACGGGACGCCACCGCCCCCCTCGGCCTGCATAAGAAGACCAACGAGCCATCAACACTTTAGTGGGCATGTCGGCTGACCATCTGTCAACATGATGACAAACCCCCTTGCGTTTTTCACGCAGATCTTACTACTGGGAACGGCAGTACCAGCCGAAGCACCTGACAGATTATCACACCAAAGCCATCCCCCGGAGCCTGCGCGATGAAGTTGCACTTCGGAGTGTGCGCGCTGGTGTCGTCGGACCACTTCACTGCCAGGATCACTGGCGGGTCGGCACCACCCCCCTTGGCCTACATAACCAGACCAGCGAGCCATCAAGACTTTTGTGGGTATGTGGGCTGGCCATCTGTCAACGTCATCACAAGCCCCCTTGCGTTTTTCACGCAGATCCTACTAATGGGAAAGGCAGTACCAGCCGAAGCATGGTATCCAGCGTTTCTGGACACAAGGGTTTAGCTCGCGTGAGTGCCACCACGTGGAGCACTGACCTTACACTTTTCAAACGTACCGCGGTTACACGTGATGACGTCAACCAAAAAAAATAAAAATATAAAAGCTATCCCTGCGCCTTGAACTTCGCCACAATGCTCGTCCCGCCATTTTTATCAGTGTTCTTGATAAAGCGTATTCGCTCGTCGCCTGGAAATTACTCGTCATCCTAAGTACTTTTAGTCGCGACGAGCAATGATTGATTCTGGGCTTTTGATGCGGTTCTCTTTTTCTTCTTGTTTTTTTCTTACCCTTTTCTTTTTGTTTTTTTCATTCTACGGAGTAAAGAAGCTAGCCTAACCGTCAGAAGCACTTCGGGGCAGCCTTTCTTCAGTCGGCACACATTGTTAACGCCAGACCATCGCACAGCGTCTACTAGAGACACCGTCGTGTACGGATTTTGATTTTGCCCTATCGAATTCGTTAAGGCGCACACAATTATTTCACTAGCGACTTTTCAATGCGCACTCATGGGCTACCGCCGCAGCAGCAAATCTAGATGTGCTTAAGTATTAAGACATATATATGGATATGTGGGTTTTTCACCTTGACACAAAACTCACGACACAAGAGTTGAGCAAACTGTCCCTGTGTCGTTGAAGGGTGTGAGACCGGGTTTGTTGGTATTCCATGCTAACGTGACTAGCGCAAGAGTGGACACGGGACACTAAAAGGCGACCAGGATAAGCGCAAACTTCCATCTGGGCGCTTGTCCTTGTTGCGTCTTTAGTGTCCCCTGTCTCTTGCGCTAGTCACTTCCGTCTGTGTCGTCGTCCGTTAGTATGCTATGGCCGAAGCAGCTCGCAATATTACGTCACATTTACTGGCCATCAGGCCAGGTACACCCTTAGGTACCACATATACAGTACTTGCAGTTAGTTTCCAAAGTCGTCTCCTATGGTGGTTATCCACGTGCGTGAAGCAATAACGCTATTTAAAATTATAGTGCAGTAATATATGCGGGATTTGTATGTTCTCCACATTCTCTACCATGTTGCCGTTCCGCTTTATTATATAGCCGCAATGTAGACTTGCAGCTATCGAACGCCATAAATGCTATCCACATACTCAAAGCCCTCGCGCACAACTCCTGACGCTTAATTGTAGTCAAGAATTGTGCGAATGCCCAGGACATCCTTAACGAATGTTGCATAACACATTATGAGGTTTTACTTGCGAAAACCACGATTTCATTATGAGGCACGCCGTAGTGGAGGAGTCGGGAATAATTTAGACCACTTGGGATTTTTTAACGTGCGCCTAACCCTAAGTACGGGGGTTTTCGCATTTCACACCCATTTAAATACGGCTACAGTGGTTGGGATTCGATCCCGGGACCTCGTGATTAGCAGCTGAACCCAATAATATCTAAGCAACTACGGAAGGGA
This sequence comes from Dermacentor variabilis, assembly GCF_050947875.1. NCBI lineage: Eukaryota > Metazoa > Arthropoda > Arachnida > Ixodida > Ixodidae > Dermacentor > Dermacentor variabilis. The sequence continues at coordinate 3,150,617 of NW_027460291.1, forward strand.
AGGAATGTTGGCAGTAGGAGGAAGGTGACAGCCGGCAAGTTAGATAATTTGTTCCCATCCTCATTGCGCGAGAATCGGTGCCATCTGTCGAAGAATGACACCGTAGAATTCATGTGATGGAGTCCGCATCCAATATTTCAGACCCCAATCATACTGTAACTACTGACGACCAGGCATCACGCTATTACGTCCAGTCGCTTGACAGCTGCCGAGCGCCGGCGTCGGGCACAGGATCTACTTGACCTGTGTTCAACACTTGCCGACATTCTCACTTTATTTCGTACCATTGCGTTTCGGCTGAACTGCTTCATCAGCCATTTTATTTGCGCCAAAATTAGGCCACCCTGTCGACGTTAGAGATTCTTATTTTTAAGTCATATTTTATATTTAGGCCAATGCTGTCCTAAAATTTCCAGAGGTTTCACCTTTCCTAAAATGCCCGCATTTTTGTCGGCCTCTGTTCATATTTTGGAGGATTTTTAATAGATGTGGAAACCATTGCGTGGCCTCCTGATCACGTGCTCAGAAAGTCATTTTATATCACTGCCGTCTTGTGCAAGCTTCTGCCTACTTGCTGTTCATCAACCTCCTGATTTCCCTGCCAACTGTATCCCATTTCGACGACTCCAATTCCATGGAAGTTGGCAACGATATAATGTCCATGGAATTAAAGCCATTTAAATCAATTCTACGGTGGATACGACACACGCTTTTGCTCACTCTGAATGGAAATATTGAATTAATGAGCGCCATTCTCGAGCATATAAATTGACAGTAAAAAAATTAGGCGGGTCCCATGTATGTGCGAATCGATGTAAACAAAGATTTCTGTGTTTGTTGGCATTGTCATACATAATCTCCACAGAGTAGACAGGCACTCTCTAATGAAATGCTGTAAATGTTTGCCTGATTACGCCTGCCATTGTGATGCAAATAAAGGGAACTTTAACTCATTTTCTCTGAAATAAACGCTGAATGAAATGCTGACGTCATCCTAAACAAGATGAGCAAGCGCCGTAGTGCTCGATCTTATGATGTCCCTATTCGAAATCTTATAATCGTGATTTTTTTTGGGGGGGGGGGGGACGATGTGCTCTTGAACCCTAGAAATGTCCCTCGGACGTCTCTGAAGTGCTCGTTTTTATTCTCAAGTACTCAATGAAAACTCTCAGCGCTGCAACTTCATGATGTCCTGGTGAACGGCCACCTTGGCGTGTCGCGCAAGTAATTCCACGCTGATTCATTTGGGTTGACATATACTATTTTGTGCGTCACACTTCGCCACACTTTCAATAGATTAGGCACCAAAAGTGACAGCGCACAAGATGAAATACAGACAGGACAAGGCGCTACTTGCAACTGTTTTTTTGAAATGACAGGTGGCTGATTATATAGCCATGAGGAGAGGAGAACGAAAAAAGAGGGACACTGAATATGTGAATGTGAACGTGCGAGAACTCTGAAGATAAAGGGAATCACGCTTAATCTAAATATAAAACTTATCTAAAAACATGCCTTCATTCGTGTATATATTCAAAGACGGGGTACTGACACAGTTGTCCCCTCTTTTCTTAATCTCGTTGGCCTCCAACAATTGAAGCGCAACAGAATCTTTACTTTTATACACGATTGTCGTATCATGAAGCCTCGCTTCACATACCCGTTCATCCTCATTTCCGCAGGCCTTGCAACGAAGCGGCAAGTTAGAACCATATACATTTTGCAATGAAAGCTTATGCTCCCGCAGGCGTTTATTAATACATCGGCCAGTTTGGCTGATATACTCTTTTCCACACTTCATTGGAAAGAGGTATACTACCCCTTCTTCACACTTAACAAAAGGGTTCATATGTTTAATAGAACACCCTACTTTTTTAGAGTCATCCGGACCAATCAGACGGCACAAAGTAGCAAGCTTTCGCGGCGCGGAAAAAACCACAGGAATTTTCATCTTTCAAGCTATGCCAGAGATCTAAAAGGGCGGCCAACTCACTACGTCCCTTTCCTCTGTTTACTTCCGCAAAGTGTGTGTTTATCGCTGTGGTTACCAAATACGCCCAGCGGTATGCTACCACTCAAGCCTTTCTGGCAGCTGAGCAACTGAAGTCGCAGGCTTTATTCAACATGGCGTCGACGTTCAATATGGCTATCCTCAATTACTTTTCGCGGACTTCGCTCACCGCTTTTTCTCCAGTGTCATCTCTTACACTACTCATTCCTGCTAGACACAACACAAACACACGACGACCTTAATGAAGTATCAATTACACGCTAGTTGACATGCTGTCGATGTATATTTCCGCTGACCGGGATTGGAGCGTGGTCCTGTCTATGGTGACATTATCTGTCTACAGCCACGCTCATCAACACCGCTCGTTACTCATCACGCTTTTTTTGTCGACAAGTACATAGTGTATTTCCTCTGAATGTGCTTTCGGCTTTAGGTGTGACCTTGCACGTCCGCTTATTCTTTTACGTTGACGGCGACCGTTGTCGTCAGGCTGCCGCCTCATTCTGAGCTTCACAGTAACCAGAGAGCACAGAAAGCTGTCTTCAGAAACAAACCACCGGGATTCGAGCCCATCTCCCAAATGCACCATCTTGCATTTGGGAGATAGGCACGCTAACCAATACGCAACCACCTGCCTCCACCAATTTCTGTTTATCTGCCTTCCCACTTCAAGATTTTGCCGCAGACGCAGCCACAACGAATGCAGAAACGAAAAAGAACTAAATTTGCTTGAGCCGCCAGCTGACACATGACCTTAACTTTCACAGGTTATTCTCATTGGAGCGCATGTAGGCTTGCGGCTGCGTGCAGACTGTGGGTCGCCTTAGCTTTATTGTCAATTTACTTTCACCGACTCTTTTCAGCTAGAACTGAAATGCCGGACGAAAATGAGACCTACAGTTGAATATTTTTTCTTGTTTTCTAGGTTTAAACCAAAAACGCTCATTTACACAAATAGGGATTTTTTAATGAAATGGCATAATGATACTATATTTCGAGGTCATGTCGTCGTGTCAATACGGGCCGGCACCGCGCATCGACGAAAGGGCATCACAGTGCCGATGCACGCGGCGGGTTACTAAATGAATAAAACAGGAACGAGTGTTTTTCAGTTCTCGCAACATTTTGTACATAGAACACAAGGAACCCACCACCATGACATATTATTTTTGACAACAGCGACACACAATGGCGGACTGATATACTTCCTAAAGGGGTGTCATTTTATTTTTTCATCGCAGAACAGCAAGCACAGGTTGCGTAGCGCGTCGCGCTCCCTCTTCTCTAACAATGTGGCCCCCGGCGGCTTCACGTGCTCCCGTAGGTGGCGGATTGGACAGTCAGTCCAAAAGTTTAAATACACAACCTCTTTGCCTAGAAACGACGGCATGATTGTTAACATAATGTTGACTTGGATATGTTAGGCACGAGGCCCACGATCCTGCTTTCTAACGCGTTCTTATGTTAGCGTTCGCGCCTCTGTCTTGAAGGGACGCGCACCGTAACTTGCTGCAATGGTGCTTCCGTTGAGCTCATGTAAGGCGAAAAACGCGGTTCTAAAATGTCTGTTCACTAACTTATGCAGTAAATCCATGTTCATAGTATTCGCGCAATGTAGTAGTAGTATAGTAAGAGTCACGAGTATGGCATCCGTAACCGAAGCGTCACATTATGGTCGTAACTAGTCGGGACAGTGTAGCTGTAGTACACAGACCCTGCACTAAGAAATACGTGGCTAGGCATGGCTGATGAATAAGTAATTGCGAAGATTGGTTTTCAGTAAAGGTTTGTTACCAAGAACGGCGGGAGCTTATACTGCCGCAAAGGATGGATGCTGGGCGGTGACTTCAATCATTTACTCGGCACATCGCACATCTACACTGGAATTCAATTGGTTTCGCCAACTCATGCTTATATTATCTCGCCCCTAAGCTGCGACTTCGCCTGCAACCTGGGCCCCAGTTTCTCCCCTTTGTCCCCCGATTCATTCCAAGTCTGCTAAGACATGCTTCCACAGATGCTTGCTCCTCCTTTTTCTCAATAAATGACGGAATTCATTCATGCATTCCTAAGTTACTGCAGAAAATAGCGTGTCTTTATCTCCATAACCACCCTGTCTCTCACCCGGACTCTCCCATCGCAAAACAAAGTTGCTGTGTTGCAAATGGCAGGGCGTCGCATATACAATTTTCTAGGAATGGCCAGTAGCACGGCGGGCAATTTTAGATGGGTGACCAGACAGTATATAGAACACCTTCTCTGCCATATCCACACTCAGTGCTTTCCTTCGTGAGCTACTATTAGCCGCTACGACGAAGTACGAAATGAAAGAAAACTAGCTGGGCTGGTCACGGGCACCTCTTTTTGGATTCGTGATGTGTGGATTTGAAATATATATATTTCTTATCTAAACCTAAATAACAACGATATAGGCGAGGTGAGTTACGGTAGCTCGTTGGCTTGGACTAACGACGCTCCTCCCGCAGCACTTTCGCCTTATGCGTGTCTGCGAACGGGAATGAAAGACTGGAGGGTAACACACCTTCCTGAAATGAAACATTCGTAATAACCCTTTGTTTGGTGGTTGGACATATGTCAAGGGTCCCCGATACGAACCACCTGCAAGTCTGTATCACCTTGCAAAGGGGAACACAGATGAAACGTTGTCAAACGGATAGGCTTTTATTTATTATAAATATGTCTTTAGATATTAAATTTATTTATTATAATTTTGTCTTCAGAAAGATGCATGTGCATCCTTAAAAAGTGGTTTGGCACAAATCGATGAGCGTGTGCTGAAAAGAGCAGCACGGGCGTGCTTGGCACGTCGTTTGGCAGAAATCCACGTGCGCGCTCTGCCAAAAGCTGCATGTCCATGCTTAGCTTGTGGTTTGGCAGAAAACAATGTGCGCTTCTACGGAAAGATACATGTACATGCTTAACAAATGGTTTGGCACAAATCCATACGCGTGTGTTGAAAAGAACAGCATGAGCGTGCTTGGAACGTGGTTTGTTAGAAATCCACATGCGCGCTCTGCCAAAAGCAGCATGTGCATGCATAACTTCTAGTTTGGCAGAAAACAACGTGCGCGTCTACCGAAAGATACATATGTATGCTTAACAAGTGGTTTGGCACAAATCGATGCGCGTGTGCTGAAAAGAGCAGCATGAGCCTGTTTAGCACGTGGTTTGGTAGAAATCCACATGCAGGCTCTGCCAAAAGCAGCATGTGCATGCTTAGCTCGTGGTTTGGCAGAAAACAACGAGCGCTTCTACCAAAAGATGCGTGTGCATGCTTAACAGGTTGTTTACCTCAAATCGATGCGCGTGTGCTGAAAAGAGCAGCATGTGCGTGCTTGGCTCGTCGTTTGGCAGAAACCCGCGTGCGCGCTCAGCCAAAAGCCGCATGTGCATGCTTAACTTGCCGTTCGGGAGAAAACAACGTGCGCGTCTACGAAAAGATGCATGTGCATGCTGAACAAGTTATTTACGGCAAATGGATGCGCGTGTGCTGAAAATTGCAGCATGGGCCTCCTTAGCACGTGGTTTGGTAGAAATCCACATGCGCGCTCTGCCAAAAGCAGCATCTGCATGCATAACTTGTGGTTTGGCAGAAAACAACGTGCGCGTCTACCGAAAGATGCATGTGCGTGCTTAACAAGTGGTTTACCACAAATCGATGCGCATGTGCTGCAAAGAGCAGCATGGGCGTGCTTAGCACGTGGTTTAGTAGAAATCCACATGTGCGCTCTGCCAAAAGCTGCATGTGCATGCTTAGCTAGTATTTTGGCAGAAAACAATGTGCGCGACTACCAAAATATGCATGTGCATGCTTAACAAGTGCTTTACCACAAATCGATGCGCGTGTGCAGAAAAGAGCATCATGGGCGTGCTTGGCACGTCGTTTGGGAGAAATCCACGTGCGTGCTCTGCCAAAAGCTGCATGTCCATGCTTAGCTTGTGGTTTGGCAGAAAACAGCGTGCGCTTCTACGGATAGATGCACGTACATGCTTATCAAATGGTTTGGCAGAAATCCATACGCGTGTGTAGAAAAGAGCAGCAAGTGCGTGCTTGGCACGTGGTTTGCTAGAAATCCACATGCGCGCTCTGCCAAAAGCAGCTGTGCATGCATAACTTGTGGTTTGGCAGAAAAAAACGTCCGTGTCTACGAAAAGATGCATGGACATGTTTAATAAGTGGTTTACCACAAAACGATGCGCGTGTGCTCAAAAGAGCAGCATGGGCTTGCTTGTCACGTCATTTGGCAGAATTCCACGTGCGCGCTCTGCAAAAAGCTGCATGTGCGTGCTTAGCTTGTGGCTTGGCAGAAAACAACGTCCGCTTCTACCAAAAGATGCATGTGCATGCTTAACAAGTGGTTTACCACAAAACAATACGCGTGTGCTGAAAACAGCAGCATGGGCCAGCTTAGCTAATGGTTTGGTAGAAATCCACGTGCGCGCTCTGCCAAAAGCAGCATCTGCATGCATATCTTGTGGTTTGGCAGAAAACAACGTGCGTGTCTACCGAAAGATGCATGTGCATGCTTAACAAGTGGTTTACCACAAATCGATACGCATGTGCTGAAAAGAGCAGCATGGGCGTGCTTAGCATGTGGTTTGGCAGAAATGCACACGCGCGCTCTGCCAAAAGCAGAATGTGCATGCATAACATGTGGTTTGGCAGAAAACAACCTGCGCGTCTACCAAAAGATGTATGTGCATGCATAAGATGTGGTTTACCACAAATTGATGCACGTGTGCTGAAAAGAGCAGCATGGGCGTGCTTGGCACGTCGTTTGGCAGAAATCCACGTGCGCCCTCTGCAAAAAGCTGCATGTGTGTGTTTAGCTTGTGGTTTGGCAGCAAACAACGTCCGCGTCTACCAAAAGATGCATGTGCATGCTTAACAAGTGGTTTACCACAAATCGATGCGCATGTGCTGAAAAGAGCAGCATGGGCGTGCTTAGCACGTGGCTTGGCAGAAATGCACACGCGCGCTCTGCCAAAAGCAGCATGTTCATGCATAACATGTGGTTTGGCAGAAAACAGCGTGCGCGTCTACCAAAACATGCGTATGCATGCTTAACAAGTGGTTTACCACAAATCGATGCGCGTGTGCTGAAAAGAGCAGCATGGGCGTGCTTGGCACGTCGTTTGGCCGAAATCCACGTGCGCGCTCTGCCAAAAGCTCCATGTGCGTGCTTAGATTGTGGTTTGGCAGAAAACAACGTCCGCGTCTACCAAAAGATGCATGTGCATGCTTAACAAGTGCTTTACCAGAAAACGATGCGCGTGTGCTGAAAAGAGCAGCATGGGCGTGCTTGGCACGTCGTTTGGCAGAAATCCACGTGCGCCCTCTGCCAAAAGCTGCATGTCCATGCTTAGCTTGTGGTTTGGCAGAAAACAACGTGCGCGTCAAACGAAAGATGCATGTGCATGCTTAACAAGTAGTTTACCACAAATCGATGCGCATGTGTTGAAAAGAGAAGTATGGGCGTGCTTGGTACGTGGTTTGGTAGAAATCCAAGTGCGCGCTCTGCCAAAAGCTGCATGTCCATGCTTAGCTTGTGGTTTGGGAGAAAACAAGGCGCGCTTCTGCCGAACGATGCATGTGCATGCTTATCAAGTGGTTTGGCACAAATCAATGCGCGTGTGCTGAAAAGAGCAGCATGGGCGTGCCTAGCACGTGGGTTGGTAAAAATCCACATGCGCGCTCTGCCAAAAGCAGCAAGTGCATGCCTAACTTGTGGTTTGGCCGAAAACAGAGTGCGCGTCTAACGAAAGATGCATGTGCATGCTTAACAAGTTGTTTGGCGCAAATCCATGCGCGTGTGCTGAAAAGAGCAGCAAGGGTGTGCTTGGCACGTCGCTTGGCAGAAATGCACGTGCGCGCTTCTGCCAAAAGCAGCATGTGCATGCTTAGATTGTGGCTTGGCAGAAAACAACGTGCCCGTCTAACGAAAAATGCATGTACATGTTTAACAAGTGGTTTTCCACAAATCAATGCGCATGTGCTGAAAACAGCAACAAGGGCGTGCTTGGCACGTCGTTTGACAGAAATCCACGTGCGCGCTCTGCCAAAAGCTGCATGTCCATGCTTAGGTTGTGGCTTGGCAGAAAACAACGTGCGCTTCTACGGAACGATGCATGTACATGCTTAACAAATGGTTTGGCAGAAATACATGCGCGTGGGTTGAAAAGAGCCGTATGAGCGATCCTGTCACGTGCTTTGGTAGAAATCCACATGCACGCTCTGCCGAACGCAGCATGTGCATGCATAACTTGTGGTTTAGCAGAAAACAACGTGCGTGTCAACCAAAAGATGCATGTGCATGCTTAACAAGTGGTTTACCACAAAACGATGCGCGTGTGTTTAAAATAGCAGCATAGGCGTGCTGGGCACGTCGTTTGGCAGAAATCCGCGTGCGCGCTCTGCCAAAAGCTGCATGTGCATGCTTAGCTGGTGGTTTGGCAGAAAACAACGTGCGCTTCTACTGAAAGATGCCTGTGCATGCTTAACAAGTGGTTTGGCACAAATCCATGCGCGTGTGCTGAAAAGAGCAGCATGGGCGTGCTTGGTACGTCGTTTGGCAGAAATCCACGTGCGCGCTCTGCGAAAGGCAGCATGTGCATGCTTAGCTTGTGGTTTGGCCGAAAACAGAGTGCGCGTCTAACGAAAGATGCATGTGCATGCTTAACAAGTGGTTTACCACAAATCGATGCGCATGTGCTGAAAAGAGCAGCATGGGCGTGCTTGGCACGTCGTTTGATACAAATCCATGTGCGCGCTCTGCCAAAAGCTGCATGTCCATGCTTAGCTTGTGGTTTGGCAGAAAACAACGTGCGCTCCTACGGAACGATGCATGTTCATGCTTAACAAATGGTTTGGCACAAATCCATGCGCGTGGGTTGAAAAGAGCAGTATGAGCGTGCCTGACACGTGCTTTGGTAGAAATCCACATGCGCGCTCTGCCAAAAGCAGCATGTGCATGCATAACTTGTGGTTTGGCAGAAAACGTGCGCGTCTACCAAAAGCTGCATGTGCATGCTTAACAAGTGCTTTAGCCCAAATCGATAAGCCTGTGCTGAAAAGAGCAGCATGGGCGTGCTTATCACGTGGTTTGGGAGAAATGCACATGCGCGCTCTCCCAAAAGCAGGATGTGCATGTATAACTAGTCGTTTGGCAATAAACAATGTGTGCGTCTACCAAAAGATGCATGTGCATGCTTAACAAGTGGTTTACCACAAATCGATGCGCGTGTGCTGAAAAGAGCAGCATAGGCGTGCTTGGCACGTCGTTTGGCCGAAATCCACGTGCGCGCTCTGCCAAAAGCAGCATGTGCATGCTTAGCTTGTGGTTTGGCAGAAAACAACGTGCGCGTCTACCGAAAGGTGCATGTGCATGCTTAACAAGTGGTTTGGCACAAATCGATGCGCGTGTGATGAAAAGAGCAGCATGGGCGTGCTTAGTACGTGGTTTGGTAGACATCCACATGCGCGCTCTGCCAAAAGCCATATGTGCGTGCATAACTTGTGCTTTGGCAGAAAACAACGTGCGCGTCACCGAAAGATGTATGTGGACGTTTAACAAGTGGTTTGGCACAAATCGATGCGCGTGTGCTGAAAAGAGCAGCATGGGCGTGCTTGGCACGGGGTTTGGTAGAAATCCACATGCGCGCTCTCCCAAAAGCAGCATGTGCATGCATAACTTGTTGTTCTGCAGAAAACAACGTGCGTGTCTACCAAAAGATGCATGTGCAAGCTTAACTAGTGGTTTACCACAAAGCGATGCGTGTTTGTTGAAAAGAGCAGTACGGGCGTGCTTGGCACGTCGTTAGGCTGAAATCCACCTGCGCGCTCTGCTAAAAGCAGCATGTGCATGCATAAATTGTGGTTTGGCAGAAAACAACGTGCGCGTCTACCAAAAGATGTATGTGCATGCTTAACAAGTTGTTTGGCACAAATCCATGCGCGTCTGCTGAAAAGAGCAGCAAGGGCGTGCTTAGCACGTGGTTTGGTAGAAATCCACGTGCCCGCACTGCCAAAAGCAGCATGTGCATGCTTAATTTGTGGTTTGGCAGAAAACCACGTCCGCGTGTACCAAGAGATGCATGTGCATGCTTAACGAGTGGTTTACCACAAATCGATGCGCGTGTGCTGAAAAGAGCAGCAAGGGCATGCTTAGCACGTGGTTTGGTGGAAATCCACACGCGCGCTCCCCCAAAAGCAGGATGTGCATGCATAACCTGTGGTTTGGCAGAAAACAACGTGCGCGTCTACCAAAAATGCATGTGCATGCTTAACAAGTGGTTTACCACAAATCGTTGCACGTGTGCTGAAAAGAGCAGCATGGGCGTGCTTAGCACGTGGTTTGGTAGATATCCACATGCGCGTTCTGCGAAAAGCAGCATGTGCATGCTTAGCTTGTGGTTTGGCAGAAAACAACCTGTCCGCGTCTACCAAAAGATGCATGTGCATGCTTAGCAAGTGGTTTACCACAAAGCGATGCACGTGTGCTGAAAAGAGCAGGATGGGCGTGCTTAGCACGTGGTTTGGTAGAAATCCACATGCGCGCTCTGCCAAAAGCAGTATGTGCATGCATAACTTGTGGTTTGGCAGAAAACAATGTGCGCGTCTACTAAAAGATGCATGTGCATGCTTAACAAGTGGTTTGCCACAAATCGATGCACGTGTGCTCAAAAGAGCAGCAAGGCCGTGCTTAGCACGTGGTTTGGTAGAAATCCACACGCGCGCTCTGCGAAAAGCAGAATGTGCATGCTTAACAAGTGATTTGCCACAAATCGATGCGCGTGTGCTGAAAAGAGCAGCATGCGCGTGCTTGGCACGTCGTTTGGCAGAAATCCACCTGCGCGCTCTGCCAAAAGCAGCATGTGCATACATAAATTGCGGTTTCGCAGAAAACAACGTGCGCGTCTACCAAACGATGCATGTGCATGCTTAACAAGTTGTTTGGCACAAATCCATGCGCGTCTGCTGAAAAAGAGCAGCAAGGGCATGCTTAGCACGTGGTTTGGTAGAAATCCTCGCGCGCGCTCTGCGAAAAGCCTGGATGTGCATGCATAACTTGTGGTTTGGCAGAAAACAACGTGCGCTTCTACCAAAAATGCATGTGCATGCTTAACAAGCGGTTTACCGCAAATCGATGAGCGTGTGCTGAAAAGAGCAGCATGGGCGTGCTTAGCACGTGGTTTGGTAGAAATCCACATGCGCGCTCTGCCAAAAGCAGCATGTGCATGCATAACTTGTTGTTTGGCAGAGAGCAATGTCCGCGTGTACCAAAAGATGCATGTGCATGCTTAATGAGTGGTTTACCACAAATCGATGTGCGTGTGCTGAAAAGAGCAGCAAGGCCGTGCTTAGCACGTGGTTTGGTGGAAATCCTCGCGCGCGCTCTGCGAAAAGCCTGGATGTGCATGCATAACTTGTGGTTTGGCAGAAAACAACGTGCGCTTCTACCAAAAAATGCATGTGCATGCTTAACAAGTGGTTTACCGCAATTTGATGAGCGTGTGCTGAAAAGAGCAGCATGGGCGTGCTTAGCACGTGGTTTGGTAGAAATCCACGCGCGCGCTGTGCCAAAAGCAGCATGTGCATGCATACCTTGTGGTTGGGCTGAAAACAACCTGCGCTTGTACCGAAAGATGCTTGTTCATGCTTAACAAGTGGTTTGGCACAAATCGATGCGCGTGTGCTGAAGAGAGCAGCATCGGCGTGCTTAGCACGTGGTTTGGTAGAAATGCGCGTGCGCGCTCTGCCAAAACCAGCATGTGCATGCTTAATTTGTGGTTTGGCAGAAAACCAAGTCCAAGTGTACCAAAGGATACATGTGCATGCTTAACGAGTGGTTTACCACAAATCTATGCGCGTGTGCTTAAAAGAGCAGCAAGAGCGTGCTTAGCACGTTGTTTGGTGAAATCCACATGCGCGCTCTCCCAAAAGCAGGATGTGCATGCATAACTTGTGGTTCGGCAGAAAACAACGTGCACGTCAACCAAAAGATGCATGTGCATGCTTTACAAGTGGTTTACCACAAATCGATGAGCGTGTGCTCAAAAGAGCAGCATGGGCGTGCTTAGCACGTGGTTTGGTAGAAATCCAAATGCGCGCTCTGCCAAAAGCAGCATGTGATTGCATAACTTGTGGTTTGATCAGAAAATAACGTGCGCGTCTCCCAAAAGATGCATGTGCATGCTTACCAAGTTGTTTGGCACAAATCCATGCGCGTCTGCTGAAAAAGAGCAGCAAGGGCGTGCTTAGCACGTGGTTTGGTGAAATCCACATGCGCGCTCTCCCAAAAGCAGGATGTGCATGCATAACTTGTGGTTTGGCAGAAAACAACGTGCACGTCTACAAAAAGATGCATGTGCATGCTTTACAAGTGGTTTACCACAAATCGATGAGCGTGTGCTCAAAAGAGCAGCATGGGCGTGCTTGGCACGTCGTTTGGCAGAAATCCACCTGCGCGCTCTGCCAAAAGTAACATGTGCATGCATAAATTGCGGTTTGGCAGAAAACAACGTGCGCGTCCACCAAACCATGCATGTGCATGCTTAACAAGTTGTTTGGCACAAATCCATGCGCGTCTGCTGAAAAAGACCAACAAGGGCGTGCTTAGCACGTGGTTTGGTAGAAATCCTCGGGCGCGCTCTGCGAAAAGCAGAATGTGCATGCTTAACAAGTGCTTTCCCACAAATCGATGCGCGTGTGCTGAATAGAGCAGCATGCGCGTGCTTGGCACGTCGTTTGGCAGAAATCCACCTGCGCGCTCTGCCAAAACCAGCATGTGCATGCTTAATTTGTGGTTGGACAGAAAACCACGCCCGCGTGTACCAAAGGATACATGTGCATGCTTAACGAGTGGTTTACCACAAATCTATGCGCGTGTGCTGAAAAGAGCAGCAAGGGCGTGCTTAGAACGTTGTTTGGTTAAATCCACATGCGCCCTCTCCCAAAAGCAGGATGTGCATACATAACTTGTGGTTCGGCAGAAAACAACGTGCACGTCTACCAAAAGATGCATGTGCATGCTTAACGAGTGTTTAGGCACAAATCGATGCGCGTGTGCTGAAAAGCGCAGCATGAGCGTGCTTGGCACGTGGTTTGGTAGAAATCCACATGCGCCCACTGCCAAAAGCAGCATATGCATGCATAATTTGTGGTTCGGAAGAAAACAACGTGCGCGTCTACCGAGAGATGCATGTGCATGCTTAACAAGTGGTTTGCCACAAATCGATGCGCGTGTGCTCAAAAGAGCAGCATGGGCGTGCTTGGCACGTCGTTGGCAGAAATCCACCTGCGCGCTCTGCCAAAAGTAACATGTGCATGCATAAATTGCGGTTTGGCAGAAAACAACGTGCGCGTCCACCAAACGATGCATGTGCATGCTTAACAAGTTGTTTGGCACAAATCCATGCGCGTCTGCTGAAAAAGAGCAACAAGGGCGTGCTTAGCACGTGGTTTGGTAGAAATCCTCGGGCGCGCTCTGCGAAAAGCAGAATGTGCATGCTTAACAAGTGCTTTCCCACAATTCGATGCGCGTGTGCTGAATAGAGCAGCATGCGCGTGCTTGGCACGTCGTTTGGCAGAAATCCACCTGCGCGCTCTGCCTAAACCAGCATGTGCATGCTTAATTTGTGGTTGGACAAAAACCACGCCCGCGTGTACCAAAGGATACATGTGCATGCTTAACGAGTGGTTTACCACAAATCTATGCGCGTGTGCTGAAAAGAGCAGCAAGGGCGTGCTTAGAACGTTGTTTGGTTAAATCCACATGCGCGCTCTCCCAAAAGCAGGATGTGCATACATAACTTGTGGTTCGGCAGAAAACAACGTGCACGCCTACCAAAAGATGCATGTGCATGCTTAACGAGTGTTTAGGCACAAATCGATGCGCGTGTGCTGAAAAGCGCAGCATGAGCGTGCTTGGCACGTGGTTTGGTAGAAATCCACATGCGCGCTCTGCCAAAAGCAGCATGTGCATGCATAACTTGTGGTTTGGCAGAAAACGTGCGCGTCTACCAAAAGCTGCATGTGCATGCTTAACAAGTGCTTTAGCCCAAATCGATGCGTGTGTGCTGAAAACAGCAGCATGGGCCTGCTTAGCACGTGGTTTGGTAGAAATCCACGTGCGCGCTCTGCCAAAAGCAGGATCTGCATAGCTTGTGGTTTGGCAGAAAACAACGTGCGCATCTGCCGAAAGATGCATGTGCATGCTTAACAAGTTGTTTGGCACAAATTCATGCGCGCGTGCTGAAAAGAGCAGCAAGGGCGCGCTTAGCACGTGGTTTGGTAGAAATCCACGTGCGCGCTCTGCCAAAAGCAGCATGTGCTTGCTTAATTTGTGGTTTGGAAGAAAACAACGTCTGCGTCTACAAAAAGATGCATGTGCATGCTTAACGAGTGGTTCACCGCAAATCGATGCGCGTGTGCTGAAAAGAGCAGCATGGGCGAGCTTGGCACGTCGTTTTGCAGAAATGCCCGTGCGCGCTCTGCCAAAAGCAGCATGTGGATGCAAAATTTGTGGTTTGGCAGAAAACAATATGCGCGTCTACCTAAAGATGCATGTGCATGTTTAACAAGTGGCTTGGCGCAAATGGATGCGAGTGTGCTGAGAAGAGCAGCATGGGCGTGCTTAGCCCGTGGTTTAGTAGAAATCGACATGCGCGCTCTGCCAAACGCAGCATGTGCATGCATAACTTGTGGTTTGGCAGAAAACAAACAGCGTGTCTAGCGAAAGATGCATGTGCATGCTTAACAAGTGGTTTGGCTCAAATCGATAAGCCTGTGCTGAAAAGAGCAGCATGGGCGTGCTTATCACGTGGTTTGGGAGAAATGCACATGCGCGCTCTCCCAAAAGCAGGATGTGCATGCATAACTAGTCGTTTGGCAATAAACAATGTGTGCGTCTACCAAAAGATGCATGTGCATGCTTAACAAGTGGTTTACCACAAATCGATGCGCGTGTGCTGAAAAGAGCAGCATAGGCGTGCTTGGCACGTCGTTTGGCCGAAATCCACGTGCGCGCTCTGCCAAAAGCAGCATGTGCATGCTTAGCTTGTGGTTTGGCAGAAAACAACGTGCGCGTCTACCGAAAGGTGCATGTGCATGCTTAACAAGTGGTTTGGCACAAATCGATGCGCGTGTGATGAAAAGAGCAGCATGGGCGTGCTTAGTACGTGGTTTGGTAGACATCCACATGCGCGCTCTGCCAAAAGCCATATGTGCGTGCATAACTTGTGCTTTGGCAGAAAACAACGTGCGCGTCACCGAAAGATGTATGTGCACGTTTAACAAGTGGTTTGGCACAAATCGATGCGCGTGTGCTGAAAAGAGCAGCATGGGCGTGCTTGGCACGGGGTTTGGTAGAAATCCACATGCGCGCTCTCCCAAAAGCAGCATGTGCATGCATAACTTGTTGTTCTGCAGAAAACAACGTGCGTGTCTACCAAAAGATGCATGTGCAAGCTTAACTAGTGGTTTACCACAAAGCGATGCGTGTTTGTTGAAAAGAGCAGTACGGGCGTGCTTGGCACGTCGTTAGGCTGAAATCCACCTGCGCGCTCTGCTAAAAGCAGCATGTGCATGCATAATTTGTGGTTTGGCAGAAAACCACGTCCGCGTGTACCAAGAGATGCATGTGCATGCTTAACGAGTGGTTTACCACAAATCGATGCGCGTGTGCTGAAAAGAGCAGCAAGGGCATGCTTAGCACGTGGTTTGGTGGAAATCCACACGCGCGCTCCCCCAAAAGCAGGATGTGCATGCATAACCTGTGGTTTGGCAGAAAACAACGTGCGCGTCTACCAAAAATGCATGTGCATGCTTAACAAGTGGTTTACCACAAATCGTTGCACGTGTGCTGAAAAGAGCAGCATGGGCGTGCTTAGCACGTGGTTTGGTAGATATCCACATGCGCGTTCTGCGAAAAGCAGCATGTGCATGCATAACTTGCGGTTTGGCAGAAAACAACCTGTCCGTCTACCGAAAGATACGTGTGCATGCTTAACAGTTGTTTACCACAAATCGATGCGCGTGTGCTGAAAAGAGCAGCAAGGGCGCGCTTAGCACGTGGTTTGGTAGAAATCCACGTGCGCGCTCTGCCAAAAGCAGCATGTGCATGCTTAACTTGTGTTTGGCAGAAAACAACGTGCGCGTCTACCGAAAGATGCATGTGCATGCTTAACAAGTTGGTTACCACAAATCGATGCGCTTGTGCTGAAAAGAGCAGTATGGGCGTGCTTGGCACGTCGTTTGGCAGAAATGCACGTGCGCACTCTGCCAAAAGCTGCATGTGCATGCTTAGCTTGTGGTTTGGCAGAAAACAACGTCCGCGTTTACCAAAAGATGCATGTGCATGCTTAGCAAGTGGTTTACCACAAATCGATGAGCGTGTGCTCAAAAGAGCAGCATGGGCGTGCGTAGCCCGTGGTTTGGTAGAAATCCACGTGGCGCTCTGCCAAATGCAGTATGTGCATGCATAACTTGTGTTTGGCAGAAAACAACGTGCGCGTCTACCGAAAGATGCATGTGCATGCTTAACAAGTTGGTTACCACAAATCAATGCGCGTGTGCTGAAAAGAGCAGTATGGGCGTGCTTGGCACGTCGTTTGGCAGAAATCCACGTGCGCACTCTGCCAAAAGCTGCATGTGCATGCTTAGCTTGTGGTTTGGCAGAAAACAACGTCCGCGTCTACCAAAAGATGCATGTGCATGCTTAGCAAGTGGTTTACCACAAAGCGATGCACGTGTGCTGAAAAGAGCAGGATGGGCGTGCTTAGCACGTGGTTTGGTAGAAATCCACATGCGCGCTCTGCCAAAAGCAGTATGTGCATGCATAACTTGTGGTTTGGCAGAAAACAATGTGCGCGTCTACTAAAAGATGCATGTGCATGCTTAACAAGTGGTTTGCCACAAATCGATGCACGTGTGCTCAAAAGAGCAGCAAGGCCGTGCTTAGCACGTGGTTTGGTAGAAATCCACACGCGCGCTCTGCGAAAAGCAGAATGTGCATGCTTAACAAGTGATTTGCCACAAATCGATGCGCGTGTGCTGAAAAGAGCAGCATGCGCGTGCTTGGCACGTCGTTTGGCAGAAATCCACCTGCGCGCTCTGCCAAAAGCAGCATGTGCATACATAAATTGCGGTTTCGCAGAAAACAACGTGCGCGTCTACCAAACGATGCATGTGCATGCTTAACAAGTTGTTTGGCACAAATCCATGCGCGTCTGCTGAAAAAGAGCAGCAAGGGCATGCTTAGCACGTGGTTTGGTAGAAATCCTCGCGCGCGCTCTGCGAAAAGCCTGGATGTGCATGCATAACTTGTGGTTTGGCAGAAAACAACGTGCGCTTCTACCAAAAATGCATGTGCATGCTTAACAAGCGGTTTACCGCAAATCGATGAGCGTGTGCTGAAAAGAGCAGCATGGGCGTGCTTAGCACGTGGTTTGGTAGAAATCCACATGCGCGCTCTGCCAAAAGCAGCATGTGCATGCATAACTTGTTGTTTGGCAGAGAGCAATGTCCGCGTGTACCAAAAGATGCATGTGCATGCTTAATGAGTGGTTTACCACAAATCGATGTGCGTGTGCTGAAAAGAGCAGCAAGGCCGTGCTTAGCACGTGGTTTGGTGGAAATCCTCGCGCGCGCTCTGCGAAAAGCCTGGATGTGCATGCATAACTTGTGGTTTGGCAGAAAACAACGTGCGCTTCTACCAAAAAATGCATGTGCATGCTTAACAAGTGGTTTACCGCAATTCGATGAGCGTGTGCTGAAAAGAGCAGCATGGGCGTGCTTAGCACGTGGTTTGGTAGAAATCCACGCGCGCGCTGTGCCAAAAGCAGCATGTGCATGCATACCTTGTGGTTGGGCTGAAAACAACCTGCGCTTGTACCGAAAGATGCTTGTTCATGCTTAACAAGTGGTTTGGCACAAATCGATGCGCGTGTGCTGAAGAGAGCAGCATCGGCGTGCTTAGCACGTGGTTTGGTAGAAATGCGCGTGCGCGCTCTGCCAAAACCAGCATGTGCATGCTTAATTTGTGGTTTGGCAGAAAACCAAGTCCAAGTGTACCAAAGGATACATGTGCATGCTTAACGAGTGGTTTACCACAAATCTATGCGCGTGTGCTTAAAAGAGCAGCAAGAGCGTGCTTAGCACGTTGTTTGGTGAAATCCACATGCGCGCTCTCCCAAAAGCAGGATGTGCATGCATAACTTGTGGTTCGGCAGAAAACAACGTGCACGTCAACCAAAAGATGCATGTGCATGCTTTACAAGTGGTTTACCACAAATCGATGAGCGTGTGCTCAAAAGAGCAGCATGGGCGTGCTTAGCACGTGGTTTGGTAGAAATCCAAATGCGCGCTCTGCCAAAAGCAGCATGTGATTGCATAACTTGTGGTTTGATCAGAAAATAACGTGCGCGTCTCCCAAAAGATGCATGTGCATGCTTACCAAGTTGTTTGGCACAAATCCATGCGCGTCTGCTGAAAAAGAGCAGCAAGGGCGTGCTTAGCACGTGGTTTGGTGAAATCCACATGCGCGCTCTCCCAAAAGCAGGATGTGCATGCATAACTTGTGGTTTGGCAGAAAACAACGTGCACGTCTACAAAAAGATGCATGTGCATGCTTTACAAGTGGTTTACCACAAATCGATGAGCGTGTGCTCAAAAGAGCAGCATGGGCGTGCTTGGCACGTCGTTTGGCAGAAATCCACCTGCGCGCTCTGCCAAAAGTAACATGTGCATGCATAAATTGCGGTTTGGCAGAAAACAACGTGCGCGTCCACCAAACGATGCATGTGCATGCTTAACAAGTTGTTTGGCACAAATCCATGCGCGTCTGCTGAAAAAGACCAACAAGGGCGTGCTTAGCACGTGGTTTGGTAGAAATCCTCGGGCGCGCTCTGCGAAAAGCAGAATGTGCATGCTTAACAAGTGCTTTCCCACAAATCGATGCGCGTGTGCTGAATAGAGCAGCATGCGCGTGCTTGGCACGTCGTTTGGCAGAAATCCACCTGCGCGCTCTGCCAAAACCAGCATGTGCATGCTTAATTTGTGGTTGGACAGAAAACCACGCCCGCGTGTACCAAAGGATACATGTGCATGCTTAACGAGTGGTTTACCACAAATCTATGCGCGTGTGCTGAAAAGAGCAGCAAGGGCGTGCTTAGAACGTTGTTTGGTTAAATCCACATGCGCCCTCTCCCAAAAGCAGGATGTGCATACATAACTTGTGGTTCGGCAGAAAACAACGTGCACGTCTACCAAAAGATGCATGTGCATGCTTAACGAGTGTTTAGGCACAAATCGATGCGCGTGTGCTGAAAAGCGCAGCATGAGCGTGCTTGGCACGTGGTTTGGTAGAAATCCACATGCGCCCACTGCCAAAAGCAGCATGTGCATGCATAATTTGTGGTTCGGAAGAAAACAACGTGCGCGTCTACCGAGAGATGCATGTGCATGCTTAACAAGTGGTTTGCCACAAATCGATGCGCGTGTGCTCAAAAGAGCAGCATGGGCGTGCTTGGCACGTCGTTGGCAGAAATCCACCTGCGCGCTCTGCCAAAAGTAACATGTGCATGCATAAATTGCGGTTTGGCAGAAAACAACGTGCGCGTCCACCAAACGATGCATGTGCATGCTTAACAAGTTGTTTGGCACAAATCCATGCGCGTCTGCTGAAAAAGAGCAACAAGGGCGTGCTTAGCACGTGGTTTGGTAGAAATCCTCGGGCGCGCTCTGCGAAAAGCAGAATGTGCATGCTTAACAAGTGCTTTCCCACAAATCGATGCGCGTGTGCTGAATAGAGCAGCATGCGCGTGCTTGGCACGTCGTTTGGCAGAAATCCACCTCCGCGCTCTGCCAAAACCAGCATGTGCATGCTTAATTTGTGGTTGGACAAAAACCACGCCCGCGTGTACCAAAGGATACATGTGCATGCTTAACGAGTGGTTTACCACAAATCTATGCGCGTGTGCTGAAAAGAGCAGCAAGGGCGTGCTTAGAACGTTGTTTGGTTAAATCCACATGCGCGCTCTCCCAAAAGCAGGATGTGCATACATAACTTGTGGTTCGGCAGAAAACAACGTGCACGTCTACCAAAAGATGCATGTGCATGCTTAACGAGTGTTTAGGCACAAATCGATGCGCGTGTGCTGAAAAGCGCAGCATGAGCGTGCTTGGCACGTGGTTTGGTAGAAATCCACATGCGCCCACTGCCAAAAGCAGCATGTGCATGCATAATTTGTGGTTCGGAAGAAAACAACGTGCGCGTCTACCGAGAGATGCATGTGCATGCTTAACAAGTGGTTTGCCACAAATCGATGCGCGTGTGCTCAAAAGAGCAGCATGGGCGTGCTTGGCACGTCGTTGGCAGAAATCCACCTGCGCGCTCAGCCAAAAGTAACATGTGCATGCATAAATTGCGGTTTGGCAGAAAACAACGTGTGCGTCCACCAAACGATGCATGTGCATGCTTAACAAGTTGTTTGGCACAAATTCATGCGCGTCTGCTGAAAAAGAGCAGCTAGGGCGTGCTTAGCACGTGGTTTGGTAGAAATCCTCGCGCGCGCTCTGCGAAAAGCAGAATGTGCATGCTTAACAAGTGGTTTGCCAAAAATCGATGCGCGTGTGCTGAAAAGAGCAGCCTGGGCGTGCTTGGCACGTCGTTTGGCAGAAATCCACCTGCGCGCTCTGCCAAAAGCAGCATGTGCATGCATAAATTGCGGTTTGGCAGAGAGCAATGTCCGCGTCTACGAAAAGACGCAGGTGCATGCGTAACAAGTTGTTTACCACAAATCGATGCGCGTGTGCTGAAAAGAGCAGCATGGGCGTGCTTGGCTCGTCGTTTGGCAGAAATCCACGTGCTCGCTCTGCCAAAACCAGCATGTGCATGCTTAATTTGTGGTTTGGCAGAAAACCACGTCCGCGTGTACCAAAGGATACATGTGCATGCTTAACGAGTGGTTTACCACAAATCTATGCGCGTGTGCTGAAAAGAGCAGCAAGGGCGTGCTTAGCACGTTGTTTGGTGAAATCCACATGCGCGCTCTCCCAAAAGCAGGATGTGCATGCATAACTTGTGGTTCGGCAGAAAACAACGTGCACGTCTACCAAAAGATGCATGTGCTTGCTTTACAAGTGGTTTACCACAAATCGATGAGCGTGTGCTCAAATAAGCAGCATGATCATGCTCAGCACGTGGTTTGGTAGAAATCCACATGCGTGCTCTGCCAAAAGCAGCATGTGATTGCATAACTTGTGGTTTGGCAGAAAACAACGTGCGCGTCTCCCAAAAGATGCATGTACATGCTTAACAAGTTGTTTGGCTCAAATCCATGCGCGTCTGCTGAAAAAGAGCAGCATGGGCGTGCTTAGCGCGTGGTTTGGTAGAAATCCACATGCGCGCTCTGCCAAAAGCAGCATGTGCATGCTTAATTTGTGGTTTGGCAGAAAAGCACGTCCGCGTGTACCATAAGATACATGTGCATGGTTAATGAGCGGTTTACCACAAATCGTTGCGCGTGTGCTGGAAAGAGCAGAAGGACCTGCTTAGCACGTGGTTTGGTAGCACTCCACATGCGCGCTCTGCCAAAAGCTGCATGTGCATGCTTAGCTTGTGGTTTCGCAGAAAACAACGTGCGCGTCTACCGAAAGATGCATGTGCATGCTTAACAAGTGGTTTGGCACAAATCGATACGAGTGTGCTGAAAAGAGGGGCATCGGCGTGCTTAGCATGTGGTTTGGTAGAAACCCACATGCGCGCTCTGCCAAAAGCAGCATGTGCATGCATACCTTGTAGTTTGGCAGAAAAAAACATGCGCGTCTACCGAAAGATGCATGTGCATGCTTAACGAGTGGTTTACCACAAATCTTTACGCGTGCGCTGAAAAGAGCAGCAAAGGCGTGCTTAGCACGTGGTTTGGTAGAAATCCACATGCGCGCTCAGCCAAAAGCAGCATGTGCATGCTTAATTTGTGGTTTCGCAGAAAACCACGTCCGCGTGTACCAAAAGATACATGTGCATGCTTAACGAGTGGTTTACCACAAATCGATGTGCATGTGCTGAAAAGAGCAGCAAGGCCGTGCTTAGCACGTGGTTTGGTAGAAATCCACGGGCGCGCTCTGCCGAAAGCAGCATGTGCATGCATATTTTGTGGTTTGGCTGAAAACAACCTGCAGGTATACCGAAAGATGCTTGTGAATGCTTAACAAGTGGTTTGGCACAAATCGATGCGGGTGTGCTGAAAAGAGCAGCATGGGCGTGCTTAGCACGTGGTTTGGTAGAAATGCGCGTGCGCGCTCTGCCAACAGCAGCATGTGCATGCTTAGATTGTGGCTTGGCAGAAAACAACCAGCGCGTCTACGAAAAGACGCATGTTCATGCGTAACAAGTTGTTTACCACAAATCGATACGAGTGTGCTGAAAAGAGGGGCATCGGCGTGCTTAGCATGTGGTTTGGTAGAAACCCACATGCGCGCTCTGCCAAAAGCAGCATGTGCATGCATACCTTGTAGTTTGGCAGAAAAAAACATGCGCGTCTACCGAAAGATGCATGTGCATGCTTAACGAGTGGTTTACCACAAATCTTTACGCGTGCGCTGAAAAGAGCAGCAAAGGCGTGCTTAGCACGTGGTTTGGTAGAAATCCACATGCGCGCTCTGCCAAAAGCAGCATGTGCATGCTTAATTTGTGGTTTCGCAGAAAACCACGTCCGCGTGTACCAAAAGATACATGTGCATGCTTAACGAGTGGTTTACCACAAATCGATGTGCATGTGCTGAAAAGAGCAGCAAGGCCGTGCTTAGCACGTGGTTTGGTAGAAATCCACGGGCGCGCTTTGCCGAAAGCAGCATGTGCATGCATATTTTGTGGTTTGGCTGAAAACAACCTGCAGGTCTACCGAAAGATGCTTGTGAATGCTTAACAAGTGGTTTGGCACAAATTGATGCGGGTGTGCTGAAAAGAGCAGCATGGGCGTGCTTAGCACGTGGTTTGGTAGAAATGCGCGTGCGCGCTCTGCCAACAGCAGCATGTGCATGCTTAGATTGTGGCTTGGCAGAAAACAACCAGCGCGTCTACGAAAAGACGCATGTTCATGCGTAACAAGTTGTTTACCACAAATCGATGCGCGTGTGCTGAAAAGAGCAGCATGGGCGTGCTTGGCTCGTCGTTTGGCAGAAATCCACGCGCGCTCTGCCAAAAGCAGCATGTGCATGCTTAATTTGTGGTTTGGCAGAAAACCACGTCCGCGTGTACCAAAGGATACATGTGCATGCTTAAGAAGTTGTTTACCACAAATCGATGCGCGTGTGCTGAAAAGAGCGGCATGCATGTGCTTAGCATGCGGTTTAGTAGAAATCCACATGCGCGCTCTGCCAAAAGCAGCATGTGCATGCATACCTTGAATTTTGGCAGAAAACTACATGCGCGTCTACCGAAAGATGCATGTGCATGCTTAACAAGTGGTTTGGCACAAATCGATGCGCGTGTGCTGAAAAGAGCAGCCTGGTCCTGCTTAGCACGTGGTTTGGTAGAACCCCACATGTGCGCTCTGCCAAAAGCAGCATGTGCATGCTTAGCTTGTAGTTTGGCAGAAAACTACGTGCGCGTCTACCAAAAGATGCATGTGCATGCTTAACAGGTTGTTTACCACAAATCGATGCGCGTGTGCAGAAAAGAGCAGCATGGGCGTGCTTGGCTCGTCGTTTGGCAGAAATCCACGCGCGCTCTGCCAAAAGCAGCATGTGCATGCTTAATTTGTGGTTTGGCAGAAAACCACGTCCGCGTGTACCAAAGGATACATGTGCATGCTTAACGAGTTGTTTGCCACAAATCTATGCGCGTGTGTTGAAAAGAGCAGCAAGGGCGTACTTAGCACGTATTTGGTGAAATCCACATGCGCGCTCTCCCAAAAGCAGGATTTTCATGCATAACTTGTGGTTTGGCAGAAAACAACGTGCACGCCTACCAAAAGATGCATGTGCATGCTTTACAAGTGGTTTACCACAAATCGATGAGCGTTTGCTGAAAACAGCAGCATGGGCGTGCTTAGCACGTGGTTTGGTAGAAATCCACATGCGCGCACTGCCAAAAGCAGCATGTGCATGCATAACTTGTGGTTTGGCAGAAAACAACGTCCACGTGTACCAAAAGATGCATGTGCATGCTCAACGAGTGGTTTACCACAAATCGATGTGCGTGTGCCTTAAAGAGCTGCAAGGGCGTGCTTAGCACGTGGTTTGGTAGAAATCCACACGCGCGCTCTGCCAAAAGCAGCACGTGCATGCATAACTTGTGGTTTGGCTGAAAACAACCTGCGCGTCTACCAAAAGATGCATGTGCATGCTTAACAAGTGGTTTGGCACAAATCGATGCGCGTGTGCTGAAAAGAGGAGCATAGGCGTGCTTAGCACGTGGATTGGTAGAAATGCACGTGCGCGCTCTGCCAAAAGCCGCATGTGCATGCTTAGATTGTGGCTTGGCAGAAAACAACGTGCGCATCTATCGAAAGATGCATGTGTATCCTTAACAAGTGGTTTACCACAAATCGATGCGCGTGTGTTTAAAAGAGCAGCATGTGCGTGCTTGGCACGGCATTTGGCAGAAATCCACGTGCGCGCTCTGCCAAAAGCTGCATGTGCATGCTTAGCTTGTGGTTTGGTAGAAAACAACGTGCGCTTCTACGGAAAGATGCATATGCATCCTTAACAAATGGTTTGGCACAAATCGATGCGCGTGTGCTGAAAAGAGCAGCATGGGCGTGCTTAGCACGTGGTTTGGTAGAAATCCACATGCGCGCTCTGCCAAAAGCAGCATGTGCATGCAGAAGTTGTGGTTTGGCAGAAAACAACGTGCGCGTCTACCGAAAGATGCATGTGCATGCTTAACAAGTGGTTTACCGCAAATCGATGCGCGTGTGCTGAAAAGAGCAGCATGGGCGTGCTTGGCACGTCGTTTGGCCGAAATCTACGTGCGCGCTCTGCCAAAAGCTGCATGTGCGTGCTTATCTTGTGGTTTGGCAGAAAACAACGTCCGCGTCTACCAAAAGATGCATGTGCATGCTTAACAAGTGGTTTACCACAAAACGATGCGCGTGTGTTTAAAAGAGCAGCATGGGCGTGCTTAGCACGTGGTTTGCTTGAAATCCACATGCGCGCTCTGCTAAAAGCAGCATGTGCATGCATAACTTGTAGTTTGGTAGAAAACAACGTGCGCGTCTACCGAATGATGCATGTGCATGCTTAGCTTGTGGTTTGGCAGAAAACAACGTCCGCTTCTACCAAAAGATGCATGTGCATGCTTAACAAGTGGTTTACCACAAAACAATGCGCGTGTGCTGAAAACAGCAGCATGGGCCAGCTTAGCTAATGGTTTGGTAGAAATCCACGTGCGCGCTCTGCCAAAAGCTGCACGTCCATGCTTAGCTTGTGGTTTGACAGAAAACAACGTCGCTTCTACGGAAAGATGCATGCACATGCTTAACAAAAGGTTTGGCACAAATCCATACGCGTGTTGAAAAGAGGAGCATGAGCGTGCTTGGCACGTGGTTTGTTAGAATTCTACATACGCGCTCTGCCAAAGGCAGCATGTGCATGCATAACTTGTAGTTTGGCAGAAAAAAACGTGCGCGTCTACCGAAAGTTACATGTGCATGCTTAACAAGTGGTTTGGCACAAATCGATGCGCGTGTGCTGAAAAGAGCAGCATGGGCCTGTTTAGCACGTGGTTTGGTAGAAATCGACATGAACGCTCTGCCAAAAGCAGCATGTATATTCTTAACTTGTGGTTTGGCAGGAAACAACGTCCGTGTCTACGAAAAGATGCATGGACATGCTTAACAGGTGGTTTACCAAAAAACGATGCGCGTGTGCTGAAAAGAGCAGCATGGGCGTGCTTGGCGCGTCGTTTGGCAGAATTCCACGAGCGCGCTCTGCAAAAAGCTGCATGTGCGTGCTTAGCTTGTGGTTTGGAAGAAAACAACGTCCGGTTCTACCAAAAGATGCATGTGCATGCTTAACAAGTGGTTTACCACAAAACAATGCGCGTGGGCTAAAAACAGCAGCATGGGCCAGCGTAGCACGTGGTTTGGTAGAAATCCACGTGCGCGCTCTGCCAAAAGCAGCATCTGCATGCATAACTTGTGGTTTGGCAGAGAGCAATGTCCGCGTCTACGAAAAGACGCAGGTGCATGCGTAACAAGTTGTTTACCACAAATCGATGCGCGTGTGCTGAAAAGAGCAGCATGGGCGTGCTTGGCTCGTCGTTTGGCAGAAATCCACGTGCTCGCTCTGCCAAAACCAGCATGTGCATGCTTAATTTGTGGTTTGGCAGAAAACCACGTCCGCGTGTACCAAAGGATACATGTGCATGCTTAACGAGTGGTTTACCACAAATCTATGCGCGTGTGCTGAAAAGAGCAGCAAGGGCGTGCTTAGCACGTTGTTTGGTGAAATCCACATGCGCGCTCTCCCAAAAGCAGGATGTGCATGCATAACTTGTGGTTCGGCAGAAAACAACGTGCACGTCTACCAAAAGATGCATGTGCATGCTTTACAAGTGGTTTACCACAAATCGATGAGCGTGTGCTCAAATAAGCAGCATGATCATGCACAGCACGTGGTTTGGTAGAAATCCACATTCGCGCTCTGCCAAAAGCAGCATGTGATTGCATAACTTGTGGTTTGGCAGAAAACAACGTGCGCGTCTCCCAAAAGATGCATGTGCATGCTTAACAAGTTGTTTGGCTCAAATCCATGCGCGTCTGCTGAAAAAGAGCAGCATGGGCGTGCTTAGCGCGTGGTTTGGTAGAAATCCACATGCGCGCTCTGCCAAAAGCAGCATGTGCATGCTTAATTTGTGGTTTGGCAGAAAAGCACGTCCGCGTGTACCAAAAGATACATGTGCATGCTTAATGAGCGGTTGACCACAAATCGTTGCGCGTGTGCTGGAAAGAGCAGCAAGGACCTGCTTAGCACGTGGTTTGGTAGCACTCCACATGCGCGCTCTGCCAAAAGCTGCATGTGCATGCTTAGCTTGTGGTTTCGCAGAAAACAACGTGCGCGTCTACCGAAAGATGCATGTGCATGCTTAACAAGTGGTTTGGCACAAATCGATACGAGTGTTCTGAAAAGAGGGGCATCGGCGTGCTTAGCATGTGGTTTGGTAGAAACCCACATGCGCGCTTTGCCAAAAGCAGCATGTGCATGCATACCTTGTAGTTTGGCAGAAAAAAACATGCGCGTCTACCGAAAGATGCATGTGCATGCTTAACGAGTGGTTTACCACAAATCTTTACGCGTGCGCTGAAAAGAGCAGCAAAGGCGTGCTTAGCACGTGGTTTGGTAGAAATCCACATGCGCGCTCTGCCAAAAGCAGCATGTGCATGCTTAATTTGTGGTTTCGCAGAAAACCACGTCCGCGTGTACCAAAAGATACATGTGCATGCTTAACCAGTGGTTTACCACAAATCGATGTGCATGTGCTGAAAAGAGCAGCAAGGCCGTGCTTAGCACGTGGTTTGGTAGAAATCCACGGGCGCGCTCTGCCGAAAGCAGCATGTGCATGCATATTTTGTGGTTTGGCTGAAAACAACCTGCAGGTCTACCGAAAGATGCTTGTGAATGCTTAACAAGTGGTTTGGCACAAATCGATGCGGGTGTGCTGAAAAGAGCAGCATGGGCGTGCTTAGCACGTGGTTTGGTAGAAATGCGCGTGCGCGCTCTGCCAACAGCAGCATGTGCATGCTTAGATTGTGGCTTGGCAGAAAACAACCAGCGCGTCTACGAAAAGACGCATGTTCATGCGTAACAAGTTGTTTACCACAAATCGATGCGCGTGTGCTGAAAAGAGCAGCATGGGCGTGCTTGGCTCGTCGTTTGGCAGAAATCCACGCGCGCTCTGCCAAACGCAGCATGTGCATGCTTAATTTGCGGTTTGGCAGAAAACCACGTCCGCGTGTACCAAAGGATACATGTGCATGCTTAAGAAGTTGTTTACCACAAATCGATGCGCGTGCGCTGAAAAGAGCGGCATGCGCGTGCTTACCATGCGGTTTAGTAGAAATCCACATGCGCGCTCTGCCAAAAGCAGCATGTGCATGCATACCTTGTAGTTTGGCAGAAAACTACATGCGCGTCTACCGAAAGATGCATGTGCATGCTTAACAAGTGGTTTGGCACAAATCGATGCGCGTGTGCTGAAAAGAGCAGCCTGGTCCTGCTTAGCACGTGGTTTGGTAGAACCCCACATGTGCGCTCTGCCAAAAGCAGCATGTGCATGCTTAGCTTGTGGTTTGGCAGAAAACTACGTGCGCGTCTACCAAAAGATGCATGTGCATGCTTAACAAGTTGTTTACCACAAATCGATGCGCGTGTGCTGAAAAGAGCAGCATGGGCGTGCTTGGCTCGTCGTTTGGCAGAAATCCACGCGCGCTCTGCCAAAAGCAGCATGTGCATGCTTAATTTGTGGTTTGGCAGAAAACCACGTCCGCGTGTACCAAAGGATACATGTGCATGCTTAACGAGTTGTTTGCCACAAATCTATGCGCGTGTGTTGAAAAGAGCAGCAAGGGCGTACTTAGCACGTATTTGGTGAAATCCACATGCGCGCTCTCCCAAAAGCAGGATGTTCATGCATATCTTGTGGTTTGGCAGAAAACAACGTGCACGCCTACCAAAAGATGCATGTGCATGCTTTACAAGTGGTTTACCACAATTCGATGAGCGTTTGCTGAAAACAGCAGCATGGGCGTGCTTAGCACGTGGCTTGGTAGAAATCCACATGCGCGCTCTGCCAAAAGCAGCATGTGCATGCATAACTTGTGGTTTGGCAGAAAACAACGTCCACGTGTACCAAAAGATGCATGTGCATGCTCAACGAGTGGTTTACCACAAATCGATGTGCGTGTGCTTAAAAGAGATGCAAGGGCGTGCTTAGCACGTGGTTTGGTAGAAATCCACACGCGCGCTCTGCCAAAAGCAGCACGTGCATGCATAACTTGTGGTTTGGCTGAAAACAACCTGCGTGTCTACCGAAAGATGCATGTGCATGCTTAACAAGTGGTTTGGCACAAAACAATGCGCGTGGGCTGAAAACAGCAGCATGGGCCAGCGTAGCACGTGGTTTGGTAGAAATCCACGTGCGCGCTCTGCCAAAAGCAGCATCTGCATGCATAACTTGTGGTTCGGCAGAAAACAACGTGCGTGTCTACCGAAAGATGCATGTGCATACTTAACAAGTGGATTACCACAAATCGATGCGCATGTGCTGAAAAGAGCAGCATGGGCGTGCTTAGCACGTCCTTTGGCAGAAATCCACGTGCGCGCTCTGCAAAAAGCTGCATGTGCGTGCTTAGCTTGTGGTTTGGCAGAAAACAACGTCCGCGTCTACCAAAAGATGCATGTGCATGCTTAACAAGTGGTTTAGCACTAAACAATGGGCGTGTGCTGAAAAGAGCAGCATGGGCGTGCTTGGCACGTCGTTTGGCAGAAATCCACGTGCGCGCTCTGCCAAAAGCTGTATGTCCATGCTTAGGTTGTGGTATGAAAACAACGTGCGCTTCTACGGAAAGATGCATGCACATGCTTAACAAATGGTTTGGCACAAATCCATACGCGTGTTGAAAAGAGGAGCATGAGCGTGCTTGGCACGTGGTTTGTTAGAATTCCACATACGCGCTCTGCCAAAGGCAGCATGTGCATGCATCACTTGTAGTTTGGCAGAAAAAAACGTGCGCGTCTACCGAAAGATACATGTGCATGATTAACAAGTGGTTTGGCAGAAATCGATGCGCGTGTGCTGAAAAGAGCAGCATGGGCCTGTTTAGCACGTGGTTTGGTAGAAATCGACATGAACGCTCTGCCAAAAGCAGCATGTATATTCTTAACTTGTGGTTTGGCAGGAAACAACGTCCGTGTCTACGAAAAGATGCATGGACATGCTTAACAAGTGGTTTACCAAAAAACGATGCGCGTGTGCTGAAAAGAGCAGCATGGGCGTGCTTGGCGCGTCGTTTGGCAGAATTCCACGAGCGCGCTCTGCAAAAAGCTGCATGTGCGTGCTTAGCTTGTGGTTTGGAAGAAAACAATGTCCGGTTCTACCAAAAGATGCATGTGCATGCTTAACAAGTGGTTTACCACAAAACAATGCGCGTGGGCTAAAAACAGCAGCATGGGCCAGCGTAGCACGTGGTTTGGTAGAAATCCACGTGCGCGCTCTGCCAAAAGCAGCATCTGCATGCATAACTTGTGGTTTGGCAGAGAGCAATGTCCGCGTCTACGAAAAGACGCAGGTGCATGCGTAACAAGTTGTTTACCACAAATCGATGCGCGTGTGCTGAAAAGAGCAGCATGGGCGTGCTTGGCTCGTCGTTTGGCAGAAATCCACGTGCTCGCTCTGCCAAAACCAGCATGTGCATGCTTAATTTGTGGTTTGGCAGAAAACCACGTCCGCGTGTACCAAAGGATACATGTGCATGCTTAACGAGTGGTTTACCACAAATCTATGCGCGTGTGCTGAAAAGAGCAGCAAGGGCGTGCTTAGCACGTTGTTTGGTGAAATCCACATGCGCGCTCACCCAAAAGCAGGATGTGCATGCATAACTTGTGGTTCGGCAGAAAACAACGTGCACGTCTACCAAAAGATGCATGTGCATGCTTTACAAGTGGTTTACCACAAATCGATGAGCGTGTGCACAAATAAGCAGCATGATCATGCACAGCACGTGGTTTGGTAGAAATCCACATTCGCGCTCTGCCAAAAGCAGCATGTGATTGCATAACTTGTGGTTTGGCAGAAAACAACGTGCGCGTCTCCCAAAAGATGCATGTGCATGCTTAACAAGTTGTTTGGCTCAAATCCATGCGCGTCTGCTGAAAAAGAGCAGCATGGGCGTGCTTAGCGCGTGGTTTGGTAGAAATCCACATGCGCGCTCTGCCAAAAGCAGCATGTGCATGCTTAATTTGTGGTTTGGCAGAAAAGCACGTCCGCGTGTACCAAAAGATACATGTGCATGCTTAATGAGCGGTTGACCACAAATCGTTGCGCGTGTGCTGGAAAGAGCAGCAAGGACCTGCTTAGCACGTGGTTTGGTAGCACTCCACATGCGCGCTCTGCCAAAAGCTGCATGTGCATGCTTAGCTTGTGGTTTCGCAGAAAACAACGTGCGCGCCTACCGAAAGATGCATGTGCATGCTTAACAAGTGGTTTGGCACAAATCGATACGAGTGTGCTGAAAAGAGGGGCATCGGCGTGCTTAGCATGTGGTTTGGTAGAAACCCACATGCGCGCTTTGCCAAAAGCAGCATGTGCATGCATACCTTGTAGTTTGGCAGAAAAAAACATGCGCGTCTACCGAAAGATGCATGTGCATGCTTAACGAGTGGTTTACCACAAATCTTTACGCGTGCGCTGAAAAGAGCAGCAAAGGCGTGCTTAGCACGTGGTTTGGTAGAAATCCACATGCGCGCTCTGCCAAAAGCAGCATGTGCATGCTTAATTTGTGGTTTCGCAGAAAACCACGTCCGCGTGTACCAAAAGATACATGTGCATGCTTAACCAGTGGTTTACCACAAATCGATGTGCATGTGCTGAAAAGAGCAGCAAGGCCGTGCTTAGCACGTGGTTTGGTAGAAATCCACGGGCGCGCTCTGCCGAAAGCAGCATGTGCATGCATATTTTGTGGTTTGGCTGAAAACAACCTGCAGGTCTACCGAAAGATGCTTGTGAATGCTTAACAAGTGGTTTGGCACAAATCGATGCGGGTGTGCTGAAAAGAGCAGCATGGGCGTGCTTAGCACGTGGTTTGGTAGAAATGCGCGTGCGCGCTCTGCCAACAGCAGCATGTGCATGCTTAGATTGTGGCTTGGCAGAAAACAACCAGCGCGTCTACGAAAAGACGCATGTTCATGCGTAACAAGTTGTTTACCACAAATCGATGCGCGTGTGCTGAAAAGAGCAGCATGGGCGTGCTTGGCTCGTCGTTTGGCAGAAATCCACGCGCGCTCTGCCAAACGCAGCATGTGCATGCTTAATTTGCGGTTTGGCAGAAAACCACGTCCGCGTGTACCAAAGGATACATGTGCATGCTTAAGAAGTTGTTTACCACAAATCGATGCGCGTGTGCTGAAAAGAGCGGCATGCGCGTGCTTACCATGCGGTTTAGTAGAAATCCACATGCGCGCTCTGCCAAAAGCAGCATGTGCATGCATACCTTGTAGTTTGGCAGAAAACTACATGCGCGTCTACCGAAAGATGCATGTGCATGCTTAACAAGTGGTTTGGCACAAATCGATGCGCGTGTGCTGAAAAGAGCAGCCTGGTCCTGCTTAGCACGTGGTTTGGTAGAACCCCACATGTGCGCTCTGCCAAAAGCAGCATGTGCATGCTTAGCTTGTGGTTTGGCAGAAAACTACGTGCGCGTCTACCAAAAGATGCATGTGCATGCTTAACAAGTTGTTTACCACAAATCGATGCGCGTGTGCTGAAAAGAGCAGCATGGGCGTGCTTGGCTCGTCGTTTGGCAGAAATCCACGCGCGCTCTGCCAAAAGCAGCATGTGCATGCTTAATTTGTGGTTTGGCAGAAAACCACGTCCGCGTGTACCAAAGGATACATGTGCATGCTTAACGAGTTGTTTGCCACAAATCTATGCGCGTGTGTTGAAAAGAGCAGCAAGGGCGTACTTAGCACGTATTTGGTGAAATCCACATGCGCGCTCTCCCAAAAGCAGGATGTTCATGCATATCTTGTGGTTTGGCAGAAAACAACGTGCACGCCTACCAAAAGATGCATGTGCATGCTTTACAAGTGGTTTACCACAATTCGATGAGCGTTTGCTGAAAACAGCAGCATGGGCGTGCTTAGCACGTGGCTTGGTAGAAATCCACATGCGCGCTCTGCCAAAAGCAGCATGTGCATGCATAACTTGTGGTTTGGCAGAAAACAACGTCCACGTGTACCAAAAGATGCATGTGCATGCTCAACGAGTGGTTTACCACAAATCGATGTGCGTGTGCTTAAAAGAGATGCAAGGGCGTGCTTAGCACGTGGTTTGGTAGAAATCCACACGCGCGCTCTGCCAAAAGCAGCACGTGCATGCATAACTTGTGGTTTGGCTGAAAACAACCTGCGTGTCTACCGAAAGATGCATGTGCATACTTAACAAGTGGATTACCACAAATCGATGCGCATGTGCTGAAAAGAGCAGCATGGGCGTGCTTAGCACGTCCTTTGGCAGAAATCCACGTGCGCGCTCTGCAAAAAGCTGCATGTGCGTGCTTAGCTTGTGGTTTGGCAGAAAACAACGTCCGCGTCTACCAAAAGATGCATGTGCATGCTTAACAAGTGGTTTAGCACTAAACAATGGGCGTGTGCTGAAAAGAGCAGCATGGGCGTGCTTGGCACGTCGTTTGGCAGAAATCCACGTGCGCGCTCTGCCAAAAGCTGTATGTCCATGCTTAGGTTGTGGTATGAAAACAACGTGCGCTTCTACGGAAAGATGCATGCACATGCTTAACAAATGGTTTGGCACAAATCCATACGCGTGTTGAAAAGAGGAGCATGAGCGTGCTTGGCACGTGGTTTGTTAGAATTCCACATACGCGCTCTGCCAAAGGCAGCATGTGCATGCATCACTTGTAGTTTGGGAGAAAAAAACGTGCGCGTCTACCGAAAGATACATGTGCATGATTAACAAGTGGTTTGGCAGAAATCGATGCGCGTGTGCTGAAAAGAGCAGCATGGGCCTGTTTAGCACGTGGTTTGGTAGAAATCGACATGCACGGTCTGCCAAAAGCAGCATGTACATTCTTAACTTGTGGTTTGGCAGAAAACAACGTCCGTGTCTACGAAAAGATGCATGGACATGCTTAACAAGTGGTTTACCACAAAACGATGCGCTTGTGCTGAAAAGAGCAGCATGGGCATGCTTGGCACGTCGTTTGGCAGAATTCCACGAGCGCGCTCTGCAAAAAGCTGCATGTGCGTGCTTAGCTTGTGGTTTGGAAGAAAACAGCGTCCGGTTCTACCAAAAGATGCGTGTGCATGCTTAACAAGTGGTTTACCACTAAACAATGCGCGTGGGCTGAAAACAGCAGCATGGGCCAGCGTAGCACGTGGTTTGGTAGAAATCCACGTGCGCGCTCTGCCAAAAGCAGCATCTGCATGCATAACTTGTGGTTCGGCAGAAAACAACGTGCGTGTCTACCGAAAGATGCATGTGCATGCTTAACAAGTGGTTTACCACAAATCGATGCGCATGTGCTGAAAAGAGCAGCATGGGCGTGCTTAGCACGTCCTTTGGCAGAAATCCACGTGCGCGCTCTGCAAAAAGCTGCATGTGCGTGCTTAGCTTGTGGTTTGGCAGAAAACAACGTCCGCGTCTACCAAAAGATGCATGTGCATGCTTAACAAGTGGTTTAGCACAAAACAATAGTCGTGTGCTGAAAAGAGCAGCATGGGCGTGCTTGGCACGTCGTTTGGCAGAAATCCACGTGCGCGCTCTACCAAAAGCTGTATGTCCATGCTTAGGTTGTGGTATGAAAACAACGTGCGCTTCTACGGAAAGATGCATATGCATGCTTAACAAGTTGTTTGGAACAAATCCATGCGCCTGTGCTAAAAGAGCAGCAAGGACGTGCTTAGCGCGTGGTTTGGTAGAAATCCACGTGCGCGCTCTGCTAGAAGCAGCATGTGCATGCATAACTTGTGGTTTGGCAGAAAACAATGTTCGCGTCTACCGAAAGATGCATGTGCATGCATAACAAGTGGTTTACCACAAATCGATGCGCGTGTGCTGAAAAGAGCAGCATGGGCGTGCATGGTACGTCGTTTGGCAGAAATCCACGTTTGCGCTCTGCCAAAAGCAGCATGTACATGCTTAGCTTGTATTTTGGCAGAAAACAACGTGCGCGTCTAACGAAAGATGCATGTGCATGCTTAACAAGTTGTTTACCACAAATCGATGCGCGTGTGCTGAAAAGAGCAGCATGGGCGTGCATGGTACGTCGTTTGGCAGAAATCCACGTGCGCGCTCTGCCAAAAGCAGCATGTGCATGCTTAGCTTGTCGTTTGGCAGAAAACAACGTGCGCGTCTACCAAAAGATGCATGTGGATGCTTAACACGTTGTTTACCA
The DNA here is from genome assembly GCF_050947875.1 of Dermacentor variabilis. NCBI lineage: Eukaryota > Metazoa > Arthropoda > Arachnida > Ixodida > Ixodidae > Dermacentor > Dermacentor variabilis. Next base: position 3,185,784 of record NW_027460291.1, read on the forward strand.
CAAATCGAAGCGCGTTTGCTGAAAAGAGCAGCATGGTCGTGCTTAGCACGTGGTTTGGCAGAAATCAACATGCGCGCTCGGCCAAAAGCAGCATGTGCATGCATAACTTGTAGTTTGGCAGAAAACGTGCGCGTCTACCAAAAGATGCATGTGCATGCTTAGCAAGTGGTTTACCACAAATCGATGTGCGTGTGCGGAAAAGAGCAGCATGGGCGTGCATGGTACGTCGTTTGGCAGAAATCCACGTGCGCGCTCTGCCAAAAGCAGCATGTACATGCTTAGCTTGTATTTTGGCAGAAAACAACGTGCGCGTCTAACGAAAGATGCATGTGCATGCTTAACAAGTTGTTTGGCACAAATCCATGCGCGTGTGCTAAAAAACAGCAAGGACGTGCTTAGCACGTGGTTTGGTAGAAATCCACGTGCGCGCTCTGCCAAAAGCGGCCTGTGCATGCATAACTTGTGGTTTGGCAGAAAACAACGTGCGCGTCTACCGAAAGATGCATGTGGATGCTTAACATGTTGTTTACCACAAATCGATGCGCGTGTGCTGAAAAGAGCAGCATGGGCGTGCTTAGCACGTGGTTTGGCAGAAATCCACATGCGCGCTCGGCCAAAAGCAGCATGTGCATGCATAACTTGTAGTTTGGCAGAAAACGTGCGCGTCTACCAAAAGATGCATGTGCATGCTTAGCAAGTGGTTTACCACAAATCGATGCGCGTGTGCTGAAAAGAGCAGCATGGGCGTGCATGGTACGTCGTTTGGCAGAAATCCACGTGCGCGCTCTGCCAAAAGCAGACTGTGCATGCTTAACTAGTCGTTTGGCAGTTAACAGCGTCCGCATCTACGAAAAGATGCATGGGCATTCTTAACAAGTTGTTTACCACAAATCGCTGCACGTGTGCTGAAAAGAGCAGCATGGGGGTGCTTGGCACGTCGTTTGGCAGAAATCCACCTGCCCGCTCTTCCAAAAGCAGCATGTGCATGCATAAATTGCGGTTTGGCAGAAAACAACGTGCGCGTCTACCAAAAGATTCTTGTGCATGCTTAACAACTTGTTTGGCACAAATCCGTGCGCGTCTGCTGAAAAGGGCAGCAAGGGCGTGCTTAGCACGTGGTTTGGTAGAAATTCTCGAGCGCGCTCTGCCAAAAGCAGCATATGCAAGCTTAATTTGTGGTTTGGCAGAAAACCACGTCCGCGTGTACCAAAAGATGCATGTGCATGCTTAACGAGTGGTTTACCACAAATCGATGCGCGTGCGCTGAAAAGAGCAGCAAGGGCGTACTTAGCACGTGGTTTGGTAGAAATCCACATGCGAGCTCTCCCAAAAGCAGGATGTGCATGCATAACTTGTGGTTTCGCAGAAAACAACGTGCGCGTCTACCAAAAGATGCATGTGCATCCTTAACAAGTGGTTTACCACAAATCGATGAGCGTGTGCTGAAAAGAGCAGCATGGACGTGCTTAGCACGTGGTTTGGTAGAAATACACATGCGCGCTCTGCCAAAAGCAGCATGTAAATGCATAACTTGTGGTTTGGCAGAAAACAATGCGTGTGTCTACCAAAAGATGCATTTGCATGCTTAACAAGTGGTTTACCACAAATCGATGCGCGTGTGCTGAAAAGAGCAGCATGGGCGTGCTTGGCACGTCGTTTGGCCGAAATCCACGTGCGCGCTCTGCCAAAAGCAGCATGTGCATGCTTAACTAGTCGTTTGGCAGAAAACGGCTTCCGCATCTACGAAAAGATGCATGGGCATGCTTAACAAGTTGTTTACGACAAATCGTTGCGCGTGTGCTGAAAAGAGCAGCATGGGCCTGCTTAGCACGTGGTTTGGTAGAAATCAATACGAGCGCTCTGCCAAAAGCAGCATGTGCATGCAAAACTTGTGATTTGGCAGAAAACAACGTGTGCGTCTACCGAAAGATGCATGTGCATGCTCAACAAGTGGTTTGGCAGACATCGTTGGGCATGTGCTGAAAAGAGAAGCATTTGCGTGCTTAGCACGTGGTTTGGTAGAAATCCACATGCGCGCTCTGCCAAAAGCAGCATGTGCATGCATAACTTGTGGTTTGGCAGAAAACAACGTGCGCGTCAACCGAAAGATGCATGTGCATGCTTAACAAGTGGTTTGGCACAAATCGATGCGCGTGTGCTGAAAAGAGCAGCAAGGGCGTGGTTAGCACGTGGTTTGGTAGAAATCCATATGCGCGCTCTGCCAAAAGCAGCATGTGCATGCATAACTTGTGGTTTGGTAGAAAACAACGTGAGCATCTACCGAAAGATGCATGTGCATGCTTAACAAGTGGTTTGGCACAAATCGCTGCGCGTGTGCAGAAAAGAGCAGCATGGGCGTGCTTGGCACGTCGTATGGCCGAAATCCACGTGCGCGCTCTGCCAAAAGCAGCATGCGCATGCTTAGCTTGTGGTTTGGCAGAAAACAACGTGCGCGTCTACCGAAAGATGCACGTGCATGCTTAACAAGTGGTTTACCACAAATAGTTGCGCGTGTGCTGAAAAGAGAAGCATTTGCGTGCTTAGCACGTGGTTTGGCAGAAATCCACGTGCGCGCTCTCCCAACAGCAGGATGTGCATGCATAAATTGTGGTTTGGCAGAAAACAACGTGCGCGTCTACCGCAAGATGCATGTGCATGCTTAACAAGTGGTTTGGCACAAATCGATCCGCTGGTGCTGAAAAGAGCAGCATGGGCGTGCTTATCACGTGGTTTGATAGAAATCCACATGCGCACTCTCCCAACTGCAGGATGTGCATGCATAACTTGTGGTTTGGAAGAAAACAACGTGCGCGTCTACCTAAAGATGCATGTGCATGCTTAACAAGTGGTTTGGCACAAATCGATGCGCGTGTGCTGAAAAGAGCTGCATGGGCGTGCTTATCACGTGGTTTTGTAGAAATCCACATGCGCACTCTCCCAACAGCAGGATGTGCATGCATAACTTGTGGTTTGGCATAAAACAACGTGCGCGTCTACCAAAAGATGCATGTGCATGCTTAACAATTGGTTTACGACAAATCGATGCGCGTGTGCTGAATAGAGCAGCAAGGGCGTGCTTGGCACGTCGTTTGGCCGAAAATTCACGTGCGCCCTCTGCCAAAAGCAGCATGTGCATGCTTAGCTTGTGGTTTGGCAGAAAACAACGTGCGCGTCTACCGAAAGATGCATGTGCATGCTTAACAAGTGGTTTGGCACAAATCGATGCGCGTGTGCTGAAAAGAGCAGCATGGGCGTGCTTAGCACGTGGTTTGTTAGAAATCCACATGCGCGCTCTGCCAAAAGCAGCATGTGCATGCATAACTTGTGGTTTGGCAGAAAACAACGTGCGCGTCTACCGAAAGATGCATGTGCATGCTTAACAAGTGGTTTGGCACAAATCATTGCGCGTGTGCTGAAAAGAGAAGCGTTTGCGTACTTAGCACGTGGTTTGCTATGAATCCACATGCGCAACCTCTGCCAAAAGCAGCATGTGCATGCATACCTTTGGTTTGGCAGAAAACAACGTCCGCATCTACCAAAAGATGAATGTGCATGCTTAACAAGTGGTTTGGCACAAATCGTTGCGCGTGTGCGGAAAACAGAAGCATTTGCGTGCTTAGCACGTGGTTTGGCAGAATTCAACGTGCGCGCTCTGCCAAAAGCAGCATGTGCATGCTTAGCTTGTGGTTTAGAAAACAACGTGCGCGTCTACCGAAAGATGCATGTGCATACTCAACAAGTGGTTTGCACACATCGTTGGGCATGTGCTGAAAAGAGAAGCATTTGCGTGCTTAGCACGTGGTTTGGTAGAAATCCACATGCGCGCTCTGCCTAAAGCAGCATGTGCATGCATAACCTGTGGTTTGGCAGAAAACAACGTGCGCGTCTACCGACAGATGCATGTGCATGCTTAATAAATGGTTTGGCACAAATCGCTGCGCGTGTGCTGAAAAGAGCAGCAAGGGCGTGCTTAGCACGTGGTTTGGTAGAAATCCACATGCGCGCTCTGCCAAAAGCAGCATGTGCATGCATTCCTTGTGGTTTGGCAGAAAACAACGTGCGCGTCTACCGAAACATGCATGTGCATGCTTAACAAATGGTTTGGCATAAATCGCTGCGCGTGTGCTGAAAAGAGCAGCAAGGGCGTGCTTAGCACGTGGTTTGGTAGAAATCCACATGCGCGCTCTGCCAAAAGCAGCATGTGCATGCATAACTTGTGGTTTGGCAGAAAACAACGTGAGCGTCTACCGAAAGATGCATGTGCATGCTTAACAAGTGGTTTGTCACAAATCGCTGCGCGTGTGCTGAAAAGAGAAGCATTTGCGTGCTTGGCACGTCGTATGGCCGAAATCCACGTGCGCGCTCTGCCAAAGGCAGCATGCGCATGCTTAGCTTGTGGTTTGGCAGAAAACAACCTGCGCGTCTACCGAAAGATGCATGTGCATGCTTAACAATTGGTTTGGCACAAATCGTTGCGCGTTTGCTGAAAAGAGAAGTATTTGCGTGCTTATCACGTGGTTTGATAGAAATCCACATGCGCGCTCTCCCAACAGCAGGATGTGCATGCATAACTTGTGGTTTAGCAGAAAACAACGTGCGCGTCTACCTAAAGATGCATGTGCATGCTTAACAAGTGGTTTACGACAAATCGATGCGCGTGTGCTGAAAAGAGAAGCGTTTGCACGCTTAGCACGTGGTTTGGCATTAATCCACATGCGCGCTCTGCCAAAAGCAGCATGTGCATGCATACCTTTGGTTTGGCCGAATCAACGTGCGCTTCTACCGAAAGATGCATGTGCATTCTTAACACGTGGTTTGGCACAAATCTATGCGCGTGTGCTGAAAAGAGCAGCATGGGCGTGCTTTGCACGTGGTTTGGTAGAAATCCACATGCGCGCTCTTCCAACAGCAGGATGTGCATGCATAACTTGTGGTTTGGCAGAAAACAACGTGCGCGTCTACCTAAACATGCTTGTGCATGCTTAACAAGTGGTTTACGACAAAATGCGCGTGTGCTGAAAAGAGAAGCGTTTCCGTGCTTAGCACGTCGTTTGGCCGAAAATCACGTGCGCGCTCTGCCAAAAGCAGCATGTGCATACTTAGCTTGTGGTTTGGCTGAAAACAACGTTCGCGTCTACCGAAAGATGCATGTGCATGCTCAACAAGTGGTTTGGCACACATCGTTGGGCATGTGCAGAGAAGAGAAGCATTTGCGTGCTTAGCACGTGGTTTGGTAGAAATCCACATGCGCGCTCTGCCAAAAGCAGCATGTGCATTCATAAATTGTGGTTTGGCAGAAAACAACGTGAGCGTCTACCTAAAGATGCATGTGCATGCTTAACAAGTGGTTTACGAAAAATCAATGCGCGTGTGCTGAAAAGAGCAGCATGGGCGTGCATAGCATGTGGTTTGGTAGAAATCTACGCGCGCGCTCTGCCTAAAGCAGCATCTGCATGCTTAACTTGTGGTTTGGCAGAAAACAACGTCCGCGTCTACCAAAAGATGCATGTGCATGCTTAACAAGTGGTTTGGCACAAATCGTGGCGCGTGTCCTGAAAACAGAAGCATTTGCGTGCTTAGCACGTAGTTTGGCAGAAATCCACGTGCGCGCTCTGCCAAAAGCAGCATGTGCATGCTTAGCTTGTGGTTTAGAAAACAACGTGCGCGTCTACCGAAAGATGCATGTGCATGCTTAACAAGTGGCTTCGCACAAATCGATGCGCTTGTGCTGAAAAGAGCTGCATGGGCGTGCTTAGCACGTGGTTGGGTAGAAATCTACATGCGCGCTTTGAAAAAGCAGCATGTGCATGCATAACTTGTGGTTTGGCAGAAAACAACCTGCGCGTCTACCGAAAGATGCATGTGCATGCTCAACAAGTGGTTTGGCACAAATCGATACGCGTGTGCTGAGAAGAGCAGCATGGGCGTGCTTATCACGTGGTTTGGTAGAAATCCACGTGCGCGCTCTCCCAACAGCAGGATGTGCATGCATAACTTGTGGTTTGGCAGAAAACAATGTGCGCGTCTACCCAAAGATGCATGTGCATGCTTAACAAGTGGTTTACGACAAATCGATGCGCATGTGCTGAAAAGAGAAGCGTTTGCGTGCTTAGCACGTAGTTTGGCAGAAAACCACGTGCGCGCTCTGCCAAAAGCAGCATGTGCATGCTGCTTTTGGTTTGGCTGAAAACAACGTGCGCGTCTACCGAAAGATGCATGTGCATGCTCCACAAGTGGTTTGGCACACATCGTTGGGCATGTGCTGAAAAGAGAAGCATTTGCGTGCTTAGCACGTGGTTTGGTAGAAATCCACATGCGCGCTCTGCCAAAAGCAGCATGTGCATGCATAACTTTTGGTTTGGCAGAAAACAACGTGTGCGTCTACCGAAAGATGCATGTGCATGCTTAACAAGTGGTTTGGCACAAATCGATGCGCGTGTTCTGAAAAGAGCAGCAAGGGCGTGCTTAGCACGTGGTTTGGTAGAAATCCACATGCGCCCTCTGCCAAAAGCAGCATGTGCATGCATATCTTGTGGTTTGGCAGAAAACAATGTGAGCGTCTACCGAAATATGCATGTGCATGCTTAACAAGTGGTTTGGCACAAATTGCTGCGCGTGTGCTGAAAAGAGCAGCATGGGCGTGCTTGGCACGTCGTATGGCCGAAATCCACGTGCGCGCTCTGCCAAAAGCAGCATGCGCATGCTTAGCTTGTGCTTTGGCAGAAAACAACGTGCGCATCTACCGAAAGATGCATGTGCATGCTTAACAAGTGGTTTGGCACAATGCGATGCGCTGGTGCTGAAAAGAGCAGCATGGGCGTGCTTATCACGTGGTTTGATAGAAATCCACATGCGCGCTCTCCCAACAGCAGGATGTGCATGCATAAATTGTGGTTTGGCAGAAAACAACGTGCGCGTCTACCTAAAGATGCATGTGCATGCTTAACAAGTGGTTTACGACAAATCGATGCGCGTGTGCTGAAAAGAGAAGCGTTTGCGTGCTTAGCACGTCATTTGGCCGAAAACCACGTGCGCGCTCTCACAAATGCAGCATGTGCATGCTTAGCTTGTGGTTTGGCTGAAAACAACGTGCGCGTCTACCGAAAGAAGCATGTGCATGCTCAACAAGTGGTTTGGCACACATCGTTGGGCATGTTCTGAAAAGAGAAGCATTTGCGTGTTTAGCACGTGGTTTGGTAGAAATCCACATGCACGCTCTGCCAAAAGCAGCATGTGCATGCATAACCTGTGGTTTGGCAGAAAACAACGTGTGCGTCTACCGAAAGATGCATGCGCATGCTTAACAAGTGGTTTGGCACAAATCGATGCGCGTGTGCTGAAAAGAACAGCAAGGGCGTGCTTAGCACGTGGTTTGGTAGAAATCCACATGCGCCCTCTGCCAAAAGCAGCGTGTGCATGCATATCTTGTGGTTTGGCAGAAAACAACGTGAGCGTCTACCGAAAGATGCATGTGCATGCTTAACAAGTGGTTTGGCACAAATCGCTGCGCGTGTGCTGAAAAGAGCAGCATGGGCGTGCTTGGCACGTCGTATGGCCGAAATCCACGTGCGCGCTCTGCCAAAAGCAGCATGCGCATGCTTAGCTTGTGGTTTGGCAGAAAACAACGAGCGCGTCTATCGAAAGATGCATGTGCATGCCTAACAAGTGGTTTCGCACAAATCGTTGCGCGTGTGCTGAAAAGAGAAGCATTTGCGTGCTTAGCACGTGTTTTGGCAGAAATCCACGTGCGCGCTCACCCAACAGCAGGATGTGCATGCATAAATTGTGGTTTGGCAGAAAACAACGTGCGCGTCTACCTAAAGATGCATGTGCATGCTTAACAAGTGGTTTACGACAAATCGATGCGCGTGTGCTGAAAAGAGAAGCGTTTGCGTGCTTAGCACGTCATTTGGCCGAAAACCACGTGCGCGCTCTGCCAAAAGCAGCATGTGCATGCTTAGCTTGTGGTTTGGCTGAAAACAACGTGCGCGTCTACCGAAAGATGCATGCGCATGCTCAACAAGTGGTTTGGCACACATCGTTGGGCATGTGCTGAAAAGAGAAGCATTTGCATGCTTAACACGTGGTTTGGTAGAAATCCACATGCACGCTCTGCCAAAAGCAGCATGTGCATGCATAACTTGTGGTTTGGCAGAAAACAACGTGCGCGTCTACCGAAAGATGCATGCGCATGCTTAACAAGTGGTTTGGTACAAATCGATGCGCGTGTGCTGAAAAGAGCAGCAAGGGCGTGCTTAGCACGTGGTTTGGTAGAAATCCACATGCGCGCTCTGCCAAAAGCAGCATGTGCATGCATAACTTGTGGTTTGGCTGAAAACAACGTGAGCGTCTACCGAAATATGCATGTGCATGCTTAACAAGCGGTTTGGCACAAATCGCTGCGCGTGTGCTGAAAAGAGCAGCATGGGCGTGCTTGGCACGTCGTATGGCCGAAATCCACGTGCGCGCTCTGCCAAAAGCAGCATGTGCATGCATAACTTGTGGTTTGGCAGAAAACAACGTGCGCGTCTACCGAAAGATGCATGCGCATGCTTAACAAGTGGTTTGGTACAAATCGATGCGCGTGTGCTGAAAAGAGCAGCAAGGGCGTGCTTAGCACGTGGTTTGATAGAAATCCACATGCGCGTCCTGCCAAAAGCAGCATGTGCATGCTTAGCTTGTGGTTTGGCTGAAAACAACGTGCGCGTCTACCGAAAGATGCATGTGCATGCTCAACAAGTGGTTTGGCACACATCGTTGGGCATGTGCTGAAAAGAGAAGCATTTGCGTGCTTAGCACGTGGTTTGGTAGAAATCCACATGCACGCTCTGCCAAAAGCAGCATGTGCATGCATAACTTGTGGTTTGGCAGAAAACAACGTGCGCGTCTACCGAAAGATGCATGCGCATGCTTAACAAGTGGTTTACGACAAATCGATGCGCGTGTGCTGAAAAGAGAAGCGTTTGCGTGCTTAGCATGTCATTTGGCCGAAAACCACGTTCGCGCTCTGCCAAAAGCAGCATGTGCATGCTTAGCTTGTGGTTTGGCTGAAAACAACGTGCGCGTCTACCGAAAGATGCATGTGCATGCTCAACAAGTGGTTTGGCACGCATCGTTGGGCATGTGCTGAAAAGAGAAGCATTTGCGTGCTTAGCACGTGGTTTGGTAGAAATCCACATGCACGCTCTGCCAAAAGCAGCATGTGCATGCATAACTTGTTGTTTGGCAGAAAACAACGTGCGCGTCTACCGAAAGATGCATGCGCATGCTTAACAAGTGGTTTGGCACAAATCGATGCGCGTGTGCTGAAAAGAGCAGCAAGGGCGTGCTTAGCACGTGGTTTGGTAGAAATCCACATGCGCGCTCTTCCAACAGCAGGATGTGCATGCCAAACTTGTGGTTTGGCAGAAAACAACGTGTGCGTCTACCTAAAGATGCTTGTGCATGCTTAACAAGTGGTTTACGACAAAATGCGCGTGTTCTGAAAAGAGAAGCGTTCCCGTGCTTAGCACGTCGTTTGGCCGAAAATCACGTGCGCACTCTGCCAAAAGCAGCATGTGCATACTTAGCTTGTGGTTTGGCTGAAAACAACGTGCGCGTCTACCGAAAGATGCATGTGCATGCTCAACAAGTGGTTTGGCACACATCGTTGGGCATGTGCTGAAAAGAGCAGCATGGGCGTGCTTATCACGTGGTTTGATAGAAATCCACATGCGCGCTCTCCCAACAGCAGGATGTGCATGCATAAATTGTGGTTTGGCAGAAAACAACGTGCGCGTCTACCTAAAGATGCATGTGCATGCTTAACAAGTGGTTTACGACAAATCGATGCGAGTGTGCTGAAAAGAGAAGCATTTGCGTGCTTAGCACGTCATTTGGCCGAAAACCACGTGCGCGCTCTGCCAAAAGCAGCATGTGCATGCTTAGCTTGTGGTTTGGCTGAAAACAACGTGCGCGTCTACCGAAAGATGCATGTGCATGCTCAACAAGTGGTTTGGCACACATCGTTGGGCATGTGCTCAAAAGAGAAGCATTTGCGTGCTTAGCACGTGGTTTGGTAGAAATCCACATGCACGCTCGGCCAAAAGCAGCATGTGCATGCATAACTTGTGGTTTGGCAGAAAACAACGTGCGCGTCTACCGAAAGATGCATGCGCATGCTTAACAAGTGGTTTACGACAAATCGATGCGCGTGTGCTGAAAAGAGAAGCGTTTGCGTGCTTAGCATGTCATTCGGCCGAAAACCACGTGCGCGCTCTGCCACAAGCAGCATGTGCATGCTTAGCTTGTGGTTTGGCTGAAAACAACGTGCGCGTCTACCGAAAGATGCACGTGCATGCTCAACAATTGGTTTGGCTCACATCGTTGGGCATGTGCTGAAAAGAGAAGCATTTGCGTGCTTAGCACGTGGTTTGGTAGAAATCCACATGCGCGCTCTGCCAGAAGCAGCATGTGCATGCATAACTTGTGGTTTGGCAGAAAACAACGTGCGCGTCTACCGAAAGATGCATGCGCATGCTTAACAAGTGGTTTGGCACAAATCGATGAGCGTGTGATGAAAAGAGCAGCAAGGGCGTGCTTAGCACGTGGTTTGGTAGAAATCCACATGCGCGCTCTGCCAAAAGCAGCATGTGCATGCATAACATGTGGTTTGGCAGAAAACAAGGTGAGCGTCTACCGAAATATGCATGTGCATGCCTAACAAGTGGTTTGGCACAAATCGCTGCGCGTGTGCTGAAAAGAGCAGCATGGGCGTGCTTGGCACGTCGCATGGCCGAAATCCACGTGCGCGCTCTGCCAAAAGCAGCATGCGCATGCTTAGCTTGTGGTTTGGCAGAAAACAACGAGCGCGTCTACCGAAAGATGCATGTGCATGCTTAACAAGTGGTTTGGCACAAATCATTGCGCGTGTGCTGAAAAGAGAAGCATTTGCGTGCTTAGCACGTGGTTTGGTAGAAATCCACATGCACGCTCTGCCAAATGCAGCATGTGCATGCATAACTTGTGGTTTGGCAGAAAACAACGTGCGCGTCTACCTAAAGATGCATGTGCATGCTTAACAAGTGGTATACGACAAATCGATTAGCGTGTGCTGAAAAGAGAAGCCTTTCCGTGCTTAGCACGTCGTTTGGCCGAAAACCACGTGCGGCTCTGCCGAAAGCAGCATGTGCATGCTTAGCCTGTGGTTTGGCTGAAAACAACGTGCGCGTCTACCGAAAGATGCATCTGCATGCTCAACAAGTGGTTTGGCACACATCGTTGATCATGTGCTGAAAAGAGAACCATTTGAGTGCTTAGTACGTGGTTTGGTAGAAATCCACATGCGCGCTCTGCCAAAAGAAGCATGTGCATGCATAAATTGTGGTTTGGAAGAAAACAACGTGCGCGTCTACCGAAAGATGCATGTGCATGCTTAAAGGGTGGTTTGGCACAAATCGACGCGCGTGTGCTGAAAAGAGCAGCATGGGCGTGCATAGCACATGGTTTGTTGGAAATCCACATGCGCGCTCTCCCACACCAGGATGTGCATGCATAACTTGTGGTTTGGCAGAAAACAACGTGCGCGTCTACCTAAAGATGCATGTGCATGCTTAACAAGTGGTTTACGACAAATCGATGCGCGTGTGCTGAAAAGAGAAGCGTTTGCGTGCTTAGCACGTGGTTTGGTATGAATCCACATGCGCGCTCTGCCAAAAGCAGCATGTGCATGCATACCTTTGGTTTGGCAGAAAACAACGTGCGCTTCTACCGAAAGATGCATGTGCATTCTTAACACGTGGTTTGGCACAAATCTATGCGCGTGTGCTGAAAAGAGCAGCATGGGCGTGCTTTGCACGTGGTTTGGTAGAAATCCACATGCGCGCTCTTCCAACAGCAGGATGTGCATGCATAACTTGTGGTTTGGCAGAAAACAACGTGCGCGTCTTCCTAAAGATGCTTGTGCATGCTTAACAAGTGGTTTACGACAAAATGCCCGTGTGCTGAAAAGAGAAGCGTTTCCGTGCTTAGCACGTCGTTTGGCCGAAAACCACGTGCGCGCTCTGCCAAAAGCAGCATGTGCATACTTAGCTTGTGGTTTGGCTGAAAACAACGTGCGCATCTACCGAAAGATGCATGTGCATGCTCAACAAGTGGTTTGGCACACATCGTTGGGCATGTGCTTAAAAGGGAAGCATTTGCGTGCTTAGCACGTGGTTTGGTAGAAATCCACATGCGCGCTCTGCCAAAAGCAGCCTGTGCATGCATAACTTGTGGTTTGGCAGAAAACAACGTCCGCGTCTACCGAAAGATGCATGTGCATGCTTAACAAGTGGTTTGGCACAAATCGATGCGCGTCTGCTAAAAAGAGCAGCATGGGCGTGCATAGCATGTGGTTTGGTAGAAATCCACATGCGCGCTCTGTCAAAAGCAGCATGTGCATGAAGAACTTGTGGTTTGGCAGAAAACAAACTGCGCGTCTACCGAAACATGCATGTGCATGCTTAACAAGTGGTTTGGCACAAATCGTTGCGCGGGTGCTCAAAAGAGAAGCATTTGCGTGCTTAGCAGGTGGTTTGGCAGAAATCCACGTGCGCGCTCTGCCAAAAGCAGCATCTGCATGCTTAACTTGTGGTTTGGCAGAAAACAACGTGCGCGTCTACCGAAAGATGCATGTGCATGCTTAACAAGTGGTTTGGCACAAATCGTGGCGCGTGTCCTGAAAACAGAAGCATTTGCGTGCTTAGCACGTGGTTTGGCAGAAATCCAGGTGCGCGCTCTGCCAAAAGCAGCATGTGCATGCTTAGCTTGTGGTTTAGAAAACAACGTGCGCGTCTACCGAAAGATGCATGTGCATGCTTAACAAGTGGCTGCGCACAAATCGATGCGCTGGTGCTGAAAAGAGCTGCATGGGCATGCTTAGCACGTGGTTGGGTAGAAATCCACATGCGCGCTTTGCAGAAAGCAGCATGTGCATGCATAACTTGTGGTTTGGCAGAAAACAACGTGCGCGTCTACCGAAAGATGCATGTGCATGCTTAAGAAGTGGTTTGGCACAAAGCGTTGCGCGTGTGCTGAAAAGAGCAGCATGGGCGTCTTTATCACGTGGTTTGGTAGAAATCCACATGCGCGCTCTCCCAACAGCAGGATGTGCATGCATAACTTGTAGTTTGGCAGAAAACAATGTGCGCGTCTACCTAAAGATGCATGTGCATGCTTAACAAGTGGTTTACGACAAATCGATGCGCGTGCGCTGAAAAGAGAAGCGTTTGTGTGCTTAGCACGTGCTTTGCTATGAATCCACATGCGCGCTCTGCCAAAAGCAGCATGTGCATGCATACCTTTGGTTTGGCAGAAAACAACGTGCGCTTCTACCGAAAGATGCATGTGCATTCTTAACACGTGGTTTGGCACAAATCGATGCGCGTGTGCTGAAAAGAGAAGCATTTGCGTGCTTAGCACGTGGTTTGGCAGAAATCCACGTGCGCGCTCTCCGAACAGCAGGATGTGCATGCATAAATTGTGGTTTGGCAGAAAACAACGTGCGCGTCTACCAAAAGATGCATGTGCATGCTTAACAAGTGGTTTACGACAAATCGATGCGCGTGTGCTGAAAAGAGCAGCATGGGCGTGCTTGGCACGTCGTTTGGCAGAAAACCACGTGCGCGCTCGGCCAAAAGCAGCATGTGCATTCTTAGCTTGTGGTTTAGAAAACAACGTGCGCGTCTACCGAAAGATGCATGTGCATGCTTAACAAGTGGCTGCGCACAAATCGATGCGCTGGTGCTGAAAAGAGCTGCATGGGCGTGCTTAGCACGTGGTTGGGTAGAAATCCACATGCAAGCTTTGCAGAAAGCAGCATGTGCATGCATAACTTGTGGTTTGGCAGAAAACAACCTGCGCGTCTACCGAAAGATGCATGTGCATGCTCAACAAGTGGTTTGGCACAAATCGATACGCCTGTGCTGAAAAGAGCAGCATGGGCGTGCTTATCACGCGGTTTGGTAGAAATCCACGTGCGCGCTGTCCCAACAGCAGGATGTGCATGCATAACTTGTGGTTTGGCAGAAAACAATGTGCGCGTCTACCTAAAGATGCATGTGCATGCTTAACAAGTGGTTTACAACAAATCGATGCGCGTGTGCTGAAAAGAGAAGCATTTGCGTGCTTAGCACGTGGTTTCGTAGAAATCCACATGCACGCTCTGCCAAAAGCAGCATGTGCATGCATAACTTGTGGTTTGGCAGAAAACAACGTGCGCGTCTACCAAAAGATGCATGCGCATGCTTAACAAGTGGTTTGGCACAAATCGATGCGCGTGTGCTGAAAAGAGCAGCAAGGGCGTACTTAGCACGTGGTTTGGTAGAAATCCCCATGCGCGCTCTGCCAAAAGCAGCATATGCATGCATAACTTGTGGTTTGGCAGAAAACAACGTGAGCGTCTATCGAAATATGCATGTGCATGCTTAACAAGTGGTTTGGCACAAATCGCTGCGCGTGTGCTGAAAAGAGCAGCATGGGCGTGCTTGGCACCTCGTATAGCCGAAATCCACTTGCGCGCTCTGCCAAAAGCAGCATGCGCATGCTTAGCTTGTGCTTTCGCAGAAAACAACATGCGCATCTACCGAAAGATGCATGAGCATGCTTAACAAGTGGTTTGGCACAAATCGATGCGCCGGTGCTGAAAAGAACAGCATCGGCGTGCTTATCACGTGGTTTGATAGAAATCCACATGCGCGCTCTCCCAACAGCAGGATGTGCATGCATAACTTGTGGTTTGGCAGAAAACAACGTGCGCGTCTACCTAAAGATGCATGTGCATGCTTAACAAGTGGTTTACGACAAATCGATGCGCGTGTGCTGAAAAGAGAAGCGTTTGCGTGCTTAGCACGTCATTTGGCCGAAAACCACGTGCGCGCTCTGCCAAAAGCAGCATGTGCATGCTTAGCTTGTGGTTTGGCTGAAAACAACGTGCGCGTCTACCGAAAGATGCATGTGCATGCTTAACAAGTGGTTTGGCACAAATCGTTGCGCGTGTGCTGAAAAGAGAAGCATTTGCGTGCTTTGCACGTGGTTTGGCAGAAATCCACGTGCGCGCTCTCCCAACAGCAGGATGTGCATGCATAAATTGTGGTTTGGCAGAAAACAACGTGCGCGTCTACCGAAAGATGCATGTGCATGCTTAACAAGTGGTTTGGCACAAATCGATGCGCTGGTGCTGAAAAGAGCAGCATGGGCGTGCTTATCACGTGGTTCGATAGAAATCCACATGCGCGCTCTCCCAACAGCAGGATGTGCATGCATAACTTGTGGTTTAGCAGAAGACAAGGTGCGCGTCTACCTAAAGATGCATGTGCATGCTTAACAAGTGGTTTACGACAAATCGATGCGCGTGTGCTGAAAAGAGAAGCGTTTGCACGCTTAGCACGTGGTTTGTTATGAATCCACATGCGCGCTCTGCCAAAAGCAGCATGTGCATGCATACCTTTGGTTTGGCAGAAAACAACGTGCGCTTCTACCGAAAGATGCATGTGCATTCTTAACACGTGGTTTGGCACAAATCGATGCGCGTGTGCTGAAAAGAGAAGCATTTGCGTGCTTAGCACGTGGTTTGGCAGAAATCCACGTGCGCGCTCTCCGAACAGCAGGATGTGCATGCATAAATTGTGGTTTGGTAGAAAACAACGTGCGCGTCTACCAAAAGATGCATGTGCATGCTTAACAAATGGTTTACGACAAATCGATGCGCGTGTGCTGAAAAGAGCAGCATGGGCGTGCTTGGCACGTCGTTTGGCAGAAATCCACGTGCGCGCTCGGCCAAAAGCAGCATGTGCATTCTTAGCTTGTGGTTTAGAAAACAACGTGCGCGTCTACCGAAAGATGCATGTGCATGCTTAACAAGTGGCTTCGCACAAATCGATGCGCTGGTGCTGAAAAGAGCTGCATGGGCGTGCTTAGCACGTGGTTGGGTAGAAATCCACATGCGCGCTTTGCAGAAAGCAGCATGTGCATGCATAACTTGTGGTTTGGCAGAAAACAACCTGCGCGTCTACCGAAAGATGCATGTGCATGCTCAACAAGTGGTTTGGCACAAATCGATACGCGTGTGCTGAAAAGAGCAGCATGGGCGTGCTTATCACGCCGTTTGGTAGAAATCCACGTGCGCGCTGTCCCAACAGCAGGATGTGCATGCATAACTTGTGGTTTGGCAGAAAACAATGTGCGCGTCTACCTAAAGATGCATGTGCATGCTTAACAAGTGGTTTACAACAAATCGATGCGCGTGTGCTGAAAAGAGAAGCATTTGCGTGCTTAGCACGTGGTTTCGTAGAAATCCACATGCACGCTCTGCCAAAAGCAGCATGTGCATGCATAACTTGTGGTTTGGCAGAAAACAACCTGCGCGTCTACCGAAAGATGCATGTGCATGCTCAACAAGTGGTTTGGCACAAATCGATACGCGTGTGCTGAAAAGAGCAGCATGGGCGTGCTTATCACGCGGTTTGGTAGAAATCCACGTGCGCGCTGTCCCAACAGCAGGATGTGCATGCATAAATTGTGGTTTGGCAGAAAACAACGTGCGCGTCTACCTAAAGATGCATGTGCATGCTTAACAAGTGGTATACGACAAATCGATGCGCGTGTGCTGAAAAGAGAAGCGTTTGCGTGCTTAGCACGTCGTTTAGCCGAAAACCACGTGCGGCTCTGCCAAAAGCAGCATGTGCATGCTTAGCTTGTGGTTTGGCTGAAAACAACGTGCGCGTTTACAGAAAGATGCATGTGCATGCTTAACAAGTGGTTTAGCACAAATCGATGCGCGTGTGCTGAAAAGAGAAGCGTTTGTGTGCTTAGCACGTGCTTTGCTATGAATCCACATGCGCGCTCTGCCAAAAGCAGCATGTGCATGCATACCTTTGGTTTGGCAGAAAACAACGTGCGCTTCTACCGAAAGATGCATGTGCATTCTTAACACGTGGTTTGGCACAAATCGATGCGCGTGTGCTGAAAAGAGAAGCATTTGCGTGCTTAGCACGTGGTTTGGCAGAAATCCACGTGCGCGCTCTCCGAACAGCAGGATGTGCATGCATAAATTGTGGTTTGGCAGAAAACAACGTGCGCGTCTACCAAAAGATGCATGTGCATGCTTAACAAGTGGTTTACGACAAATAGATGCGCGTGTGCTGAAAAGAGCAGCATGGGCGTGCTTGGCACGTCGTTTGGCAGAAATCTACGTGCGCGCTCTGCCAAAAGCAGCATGTGCATGCATAACTTGTGGTTTGGCGGAAAACAACGTCCGCGCCTACCAAAAGGTACATGTGCATGCTTAACAAGTTGTTTACCACAAATCGATGCGAGTGTGCTGAAATGAGCAGCAAGGGCGTGCTTTGCACGTGGTTTGGTAGAAATCTACGTGCACGCTCTGCCAAAAGCAGCATCTGCATGCTTAACTTGTGGTTTGGCAGAAAACAACCTGCGCGTCTACCGAAAGATGCATGTGCATGCTCAACAAGTGGTTTGGCACAAATCGATACGCGTGTGCTGAAAAGAGCAGCATGGGCGTGCTTATCACGCGGTTTGGTAGAAATCCACGTGCGCGCTCTCCCAACAGCAGGATGGGCATGCATAACTTGTGGTTTGGAAGAAAACAATGTGCGCGTCTACCTAAAGATGCATGTGCATGCTTAACAAGTGGTTTACAACAAATCGATGCGCGTGTGCTGAAAAGAGAAGCGTTTGCGTGCTTAGCACGTCATTTGGCCGAAAACCACGTGCGCGCTCTGCGAAAAGCAGCATGTGCATGCATAGCTTGTGGTTTGGCTGAAAACAACGTGCGCGTCTACCGAAAGATGCATGTGCATGCTCAACAAGTGGTTTCGCACACATCGTTGGGCATGTGCTGATAAGAAAAGCATATGCGTGCTTAGCACGTGGTTTCGTAGAAATTCACATGCACGCTCTGCCAAAAGCAGCATGTGCATGCATAACTTGTGGTTTGGCAGAAAACAACGTGCGCGTCTACCGAAAGATGCATGAGCATGCTTAACAAGTGGTTAGGCACAAATCGATGCGCTGGTGCTGAAAAGAGCAGCATCGGCGTGCTTATCACGTGGTTTGATAGAAATCCACATGCGCACTCTCCCAACAGCAGGATGTGCATGCATAACTTGTGGTTTGGCAGAAAACAACGTGCGCGTCTACCTAAAGATGCATGTGCATGCTTAACAAGTGGTTTACGACAAATCGATGCGCGTGTGCTGAAAAGAGAAGCGTTTGCGTGCTTAGCACGTCATTTGGCCGAAAACCACGTGCGCGCTCTGCCAAAAGCAGCATGTGCATGCTTAGCTTGTGGTTTGGCTGAAAACAACGTGCGCGTCTACCGAAAGATGCATGTGCATGCTTAACAAGTGGTTTGGCACAAATCGTTGCGCGTGTGCTGAAAAGAGAAGCATTTGCGTGCTTTGCACGTGGTTTGGCAGAAATCCACGTGCGCGCTCTCCCAACAGCAGGATGTGCATGCATAAATTGTGGTTTGGCAGAAAACAACGTGCGCGTCTACCGAAAGATGCATGTGCATGCTTAACAAGTGGTTTGGCACAAATCGATGCGCTGGTGCTGAAAAGAGCAGCATGGGCGTGCTTATCACGTGGTTCGATAGAAATCCACATGCGCGCTCTCCCAACAGCAGGATGTGCATGCATAACTTGTGGTTTGGCAGAAAACAACGTGAGCGTCTACCGAAAGATGCATGTGCATGCTTAACAAGTGGTTTGGCACAAATCGCTGCGCGTGTGCTGAAAAGAGCAGCATGGGCGTGCTTAGCACGTGGTTTGGTAGAAATCCACATGCGCGCTCTCCCAAAAGGAGCATGTGCATGCATACCTTTTGGTTTGGCAGAAAACAACGGGCGCGTCTACCAAAAGATGCATGTGCATGCTTAACAAGTGGTTTGGCACAAATCGTTGCGCGTGTGCTGAAAAGAGAAGCATTTGCGTGCTTTGCACGTGGTTTGGCAGAAATCCACGTGCGCGCTCTCCCAACAGCAGGATGTGCATGCATAACTTGTGGTTTGGCAGAAAACAAGGTGCGCGTCTACCTAAAGATGCATGTGCATGCTTAACAAGTGGTTTACGACAAATCGATGCGCGTGTGCTGAAAAGAGAAGCGTTTGCACGCTTAGCACGTGGTTTGGTATGAATCCACATGCGCGCTCTGCCAAAAGCAGCATGTGCATGCATACCTTTGGTTTGGCCGAAATCAACGTGCGCTTCTACCGAAAGATGCATGTGCATTCTTAACACGTGGTTTGGCACAAATTGATGCGCGTGTGCTGAAAAGAGCAGCATGGGCGGGCTTAGCACGTGGTTTGGTAGAAATCCACATGCGCGCTCTCCCAACAGCAGGATGTCCATGCATAATTTGTGGTTTGGCAGAAAACAACGTGCGCGTCTACCTAAAGATGCATGTGCATGCTTAACAAGTGGTATACGACAAATCGATGCGCGTGTGCTGAAAAGAGAAGCGTTTGCGTGCTTAGCAAGTCGTTTGGTCGAAAACCACGTGCACGCTCTGCCAAAAGCAGCATGTGCATACTTAGCTTGGGGTTTGGCTGAAAACAACGTGCGCGTCTACCGAAAGATGCATGTGGATGCTTATCAAGTAGTTTGGCACAAATCGATGCGCGTGTGCTGAAAAGAGCAGCATGGGTGTGCATAGCATGTGGTTTGGTAAAAATCCACATGCGCGCTCTGTCAAAAGCAGCATGTGCATGAAGAACTTGTGGTTTGGCAGAAAACAACGGGCGCGTATACCGAAACATGCATGTGCATGCTTAACAAGTGGTTTGGCACAAATCACTGCGCGTGTGCTGAAAAGAGCAGCAAGGGCGTGCTTAGCACCTGGTTTGGTAGAAATCCACATGCGCGCTCTGCCAAAAGCAGCATGTGCATGCATAACTTGTGGTATGGCAGAAAACAACGTGAGCGTCTACCGAAAGATGCATGTGCATACTTAACAAGTGGTTTGGCACAAATCGCTGCGCGTGTGCTGAAAAGTGCAGCATGGGCGTGCTTGGCACGTCGTATGGCCGAAATCCACGTGCGCGCTCTGCCAAAAGCAGCATGCGCATGCTTAGCTTGTGGTTTGGCAGAAAACAACGTGCGCGTCTACCGAAAGATGCATGTGCATGCTTAACAAATGGTTTGGCACAAATCGTTGCGCGTGTGCTGAAAAAAGAAGCATTTGCGTGCTTAGCACGTGGTTTTGCAGAAATCCACGTGCGCGCTCTCCCAACAGCAGGATGTGCATGCATAAATTGTGGTTTGGCTTAAAACAACGTGCGCGCCTACCAAAAGATGCATGTGCATGCTTAACAAATGGTTTACGACAAATCGATGCGCGTGTGCTGAAAAGAGCAGCATGGGCGTGCTTCGCACGTCGTTTGGAAGAAATCCACGTGCGCGCTCTGCCAAAAGCAGCATCTGCATGCTTAACTTGTGGTTTGGCAGAAAACAACGTCCGCGTCTACCAAAAGATGCATGTGCATGCTTAACAAGTGGTTTGGCACAAATCGTGGCGCGTGTCCTGAAAACAGAAGCATTTGCGTGCTTAGCATGTGGTTTGGCAGAAATCCACGTGCGCGCACTGCCAAAAGCAGCATGTGCATGCTTAGCTTGTGGTTTAGAAAACAACGTGCGCGTCTACCGAAAGATGCATGTGCATGCTTAACAAGTGGCTTCGCACAAATCGATGCGCTTGTGCTGAAAAGAGAAGCATTTGCGTGCTTAGCACGTGGTTTGGCAGAAATCCACGTGCGCGCTCTCCCAACAGCAGGATGTGCATGCATAAATTGTGGTTTGGCAGAAAACAACGTGCGCGTCTACCAAAAGATGCATGTGCATGCTTAACAAGTGGTTTACGACAAATCGATGCTCGTGTGCTGAAAAGAGCAGCATGGGCGTGCTTGGCACGTCGTATGGCAGAAATCCACGTGCGCTCTCTGCCAAAAGCAGCATGTGCATGCATAACTTGTGGTTTGGCGGATAACTACGTCCGCGTCTACCAAAAGGTGCATGTGCATGCTTAACAAGTTGTTTACCACAAATCGATCCGAGTGTGCTGAAAAGAACAGCAAGGGCGTGCTTAGCACGTGGTTTGGTAGAAATCTACCTGCGCGCTCTGCCAAAAGCAGCATCTGCATGCTTAACTTGTGGTTTGGCAGAAAACAACGTCCACGTCTACCAAAAGATGCATGTGCATGCTTAACAAGTGGTTTGGCACAAATCGTGGCGCGTGTCCTGAAAACCGAAGCATTTGCGTGCTTAGCACGTGGGTTGGCAGAAATCCACGTGCGCGCTCTGCCAAAAGCAGCATGTGCATGCTTAGCTTGTGGTTTAGAAAACAACGTGCGCGTCTACCGAAAGATGCATGTGCATGCTTAACAAGTGGCTTCACACAAATCGATGCGCGTGTGCTGAAAAGAGCAGCATGGGCGTGCTTATCACGTGGTTTGGTAGAAATCCACGTGCGCGCTCTCCCAACAGAAGGATGTGCATGCATAACTTGTGGTTTGGCAGAAAACAATGTGCGCGTCTACCTAAAGATGCATGTGCATGCTTAACAAGTGGTTTACGACAAATCGATGCGCGTGTGCTGAAAAGAGAAGCGTTTGCGTGCTTAGCATGTCATTCGGCCGAAAACCACGTGCGCGCTCTGCCACAAGCAGCATGTGCATGCTTAGCTTGTGGTTTGGCTGAAAACAACGTGCGCGTCTACCGAAAGATGCACGTGCATGCTCAACAATTGGTTTGGCTCACATCGTTGGGCATGTGCTGAAAAGAGAAGCATTTGCGTGCTTAGCACGTGGTTTGGTAGAAATCCACATGCGCGCTCTGCCAAAAGCAGCATGTGCATGCTTAGCTTGTGGTTTAGAAAACAACGTGCGCGTCTACCGAAAGATGCATGTGCATGCTTAACAAGTGGCTTCACACAAATCGATGCGCGTGTGCTGAAAAGAGCAGCATGGGCGTGCTTATCACGTGGTTTGGTAGAAATCCACGTGCGCGCTCTCCCAACAGCAGGATGTGCATGCATAACTTGTGGTTTGGCAGAAAACAATGTGCTCGTCTACCTAAAGATGCATGTGCATGCTTAACAAGTGGTTTACGACAAATCGATGCGCGTGTGCTGAAAAGAGAAGCGTTTGCGTGCTTAGCACGTGGTTTGCTATGAATCCACATGCGCGCTCTGCCAAAAGCAGCATGTGCATGCATACCTTTGGTTTGGCAGAAAACAACGTGCGCTTCTACCGAAAGATGCATGTGCATTCTTAACACGTGGTTTGGCACAAATCGATGCGCGTGTGCTGAAAAGAGTAGCATGGGCGTGCTTGGCACGTCGTTTGGCAGAAATCCACGTGCGCGCTCTGCCAAAAGCAGCATGTGCATGCTTAACTTGTGGTTTAGCAGAAAACAACGTCCGCGTCTACCAAAAGATGCATGTGCTTGCTTAACAAGTGGTTTGGCACAAATCGTTGCGCGTGTGCTGAAAACAGAAGCATTTGCGTGCTTAGCACGTGGTTTTGCATAAATCCACGCGCGCGCTCTGCCAAAAGCAGCATGTGCATGCTTAGCTTGTGGTTTAGAAAACAACGTGTGCGTCTACCGAAAGAAGCATGTGCATGCTTAACAAGTGGCTTGGCACAAATCGATGCGCCTGTGCTGAAAAGAGCTGCATGGGCGTGCTTAGCACGTAGTTTGGTAGAAATCCACATGCGCGCTCTACAAAAAGCAGCATGTGCATGCATAACTTGTGGTTTGGCAGAAAACAACCTGCGCGTCTACCGAAAGATGCAGGTGCATGCTTAACAAGTGGTTTGGCACAAACAGATGCGCGTGTGCTGAAAAGAGCAGCATGGGCGTGCTTATCACGTGGTTTGGTAGAAATACACATGCGCGCCCTCCCAACAGCAGGATGTGCATGCATAACTTGTAGTTTGGCAGAAAACAACGTGCGCGTCTACCAAAATATGCATGTGCATGCTGAACAAGTGGTTTACGACAAATCGATGCGCGTGTGCTGAAAAGAGCAGCATGGGCGTGCTTGGCACGTCGTTTGGCTGAAATCCAAGTGCGCGCTCTGCCAAAAGCAGCATGTGCATGCTTAGCTTGTGGTTTGGCAGAAAACAACGTGCGCGTCTGCGGAAAGATGCATGTGCAAGCTTAACCAGTGGTTTGGCAAAAATCGTTGCGCGTGTGCTGAAAAGAGAAGCATTTGCGTGCTTAGCACGTGGTTTTGCAGAAATCCACGAGCGCGCTCTGCCAAAACAAGCATGTGCATGCTTTGCTTGTGGTTAAGAAAACAACGTGACCGTCTACCGAAAGATGCATGTGCATGCTTAACAAGTGGCTTGGCACAAATCGATGCGCTGGTGCTGAAAAGAGCAGCATGGGCGTGCTTAGCACGTGGTTTGGTAGAAATCCACATGCGCGCTCTCCCAAAAGGAGCATGTGCATGCATACCTTTTGGTTTGGCAGAAAACAACGGGCGCGTCTACCAAAAGATGCATGTGCATGCTTAACAAGTGGTTTGGCACAAATCGTTGCGCGTGTGCTGAAAAGAGAAGCATTTGCGTGCTTTGCACGTGGTTTGGCAGAAATCCACGTGCGCGCTCTCCCAACAGCAGGATGTGCATGCATAAATTGTGGTTTGGCAGAAAACAACGTGCGCGTCTACCGAAAGATGCATGTGCATGCTTAACAAGTGGTTTACGACAAACCGATGCGCGTGTGCTGAAAAGAGAAGCGTTTGCACGCTTAGCACGTGGTTTGGTATGAATCCACATGCGCGCTCTGCCAAAAGCAGCATGTGCATGCATACCTTTGGTTTGGCCGAAATCAACGTGCGCTTCTACCGAAAGATGCATGTGCATTCTTAACACGTGGTTTGGCACAAATCGATGCGCGTGTGCTGAAAAGAGCAGCATGGGCGGGCTTAGCACCTGGTTTGGTAGAAATCCACATGCGCGCTCTCCCAACAGCAGGATGTCCATGCATAATTTGTGGTTTGGCAGAAAACAACGTGCGCGTCTACCTAAAGATGCATGTGCATGCTTAACAAGTGGTATACGACAAATCGATGCGCGTGTGCTGAAAAGAGAAGCGTTTGCGTGCTTAGCACGTCGTTTAGCCGAAAACCACGTGCGGCTCTGCCAAAAGCCGCATGTGCATGCTTAGCTTGTGGTTTGGCTGAAAACAACGTGCGCGTCTACCGAAAGATGCATGTGCATGCTCAACAAGTGGTTTGGCACACATCGTTGGGCATGTGCTGAAAAGAGAAGCATTTGAGTGCTTAGCACGAGGTTTGGTAGAAATCCACATGCGCGCTCTGCCAAAAGCAGCATGTGCATGCATAAATTGTGGTTTGGCAGAAAACAACGTGCGCGTCTACAGAAAGATGCATGTGCATGCTTAACAAGTGGTTCAGCACAAATCGATGCGCGTGTGCTGAAAAGAGCAGCATGGGCGTGCATAGCACGTGGTTTGTTGGAAATCCACATGCGCGCTCTCCCACACCAGGATGTGCATACTTAGCTTGTGGTTTGGCTGAAAACAACGTGCGCGTCTACCGAAAGATGCATGTGGATGCTTATCAAGTAGTTTGGCACAAATCGATGCGCGTGTGCTGAAAAGAGCAGCATGGGTGTGCATAGCATGTGGTTTGGTAGAATTCCACATGCGCGCTCGGTCAAAAGCAGCATGTGCATGAAGAACTTGTGGTTTGGCAGAAAACAACGGGCGCGTCTACCGAAACATGCATGTGCATGCTTAACAAGTGGTTTGGCACAAATCGCTGCGCGTGTGCTGAAAAGAGCAGCAAGGGCGTGCTTAGCACCTGGTTTGGTAGAAATCCACATGCGCGCTCTGCCAAAAGCAGCATGTGCATGCATAACTTGTGGTATGGCAGAAAACAACGTGAGCGTCTACCGAAAGATGCATGTGCATTCTTAACACGTGGTTTGGCACAAATCAATGCGCGTGTGCTGAAAAGAGAAGCATTTGCGTGCTTAGCACGTGGTTTGGCAGAAATCCACGTGCGCGCTCTCCCAACAGCAGGATGTGCATGCATAAATTGTGGTTTGGCAGAAAACAACGTGCGCGTCTACCAAAAGATGCATGTGCATGCTTAACAAGTGGTTTACGACAAATCGATGCTCGTGTGCTGAAAAGAGCAGCATGGGCGTGCTTGGCACGTCGTTTGGCAGAAATCCACGTGCGCTCTCTGCCAAAAGCAGCATGTGCATGCATAACTTGTGGTTTGGCGGATAACAACGTCCGCGTCTACCAAAAGGTGCATGTGCATGCTTAACAAGTTGTTTACCACAAATCGATCCGAGTGTGCTGAAAAGAACAGCAAGGGCGTGCTTAGCACGTGGTTTGGTAGAAATCTACCTGCGCGCTCTGCCAAAAGCAGCATCTGCATGCTTAACTTGTGGTTTGGCAGAAAACAACGTCCACGTCTACCAAAAGATGCATGTGCATGCTTAACAAGTGGTTTGGCACAAATCGTTGCGCGTGTGCTGAAAACAGAAGCATTTGCGTGCTTAGCACGTGGTTTTGCATAAATCCACGCGCGCGCTCTGCCAAAAGCAGCATGTGCATGCTTAGCTTGTGGTTTAGAAAACAACCTGCGCGTCTACCGAAAGATGCAGGTGCATGCTTAACAAGTGGTTTGGCACAAACAGATGCGCGTGTGCTGAAAAGAGCAGCATGGGCGTGCTTATCACGTGGTTTGGTAGAAATACACATGCGCGCCCTCCCAACAGCAGGATGTGCATGCATAACTTGTAGTTTGGCAGAAAACAACGTGCGCGTCTACCAAAAGATGCATGTGCATGCTGAACAAGTGGTTTACGACAAATCGATGCGCGTGTGCTGAAAAGAGCAGCATGGGCGTGCTTGGCACGTCGTTTGGCTGAAATCCAAGTGCGCGCTCTGCCAAAAGCAGCATGTGCATGCTTAGCTTGTGGTTTGGCAGAAAACAACGTGCGCGTCTTCCATAAGATGCATGTGCATGCTTAACCAGTGGTTTGGCAAAAATCGTTGCGCGTGTGCTGAAAAGAGAAGCATTTGCGTGCTTAGCACGTGGTTTTGCAGAAATCCACGAGCGCGCTCTGCCAAAACAAGCATGTGCATGCTTTGCTTGTGGTTAAGAAAACAACGTGACCGTCTACCGAAAGATGCATGTGCATGCTTAACAAGTGGCTTCACACAAATCGATGCGCGTGTGCTGAAAAGAGCAGCATGGGCGTGCTTATCACATGGTTTGGTAGAAATCCACGTGCGCGCTCTCCCAACAGCAGGATGTGCATGCATAACTTGTGGTTTGGCAGAAAACAATGTGCGCGTCTACCTAAATATGTATGTGCATGCTTAACAAGTGGTTTACGACAAATCGATGCGCGTGTGCTGAAAAGAGAAGCGTTTGCGTGCTTAGCACGTGGTTTGCTATGAATCCACATGCGCGCTCTGCCAAAAGCAGCATGTGCATGCATACCTTTGGTTTGGCAGAAAACAACGTGCGCTTCTACCGAAAGATGCATGTGCATTCTTAACACGTGGTTTGGCACAAATCGATGCGCGTGTGCTGAAAAGAGTAGCATGGGCGTGCTTGGCACGTCGTTTGGCAGAAATCCACGTGCGCGCTCTGCCAAAAGCAGCATGTGCATGCTTAACTTGTGGTTTAGCAGAAAACAACGTCCGCGTCTACCAAAAGATGCATGTGCTTGCTTAACAAGTGGTTTGGCACAAATCGTTGCGCGTGTGCTGAAAGCAGAAGCATTTGCGTGCTTAGCACGTGGTTTGGTAGAAATCCACATGCGCGCCCTCCCAACAGCAGGATGTGCATGCATAACTTGTAGTTTGGCAGAAAACAACGTGCGCGTCTACCAAAAGATGCATGTGCATGCTGAACAAGTGGTTTACGACAAATCGATGCGCGTGTGCTGAAAAGCGCAGCATGGGCGTGCTTGGCACGTCGTTTGGCTGAAATCCAAGTGCGCGCTCTGCCAAAAGCAGCATGTGCATGCTTAGCTTGTGGTTTGCCAGAAAACAACGTGCGCGTCTAGCGAAAGATGCATGTGCATGCTTAAAAAGTGGTTTGGCACAAGTCGTTGCGCGTGTGCTGAAAAGAGAAGCATTTGCGTGCTTAGCATGTGGTTTTGCAGAAATACACGTGCGCGCTCTGCCAAAAGCAGCATGTGCATGCTTAGCTTGTGGTTTAGAAAACAACGTGCGCGTCTACCGAAAGATGCATGTGCATGCTTAACAAGTGGCTTGGCACAAATCGATGCGCTGGTGCTGAAAAGAGCAGCATGGGCGTGCTTAGCATGTGGTTTGGTACAAATCCACATGCGCGCTCTGCGAAAAGCAGCATGTGCATGCATAACTTGTGGTTTGGCAGAAAACAACCTGCGCGTCTACCTAAATATGTATGTGCATGCTTAACAAGTGGTTTGGCACAAATCGATGCGCGTGTGCTGAAAAGACCAGCATGGGCGTGCTTGGCACGTCGTTTGGCAGAAATCCACGTGCGTGCTCTGCCAAAAGCAGCATCTGCATGCTTAACTTGTGGTTTGGCAGAAAACAACGTCCGCGTCTACCAAAAGATGCATGTGCATGCTTAACAAGTGGTGTGGCACAAATCGTGGCGCGTGTCCTGAAAACAGAAGCATTTGCGTGCTTAGCACGTGGTTTGGCAGAAATCCACGTGCGCGCTCTGCCAAAAGCAGCATGTGCATGCTTAGCTTATGGTTTAGAAAACAACGTGCGCGTCTACCGAAAGATGCATGTGCATGCTTAACAAGTGGCTTCGCACAAATCGATGCGCGTGCGCTGAAAAGAGAAGCGTTTGCCTGCTTAGCACGTGGTTTGCTATGAATCCACATGCGCGCTCTGCCAAAAGCAGCATGTGCATGCATACCTTTGGTTTGGCAGAAAACAACGTGCGCTTCTACCGAAAGATGCATGTGCATTCTTAACACGTGGTTTGGCACAAATCCATGCGCGTGTGCTGAAAAGAGAAGCATTTGCGCGCTTTGCACGTGGTTTGGCAGAAATCCACGTGCGCGCTCTCCCAGCAGCAGGATGTGCATGCATAAATTGTGGTTTGGCAGAAAACAACGTGCGCGTCTACCAAAAGATGCATGTGCATGCTTAAGAAGTGGCTTGGCAAAAATCGATGCGCTGGTGCTGAAAAGAGCAGCATGGGGTGCTTAGCACGTGGTTTGGTAGAAATCCACATGCGCGCTCTGCGAAAAGCAGCATCTGCATGCTTAACTTGTGGTTTGGCGGAAAACAACGTCCGCGTCTACCGAAAGAAGCATGTGCATGCTTAACAAGCGGTTTGCCACAAATCGATGCGCGTGTGCTGAAAAGAGCAGCATGGGCGTGCTTATCAACTGGTTTTGTAGAAATCCACATGCGCGCTCTCCCAGCAGCAGGATGTGCATGCATATCTTGTAGTTTGGCAGAAAACAACGTGCGCGTCTACCAAAAGATGCATGTGCATGCTTAACAAGTTGTTTACCACAAATCGATGCGCGTGTGCTGAAAAGGCCAGCATGGGCGTGCTTGGCACGTCGTTTGGCTGAAATCCAAGTGCGCGCTCTGCCAAAAGCAGCATGTGCATGCTTAGCTTGTGGTTTGGCAGAAAACAACGTGCGCGTCTACGGAAAGATGCATGTGCATGCTTGTCCAGTGGTTTGGCACAAATCGTTGCGCGTGTGCTGAAAAGAGAAGCATTTGCGTGCTTAGCACGTGTTTTTGCAGAAATCTACGTGCATGCTCTGCCAAAACCAGCATGTGCATGCTTTGCATGTGGTTTAGAAAACAACGTGCGCGTCTACCGAAAGATGCATGTGCATGCTTAACAAGTGGCTTGGCACAAATCGTTGCGCGTGTGCTGAAAAGAGAAGCATTTGCGTGCTTAGCACGTGGTTTGGCAGAAATCCACGTGCGCGCTCTCCCAACAGCAGGATGTGCATACATAAATTGTGGTTTGGCAGAAAACAACGTGCGCGTCTACCAAAAGATGCATGTGCATGCTTAACAAGTGGTTCACGACAAATCGATGCGCGTGTGCTGAAAAGAGCAGCATGGCGTGCTTGGCACGTCGTTTGGCAGAAATCCACGTGCGCGCTCTGCCAAAAGCAGCATGTGCATGCATAACTTGTGGTTTGGCGGAAAACAACGTCCGCGTCTACCAAAAGATGCATGTGCATGCTTAACAAGTTGTTTACCGCAAATCGATGCGAGTGTGCTGAAAAAAGCAGCAAGGGCGTGCTTAGCACGTGGTTTGGTAGAAACCCACATGCGCGTTCTGCCAACAGCAGGATGTGCATGCATATCTTGAAGTTTGGCAGAAAACAACATGCGCGTCTACCAAAAGATGCATGTGCATGCTTAACAAGTGGTTTACGACAAATCGATGCGCGTGTGCTGAAAAGACCAGCATGGGCGTGCTTGGCACGTCGTTTGGCTGAAATCCAAGTGCGCGCTCTGCCAAAAGCAGCATGTGCATGCTTAGCTTGTGGTTTGGCACAAAACAACGTGCGCGTCTACGGAAAGATGCATGTGCATGCTTAACAAGTGGTTTGGCACAAGTCGTTGCGCGTGTGCTGAAAAGAGAAGCATTTGCGTGCTTAGCACGTGGTTTTGCAGAAATACACGCGCGCGCTCTGCCAAAAGCAGCATGTGCATGCTTAGCTTGTGGTTTAGAAAACAACGTGCGCGTCTACCGAAAGATGCATGTGCATGCTTAACAAGTGGCTTGGCACAAATCGATGTGCTGGTGCTGAAAAGAGCAGCATGGGCGTGCTTAGCACGTGGTTTGGTAGAAATCCACATGCGCGCTCTCCCAAAAGGAGCATGTGCATGCATACCTTTTGGTTTCGCAGAAAACAACGGGCGCGTCTACCAAAAGATGCATGTGCATGCTTAACAAGTGGTTTGGCACAAATCGCTGCCCGTGTGCTGAAAAGAGCAGCAAGGGCGTGCTTAGCACGTGGTTTGGTAGAAATCCACATGAGCGCTCTCCCAAAAGCAGCATGTGCATTTATCACTTGTGGTTTGGCAGAAAACAACGTGCGCGTCTACCAAAAGATGCATGTGCATGCTTAACAAGTGGTTTACGACAAATCGATGCAAGTGTGCTGAAAAGAGCAGCATGGGCGTGCTTGGCACGTCGTTTGGCCGAAATCCACGTGCGCGCTCTGCCAAAAGCAGGATGTTCATGCTTAGCTTGTGGTTTGGCAGAAAACAACGTGCGCGTCTACCGAAAGATGCATGCGCATCCTTAACAAATGCTTTGGCACAAATCGTTGCGCGTGTGCTGAAAAGAGAAGCATTTGTGTGCTTAGCACGTGGTTTGGTAGAAATCCACATGCGTGCTCTGCCAAAAGCAGCATGTGCATGGTTAACTTGTGGTTTGGCAGAAAACAACGTCCGCGTCTACCAAAAGATGCACGTGCATGCTTAACAAGTGGTTTACCACAAATCGACGCGCGTGTGCTGAAAAAACCAGCATGGGCGTGTTTGGCACGTCGTTTGGTAGAAATCCACGGGCGAGCTCTGCCAAAAGCAGCATGTGCATGCTTAGCTTGTGGTTTAGAAAACAACGTGCGCGTCTACCGAAAGATGCATGTGCATGCTTAACAAGTAGTTTGGCACAAATCGATGTGCGTGTGCTGAAAAGAGCAGCATGGGCGTGCTTAGCACGTGGTTTGGTAAAAATCCACATGCGCGCTCTGCCAAAAGCAGCATGTGCATGCTTAGCTTGTGGTTTGGCAGAAAACAACGTGCGCGTCTACCGAAAGATGCATGTGCATGCTTAACGAGTGGTTTGGCACAAATCGTTGCGCGTGTGATGAAAAGAGAAGCATTTGCGTGCTTAGCACGTGGTTTGGCAGAAATCGACGTGCGCGCTCTGCCATATGCAGCATGTGCATGCTTAGCTTGTGGTTTAGAAAACAACGTGCGCGTCTACCGAAAGATGCATGTGCATGCTTAACAAGTGGCTTGGCACCACTCGATGCGCCTGTGCTGAAAAGAGCAGCATGGGCGTGCTTACACGTGGTTTGGTAGAAATCCACATGCGCGCTCTGCGAAAAGCAGCATGTGCATGCTTACCTTGTGGTTTGGCAGAAAACAACGTGTGCGTCTACCGAAAGATTCATGTGAGTGCTTAACAAGTGGTTTGGCACAAATCGTTGCGCGTATGCTGAAAAGTGAAGCGTTTGCGTGCTTAGCACGTGGTTTGGTATGAATACACATGCGCGCTCTGCGAAAAAGAAGCGTGTGCATGCATAACTTGTGGTTTGGCAGAAAATAACGTGAGGGTGTACCCAAAGATGCATGCGCATGCTCAACAAGTGGTTTGGCACAAATCGCTGCGCGTGTGCTGAAAAGAGCAGCAAGGGCGTGCTTAGCACGTGGTTTGGTAGAAATCCACATGCGCGCTCTCCCAAAAGGAGCATGTGCATTCATA
This sequence comes from Dermacentor variabilis, assembly GCF_050947875.1. Lineage (NCBI taxonomy): Eukaryota > Metazoa > Arthropoda > Arachnida > Ixodida > Ixodidae > Dermacentor > Dermacentor variabilis. Next base: position 3,217,302 of record NW_027460291.1, read on the forward strand.
ACTTGTGGTTTGGCAGAAAACAACCTGCGCGTCTGCCAAAAGATGCATGTACATGCTTAACAAGTGGTTTACCACAAATCGATGTGCGTGTGTTTAAAAGAGCAGCATGGGCGTGCTTAGCAGGTGGTTAGTAGAAATCCACATGCGCGCTCTGCCATAAGCAGCATGTGCATTCATTACTTGTGGTTTGGCGTTAAACAACGTGCGCGTCTACCTAAAGATGCATGTGCATGCTTAACAAGTGGTTTACGACAAATCGATGCGCTTGTGCTGAAAAGAGCACCATGAACGTGCTTTGTACGTCGCTTGGCCGAAATCCACGTGCGCGTTCTGCCAAAAGCAGCACGTTCATGCTTAGCTTGTGGTTTGGCAGAAAACAACGTGCGCGTCTACCGAAAGATGCATGCGCATGCTTAACAAGTCCTTTGGCACAAATCGTTGCGCGTGTGCTGAAAAGAGCAGCATGGAGGTTCTTGGCAAGTCGTTTGGTAGAAATCCACGTGCGCGCTTTGCCAAAAGCAGCATGTGCATGCTTAGCTTGTGGTTTAGAAAACAACGTGCCCGTCTACCGAAAGATGCATGTGCATGCTTAACAAGTGGTTTGGCACAAATCGATGCGCGTGTGCTGAAAAGAGCAGCATGGGCGTGCTTAGCATGTGGTTTGGTAGAAATCCACATGCGCGCTCTCCCAAAAGGAGCATGTGCATGCATACCTTTTGGTTTGGCAGAAAACAACGTGCGCGTCTACCAAAAGATGCATTTGCATGCTTAGCAAGTGGTTTGGCACAAATCAATGCGCGTGTGCTGAAAAGAGCAGCATGGGCGTGCTTAGCACGTGGTTTGGTAGAAATCCACATGCGCGCTCTGCCAAAAGCAGCATGTGCATGCATAACTTGTGGTTTGGCAGAAAACAACGTGCGCGTCTACCGAAAGATGCATGTGCATGCTTAACAAGTGGTTTGGCACAAATCGCTGCGCGTGTGCTGAAAACAGCAGCAAGACCGTGCTTAGCACGTGGTTTGGTAGAAATCCAGATGCGCGCTCTCCCAAAAGCAGAATGTGCATTCATAACTTGTTGTTTGGCAGAAAACAACGTGCGCGTGTACCAAAAGATGCATGTGCATGCTTAACAAGTGGTTTACGACAAATCGATGCAAGTGTGCTGAAAAGAGCAGCATGGCCGTGCTTAGCATGTGGTTTGGTCGAAATCCACATGCGTGCTCTGCCAAAAGCAGCATGTGCATGGTTGACTTGTGGTTTGGCAGAAAACAACGTCCGCGTCTGCCAAAAGATGCATGTGCATGCTTAACAAGTGGTTTACCACAAATCGATGCGCGTATGCTGAAAAGAGCAGCATGGGCGTGCTTGGCACGTCGTTTGGCTGAAATCCAAGTGCGCGCTCTGCCAAAGCAGCATGTGCATGCTTAGCTTGTGGTTTGGCAGAAAACAACGTGCGCGTCTACCGAAAGATGCATGTGCATGCTTAACAAGTGGTTTGGCACAAATCGTTGCGCGTGTGCTGAAAAGAGAAGCATTTGCTTGTTTAGCACGTGGTTTGGCAGAAATCCACGTGCGCGCTCTGCCAAAAGCAGCATGTGCATGCTTAGCTTGTGGTTTAGAAAACAACGTGCGCGTCTATACGAAAGATGCATGTGCATGCTTAACAAGTGGCTTGGCACAAATCGATGCGGGTGTGTTTAAAAGAGCAACATGGGCGTGCTTAGCACGGGGTTTGGTAGAAATCCACATGCGCGCTCTCCCAAAAGGAGCATGTGCATGCATACCTTTTGGTTTGGCAGAAAACAACGGGCGCGTCTGCAAAAGATGCGTGTGCATGCTTAACAAGTGGTTTGGCACAAATCGATGCGCGTGTGCTGAAAAGAGCAGCATGGGCGTGCTTAGCACGTGGTTGGTAGAAATCCACATGCGCGCTCTGCCAAAAGCAGCATGTGCACGCATAACTTGTGGTTTTGCAGAAAACAACGTGCGCGTCTACCGAAAGATGCATGTGCATGCTTAACAAGAAGTTTGGAACAAATCGCTGCGCATGTGCTGAAAAGAGCAGCAAGGGCGTGCTTAGCACGTGGTTTGGTAGAAATCCACCTGCGCGCTCTCCCAAAAGCAACATGTGCATTCATAACTTGTGGTTTGGCAGAAAACAACGTGCGCGTCTACAAAAAGATGCATGTGCATGCTTAACAAGTGGTTTACGACAAATCGATGCAAGTGTGCTGAAAAGAGCACCATGGGCGTGCTTGGCACGTCGTTTGGCCGAAATCCACGTGTGCGCTCTGCCAAAAGCAGCATGTTCATGGTTAGCTTGTGGTTTGGCAGAAAACAACCTGCGCGTCTACCAAAAAATGCATGCGCATTCTTAACAAGTGCTTTGGCACAAATCGTTGCGCGTGTGCTGAAAAGAGAAGCATTTGCGTGCTTAGCACGTGGTTTGGTCGAAATCCACATACGTGCTCTGCCAAAAGCAGCATGTGCATGGTTAACTTGTGGTTTGGCAGAAAACAACGTCCGCGTCTACCAAAAGCTGCATGTGCATGTTTAACAATTGGTTTGGCACAAATCGCTGCGCGTGTGCTGAAAACAGCAGCAAGAGCGTGCTTAGCACGTGGTTTGGTAGAAATCCACGTGCGCGCTCTGCCAAAAGCAGCATGTGCATGCTTAGCTTGTGGTTTAGGAAACAACGTGCGCGTCTACCGAAAGATGCATGTGCATGCTTAACAAGTGGTTTGGCACAAATCGCTGCGCGTGTGCTGAAAAGAGCAGCAAGGGCGTGCTTAGCACGTGGTTTGGTAGAAATCCACGTGCGCGCTCTGCCAAAAGCAGCATGTGCATGCTTAGCTTGTGCTTTGGCAGAATACAACGTGCGCTTCGACCAAAAGATGCATGTGCATGCTTAACAAGTGGTTTACGAGAAATCGATGCAAGTGTGCTGAAAAGAGCACCATGGGCGTGCTTTGTACGTCGCTTGGCCGAAATCCACGTGCGCGCTCTGCCAAAAGCAGCAGGTTCATGCTTAGCTTGTGGTTTGGCAGAAAACAACGTGCGCGTCTACCTAAAGATGCATGCGCATGCTTAACAAGTCCTTTGGCACAAATCGTTGCGCGTGTGCTGAAAAGAGGAGCAAGGGCGTGCTTAGCACGTGGTTTCGTAGAAATCCACATGCGCGCTCTCGCAGAAGCAGCATGTGCAATCATAACTTGTGTTTTGGCAGAAAACAACGTGCGCGTCTACCAAAAGATCCATGTGCATGCTTAACAAGTGGTTTACGACAAATCGATGCAAGTGTGCTGAAAAGAGCACCATGGGCGTGCTTGGTACGTCGTTTGGCCGAAATCCACGTGCGCGCTCTGTCAAAAGCAGCATGTTCATGCTTAGCTTGTGGTTTGGCAGAAAACAACGTGCGCGTCTACCGAAAGATGCATGCGCTTGCTTAACAAGTGCTTTGGCACAAATCGTTGCGCGTGTGCTGAAAAGAGAAGCATTTGCGTGCTTAGCACGTGGTTTGGTCGAAATCCACATGCGCGCTCTGCCAAAAAGCAGCATGTGCATGCATAACTTGTGGTTTGCAGAAAACAACGTGCGCGTCTACCGAAAGATGCATGTGCATGCTTAACAAGTGGCTTGGCACAAATCGATGCGCTGGTGCTGAAAAGAGCAGCATGGGCGTGCTTAGCGCGTGGTTTGGTAGAAATCCACATGCGCGCTCTCCGAATAGCAGGATGTGCATGCATATCTTGTAGTTTGGCAGAAAACAACGTGCGCGTCTACCAAAAGATGCATGTGCATGCTTAACAAGTGGTTTGGCACAAATCGTGGCGCGTGTCCTGAAAACAGAAGCATTTGCGTGCTTAGCACGTGGTTTGGCAGAAATCCACGTGCGCGCTCTGCCAAAAGCAGCATGTGCATGCTTAGCTTGCGGTTTAGAAAACAACGTGCGCGTCTACCGAAAGATGCATGTGCATGCTTTACAAGTGGCTTCGCACAAATCGATGCGCGTGCGCTGAAAAGAGAAGCGTTTGCCTGCTTAGCACGTGGTTTGCTATGAATCCACATGCGCGCTCTGCCAAAAGCAGCATGTGCATGCATACCTTTGGTTTGGCAGAAAACAACGTGCGCTTCTACCGAAAGATGCATGTGCATTCTTAACACGTGGTTTGGCACAAATCGATGCGCGTGTGCTGAAAAGAGAAGCATTTGCGCGCTTTGCACGTGGTTTGGCAGAAATCCACATGCGCGCCCTCCCAACAGCAGGATGTGCATGCATAACTTGTAGTTTGGCAGAAAACAACGTGCGCGTCTACCAAAAGATGCATGTGCATGCTGAACAAGTGGTTTACGACAAATCGATGCGCGTGTGCTGAAAAGAGCAGCATGGGCGTGCTTGGTACGTCGTTTGGCTGAAATCCAAGTGCGCGCTCTGTCAAAAGCACATGTGCATGCTTAGCTTGTGGTTTGGCAGAAAACAACGTGCGCGTCTACGGAAAGATGCATGTGCATGCTTAACCAGTGGTTTGGCAAAAATCGTTACGCGTGTGCTGAAAAGAGAAGCATTTGCGTGCTTAGCACGTGGTTTTGCAGAAATGCACGAGCGCGCTCTCCCAACAGCAGGATGTGCATACATAAATAGTGGTTTGGCATAAAACAACGTGCGCGTCTACCAAAAGATGCATGTGCATGCTTAACAAGTGGTTCACGACAAATCGATGCGCGTGTGCGGAAAAGAGCAGCATGGGCGTGCTTGGCACGTTGTTTGGCAGAAATCCACGTGCGCGCTCTGGCAAAAGCAGCATGTGCATGCATAACTTGTGGTTTGGCGGAAAACAACGTCCGCGTCTACCAAAAGATGCATGTGCATGCTTAACAAGTTGTTTACCACAAATCGATGCGAGTGTGCTGAAAAAAGCAGCAAGGGCGTGCTTAGCACGTGGTTTGGTAGAAATCTACGTGCGCGCTCTGCCAAAAGCAGCGTGTGCATGCATAACTTGTGGTTTGGCAGAAAACAACCTGCGCGTCTACCGAAAGAAGCATGTGCATGCTTAACAAGCGGTTTGGCACAAATCGATGCGCGTGTGCTGAAAAGAGCAGCATGGGCGTGCTTATCAAGTGGTTTTGTAGAAATCCACATGCGCGCTCTCCCAGCAGCAGGATGTGCATGCATATCTTGTAGTTTGGCAGAAAACAACGTGCGCGTCTACCAAAAGATGCATGTGCATGCTTAACAAGTGGTTTGCGACAAATCGATGCGCGTGTGCTGAAAAGGCCAGCATGGGCGTGCTTGGCACGTCGTTTGGCTGAAATCCAAGTGCGTGCTCTGCCAAAAGCAGCATGTGCATGCTTAGCTTGTGGTTTGGCAGAAAACAACGTGCGCGTCTACGGAAAGATGCATGTGCATGCTTATCCAGTGGTTTGGCACAAATCGTTGCGCGTGTGCTGAAAAGAGAAGCATTTGCGTGCTTAGCACGTGGTTTTGCAGAAATCCACGTGCATGCTCTGCCAAAACCAGCATGTGCATGCTTTGCTTGTGGTTTAGAAAACAACGTGCGCGTCTACCGAAAGATGCATGTGCATGCTTAACAAGTGGCTTGGCACAAATCGATGCGCTGGTGCTGAAAAGAGCAGCATCGGCGTGCTTAGCACGTGGTTTGGTAGTAATCCACATGCGCGCTCTCCCAAAAGCAGCATGTGCATGCATAACTTGTGGTTTGCCAGAAAACAACGTGAGCGTCTAGCGAAAGATGCATGTGCATGCTTAACAAGTGGTTTGGCACAAATCGCTGCGCGTGTGCTGAAAAGAGCAGCATGGGCGTGCTTGGCACGTCGTATGGCGGAAATCCACGTGCGCGCTCTGCCAAAAGCAGCATGAGCATGCTTAGGTTGTGGTTTGGCAGAAAACAACGTGCGCGTCTACCGAAAGATGCATGTGCATGCTTAACAAGTTGTTTGGCACAAATCGTTGCGCGTGTGCTGAAAAGAGAAGCATTTGCGTGCTTAGCACGTGGTTTTGCAGAAATCCACGTGCATGCTCTGCCAAAACCAGCATGTGCATGCATACCTTTTGGTTTGGCAGAAAACAACGGGCGCGTCTACCAAAAGATGCATGTGCATGCTTAACAAGTGGTTTGGCCCAAATCGATGCGCGTGTGCTGAAAAGAGCAGCATGGGCGTGCTTAGCACGTGGTTGGTAGAAATCCACATGCGCGCTCTGCCAAAAGCAGCATGTGCATGCATAACTTGTGGTTTGCCAGAAAACAACGTGAGCGTCTAGCGAAAGATGCATGTGCATGCTTAACAAGTGGTTTGGCACAAATCGCTGCGCGTGTGCTGAAAAGAGCAGCATGGGCGTGCTTGGCACGTCGTATGGCGGAAATCCACGTGCGCGCTCTGCCAAAAGCAGCATGAGCATGCTTAGGTTGTGGTTTGGCAGAAAACAACGTGCGCGTCTACCGAAAGATGCATGTGCATGCTTAACAAGTTGTTTGGCACAAATCGTTGCGCGTGTGCTGAAAAGAGAAGCATTTGCGTGCTTAGCACGTGGTTTGGCAGAAATCCACGTGCGCGCTCTCCCAACAGCAGGATGTGCATACATAAATTGTGGTTTGGTAGAAAACAACGTGCGCGTCTACCAAAAGATGCATGTGCATGCTTAACAAGTGGTTCACGACAAATCGATGCGCGTGTGCTGAAAAGAGCAGCATGGCGTGCTTGGCACGTCGTTTGGCAGAAATCCACGTGCGCGCTCTGCCAAAAGCAGCATGTGCATGCATAACTTGTGGTTTGGCGGAAAACAACGTCCGCGTCTACCAAAAGATGCATGTGCATGCTTAACAAGTTGTTTACCACAAATCGATGCGAGTGTGCTGAAAAAAGCAGCAAGGGCGTGCTTAGCACGTGGTTTGGTAGAAATCCACATGCGCGTTCTGCCAACAGCAGGATGTGCATGCATATCTTGAAGTTTGGCAGAAAACAACGTGCGCGTCTACCAAAAGATGCATGTGCATGCTTAACAAGTGGTTTACGACAAATCGATGCAAGTGTGCTGAAAAGAGCAGCATGGGCGTGCTTGGCACGTCGTTTGGCCGAAATCGACGTGCGCGCTCTGCCAAAAGCAGGATGTTCATGCTTAGCTTGTGGTTTGGCAGAAAACAACGTGCGCGTCTACCGAAAGATGCATGCGCATGCTTAACAAATGCTTTGGCACAAATCGTTGCGCGTGTGCTGAAAAGAGAAGCATTTGTGTGCTTAGCACGTGGTTTGGTAGAAATCCACATGCGTGCTCTGCCAAAAGCAGCATGTGCATGGTTAACTTGTGGTTTGGCAGAAAACAACGTCCGCGTCTACCAAAAGATGCATGTGCATGCTTAACAAGTGGTTCACGACAAATCGATGCGCGTGTGCTGAAAAGAGCAGCATGGCGTGCTTGGCACGTCGTTTGGCAGAAATCCACGTGCGCGCTCTGCCAAAAGCAGCATGTGCATGCATAACTTGTGGTTTGGCGGAAAACAACGTCCGCGTCTACCAAAAGATGCATGTGCATGCTTAACAAGTTGTTTACCACAAATCGATGCGAGTGTGCTGAAAAAAGCAGCAAGGGCGTGCTTAGCACGTGGTTTGGTAGAAATCCACATGCGCGTTCTGCCAACAGCAGGATGTGCATGCATATCTTGAAGTTTGGCAGAAAACAACGTGCGCGTCTACCAAAAGATGCATGTGCATGCTTAACAAGTGGTTTACGACAAATCGATGCAAGTGTGCTGAAAAGAGCAGCATGGGCGTGCTTGGCACGTCGTTTGGCCGAAATCGACGTGCGCGCTCTGCCAAAAGCAGGATGTTCATGCTTAGCTTGTGGTTTGGCAGAAAACAACGTGCGCGTCTACCGAAAGATGCATGCGCATGCTTAACAAATGCTTTGGCACAAATCGTTGCGCGTGTGCTGAAAAGAGAAGCATTTGTGTGCTTAGCACGTGGTTTGGTAGAAATCCACATGCGTGCTCTGCCAAAAGCAGCATGTGCATGGTTAACTTGTGGTTTGGCAGAAAACAACGTCCGCGTCTACCAAAAGATGCACGTGCATGCTTAACAAGTGGTTTACCACAAATCGATGCGCGTGTGCTGAAAAGAGCAGCATGGGCGTGTTTGGCACGTCGTTTGGTAGAAATCCACGGGCGAGCTCTGCCAAAAGCAGCATGTGCATGCTTAGCTTGTGGTTTAGAAAACAACGTGCGCGTCTACCGAAAGATGCATGTGCATGCTTAACAAGTAGTTTGGCACAAATCGATGTGCGTGTGCTGAAAAGAGCAGCATGGGCGTGCTTAGCACGTGGTTTGGTAAGAATCCACATGCGCGCTCTGCCAAAAGCAGCATGTGCATGCTTAGCTTGTGGTTTGGCAGAAAACAACGTGCGCGTCTACCGAAAGATGCATGTGCATGCTTAACAAGTGGTTTGGCACAAATCGTTGCGCGTGTGCTGAAAAGAGAAGCATTTGCGTGCTTAGCACGTGGTTTGGCAGAAATCGACGTGCGCGCTCTGCCATATGCAGCATGTGCATGCTTAGCTTGTGGTTTAGAAAACAACGTGCGCGTCTACAGAAAGATGCATGTGCATGCTTAACAAGTGGCTTGGCACCACTCGATGCGCCTGTGCTGAAAAGAGCAGCATGGGCGTGCTTACACATGGTTTGGTAGAAATCCACATGCGCGCTCTGCGAAAAGCAGCATGTGCATGCTTACCTTGTGGTTTGGCAGAAAACAACGTGTGCGTCTACCGAAAGATTCATGTGAGTGCTTAACAAGTGGTTTGGCACAAATCGTTGCGCGTATGCTGAAAAGTGAAGCGTTTGCGTGCTTAGCACGTGGTTTGGTATGAATACACATGCGCGCTCTGCGAAAAAGAAGCATGTGCATGCATAACTTGTGGTTTGGCAGAAAATAACGTGAGGGTGTACCCAAAGATGCATGCGCATGCTCAACAAGTGGTTTGGCACAAATCGCTGCGCGTGTGCTGAAAAGAGCAGCAAGGGCGTGCTTAGCACGTGGTTTGGTAGAAATCCACATGCGCGCTCTCCCAAAAGGAGCATGTGCATTCATAACTTGTGGTTTGGCAGAAAACAACCTGCGCGTCTGCCAAAAGATGCATGTACATGCTTAACAAGTGGTTTACCACAAATCGATGTGCGTGTGTTTAAAAGAGCAGCATGGGCGTGCTTAGCACGTGGTTGGTAGAAATCCACATGCGCGCTCTGCCAAAAGCAGCATGTGCATTCATTACTTGTGGTTTGGCGTTAAACAACGTGCGCGTCTACCTAAAGATGCATGTGCATGCTTAACAAGTGGTTTACGACAAATCGATGCGCGTGTGCTGAAAAGAGCACCATGGGCGTGCTTTGTACGTCGGTTGGCCGAAATCCACGTGCGCGTTCTGCCAAAAGCAGCACGTTCATGCTTAGCTTGTGGTTTGGCAGAAAAAAACGTGCGCGTCTACGGAAAGATGCATGCGCATGCTTAACAAGTCCTTTGACACAAATCGTTGCGCGTGCGCTGAAAAGAGAACCATTTGCATGCTTAGCACGTGGTTTGGTCGAAATCCACATGCGTGCTCTGCCAAAAGCAGCATGTGCATGGTTAACTTGTGGTTTGGCCGAAAACAACGTCCGCGTCAACCAAAAGATGCATATGCATGCTTAACAAGTGGTTTACCACAAATCGATGCGCGTGTGCTGAAAAGAGCAGCATGGAGGTTCTTGGCAAGTCGTTTGGTGGAAATCCACGTGCGCGCTTTGCCAAAAGCAGCATGTGCATGCTTAGCTTGTGGTTTAGAAAACAACGTGCCCGTCTACCGAAAGATGCATGTGCATGCTTAACAAGTGGTTTGGCACAAATCGATGCGCGTGTGCTGAAAAGAGCAGCATGGGCGTGCTTAGCATGTGGTTTGGTAGAAATCCACATGCGCGCTCTCCCAAAAGGAGCATGTGCATGCATACCTTTTGGTTTGGCAGAAAACAACGTGCGCGTCTACCAAAAGATGCATGTGCATGCTTAACAAGTGGTTTGGCACAAATCGATGCGCGTGTGCTGAAAAGAGCAGCATGGGCGTGCTTAGCACGTGGTTTGGTAGAAATCCACATGCGCGCTCTGCCAAAAGCGGCATATGCATGCATAACTTGTGGTTTGGCAGAAAACAACGTGCGCGTCTACCGAAAGATGCATGTGCATGCTTAACAAGTGGTTTGGCACAAATCGCTGCGCGTGTGCTGAAAACAGCAGCAAGACCGTGCTTAGCACGTGGTTTGGTAGAAATCCAGATGCGCGCTCTCCCAAAAGCAGAATGTGCATTCATAACTTGTTGTTTGGCAGAAAATAACGTGCGCGTCTACCAAAAGATGCATGTGCATTTAACAAGTGGTTTACGACAAATCGATGCAAGTGTGCTGAAAAGAGCAGCATGGCCGTGCTTAGCATGTGGTTTGGTCGAAATCCACATGCGTGCTCTGCCAAAAGCAGCATGTGCATGGTTGACTTGTGGTTTGGCAGAAAACAACGTCCGCGTCTGCCAAAAGATGCATGCGCATGCTTAACAAGTGGTTTACCACAAATCGATGCGCGTATGCTGAAAAGAGCAGCATGGGCGTGCTTGGCACGTCGTTTGGCTGAAATCCAAGTGCGCGCTCTGCCAAAGCAGCATGTGCATGCTTAGCTTGTGGTTTGGCAGAAAACAACGTGCGCGTCTACCGAAAGATGCATGTGCATGCTTAACAAGTGGTTTGGCACAAATCGTTGCGCGTGTGCTGAAAAGAGAAGCATTTGCTTGTTTAGCACTTGGTTTGGCAGAAATCCACGTGCGCGCTCTGCCAAAAGCAGCATGTGCATGCTTAGCTTGTGGTTTAGAAAACAACGTGCGCGTCTATACGAAAGATGCATGTGCATGCTTAACAAGTGGCTTGGCACAAATCGATGCGGGTGTGTTTAAAAGAGCAGCATGGGCGTGCTTAGCACGTGGTTGGTAGAAATCCACATGCGCGCTCTGCCAAAAGCAGCATGTGCACGCATAACTTGTGGTTTGGCAGAAAACAACGTGCGCGTCTACCGAAAGATGCATGTGCATGCTTAACAAGAGGTTTGGAACAAATCGCTGCGCATGTGCTGAAAAGAGCAGCAAGGGCGTGCTTAGCACGTGGTTAGGTAGAAATCCACCTGCGCGCTCTCCCAAAAGCAACATGTGCATTCATAACTTGTGGTTTGGCAGGAAACAACATGCGCGTCTACAAAAAGATGCATGTGCATGCTTAACAAGTGGTTTACGACAAATCGATTCAAGTGTGCTGAAAAGAGCACCATGGGCGTGCTTGGCACGTCGTTTGGCCGAAATCCACGTGTGCGCTCTGCCAAAAGCAGCATGTTCATGCTTAGCTTGTGGTTTGGCAGAAAACAACCTGCGCGTCTACCAAAAAATGCATGCGCATGCTTAACAAGTGCTTTGGCACAAATCGTTGCGCGTGTGCTGAAAAGAGAAGCATTTGCGTGCTTAGCACGTGGTTTGGTCGAAATCCACATACGTGCTCTGCCAAAAGCAGCATGTGCATGGTTAACTTGTGGTTTGGCAGAAAACAACGTCCGCGTCTACCAAAAGCTGCATGTGCATGCTTAACAATTGGTTTGGCACAAATCGCTGCGCGTGTGCTGAAAAGAGCAGCAAGAGCGTGCTTGGCACGTCGTTTGGCCGAAATCAACGTGCGCGCTTTGCCAAAAGCAGGATGTTCATGCTCAGCTTGTGGTTTGGCAGAAAACAACGTGCGCGTCTACCGAAAGATGCATGCGCATGCTTAACAAGTGCTTTGGCACAAATCGTTGCGCGTGTGCTGAAAAGAGAAGCATTTGCGTGCTTAGCACGTGGTTTGGTCGAAATCCACATGCGCGCTCTGCCAAAAAGCAGCATGTTCATGCATAACATGTGGTTTGGCAGAAAAGAACGTGAGGGTCTACCGAAAGATGCATGTACATGCTTAACAAGTTGTTTGGCACAAATCGCTGTGCGTGTGCTGAAAAGAGCAGCAAGGCGTGCTTAGCACGTGGTTTGGTAGAAATCCACATGCGCGCTCTCTAAAAAGGGGCATGTGCATTCGTAACTTGTGGTTTGGCAGAAAACAACGTGCGCGTCAACCAAAAGCTGCATGTGCATGCTCAACAAGTGGTTTGGCACAAATCGCTGCGCGTGTGCTGAAAACAGCAGCAAGAGCGTGCTTAGCACGTGGTTTGGTAGAAATCCACGTGCGCGCTCTGCCAAAAGCAGCATGTGCATGCTTAGCTTGTGCTTTGGCAGAATACAACGTGCGCTTCGACCAAAAGCTGCATGTGCATGCTTAACAATTGGTTTGGCACAAATCGCTGCGCGTGTGCTGAAAAGAGCAGCAAGAGCGTGCTTGGCACGTCGTTTGGCCGAAATCCACGTGCGCGCTTTGCCAAAAGCAGGATGTTCATGCTCAGCTTGTGGTTTGGCAGAAAACAACGTGCGCGTCTGCCAAAAGATGCATGTACATGCTTAACAAGTGGTTTACCACAAATCGATGCGCGTGTGTTTAAAAGAGCAGCATGCGCGTGCTTAGCACGTGGTTGGTAGAAATCCACATGCGCGCTCTGGCAAAAGCAGCATGTGCATGCATAACTTGTGGTTTGGCAGAAAACAACGTGAGCGTCTACAGAAAGATGCATGTGCATGCTTAACAAGTGGTTTGGCACAAATCGCTGCGCGTGTGCTGAAAAGAGCAGCAAGGGCGTGCTTAGCACGTGGTTTGGTAGAAATCCACATGCGCGCTCTCCCAAAAGGAGCATGTGCATTCATAACTTGTGGTTTGGCAGAAAACAACGTGCGCGTCTGCGAAAAGATGCATGTACATGCTTAACAAGTTGTTTGGCACAAATCGCTGCGCGTGTGCTGAAAAGAGCAGCAAGGGCGTGCTTAGCACGTGGTTTAGTAGAAATCCACATGCGCGCTCTCCTAAAACCAGCATGTGCATTCATAACTTGTGCTTTGGCAGAAAACAACGTGCGCGTCTACCAAAAGATGCATTTGCATGCTTAACAAGTGGTTTACGACAAATCGATGTAAGTGTGCTGAAAAGAGCACCATGGGTGTGCTTGGCACGTTGTTTCGCCGAAATCCACGTGCGCGCTCTGCCAAAAGCAGCATGTTCATGCTCAGCTTGTGGTTTGGCAGAAAACAACATGCGCGTCTACCGAAAGATACATGCGCATGCTTAACAAGTGCTTTGGCACAAATCGTTGCGCGTGTGTTGAAAAGAGAAGCATTTGCGTGCTTAGCACGTGGTTTGGTCGAAATGCACATGCGCGCTCTGCCAAAAAGCAGCATGTGCATGCATAACTTGTGGTTTGGCAGAAAACAACGTGAGGGTCTACCGAAAGATGCATGTGCATGCTCAACAAGTGGCATGGCACAAATCGCTGCGCGTGTGCTAAAAAGAGCAGCAAGGGCGTGCGTAGCACGTAGTTTCGTAGAAATCCACATGCGCGCTCTCGCAGAAGCAGCATGTGCAATCATAACTTGTGGTTTGGCAGAAAACAACGTGCGCGTCTACCAAAAGATGCATGTGCATGCTTAACAAGTGCTTTACGACAAATCGATGCAAGTGTGCTGAAAAGAGCACCATGGGCGTGCTTGGTACGTCGTTTGGCCGAAATCCACGTGCGCGCTCTGTCAAAAGCAGCATGTTCATGCTTAGCATGTGGTTTGGCAGAAAACAACGTGCGCGTCTACCGAAAGATGCATGCGCTTGCTTAACAAGTGCTTTGGCACAAATCGTTGCGCGTGTGCTGAAAAGAGAAGCATTTGCGTCCTTAGCACGTGGTTTGGTCGAAATCCACATGCGCGCTCTGCCAAAAAGCAGCATGTGCATGCATAACTTGTGGTTTGCAGAAAACAACGTGCGCATCTGCCAAAAGATGCATGTACATGCTTAACAAGTTGTTTGGCACAAATCGCATGCGCGTGTGCTGAAAAGAGCAGCAAGGGCGTGCTTAGCACGTGGTTTCGTAGAAATCCACATGCGCGCTCTCCCAAAAGGAGCATGTGCATTCATAACTTGTGGTTTGGCAGAAAACAACGTGCGCGTCTGCCAAAAGATGCATGTACATGCTTAACAAGTGGGTTACCACAAATCGATGCGCGTGTGTTTAAAAGAGCAGCATGGGCGTGCTTAGCACGTGGTTGGTAGAAATCCACATGCGCGCTCTGGCAAAAGCAGCATGTGCATGCATAACTTGTGGTTTGGCAGAAAACAACGTGAGGGTCTACCGAAAGATGCATGTGCATGCTCAACAAGTGGCATGGCACAAATCGCTGCGCGTGTGCTGAAAAGAGCAGCATGGGCGTGCTTAGCACGTGGTTGGTAGAAATCCACATGCGCGCTCTGGCATGCATAACTTGTGGTTTGGCAGAAAACAACGTGCGCGTCTACCGAAAGATGCATGCGCATGCTTAACAAGTGCTTTGGCACAAATCGTTGCGCGTGTGCTGAAAAGAGAAGCATTTGCGTGCTTAGCACGTGGTTTGGTCGAAATCCACATGCGTGCTCTGCCAAAAGCAGCATGTGCATGGTTAACTTGTGGTTTGGCAGAAAACAACGTCCGCGTCTACCAAAAGATGCATGTGCATGCTTAACAAGTGGTTTACCACAAATCGATGCGGGTGTGCTGAAAAGAGCAGCATGGGCGTGCTTGGCAAGTCGTTTGGCAGAAATCCACGTGCGCGCTCTGCCAAAAGCAGCATGTGCATGCATAACTTGTGGTTTGGCGGAAAACAACGTCCGCGTCTACCAAAAGATGCATGTGCATGCTTAACAAGTGGTTTACCACAAATCGATGCGAGTGTGCTGAAAAAAGCAGCAAGGGCGTGCTTAGCACGTGGTTTGGTAGAAATCTACGTGCGCGCTCTGCCAAAAGCAGCATGTGCATGCATAACTTGTGGTTTGGCAGAAAACAACCTGCGCGTCTACCGAAAGAAGCATGTGCATGCTTAACAAGTGGTTTGGCACAAATCGATGCGCGTGTGCTGAAAAGAGCAGCATGGGCGTGCTTATCAAGTGGTTTGGTAGAAATCCACATGCGCGCTCTCCCAACAGCAGGATGTGCATGCATATCTTGTAGTTTGGCAGAAAACAACGTGCGCGTCTACCAAAAGATGCATGTGCATGCATAACAAGTGGTTTACGACAAATCGATGCGCGTGTGCATAAAAGACCAGCATGGGCGTGCTTGGCACGTCGTTTGGCTGAAATCCAAGTGCGCGCTCTGCCAAAAGCAGCATGTGCATGCTTAGCTTGTGGTTTGGCACAAAACAACGTGCGCTTCTACCGAAAGATGCATGTGCATGCTTAACAAGTGGTTTGGCACAAGTCCTTGCGCGAGTGCTGAAAAGAGAAGCATTTGCGTGCTTAGCACGTGGTTTTGCAGAAATACACGCGCGCGCTCTGCCAAAAGCAGCATGTGCATGCTTTGCTTGTGGTTTAGAAAAAGACGTGCGCGTCTACCGAAAGATGCATGTGCATGCTTAACAAGTGGTTTGGCACAAATCGCTGCCCGTGTGCTGAAAAGAGCAGCAAGGCCGTGCTTAGCACGTGGTTTGGTAGAAATCCACATGAGCGCTCTCCCAAAAGCAGCATGTGCATTTATCACTTGTGGTTTGGCAGAAAACAACGTGCGCGTCTACCAAAAGATGCATGTGCATGCTTAACAAGTGGTTTACGACAAATTGATGCAAGTGTGCTGAAAAGAGCAGCATGGGCGTGCTTGGCACGTCGTTTGGCTGAAATCCACGTGCGCGCTCTGCCAAAAGCAGGATGTTCATGCTTAGCTTGTGGTTTGGCAGAAAACAACGTGCGCGTCTACCGAAAGATGCATGCGCATGCTTAACAAATGCTTTGGCACAAATCGTTGCGCGTGTGCTGAAAAGAGAAGCATTTGTGTGCTTAGCACGTGGTTTGGTAGAAATCCACATGCGTGCTATGCCAAAAGCAGCATGTGCATGGTTAACTTGTGGTTTGGCAGAAAACAACGTCCGCGTCTACCAAAAGATGCACGTGCATGCTTAACAAGTGGTTTACCACAAATCGAGGCGCGTGTGCTGAAAAGAGCAGCATGGGCGTGTTTGGCACGTCGTTTGGTAGAAATCCACGGGCGAGCTCTGCCAAAAGCAGCATGTGCATGCTTAGCTTGTGGTTTAGAAAACAACGTGCGCGTCTACCGAAAGATGCATGTGCATGCTTAACAAGTGGTTTGGCACAAATCGTTGCGCGTATGCTGAAAAGTGAAGTGTTTGCGTGCTTAGCACGTGGTTTGGTGTGAATCCACATGCGCGCTCTGCGAAAAAGCAGCATGTGCATGCATAACTTGTGGTTTGGCAGAAAACAACGTGAGTGTGTACCCAAAGATGCATGCGCATGCTCAACAAGTGGTTTGGCACAAATCGCTGCGCGTGTGCTGAAAAGAGCAGCATGGGCGTGCTTAGCATGTGGTTTGGTAGAAATCCACATGCGCGCTCTCCCAAAAGGAGCATGTGCATGCATACCTTTTGGTTTGGCAGAAAACAACGTGCGCGTCTACCAAAAGATGCATGTGCATGCTTAACAAGTGGTTTGGCACAAATTGATGCGCGTGTGCTGAAAAGAGCAGCATGGGCGTGCTTAGCACGTGGTTTGGTGGAAATCCACATGCGCGCTCTGCCAAAAGCAGCATGTGCATGCATATCTTGTGGTTTGGCAGAAAACAACGTGCGCGTCTACCGAAAGATGCATGTGCATGCTTAACAAAGGGGTTTGGCACAAATCGCTGCGCGTGTGCTGAAAACAGCAGCAAGACCGTGCTTAGCACGAGGTTTGGTAGAAATCCAGATGCGCGCTCTCCCAAAAGCAGAATGTGCATTCATAACTTGTTGTTTGGCAGAAAACAACGTGCGCGTCTACCAAAAGATGCATGTGCATGCTTAACAAGTGGTTTACGACAAATCGATGCAAGTGTGCTGAAAAGAGCAGCATGGCCGTGCTTGGCACGTCGTTTGGCCGAAATCCACGTGCGCGCTCTGCCAAAAGCAGCATGTTCATGCTTAGCTTGTGGTTTGGCAGAAAACAACGTGCGCGTCTACCGAAAGATGCATGCGCATGCTTAACAAGTGCTTTGGCGCAAATCGTTGCGCGTGTGCTGAAAAGTGAAGCATTTGCGTGCTTAGCACGTGGTTTGGTCGAAATCCACATGCGTGCTCTGCCAAAAGCAGCTTGTGCATGGTTGACTTGTGGTTTGGCAGAAAACAACGTCCGCGTCTGCCAAAAGATGCATGTGCATGCTTAACAAGTGGTTTACCACAAATCGATGCGCGTATGCTGAAAAGAGCAGCATGGGCGTGCTTGGCACGTCGTTTGGCTGAAATCCAAGTGCGCGCTCTGCCAAAAGCAGCATGTGCATGCTTAGCTTGTGGTTTGGCAGAAAACAACGTGCGCGTCTACCGAAAGATGCATGTGCATGCTTAACAAGTGGTTTGGCACAAATCGTTGCGCGTGTGCTGAAAAGAGAAGCATTTGCGTGTTTAGCACGTGGTTTGGTAGAAATCCACATGCGCGCTCTCCCAAAAGGAGCATGTGCATGCATACCTTTTGGTTTGGCAGAAAACAACGGGCGCGTCTGCAAAAGATGCGTGTGCATGCTTAACAAGTGGTTTGGCACAAATCGATGCGCGTGTGCTGAAAAGAGCAGCATGGGCGTGCTTAGCACGTGGTTGGTAGAAATCCACATGCGCGCTCTGCCAAAAGCAGCATGTGCACGCATAACTTGTGCTTTGGCAGAAAACAACGTGCGCGTCTACCGAAAGATGCATGTGCATGCTTAACAAGAGGTTTGGAACAAATCGCTGCGCATGTGCTGAAAGGAGCAGCAAGGGCGTGCTTAGCACGTGGTTTGGTACAAATCCACATGCGCGCTCTCCCAAAAGCAACATGTGCATTGATAACTTGTGGTTTGGCAGAAAACAACGTGCGCGCCTACAAAAAGATGCATGTGCATGCTTAACAAGTGGTTTACGACAAATCGATGCAAGTGCGCTGAAAAGAGCACCATGGGCGTGCTTGGCACGTCGTTTAGCCGAAATCCACGTGCGCGCTCTGCCAAAAGCAGCATGTTCATGCTTAGCTTGTGGTTTGGCAGAAAACAACCTGCGCGTCTACCAAAAGAAGCATGCGCATGCTTAACAAGTGCTTTGGCACAAATCGTTGCGCGTGTGCTGAAAAGAGAAGCATTTGCGTGCTTAGCACGTGGTTTGGTCGATATCCACATACGTGCTCTGCCAAAAGCAGCATGTGCATGGTTAACTTGTGGTTTGGCAGAAAACAACGTCCGCGTCTACCAAAAGCTGCATGTGCATGCTTAACAAGTGGTTTGGCACAAATCGCTGCGCGTGTGCTGAAAACAGCAGCAAGAGCGTGCTTAGCACGTGGTTTGGTAGAAATCCACGTGCGCGCTCTGCCAAAAGCCGCATGTGCATGCTTAGCTTGTGGTTTAGAAAACAACGTGCGCGTCTACCGAAAGATGCATGTGCATGCTTAACAAGTGGTTTGGCACAAATCGCTGCGCGTGTGCTGAAAAGGGCAGCAAGGGCGTGCTTAGCACGTGGTTTGGTAGAAATCCACATGCGCGCTCTCCTAAAAGCAGCATGTGCATTCATACCTTGTGCTTTGGTAGAAAACAACGCGCGCGTCGACCAAAAGATGCATGTGCATGCTTAACAAGTGGTTTACGAGAAATTGATGCAAGTGTGGTGAAAAGAGCACCATGGGCGTGCTTGGCACGTCGTTTGGCCGAAATCCACGTGCGCGCTTTGCCAAAAGCAGCATGTTCATGCTCAGCTTGTGGTTTGGCAGAAAACAACGTGCGCGTCTACCGAAAGTTGAATGCGCATGCTTAGCAAGTTCTTTGGCACAAATCGTTGCGCGTGTGCTGAAAAGAGAAGCATTTGCGTGCTTAGCACGTGGTTTGGTCGAAATCCACATGCGCGCTCTG
Source organism: Dermacentor variabilis (assembly GCF_050947875.1). Taxonomy (NCBI): domain Eukaryota; kingdom Metazoa; phylum Arthropoda; class Arachnida; order Ixodida; family Ixodidae; genus Dermacentor; species Dermacentor variabilis. The sequence continues at coordinate 3,236,367 of NW_027460291.1, forward strand.
CCAAAAAGCAGCATGTTCATGCATAACATGTGGTTTGGCAGAAAAGAACGTGAGGGTCTACCGAAAGATGCATGTGCATGCTCAACAAGTGGTTTGGCACAAATCGCTGCGCGTGTGCTGAAAAGAGCAGCAAGGGCGTGCTTAGCACGTGGTTTGGTAGAAATCCACATGCGCGCTCTCCCAAAAGGAGCATGTGCATTCATAACTTGTGGTTTGGCGGAAAACAACGTGCGCGTCTGCCAAAAGATGCATGTACATGCTTAACAAGTTGTTTGGCACAAATCCCTGCGCGTGTGCTGAAAAGAGCAGCAAGGGCGTGCTTAGCACGTGCTTTGGTAGAAATCCACATGCGCGCTCTCACAAAAGGAGCATGTGCATTCGTAACTTGTGGTTTGGCAGAAAACAACGTGCGCGTCTGCCAAAAGATGCATGTACATGCTTAACAAGTGGTTTACCACAAATCGATGCGCGTGTGTTTAAAAGAGCAGCATGCGCGTGCTTAGCACGTGGTTGGTAGAAATCCATATGCGCGCTCTGGCAAAAGCAGCATGTGCATGCATAACTTGTGGTTTGGCAGAAAACAACGTGAGCGTCTACAGAAAGATGCATGTGCATGCTTAACAAGTGGTTTGGCACAAATCGCTGCGCGTGTGCTGAAAAGAGCAGCAAGGGCGTGCTTAGCACGTGGTATAGTAGAAATCCACATGCGCGCTCTCCTAAAAGCAGCATGTGCATTCATAACTTTTGCTTTGGCAGAAAACAACGTGCGCGTCTACCAAAAGATGCATGTGCATGCTTAACAAGTGGTTTACGACAAATCGATGCAAGTGTGCTGAAAAGAGCACCATGGGCGTGCTTGGCACGTTGTTTGGCCGAAATCCACGTGCGCGCTCTGCCAAAAGCAGCATGTTCATGCTCACCTTGTGGTTTGGCAGAAAACAACGTGCGCGTCTACTGAAAGATACATGCGCATGCTTAACAAGTGCTTTGGCACAAATCGTTGCGCGTGTGTTGAAAAGAGAAGCATTTGCATGCTTAGCACGTGGTTTGGTCGAAATGCACATGCGCGCTATGCCAAAAAAGCAGCATGGGCATGCATTACTTGTGGTTTGGCAGAAAACAACGTGAGGGTCTACCGAAAGATGCATGTGCATGCTCAACAAGTGGCATGGCACAAATCGCTGCGCGTGTGCTGAAAACAGCAGCAAGACCGTGCTTAGCACGTGGTTTGGTAGAAATCCAGATGCGCGCTCTCCCAAAAGCAGAATGTGCATTCATAACTTGTTGTTTGGCAGAAAACAACGTGCGCGTCTACCAAAAGATGCATGTGCATGCTTAACAAGTGGTTTACGACAAATCGATGCGCGTGTGCTGAAAAGAGCAGCATGGGCGTGCTTATCAAGTGGTTTGGTAGAAATCCACATGCGCGCTCTCCCAACAGCAGGATGTGCATGCATATCTCGTAGTTTGGCAGAAAACAACGTGCGCGTCTACCAAAAGATGCATGTGCATGCATAACAAGCGGTTTACGACAAATCGATGCGCGTGTGCTGAAAAGACCAGCATGGGCGTGCTTGGCACGTCGTTTGGCTGAAATCCAAGTGCGCGCTCTGCCAAAAGGAGCATGTGCATGCTTAGCTTGTGGTTTGGCACAAAACAACGTGCGCGTCTACCGAAAGATGCATGTGCATGCTTAACAAGTGGTTTGGCGCAAGTCGTTGCGCGTGTGCTGAAAAGAGAAGCATTTGCGTGCTTAGCACGTGGTTTTGCAGAAATACACGCGCGCTCTGCCAAAAGCAGCATGTGCATGCTTAGCTTGTGGTTTAGAAAAAGACGTGCGCGTCTACCGAAAGATGCATGTGCATGCTTAACAAGTGGTTTGGCACAAATCGCTGCCCGTGTGCTGAAAAGAGCAGCAAGGCCGTGCTTAGCACGTGGTTTGGTAGAAATCCACATGAGCGCTCTCCCAAAAGCAGCATGTGCATTTATCACTTGTGGTTTGGCAGAAAACAACGTGCGCGTCTACCAAAAGATGCATGTGCATGCTTAACAAGTGGTTTACGACAAATTGATGCAAGTGTGCTGAAAAGAGCAGCATGGGCGTGCTTGGCACGTCGTTTGACTGAAATCCACGTGCGCGCACTGCCAAAAGCAGGATGTTCATGCTTAGCTTGTGGTTTGGCAGAAAACAACGTGCGCGTCTACCGAAAGATGCATGCGCATGCTTAACAAATGCTTTGGCACAAATCGTTGCGCGTGTGCTGAAAACAGCAGCAAGACCGTGCTTAGCATGCGGTTTGGTAGAAATCCAGATGCGCGCTCTCCCAAAAGCAGAATGTGCATTCATAACTTGTTGTTTGGCAGAAACAACGTGCGCGTCTACCAAAAGATGCATGTGCATGCTTAACAAGTGGTTTACGACAAATCGATGCGCGTGTGCTGAAAAGAGCAGCATGGGCGTGCTTATCAAGTGGTTTGGTAGAAATCCACATGCGCGCTCTCCCGACAGCAGGATGTGCATGCATATCTTGTAGTTTGGCAGAAAACAACGTGCGCGCCTACCAAAAGATGCATGTGCATGCATAACAAGTGGTTTACGTCAAATCGATGCGCGTGTGCTGAAAAGACCAGCATGGGCGTGCTTGGCACGTCGTTTGGCTGAAATCCAAGTGCGCGCTCTGCCAAAAGCAGCATGTGCATGCTTAGCTTGTGGTTTGGCACAAAACAACGTGCGCGTCTACCGAAAGATGCATGTGCATGCTTAACAAGTGGTTTGGCGCAAGTCGTTGCGCGTGTGCTGAAAAGAGAAGCATTTGCGTGCTTAGCACGTGGTTTTGCAGAAATACACGCGCGCGCTCTGCCAAAAGCAGCATGTGCATGCTTAGCTTGTGGTTTAGAAAAGACGTGCGCGTCTACCGAAAGATGCATGTGCATGCTTAACAAGTGGTTTGGCACAAATCGCTGCCCGTGTGCTGAAAAGAGCAGCAAGGCCGTGCTTAGCACGTGGTTTGGTAGAAATCCACATGAGCGCTCTCCCAAAAGCAGCATGTGCATTTATCACTTGTGGTTTGGCAGAAAACAACGTGCGCGTCTACCAAAAGATGCATGTGCATGCTTAACAAGTGGTTTACGACAAATTGATGCAAGTGTGCTGAAAAGAGCAGCATGGGCGTGTTTGGCACGTCGTTTGGTAGAAATCCACGGGCGAGCTCTGCCAAAAGCAGCATGTGCATGCTTAGCTTGTGGTTTAGAAAACAACGTGCGCGTCTACCGAAAGATGCATGTGCATGCTTAACAAGTGGTTTGGCACAAATCGTTGCGCGTATGCTGAAAAGTGAAGCGTTTGCGTGCTTAGCACGTGGTTTGGTATGAATCCACATGCGCGCTCTGCGAAAAAGGAGCATGTGCATGCATAACTTGTGGTTTGGCAGAAAACAACGTGAGGGTGTACCCAAAGATGCATGCGCATGCTCAACAAGTGGTTTGGCACAAATCGCTGCGCGTCTGCTGAAAAGAGCAGCATGGGCGTGCTTAGCATGTGGTTTGGTAGAAATCCACATGCGCGCTCTCCCAAAAGGAGCATGTGCATGCATACCTTTTGGTTTGGCAGAAAACAACGTGCGCGTCTACCAAAAGATGCATGTGCATGCTTAACAAGTGATTTGGCACAAATTGATGCGCGTGTGCTGAAAAGAGCAGCATGGGCGTGCTTAGCACGTGGTTTGGTAGAAATCCACATGCGCGCTCTGCCAAAAGCAGCATGTGCATGCATAACTTGTGGTTTGGCAGAAAACAACGTGCGCGTCTACCGAAAGATGCATGTGCATGCTTAACAAGGGGTTTGGCACAAATCGCTGCGCGTGTGCTGAAAACAGCAGCAAGACCATGCTTAGCACGTGGTTTGGTAGAAATCCAGATGCGCGCTCTCCCAAAAGCAGAATGTGCATTCATAACTTGTTGTTTGGCAGAAAACAACGTGCGCGTCTACCAAAAGATGCATGTGCATGCTTAACAAGTGGTTTACGACAAATCGATGCAAGTGTGCTGAAAAGAGCAGCATGGCCGTGCTTGGCACGTCGTTTGGCCGAAATCCACGTGCGCGCTCTGCCAAAAGCAGCATGTTCATGCTTAGCTTGTGGTTTGCCCGAAAACAACGTGCGCGTCTACCGAAAGATGCATGCGCATGCTTAACAAGTGCATTGGCGCAAATCGTTGCGCGTGCGCTGAAAAGTGAAGCATTTGCGTGCTTAGCACGTGGTTTGGTCGAAATCCACATGCGTGCTCTGCCAAAAGCAGCATGTGCATGGTTGACTTGTGGTTTGGCAGAAAACAACGTCCGCGTCTGCCAAAAGATGCATGTGCATGCTTAACAAGTGGTTTACCACAAATCGATGCGCGTATGCTGAAAAGAGCAGCATGGGCGTGCTTGGCACGTCGTTTGGCTGAAATCCAAGTGCGCGCTCTGCCAAAAGCAGCATGTGCATGCTTAGCTTGTGGTTTGGCAGAAAACAACGTGCGCGTCTTCCGAAAGATGCATGTGCATGCTTAACAAGTGGTTTGGCACAAATCGTTGCGCATGTGCTGAAAAGAGAAGCATTTGCGTGTTTAGCACGTGGTTTGGTAGAAATCCACATGCGCGCTCTCCCAAAAGGAGCATGTGCATGCATACCTTTTGGTTTGGCAGAAAACAACGGGCGCGTCTGCAAAAGATGCGTGTGCATGCTTAACAAGTGGTTTGGCACAAATCGATGCGCGTGTGCTGAAAAGAGCAGCATGGGCGTGCTTAGCACGTGGTTGGTAGAAATCCACATGCACGCTCTGCCAAAAGCAGCATGTGCACGCATAACTTGTGGTTTGGCAGAAAACAACGTGCGCGTCTACCGAAAGATGCATGTGCATGCTTAACAAGAGGTTTGGAAGAAATCGCTGCGCATGTGCTGAAAGGAGCAGCAAGGGCGTGCTTAGCACGTGGTTTGGTAGAAATCCACATGCGCGCTCTCCCAAAAGCAACATGTGCATTGATAACTTGTGGTTTGGCAGAAAACAACGTGCGCGTCTACAAAAAGATGCATGTGCATGCTTAACAAGTGGTTTACGACAAATCGATGCAAGTGCGCTGAAAAGAGCACCATGGGCGTGCATGGCACGTCGTTTGGCCGAAATCCACGTGCGCGCTCTGCCAAAAGCAGCATGTTCATGCTTAGCTTGTGGTTTGGCAGAAAACAACCTGCGCGTCTACCAAAAGAAGCATGCGCATGCTTAACAAGTGCTTTGGCACAAATCGCTGCGCGTGTGCTCAAAAGAGCAGCATGAGCGTGCTTGGCACGTCGTATGGCGGAAATCCACGTGCGCGCTCTGCCAAAAGCAGCATGAGCATGCTTAGGTTGTGGTTTGGCAGAAAACAACGTGCGCGTCTACCGAAAGATGCATGTGCATGCTTCACAAGTTGTTTGGCACAAATCGTTGCGCGTGTGCTGAAAAGAGAAGCATTTGCGTGCTTAGCACGTGGCTTGGCAGAAATCCACGTGCGCGCTCTCCCAACAGCAGGATGTGCATACATAAATTGTGGTTTGGCAGAAAACAACGTGCGCGTCTACCAAAAGATGCATGTGCATGCTTAACAAGTGGTTCACGACAAATCGATGCGCGTCTGCTGAAAAGAGCAGCATGGGCGTGCTTGGCACGTCGTTTGGCAGAAATCCACGTGCGCGCTCTGCCAAAAGCAGCATGTGCATGCATAACTTGTGGTTTGGCGGAAAACAACGTCCGCGTCTACCAAAAGATGCATGTGCATGCTTAACAAGTTGTTTACCACAAATCGAAGCGAGTGCGCTGAAAAAAGCAGCAAGGGCGTGCTTAGCACGTGGTTTGGTAGAAATCTACGTGCGCGCTCTGCCAAAAGCAGCATGTGCATGCATAACTTGTGGTTTGGCAGAAAACAACCTGCGCGTCTACCGAAAGAAGCATGTGCATGCTTAACAAGTGGTTTGGCACAAATCGATGCGCGTGTGCTGAAAAGAGCAGCATGGGTGTGCTTATCAAGTGGTTTGGTAGAAATCCACATGCGCGCTCTCCCAACAGCAGGATGTGCATGCATATCTTGTAGTTTGGCAGAAAACAACGTGCGCGTCTACCAAAAGATGCATGTGCATGCATAACAAGTGGTTTACGACAAATCGATGCGCGTGTACTGAAAAGACCAGCATGGGCGTGCATGGCACGTCGTTTGGCTGAAATCCAAGTGTGCGCTCTGCCAAAAGCAGCATGTGCATGCTTAGCTTGTGGTTTGGCACAAAACAACGTGCGCGTCTACCGAAAGATGCATGTGCATGCTTAACAAGTGGTTTGGCGCAAGTCGTTGCGCGTGTGCTGAAAAGAGAAGCATTTGCGTGCTTAGCACGTGGTTTGGTAGAAATCCACATGCGCGCTCTCCCAAAAGGAGCATGTGCATGCATACCTTTTGGTTTCGCAGAAAACAACGGGCGCGTCTACCAAAAGATGCATGTGCATGCTTAACAAGTGGTTTGGCACAAATCGCTGCCCGTGTGCTGAAAAGAGCAGCAAGGGCGTGCTTAGCACGTGGTTTGGTAGAAATCCACATGAGCGCTCTCCCAAAAGCAGCATGTGCATTTATCACTTGTGGTTTGGCAGAAAACAACGTGCGCGTCTACCAAAAGATGCATGTGCATGCTTAACAAGTTGTTTACGACAAATTGATGCAAGTGTGCTGAAAAGAGCAGCATGGGCGTGCTTGGCACGTCGTTTGGCCGAAATCCACGTGCGCGCTCTGCCAAAAGCAGGATGTTCATGCTTAGCTTGTGGTTTGGCAGAAAACAACGTGCGCGTCTACCGAAAGATGCATGCGCATGCTTAACAAATGCTTTGGCACAAATCGTTGCGCGTGTGCTGAAAAGAGAAGCATTTGTGTGCTTAGCACGTGGTTTGGTAGAAATCCACATGCGTGCTCTGCCAAAAGCAGCATTTGCATGGTTAACTTGTCGTTTGGCAGAAAACAACGTCCGCATCTACGAAAAGATGCACGTGCATGCTTAACAAGTGGTTTACCACAAATCGTTGCGCGTGTGCTGAAAAGAGAAGCATTTGCGTGCTTAGCACGTGGCTTGGCAGAAATCCACGTGCGCGCTCTCCCAACAGCAGGATGTGCATACATAAATTGTGGTTTGGCAGAAAACAACGTGCGCGTCTACCGAAAGATGCATGTGCATGCTTAACAAGTGGTTTGGCACAAATCGTTGCGCGTGTGCTGAAAAGAGAAGCATTTGTGTGTTTAGCACGTGGTTTGGCAGAAATCCACGTGCGCACTCTGCCAAAAGCAGCATGTGCATGCTTAGCTTGTGGTTTAGAAAACAACGTGCGCGTCTATACGAAAGATGCATGTGCATGCTTAACAAGTGGCTTGGCACAAATCGATGCGGGTGTGTTTAAAAGAGCAGCATGGGCGTGCTTAGCACGTGGTTTGGTAGAAATCCACATGCGCGCTCTCCCAAAAGAAGCATGTGCATGCATACCTTTTGGTTTGGCAGAAAACAACGGGCGCGTCTGCAAAAGATGCGTGTGCATGCTTAACAAGTGGTTTGGCACAAATCGATGCGCGTGTGCTGAAAAGGGCAGCATGGGCGTGCTTAGCACGTGGTTTGGTAGAAATCCACGTGCGCGCTCTGCCAAAAGCAGCATGTGCATGCTTAGCTTGTGGTTTAGAAAACAACGTGCGCGTCTACCGAAAGATGCATGTGCATGCTTAACAAGTGGTTTGGCACAAATCGCTGCGCGTGTGCTGAAAAGAGCAGCAAGGGCGTGCTTAGCACGTGGTTTAGTAGAAATCCACATGCGCGCTCTCCTAAAAGCAGCATGTGCATTCATAACTTGTGGTTTGGCAGAAAACAACGTGCGCGTCGACCAAAAGATGCATGTGCATGCTTAACAAGTGGTTTACGAGAAATTGATGCAAGTGTGGTGAAAAGAGCACCATGGGCGTGCTTGGCACGTCGTTTGGCCGAAATCCACGTGCGCGCTTTGCCAAAAGCAGCATGTTCATGCTCAGGTTGTGGTTTGGCAGAAAACAACGTGCGCGTCTACCGAAAGATGCATGCGCATGCTTAGCAAGTTCTTTGGCACAAATCGTTGCGCGTGTGCTGAAAAGAGAAGCATTTGCGTGCTTAGCACGTGGTTTGGTCGAAATCCACGTGCGCGCTCTGCCATAAGCAGCATGTTCATGCTCAGCTTGTGGTTTGGCAGAAAACAACGTGCGCGTATACCGAAAGATACATGCGCATGCTTAACAAGTGCTTTGGCACAAATCGTTGCGCGTGTGTTGAAAAGAGAAGCATTTGCGTGCTTAGCACGTGGTTTGCTCGAAATGCACATGCGCGCTATGCCAAAAAGCAGCATGTGCATGCATAACTTGTGGTTTGGCAGAAAACAACGTGAGGGTCTACCGAAAGATGCATGTGCATGCTCAACAAGAGGCATGGCACAAATCGCTGCGCGTGTGCTGAAAAGAGCAGCAAGGGCGTGCTTAGCACGTGGTTTAGTAGAAATCCACATGCGCGCTCTCCTAAAAGCAGCATGTGCATTCATAACTTTTGCTTTGGCAAAAAACAACGTGCGCGTCTACCAAAAGATGCATGTGCATGCTTAACAAGTGGTTTACGACAAATCGATGCAAGTGTGCTGAAAAGAGCACCATGGGCGTGCTTGGTACGTCGTTTGGCCGAAATCCACGTGCGCGCTCTGTCAAAAGCAGCATGTTCATGCTTAGCTTGTGGTTTGGCAGAAAACAACGTGCGCGTCTACCGAAAGATGCATGCGCTTGCTTAACAAGTGCTTTGGCACAAATCGTTGCGCGTGTGCTGAAAAGAGAAGCATTTGCGTGCTTAGCACGTGGTTTGGTCGAAATCCCCATGCGCGCTCTGCCAAAAAGCAGCATGTGCATGCATAACTTGTGGTTTGCAGAAAACAACGTGAGGGTCTACCGAAAGATGCATGTGCATGCTCAACAAGTAGTTTGGCACAAATCGCTGCGCGTGTGCTGAAAAGAGCAGCAAGGGCGTGCTTAGCATGTGGTTTGGTAGAAATCCACATGCGCGCTCTCCCAAAAGGAGCATGTGCATTCATAACTTGTGGTTTGGCAGAAAACAACGTGCGCGTCTGCCAAAAGATGCATGTACATGCTTAACAAGTGGGTTACCACAAATCGATGCGCGTGTGTTTAAAAGAGCAGCATGGGCGTGCTTAGCACGTGGTTGGTAGAAATCCACATGCGCGCTCTGGCAAAAGCAGCATGTGCATGCATAACTTGTGGTTTGGCAGAAAACAACGTGAGCGTCTACTGAAAGATGCATGTGCATGCTTAACAAGTGGTTTGGCACAAATCGCTGCGCGTGTGCTGAAAAGAGCAGCAAGGGCGTGCTTAGCATGTGGTTTGGTAGAAATCCACATGCGCGCTCTCCTAAAAGCAGCATGTGCATTCATAACTTGTGCTTTGGCAGAAAACAACGTGCGCGTCTACCAACGTGCGCGTCTCAACGTGCATGCTTAACAAGTGGTTTACGACAAATCGATGCAAGTGTGCTGATAAGAGCACCATGGGCGTGCTTGGCACGTTGTTTGGCCGAAATCCACGTGCGCGCTCTGCCATAAGCAGCATGTTCATGCTCAGCTTGTGGTTTGGCAGAAAACAACGTGCGCGTCTACCGAAAGATACATGCGCATGCTTAACAAGTGCTTTGGCACAAATCGTTGCGCGTGTGTTGAAAAGAGTAGCATTTGTGTGCTTAGCACGTGGTTTGGTCGAAATGCACATGCGCGCTCTGCCAAAAAGCAGCATGTGCATGCATAACTTGTGGTTTGGCAGTAAACAACGTGAGGGTCTACCGAAAGATGCATGTGCATGCTTAACAAGTGGTTTGGCACAAATCGCTGCACGTGTGCTGAAAACAGCAGCAAGACCGTGCTTAGCACGTGGTTTGGTAGAAATCCAGATGCGCGCTCTCCCAAAAGCAGAATGTGCATTCATAACTTGTGGTTTGGCAGAAAACAACGTGCGCGTCTGCCAAAAGATGCATGTACATGCTTAACAAGTGGTTTGGCGCAAATCGCTGCGCGTGTGCTGAAAAGAGCAGCAAGTGCGTGCTTAGCACGTGGTTTGGTAGAAATCCACATGCGCGCTCTCCTAAAAGCAGCATGTGCATTCATAACTCTTGCTTTGGCAGAAAACAACGTGCGCGTCTACCAAAAGATGCATGTGCATGCTTAACAAGTGGTTTACGACAAATCGATTCAAGTGTGCTGAAAAGAGCACCATGGGCGTACTTGGCACGTCGTTTGGCCGAAATCCACGTGCGCGCTCTGCCAAAAGGAGCATGTGCATGCATACCTTTTGGTTTGGCAGAAAACAACGGGCGCGTCTACAAAAGATGCATGTGCATGCTTAACAAGTGGTTTGGCACAAATCAATGCGCGTGTGCTGAAAAGAGCAGCATGGGCGTGCTTAACACGTGGTTGGTAGAAATCCACATGCGCGCAATGCCAACAGCAGCATGTGCATGCATAGCTTGTGGTTTGGCAGAAAACAACGTGCGCGTCTACCGAAAGATGCATGTGCATGCTTAACAAGTGGTTTGGCACAAATCGCTGCGCGTGTGCTGAAAACTGCAGCAAGAGCGTGCTTAGCACGTGGTTTGGTAGAAATCCACGTGCGCGCTCTCCTAAAAGCAGCATGTGCATTCATAACTTGTGCTTTTGCAGAAAACAACGTGCGCGTCTACAAAAAGATGCATGTGCATGCTTAACAAGTGGTTTACGACAAATCGATGCAAGTGTGCTGAAAAGAGCAGCATGGGCGTGCTTGGCACGTCGTTTGGTAGAAATCCACGTGCGCGCTCTGCCAAAAACAGCAACTGCATGCTTAGCTTGTGGTTTAGAAAACAACGTGCGCGTCTACCGAAAGATGCATGTGCATGCTTAACAAGTGGTTTGGCACAAATCGATGCGCGTGTGCTGAAAAGAGCAGCATGGGCGTGCTTAGCACATCGTTTGGCCGAAATCCACGTGCGCGCTCTGCCAAAAGGAGCATGTGCATGCATACCTTTTGGTTTGGCAGAAAACAACGGGCGCGTCTACAAAAGATGCATGTGCATGCTTAACAAGTGGTTTGGCACAAATCAATGCGCGTGTGCTGAAAAGAGCAGCATGGGCGTGCTTAACACGTGGTTGGTAGAAATCCACATGCGCGCAATGCCAAAAGCAGCATGTGCATGCATAGCTTGTGGTTTGGCAGAAAACAACGTGCGCGTCTACCGAAAGATGCATGTGCATGCTTAACAAGTGGTTTGGCACAAATCGCTGCGCGTGTGCTGAAAACTGCAGCAAGAGCGTGCTTAGCACGTGGTTTGGTAGAAATCCACGTGCGCGCTCTCCTAAAAGCAGCATGTGCATTCATAACTTGTGCTTTTGCAGAAAACAACGTGCGCGTCTACAAAAAGATGCATGTGCATGCTTAACAAGTGGTTTACGACAAATCGATGCAAGTGTGCTGAAAAGAGCAGCATGGGCGTGCTTGGCACGTCGTTTGGTAGAAATCCACGTGCGCGCTCTGCCAAAAACAGCAACTGCATGCTTAGCTTGTGGTTTAGAAAACAACGTGCGCGTCTACCGAAAGATGCATGTGCATGCTTAACAAGTGGTTTGGCACAAATCGATGCGCGTGTGCTGAAAAGAGCAGCATGGGCGTGCTTAGCATGTGGTTTGGTAGAAATCCTCATGCGCGATCTGCCAGAAGCAGCATGTGCATGCATAACTTGTGGTTTGGCAGAAAACAACGTGCGCGTCTACCGAAAGATGCATGTGCATGCTTAACAAGTGGTTTGGCACAAATCGCTGCGCGTGTGCTGAAAACAGCAGCAAGAGCGTCCTTAGCCTGTGGTTTGGTAGAAATCCACATGCGCGCTCTGCCAAAAGCAGCATGTGCATGCATATCTTGTGGTTTGGCAGAAAACAACGTGCGAGTCTGCCAAAAGATGCATGTGCGTGCTTAACAAGTGGTTTGGCACAAATCGCTGCGCGTGTGCTGAAAAGAGCAGCAAGGGCGTGCTTGGCACGTCGTTTGGCCGAAATCCACGTGCGCGCTCTGCAAAAAGCAGCATGTTCATGCTTAGCTTGCGGTTTGGCAGAAAACAACATGCGCGTCTACCAAAAGATGCATGCGCATGCTTAACAAGTGCTTTGGCGCACATCGTTGCGCGTGTGCTGAAAAGAGCAGCATGGGCGTGCTAGGCGCGTCGTTTGGTAGAAATCCACGTGCGCGCTCTGCCAAAAGCAGCATGTGCATGCTTAGCTTGTGGTTTGGCAGAAAACAACGTGCGCGTCTACCGAAAGATGCATGTGCATGCTTAACAAGTGGCTTGGCACAAATCGATGCGCGTGTGCTGAAAAGAGCAGTATGGGCGTGCTTAGCACGTGGTTTGGCAGAAATCCACATGCGCGCTCTCCCAAAAGGAGCATGTACATTCATTACTTGTGGTTTGGCAGAAAACAACGTGCGCGTCTGCCAAAAGATGCATGTACATGCTTAACAAGTGGTTTACCACAAATCGATGCGCGTGTGTTTAAAAGAGCAGCATGGGCGTGCTTAGCACGTGGTTTGGTAGAAATCCACGTGAGCGCTCTCCCAATAGGAGCATGTGCATGCATACCTTTTGGTTTGGCAGTAAACAACGGGCGCGTCTACAAAAGATGCATGTGCATGCTTAACAAGTGGTTTGGCACAAATCGATGCGCGTGTGCTAAATAGAACAGCATGGGCGTTCTTAGCACGTGGTTGTTAGAAATCCACGTGCGCGCTTTGCCAAAAGCAGCATGTGCATGCTTAGCTTGTGGTTTAGAAAACAACGTGCGCGTCTACCGAAAGATGCATGTGCATGCTTAACAAGTGGTTTACCACAAATCGATGCGCGTGTGCTGAAAAGAGCTGCATGGGCGAGCTTGGCACGTCGTTTGGTAGAAATCCACGCGCACGCTTTGCCAAAGGCAGCATGTGCATGCTTAGCTTGTGGTTTAGAAAACAACGTGCGCGTCTACCGAAAGATGCATGTGCATGCTTAACAACTGGTTTGGCACAAATCGATGCGCGTGTGCTGAAAAGAGCAGCATGGGCGTGCTTAGCATGTGGTTTGGTAGAAATCAACATGCGCGATCTGCCGAAAGCAGCATGTGCATGCATAACTTGTGGTTTGGCAGAAAACAACGTGAGCGTCTACCGAAAGATGCATGTGCATGCTTAACGAGTGGTTTGGCACAAATCGCTGCGCGTGTGCTGAAAAGAGCAGCATGGGCGTGCTTGGCACGCCGTTTGGTAGAAATCCACGTGGGCGCTTTGCCAAAAGCAGCATGTGCATGCTTAGCTTGTGGTTTAGAAAACAACGTGCGCGTCTACCGAAAGATGCATGTCCGTGCTTAACAAGTGGTTTACGACAAATCGATGCAAGTGTGCTGAAAAGAGCACTAAGGGCGTGCTTGGCACGTCGTTTGGCCGAAATCCACGTGCGCGCTCTGCCAAAAGCAGCATGTTCATGCTTAGCTTGTGGTTTGGCAGAAAACAACGTGCGCGTCTACCGAAAGATGCCTGCGCATGCTTAACAAGTGCTTTGGCACAAATCGTTGCGCGTGTGCTGAAAAGAGACGCATTTGCGTGCTTAGCACGTGGTTTGGTCGAAATCCACATAGGTGCTCTGCCAAAAGCAGCATGTGCATGGTTAACTTGTGGTTTGGCAGAGAACAACGTGCGCGTCTACCGAAAGATGCATGTGCATGCTTAACAAGTGGTTTGGCACAAATCGCTGCGCGTGTGCTGAAAACAGTAGCAAGAGCGTGCTTATCCCGTGGTTTGGTAGAAATCCACGTGCGCGCTCTGCCAAAAGCAGCATGTGCATGCTTAGCTTGTGGTTTAGAAAACAACGTGCGCGTCTGCCGAAAGATGCATGTGCATGCTTAACAAGTGGTTTGGCACAAATCGCTGCGCGTGTGCTGAAAAGAGCAGCAAGGGCGTGCTTGGCACATCGTTTGGCCGAAATCCACATGCGCGCAATGCCAAAAGCAGCATGTTCATGCTTAGCTTGTGGTTAGGCAGAAAACAACGTGCGCTTCTACCGAAAGATGCATGCGCATGCTCAACAAGTGCTTTGGCACAAATCGCTGCGCGTGTGCTGAAAAGAGAAGCATTTGCGTGCTTAGCATGTGGTTTGGTCGAAATCCACATGCGTGCTCTGCCAAAAGTAGCATGTGCATGGTTAACTTGTGGTTTGGCAGAAAACAACGTCCGCGTCTGCCAAAAGATGTATGTGCATGCTTAACAAGTGGTTTACCACAAATCGATGCGCGTGTGCTGAAAAGAGCAGCATAGGCGTGCTTGGCACGTCGTTTGGCTGAAATCCAAGTGCGCGCTCTGTCAAAAGCAGCATGTGCATGCTTAGCTTGTGGTTTGGCAGAAAACAACGTGCGCGTCTAGAGAAAGATGCATGTGCATGCTTAACAAGTGGTTTGGCACAAATCGTTGCGCGTGTGCTGAAAAGAGAAGCATTTGCATGCTTAGCACGTGGTTCGGTAGAAATCCACATGTGCGCTCTCCCAAAAGGAGCATGTGCATTCATAACTTGTGGTTTGGCAGAAAACAACGTGCGCGTCTGCCAAAAGATGCATGTACATGCTTAACAAGTGGTTTACCACAAATCGATGCGCGTGTGCTGAAAAGAGCAGCATGGGCGTGCTTAGCACGTGGTTGGTAGAAATACATATGCGCGCTCTGCCAAAAGCAGCATGTGCATGCATAACTTGTGGTTTGGCAGAAAACAACGTGCGCGTCTACCGAAAGATGCATGTGCATGTTTAACAAGTGGTTTGGCACAAATCGCTGCGCGTGTGCTGAAAACAGCAGCAAGAGCGTCCTTAGCACGTGGTTTGGTAGAAATCCACATGCGGGCTCTGCAAAAAGCAGCATGTGCATGGATAACTTGTGGTTTGGCAGAAAACAACGTGCGCGTCTACCAAAAGATGCATGTGCATGCTTAACGAGTGGTTTACCACAAATCGATGCGCGTGTGCTGAAAAGAGCAGCATGGGCGTGCTTGGCACGTTGTTTGGTAGAAATCCACGTGCGCGCTTTGCCAAAAGCCGCATGTGCATGCTCAGCTTGTGGTTTAGAAAACAGCGTGCGCGTCTATCGAAAGATGCATGTGCATGCTTATCAGGTGGTTTGGCACAAATCGATGCGCGTGTGCTGTAAAGAGCAGCATGGGCGTGCTTAGCATGTGGTTTGGTAGAAATCCACATGCGCGATCTGCCAAAAGCAGCATGTGCATGCATAACTTGTGGTTTGGCAGAAAACAACGTCAGCGTCTACCGAAAGATGCATGTGCATGCTTAACAAGTGGTTTCGCACAAATCGCTGCGCGTGTGCTGAAAAGAGCAGCATGGGCGTGCTTGGCACGCCGTTTGGTAGAAATCCACGTGGGCGCTTTGCCAAAAGCAGCATGTGCATGCTTAGCTTGTGGTTTAGAAAACAACGTGCGCGCCTTCCGAAAGATGCATGTCCGTGCTTAACAAGTGGTTTACGACAAATCGATGCAAGTGTGCTGAAAAGAGCACCATGGGCGTGCTTGGCACGTCGTTTGGCCGAAATCCACGTGCGCGCTCTGCCAAAAGCAGCATGTTCATGCTTAGCTTGTGGTTTGGCAGAAAACAACGTGCGCGTCTACCGAAAGATGCATGCGCATGCTTAACAAGTTCTTTGGCACAAATCGTTGCGCGTGTGCTGAAAAGAGACGCATTTGCGTGCTTAGCACGTGGTTTGGTCGAAATCCACATAGGTGCTCTGCCAAAAGCAGCATGTGCATGGTTAACTTGTGGTTTGGCAGAAAACAACGTCCGCGTCTACCAAAAGATGCATGTGCATGTTTAACAAGTGGTTTACCACAAATCGATGCGCGTGTGCTAAAAAGAGCAGCATGGGCGTGCTTGGCACGTCGTTTGGTAGAAATCCACGTGCGCGCTTTGCCAAAAGCAGCATGTGCATGCTTAGCTTGTGGTTTAGAAAACAACGTGCGCGTCTACCGAAAGATGCATGTGCCTGCTTAAGAAGTGGTTTGGCACAAATCGATGCGCGTGTGTTGAAAAGATCAGCATGGGAGTGCTTAGCATGTGGTTTGGTAGAAATGCACATGCGCGATCTGCCAAAAGCAGCATGTGCATGCATAACTTGTGGTTTGGCAGAAAACAACGTGCGCGTCTACTGAAAGATGCATGTGCATGCTTAACAAGTGGTTTGGCACAAATCGATGCGCGTGTGCTGAAAACAGCAGCATGGGCGTGCTTAGCACGTGGTTTGGTAGAAATCCACATGCGCGCTCTCCCAAAAGCAGCATGTGCATGGTTAGCTTGTGGTTTGGCAGAAAACAACGTCCGCGTCTACCAAAAGATGCATTTGCATGCTTAACAAGTGGTTTACCACAAATCGATGCGCGTGTGCTGAAAAGAGCAGCATGGGCATGCTTGGCACGTCGTTTGGTAGAAATCCACGAGCGCGCTTTGCCAAAAGCAGCATGTGCATGCATAACTTGTGGTTTGGCAGAAAACAACGGGCGCGTCTACAAAAGATGCATGTGCATGCTTAACAAGTGGATGGCACAAATCGCTGCGTGTGTGCTGAAAACAGTAGCAAGAGCGTGCTTATCACGTGGTTTGGTAGAAATCCACGTGCGCGCTCTGCCAAAAGCAGCATGTGCATGCTTAGCTTGTGGTTTGGCAGAAAACTACGTCCGCGTCTGCCAAAAGATGCATGTGCATGCTTAACAAGTGGTTTACCACAAATCGATGCACGTGTGCTGAAAAGAGCAGCATGGGCGTGCTTGGCACGTCGTTTGGCTGAAATCCAAGTGCGCGCTCTGTCAAAAGCAGCATGTGCATGCTTAGCTTGTGGTTTGGCAGAAAACAACGTGCGCGCCTAGAGAAAGATGCATGTGCATGCTTAACAAAGGGTTTGGCACAAATCGTTGCGCGTGTGCTGAAAAGAGAAGTATTTGCGTGCTTAGCACGTGGTTCGGTAGAAATCCACATGCGCGCTCTCCCAAAAGGAGCATGTGCATTCATAACTTGTGGTTTGGCAGAAAACAACGTGCGCGTCTGCCAAAAGATGCATGTACATGCTTAACAAGTGGTTTACCACAAATCGATGCGCGTGTGCTGAAAAGAGCAGCATGGGCGTGCTTAGCACGTGGTTGGTAGAAATACACATGCGCTCTCTGCCAAAAGCAGCATGTGCATGCATAACTTGTGGTTTGGCAGAAAACAACGTGCGCGTCTACCGAAAGATGCATGTGCTTGCTTAACAAGTGCTTTGGCACAAATCGCTGCGCGTGTGCTGAAAACAGCAGCAAGAGCGTCCTTAGCACGTGGTTTGGTAGAAATCCACATGCGCGCTCTGCCAAAAGCAGCATGTGCATGGATAACTTGTGGTTTGGCAGAAAACAACGTGCGCGTCGGCCAAAAGATGCATGTGCATGCTTAACATGTGGTTTGCCACAAATCGCTGCGCGTGTGCTGAAAAGAGCAGCAAGGGCGTGCTTGGCACGTCGTTTGGCCGAAATCCACGTGCGCGCTCTGCAAAAAGCAGCATGTTCATGCTTAGCTTGTGGTTTGGCAGAAAACAACATGCGCGTCTACCAAAAGATGCATGCGCATGCTTAACAAGTGCTTTGGCGCCAATCGTTGCGCGTGTGCTGAAAAGAGCAGCATGGGCGTGCTTGGCGCGTCGTTTGGTAGCAATCCACGTGCGCGCTCTGCCAAAAGCAGCATGTGCATGCTTAGCTTGTGGTTTGGCAGAAAACAACGTGCGCGTCTAGAGAAAGATGCATGTGCATGCTTAACAAGTGGTTTGGCACAAATCGTTGCGCGTGTGCTGAAAAGAGAAGCATTTGCGTGCTTAGCACGTGGTTCGGTAGAAATCCACATGCGCGCTCTCCCAAAAGGAGCATGTGCATTCATAACTTGTGGTTTGGCAGAAAACAACGTGCGCGTCTGCCAAAAGATGCATGTACATGCTTAACAAGTGGTTTACCACAAATCGATGCGCGTGTGCTGAAAAGAGCAGCATGGGCGTTCTTAGCACGTGGTTGGTAGAAATACATATGCGCGCTCTGCCAAAAGCAGCATGTGCATGCATAACTTGTGGTTTGGCAGAAAACAACGTGCACGTCTACCGAAAGATGCATGTGCATGTTTAACAAGTGGTTTGGCACAAATCGCTGCGCGTGTGCTGAAAAGAGCAGCATGGGCGTGCTTGGGACGCCGTTTGGTAGAAATCCACGTGGGCGCTTTGCCAAAAGCAGCATGTGCATGCTTAGCTGGTGGTTTAGAAAACAACGTGCGCGTCTACCGAAAGATGCATGTCCGTGCTTAACAAGTGGTTTACGACAAATCGATGCAAGTGTGCTGAAAAGAGCACCATGGGCGTGCTTGGCACGTCGTTTGGCCGAAATCCACGTGCGCGCTCTGCCAAAAGCAGCATGTTCATGCTTAGCTTGTGGTTTGGCAGAAAACAACGTGCGCGTCTACCGAAAGATGCATGCGCATGCTTAACAAGTGCTTTGGCACAAATCGTTGCGCGTGTGCTGAAAAGAGACGCATTTGCGTGCTTAGCACGTGGTTTGGTCGAAATCCACATAGGTGCTCTGCCAAAAGCAGCATGTGCATGGTTAACTTGTGGTTTGGCAGAAAACAACGTCCGCGTCTACCAAAAGATGCATGTGCATGTTTAACAAGTGGTTTACCACAAATCGATGCGCGTGTGCTGAAAAGAGCAGCATGGGCGTGCTTGGCACGTCGTTTGGTAGAAATCCACGTGCGCGCTTTGCCAAAAGCAGCATGTGCATGCTTAGCTTGTGGTTTAGAAAACAACGTGCGCGCCTACCGAAAGATGCATGTGCCTGCTTAACAAGTGGTTTGGCACAAATCGATGCGCGTGTGTTGAAAAGATCAGCATGGGAGTGCTTAGCATGTGGTTTGGTAGAAATGCACATGCGCGATCTGCCAAAAGCAGCATGTGCATGCATAACTTGTGGTTTGGCAGAAAACAACGTGCGCGTCTACTGAAAGATGCATGTGCATGCTTAACAAGTGGTTTGGCACAAATCGATGCGCGTGTGCTGAAAACAGCAGCATGGGCGTGCTTAGCACGTGGTTTGGTAGAAATCCACATGCGCGCTCTCCCAAAAGCAGCATGTGCATGGTTAACTTGTGGTTTGGCAAAAAACAACGTCCGCGTCTACCAAAAGATGCATTTGCATGCTTAACAAGTGGTTTACCACAAATCGATGCGCGTGTGCTGAAAAGAGCAGCATGGGCATGCTTGGCACGTCGTTTGGTAGAAATCCACGAGCGCGCTTTGCCAAAAGCAGCATGTGCATGCATAACTTGTGGTTTGGCAGAAAACAACGGGCGCGTCTACAAAAGATGCATGTGCATGCTTAACAAGTGGTTTGGCACAAATCGATGCGCGTGGGCTGAAAAGATCAACATGGGCGTGCTTAGCACGTGGTTGGTGGAAATCCACATGCGCGCAATGCCAAAAGCAACATGTGCATGCATAGCTTGTGGTTTGGCAGAGAACAACGTGCGCGTCTACCGAAAGATGCATGTGCATGCTTAACAAGTGGATGGCACAAATCGCTGCGCGTGTGCTGAAAACAGTAGCAAGAGCGTGCTTATCACGTGGTTTGGTAGAAATCCACGTGCGCGCTCTGCCAAAAGCAGCATGTGCATGCTTAGCTTGTGGTTTAGAAAACAACGTGCGCGTCTACCGAAAGATGCATGTGCATGCTTAACAAGTGGTTTGGCACCAATCGCTGCGCGTGTGCTGAAAAGAGCAGCAAGGGCGTGCTTGGCACATCGTTTGGCCGAAATCCACATGCGCGCAATGCCAAAAGCAGCATGTTCATGCTTAGCTTGTGGTTAGGCAGAAAACAACGTGCGCGTCTACCGAAAGATGCGTGCGCATGCTTAACAAGTGCTTTGGCACAAATCGCTGCGCGTGTGCTGAAAAGAGAAGCATTTGCGTGCTTAGCATGTGGTTTGGTCGAAATCCACATGCGTGCTCTGCCAAAAGTAGCATGTGCATGGTTAACTTGTGGTTTGGCAGAAAACAACGTGCGCGTCTAGAGAAAGATGCATGTGCATGCTTAACAAGTGGTTTGGCACAAATCGTTGCGCGTGTGCTGAAAAGAGAAGCATTTGCGTGCTTAGCACGTGGTTCGGTAGAAATCCACATGCGCGCTCTCCCAAAAGGAGCATGTGCATTCATAACTTGTGGTTTGGCAGAAAACAACGTGCGCGTCTGCCAAAAGATGCATGTACATGCTTAACAAATGGTTTACCACAAATCGATGCGCGTGTGCTGAAAAGAGCAGCATGGGCGTGCTTAGCACGTGGTTTGGCAGAAATCCACATGCGCGCTCTCCCAAAAGGAGCATGTACATTCATTACTTGTGGTTTGGCAGAAAACAACGTGCGCGTCTGCCAAAAGATGCATGTACATGCTTAACAAGTGGTTTACCACAAATCGATGCGCGTGTGTTTAAAAGAGCAGCATGGGCGTGCTTTGCACGTGGTTTGGCAGAAATCCACGTGGGCGCTCTCCCAAAAGGAGCATGAGCATGCATACCTTTTGGTTTGGCAGAAAACAACGGGCGCGTCTACAAATGATGCATGTGCATGCTTAACACGTGGTTTGGCACAAATCGATGCGCGTGTGCTAAAAAGAACAGCATGGGCGTTCTTAGCACGTGGTTGTTAGAAATCCACATGCGCGCTCTGCCAAAAGCAGCATGTGCATGCATAGCTTGTGGTTTAGAAAACAACGTGCGCGTCTACCAAAAGATGCATGCGCATGCTTAACAAGTGCTTTGGCACAAATCGTTGCGCGTGTGCTGAAAAGAGCAGCATGGGCGTGCTTGGCACGTCGTTTGGTAGAAATCCACGTGCGCGCTCTGCTAAAAGCAGCATGTGCATGCTCAGCTTGTGGTTTAGAAAACAACGTGCGCGTCTACCGAAAGATGCATGTGCATGCTTAACAAGTGGTTTGGCACAAATCGATGCGCGTGTGCTGAAAAGAGCAGCATGGGCGTTCTTATCATGTGGTTTGGTAGAAATCCACATGCGCGATCTGCCAAAAGCAGCATGTGCATGCATAACTTGTGGTTTGGCAGAAAACTACGTGCGCGTCTACTGAAAGATGCATGTGCATGCTTAAGAAGTGGTTTACCACAAATCGATGCGCGTGTGCTGAAAAGAGCAGCATGGGCGTGCTTGGCACGTCGTTTGGCTGAAATCCAAGTGCGCGCTCTGCCAAAAGCAGCATGTGCATGCTTAGCTTGTTGTTTGGCAGAAAACAACGTGCGCGTCTTCCGAAAGATGCATGTTCATGCTTAACAAGTGGTTTGGCACAAATCGTTGAGCGTGTGCTGAAAAGAGAAGCATTTGCGTGCTTAGCACGTGGTTTGGCAGAAATCCACGTGCGCGCTCTCCCAAAAGGAGCATGTGCATGCATTCCTTTTGGTTTGGCAGAAAACAACGGGCGCGTCTACAAAAGATGCATGTGCATGCTTAACAAGTGGTTTGGCACAAATCGATGCGCGTGTGCTGAAACGAGCAGCATGGGCGTGCTTAGCACGTGGTTGGTAGAAATCCACATGCGCGCAATGCCAAAAGCAACATGTGCATGCATAACTTGTGGTTTGGCAGAAAACAATGTGCGCGTCTACCGAAAGATGCATGTGCATGCTTATCAAGTGGTTTGGCACAAATCGCTGCGCGTGTGCTGAAAACAGCAGCAAGAGCGTGCTTAGCACGTGGTTTGGTAGAAATCCACCTGCGCGATCTGCCAAAAGCAGCATGTGCATGCTTAGGTTGTGGTTTAGAAAACAACGTGCGCGTCTACCGAAAGATGCATGTGCATGCTTAACAAGTGGTTTGGCGCAAATCGCTGCGCGTGTGCAGAAAAGAGCAGCAAGGGCGTGCTTAGCATGTGGTTTGGTAGAAATCCACATGCGGCTCTCCCAAAAGCAGTATGTGCATTCATAACTTGTGGTTTGGCAGAAAACTACGTGCGCGTCTACTGAAAGATGCATGTGCATGCTTAAGAAGTGGTTTACCACAAATCGATGCGCGTGTGCTGGAAAGAGCAGCATGGGCGTGCTTGGCACGTCGTTTGGCTGAAATCCAAGTGCGCGCTCTGCCAAAAGCAGCATGTGCATGCTTAGCTTGTTGTTTGGCAGAAAACAACGTGCGCGTCTTCCGAAAGATGCATGTTTATGCTTAACAAGTGGTTTGGCACAAATCGTTGAGCGTGTGCTGAAAAGAGAAGCATTTGCGTGCTTAGCACGTGGTTTGGCAGAAATCCACGTGCGCGCTCTCCCAAAAGGAGCATGTGCATGCATACCTTTTGGTTTGGCAGAAAACAACGTGTGCGTCTACTGAAAGATGCATGTGCATGCTTAACAAGTGGTTTACCACAAATCGATGCGCGTGTGCTGAAAACAGCAGCAAGAGCGTGCTTAGCACGTGGTTTGGTAGAAATCCACGCGCGCGCTCTGCCTAAAGCAGCATGTGAATGCTTAGCTTGTGGTTTAGAAAACAAAGTGCGCGTCTACCAAAAGATGCATGCGCATGCTTAACAAGTGGTTTGGCACAAATCGCTGCGCGCTTGCTGAAAACAGCAGCAAGAGCGTGCTTAGCACGTGGTTTGGTAGAAATCCACGTGCGCGCTCTGCCAAAAGCAGCATGTGCATGCTTAGCTTGTGGTTTAGAAAACAACGTGCGCGTCTACCGAAAGATGCATGTGCATGCTTAACAAGTGGTTTGGCACAAATCGCTGCGCGTTTGCTGAAAAGAGCAGCAAGGGCGCGCTTAGCACGTGGTTTGGTAGAAATCCACATGCGGCTCTCCACAAAGCAGTATGTGCATTCATAACTTGTGGTTTGGCAGAAAACAACGTGCGCGTCTACCAAAAGATGCATGTGCATGCTTAACAAGTGGTGTACGACAAATCGATGCAAGTGTGCTGAAAAGAGCACCATGGGCGTGCTTGGCACGTCGTTTGGCCGAAGTCCACGTGCGCGCTCTGCAAAAAGCAGCATGTTCATGCTTAGCTTGTGCTTTGGCAGAAAACAACATGCGCGTCTACCAAAAGATGCATGCGCATGCTTAACAAGTACTTTGGCGCAAATCGTTGCGCGTGTGCTGAAAAGAGCAGCATGGGCGTGCTTAGAATGTGGTTTGGTAGAAATCCACAGGCGCGATCTGCCAAAAGCAGCATGTGCAAGCATAACTTGTGGTTTGGCAGAAAACAACGTGCGCGTCTACCGAAAGATGCATGTGCATGCTTAACAAGTGGTTTGGCACAAATCGCTGCGCGCGTGCTGAAAACAGCAGCAAGAGCGTGCTTAGCACGTGGTTTGGTGGAAATCCACGTGCGCGCTCTGCCAAAAGCAGCATGTGCATGCTTAGCTTGTGGTTTAGAAAACAACGTGCGCGTCTACCGAAAGATGCATGCGCATGCTTAACAAGTGCTTTGGCACAAATCGTTGCGCGTGGGCTGAAAAGAGACGCATTTGCGTGCTCAGCACGTGGTTTGCCCGAAATCCACATGCGTGCTGTGCGAAAAGCAGCATGTGCATGGTTAACTTGTCGTTTGGCAGAAAACAACGTCCGCGTCTACCAAAAGATGCATGTGCATGCTTAACAAGTGGTTTGCCACAAATCGATGCGCGTGTGCTGAAAAGAGCAGCATGGGCGTGCTTGGCACGTCGTTTGGTAGAAATCCACGTGCGCGCTTTGCCAAAAGCAGCATGTGCATGCTTAGCTTGTGGTTTAGAAAACAACGTGTGCGTCTACCGAAAGATGCACGTGCATGCTTAACAAGTGGTTTGGCACAAATCGATGCGCGTGTGCTGAAAAGAGAAGCATTTGCGTGCTTAGCACGTGGTTTGGCAGAAATCCACGTGCGCGCTCTGCCAAAAGCAGCATGTGCATGCTTAGCTTGTGGTTTGGCAGAAAACAACGTGCGCGTCTGCCAAAAGATGCATGTACATGCTTAACAAGTGGTTTACCACAAATCGATGCACGTGTGTTTAAAAGAGCAGCATGGGCGTGCTTAGCACGTGGTTTGGTAGAAATCCACATGGGCGCTTTCCCAAAAGGAGCATGTGGATGAATACCTTTTGGTTTGGCAGAAAACAACGGGCGCGTCTACAAAAGATGCACGTGCATGCTTAACAAGTGGTTTGGCACAAATCGATGCGCGTGTGCTGAAAAGAGCAGCATGGGCGTGCTTAGCACGTGGTTGGTAGAAATCCACATGCGCGCTCGGCCAAAAGCAGCATGTGGATGCATAACTTGTGGTTTGGCAGAAAACAACGTGAGCGTCTACCGAAAGATGCATGTGCATGCTTAACAAGTGGTTTGGCACAAATCGCTGCGCGTGTGCTGAGAAGAGCAGCAAGGGCGTGCTTAGCACGTGGTTTGGTAGAAATCCACATGCGCGCTCTCCCAAAAGCAGCATGTACATTCATAACATGTGGTTTGGCAGAAAACAACGTGCGCGTCTACCAAAAGATGCATGTGCATGCTTGTCATGTGGTTTACGACAGATCGGTGCAAGTGTGCTGAAAAGAGCACCATGGGCGTACTTGGCACGTCGTTTGGCCGAAATCCACGTGCGCGCTCTGCAAAAAGCAGCATGTTCATGCTTAGCTTGTGGTTTGGCAGAAAACAACGTGCGTGTCTACCAAAAGATGCATGCGCATGCTTAACAAGTGCTTTGGCGCAAATCGTTGCGCGTGTGCTGAAAAGAGCAACATGGGCGTGCTTGGCACGTCGTTTGGTAGAAATCCACGTGCGCGCTCTGCCAAAAGCAGCATGTGCATGCTTAGCTTGTGGTGTAGAAAACAACGTGCGCGTCTACCGAAAGATGCATGTGCATGCTTAACAAGTGGTTTGGCACAAATCCATGCGCGTGGGCTGAAAAGAGCAGCATGGGCGTGCTTAGAATGTGGTTTGGTAGAAATCCACATGCGCGATCTGCCAAAAGCAGCATGTGCATGCATAACTTGTGGTTTGGCAGAAAACAACGTGCGCGTCTACTGGAAGATGCATGTGCATGCTTAACAAGTGGTTTACCACAAATCGACGCGCGTGTGCTGAAAAGAGCAGAATGGGCGTGCTTAGCACGTGGTTGGTAGAAATCCACATGCGCGCAATGCCAAGAGCAACATGTGCATGCAAAACTTGTGGTTTGGCAGAAAACAACGTGCACGTCTACCGAAAGATGCATGTGCATGCTTAACAAGTGGTTTGGCACAAATCGCTGCGCGCGTGCTGAAAACAGCAGCAAGAGCGTGCTTAGGACGTGGTTTGGTAGAAATGCACGTGCGCGCTCTGCCAAAAGCAGCATGTGCATGCTTAGCTTGTGGTTTAGAAAACAACGTGCGCGTCTACCGAAAGATGCATGTGCATGCTTAACAAGTGGTTTGGCAGAAATCGATGCGCGTGTGCTGAAAAGAGCAACATGGGCGTGCTTGGCACGTCGTTTGGTAGAAATCCACGTGCGCGCTCTGCCAAAAGCAGCATGTGCATGCTTAGCTTGTGGTGTAGAAATCAACGTGCGCGTCTACCGAAAGATGCATGTGCATGCTTAACAAGTAGTTTGGCACAAATCCATGCGCGTGGGCTGAAAAGAGCAGCATGGGCGTGCTTAGAATGTGGTTTGGTAGAAATCCACATGCGCGATCTGCCAAAAGCAGCATGTGCATGCATAACTTGTGGTTTGGCAGAAAACAACGTGCGCGTCTACCGAAAGATGCATGTGCATGCTTAACAAGTGGTTTGGCACAAATCGCTGCGCGTGTGCTGAAAAGAGCAACATGGGCGTGCTTGGCACGTCGTTTGGTAGAAATCCACATGCGGCTCTCCCAAAAGCAGTATGTGCATTCATAACTTGTGGTTTGGCAGAAAACAACGTGCGCGTCTACCATAAGATGCATGTGCATGCTTAACAAATGGTGTACGACAAATCGATGCAAGTGTGCTGAAAAGAGCACCATGGGCATGCTTGGCACGTCGTTTGGCCGAAGTCCACGTGCGCGCTGTGCCAAAAGCAGCATGTTCATGCT
This sequence comes from Dermacentor variabilis, assembly GCF_050947875.1. NCBI lineage: Eukaryota > Metazoa > Arthropoda > Arachnida > Ixodida > Ixodidae > Dermacentor > Dermacentor variabilis. The sequence goes on from NW_027460291.1 coordinate 3,262,601, forward strand.
TAGCTTGTGGTTTGGCAGAAAACAACGTGCGTGTCTACCGAAAGATGCATGCGCATGCTTAACAAGTGCTTTGGCACAAATCGTTGCGCGTGTGCTGAAAAGAGACGCATTTGCGTGCTCAGCACGTGGTTTGCTCGAAATCCACATGCGTGCTGTACGAAAAGCAGCATCTGCATGGTTAACTTGTCGTTTGGCAGAAAACAACGTCCGCGTCTACCAAAAGATGCATGTGCATGCTTAACAAGTGGTTTGCCACAAATCGATGCGCGTGTGCTGAAAAGAGCAGCATGGGCGTGCTTGGCACGTCGTTTGGTAGAAATCCACGTGCGCGCTTTGCCAAAAGCAGCATGTGCATGCTTAGCTTGTGGTTTGGCAGAAAACAACGTGCGCGTCTACCAATAGATGCATGTGCATGCTTAACAAGTGGTTTACGACAAATCGGTGCAAGTGTGCTGAAAAGAGCAGCATGGGCGTGCTAGGCACGTCGTTTGGCTGAAATCCAAGTGGGCGCTCTGCCAAAAGCAGCATGTGCATGCTTAGCTTGTGGTTTGGCAGAAAACAACGTGCGCGTCTAGAGAAAGATGCATGTGCATGCTTAACAAGTGGTTTGGCATAAATCGTTGCGCGTGTGCTGAAAAGAGAAGCATTTGCGTGCTTAGCACGTGGTTTGGCAGAAATCCACGTGCGCGCTCTGCCAAAAGCAGCATGTGCATGCTTAGCTTGTGGTTTGGCAGAAAACAACGTGCGCGTCTGCCAAAAGATGCATGTACATGCTTAACAAGTGGTTTACCACAAATCGATGCGCGTGTGTTTAAAAGAGCACCATGGGCATGCTTGGCACGTCGTTTGGCCGAAATCCACATGCGCGCTCCCCCAATAGCAGCATGTGAATTCATAACTTGTGGTTTGGCAGAAAACAACGTGCGCGTCTACCAATAGATGCATGTGCATGCTTAACAAGTGGTTTACGACTAATCTATGCAAGTGTGCTGAAAAGAGCAGGATGGGCGTGCTTGGCACGTCGTTTGGCCAAAATCCACGTGCGCCCTCTGCCAAAAGCAGCATGTTCATGCTTAGCTTGTGGTTTGGCAGAAAACAACGTGCGCGTCTACCGAAAGATGCATGTACATGCTTAACAAGTGGTTTACCACAAATCGATGGGCGTGTGCTGAAAAGAGCAGCATGGGCGTGCTTGGCACGTCGTTTGGCTGAAATCCAAGTGCACGCTCTGCCAAAAGCAGCATGTACATGCTTAGCTTGTGGTTTGGCAGAAAACAACGTGCGCGTCTAGAGAAAGATGCATGTGCATGCTTAACAAGTGGTTTGGCACAAATCGTTGCCCGTGTGCTGAAAAGAGAAGCATTTGCGTGCTTAGCACGTGGTTTGGCAGAAATCCACGTGCGCGCTCTGCCAAAAGCAGTATGTGCATTCATAACTTGTGGTTTGGCAGAAAACAACGTGCGCGTCTACCAAAAGATGCATGTGCATGCTTAACAAGTGGTGTACGACAAATCGATGCAAGTGTGCTGAAAACAGCACCATGGGCGTGCTTGGCACGTCGTTTGGCCGAAGTCCACGTGCGCGCTCTGCAAAAAGCAGCATGTTCATGCTTAGCTTGTGCTTTGGCAGAAAACAACATGCGCGTCTACCAAAAGATGCATGCGCATGCTTAACAAGTACTTTGGCGCAAATCGTTGCGCGTGTGCTGAAAAGAGCAGCATGGGCGTGCTTGGAATGTGGTTTGGTAGAAATAAACATGCGCGATCTGCCAAACGCAGCAAGTGCATGCATAACTTGTGGTTTGGCAGAAAACAACGTGCGCGTCTACAAAAGATGCATGTGCATGCTTAACAAGTGGTTTGGCACAAATCGATGCGCGTGTGCTGAAAAGAGCAGCATGGGCATTCTTAGCGCGTGGTTGTTAGAAATCCACATGCGCGCTCTGCAAAAAGCAGCATGTTGATGCTTAGCTTGTGGTTTGGCAGAAAACAACGTGCGCGTCTACCAAAAGATGCATGCGCATGCTTAACAAGTGCTTTGGCGCAAATCGTTGCGCGTGTGCTGAAAAGAGCAACATGGGCGTGCTTGGCACGTCGTTTGGTAGAAATCCAAGTGCGCGCTCTGCCAAAAGCAGCATGTGCATGCTTAGCTTGTGGTGTAGAAATCAACGTGCGCGTCTACCGAAAGATGCATGTGCATGCTTAACAAGTAGTTTGGCACAAATCCATGCGCGTGGGCTGAAAAGAGCAGCATGGGCGTGCTTAGAATGTGGTTTGGTAGAAATCCACATGCGCGATCTGCCAAAAGCAGCATGTGCATGCATAACTTGTGGTTTGGCAGAAAACAACGTGCGCGTCTACCGAAAGATGCATGTGCATGCTTAACAAGTGGTTTGGCACAAATCGCTGCGCGTGTGCTGAAAAGAGCAACATGGGCGTGCTTGGCACGTCGTTTGGTAGAAATCCACATGCGGCTCTCCCAAAAGCAGTATGTGCATTCATAACTTGTGGTTTGGCAGAAAACAACGTGCGCGTCTTCCATAAGATGCATGTGCATGCTTAACAAATGGTGTACGACAAATCGATGCAAGTGTGCTGAAAAGAGCACCATGGGCGTGCTTGGCACGTCGTTTGGCCGAAGTCCACGTGCGCGCTGTGCCAAAAGCAGCATGTTCATGCTTAGCTTGTGGTTTGGCAGAAAACAACGTGCGTGTCTACCGAAAGATGCATGCGCATGCTTAACAAGTGCTTTGGCACAAATCGTTGCGCGTGTGCTGAAAAGAGACGCATTTGCGTGCTCAGCACGTGGTTTGCTCGAAATCCACATGCGTGCTGTACGAAAAGCAGCATCTGCATGGTTAACTTGTCGTTTGGCAGAAAACAACGTCCGCGTCTACCAAAAGATGCATGTGCATGCTTAACAAGTGGTTTGCCACAAATCGATGCGCGTGTGCTGAAAAGAGCAGCATGGGCGTGCTTGGCACGTCGTTTGGTAGAAATCCACGTGCGCGCTTTGCCAAAAGCAGCATGTGCATGCTTAGCTTGTGGTTTAGAAAACAACGTGCGCGTCTACCGAAAGATGCGCGTGCATGCTTAACAAGTGGTTTGGCACAAATCGATGCGCGTGTGCTGAAAAGAGCAGCATGGGAGTGCTTAGGATGTGGTTTGGTAGAAATCCACATGCGCGCTCTCCCAAAAGAAACATGTGCATTCATAACTTGTGGTTTGGCAGAAAACAACGTGCGCGTCTAACAATAGATGCATGTGCATGCTTAACAAGTGGTTTACGACAAATCGGTGCAAGTGTGCTGAAAAGAGCAGCATGGGCGTGCTAGGCACGTCGTTTGGCTGAAATCCAAGTGGGCGCTCTGCCAAAAGCAGCATGTGCATGCTTAGCTTGTGGTTTGGCAGAAAACAACGTGCGCGTCTAGAGAAAGATGCATGTGCATGCTTAACAAGTGGTTTGGCATAAATCGTTGCGCGTGTGCTGAAAAGAGAAGCATTTGCGTGCTTAGCACGTGGTTTGGCAGAAATCCACGTGCGCGCTCTGCCAAAAGCAGCATGTGCATGCTTAGCTTGTGGTTTGGCAGAAAACAACGTGCGCGTCTGCCAAAAGATGCATGTACATGCTTAACAAGTGGTTTACCACAAATCGATGCGCGTGTGTTTAAAAGAGCACCATGGGCATACTTGGCACGTCGTTTGGCCTAAATCCACATGCGCGCTCCCCCAATAGCAGCATGTGAATTCATAACTTGTGGTTTGGCAGAAAACAACGTGCGCGTCTACCAATAGATGCATGTGCATGCTTAACAAAAGGTTTACGACTAATCTATGCAAGTGTGCTGAAAAGACCAGGATGGGCGTGCTTGCCACGTCGTTTGGCCAAAATCCACGTGCGCCCTCTGCCAAAAGCAGCATGTTCATGCTTAGCTTGTGGTTTGGCAGAAAACAACGTGCGCGTCTACCGAAAGATGCATGTACATGCTTAACAAGTGGTGTACGACAAATCGATGCAAGTGTGCTGAAAAGAGCACCATGGGCGTGCTTGGCACGTCGTTTGGCCGAAGTCCACGTGCGCGCTCTGCAAAAAGCAGCATGTTCATGCTTAGCTTGTGCTTTGGCAGAAAACAACATGCGCGTCTACCAAAAGATGCATGCGCATGCTTAACAAGTACTTTGGCGCAAATCGTTGCGCGTGTGCTGAAAAGAGCAGCATGGGCGTGCTTGGAATGTGGTTTGGTAGAAATAAACATGCGCGATCTGCCAAAAGCAGCAAGTGCATGCATAACTTGTGGTTTGGCAGAAAACAACGTGCGCGTCTACAATAGATGCATGTGCATGCTTAACAAGTGGTTTGGCACAAATCGATGCGCGTGTGCTGAAAAGAGCAGCATGGGCATTCTTAGCGCGTGGTTGTTAGAAATCCACGTGCGCGCTCTGCAAAAAGCAGCATGTTGATGCTTAGCTTGTGGTTTGGCAGAAAACAACGTGCGCGTCTACCAAAAGATGCATGCGCATGCTTAACAAGTGCTTTGGCGCAAATCGTTGCGCGTGTGCTGAAAAGAGCAACATGGGCGTGCTTGGCACGTCGTTTGGTAGAAATCCAAGTGTGCGCTCTGCCAAAAGCAGCATGTGCATGCTTAGCTTGTGGTGTAGAAATCAACGTGCGCGTCTACCGAAAGATGCATGTGCATGCTTAACAAGTAGTTTGGCACAAATCCATGCGCGTGGGCTGAAAAGAGCAGCATGGGCGTGCTTAGAATGTGGTTTGGTAGAAATCCACATGCGCGATCTGCCAAAAGCAGCATGTGCATGCATAACTTGTGGTTTGGCAGAAAACAACGTGCGCGTCTACCGAAAGATGCATGTGCATGCTTAACAAGTGGTTTGGCACAAATCGCTGCGCGTGTGCTGAAAAGAGCAACATGGGCGTGCTTGGCACGTCGTTTGGTAGAAATCCACATGCGGCTCTCCCAAAAGCAGTATGTGCATTCATAACTTGTGGTTTGGCAGAAAACAACGTGCGCGTCTTCCATAAGATGCATGTGCATGCTTAACAAATGGTGTACGACAAATCGATGCAAGTGTGCTGAAAAGAGCACCATGGGCGTGCTTGGCACGTCGTTTGGCCGAAGTCCACGTGCGCGCTGTGCCAAAAGCAGCATGTTCATGCTTAGCTTGTGGTTTGGCAGAAAACAACGTGCGTGTCTACCGAAAGATGCATGCGCATGCTTAACAAGTGCTTTGGCACAAATCGTTGCGCGTGTGCTGAAAAGAGACGCATTTGCGTGCTCTGCACGTGGTTTGCTCGAAATCCACATGCGTGCTGTACGAAAAGCAGCATCTGCATGGTTAACTTGTCGTTTGGCAGAAAACAACGTCCGCGTCTACCAAAAGATGCATGTGCATGCTTAACAAGTGGTTTGCCACAAATCGATGCGCGTGTGCTGAAAAGAGCAGCATGGGCGTGCTTGGCACGTCGTTTGGTAGAAATCCACGTGCGCGCTTTGCCAAAAGCAGCATGTGCATGCTTAGCTTGTGGTTTAGAAAACAACGTGCGCGTCTACCGAAAGATGCGCGTGCATGCTTAACAAGTGGTTTGGCACAAATCGATGCGCGTGTGCTGAAAAGAGCAGCATGGGAGTGCTTAGGATGTGGTTTGGTAGAAATCCACATGCGCGCTCTCCCAAAAGAAACATGTGCATTCATAACTTGTGGTTTGGCAGAAAACAACGTGCGCGTCTAACAATAGATGCATGTGCATGCTTAACAAGTGGTTTACGACAAATCGGTGCAAGTGTGCTGAAAAGAGCAGCATGGGCGTGCTAGGCACGTCGTTTGGCTGAAATCCAAGTGGGCGCTCTGCCAAAAGCAGCATGTGCATGCTTAGCTTGTGGTTTGGCAGAAAACAACGTGCGCGTCTAGAGAAAGATGCATGTGCATGCTTAACAAGTGGTTTGGCATAAATCGTTGCGCGTGTGCTGAAAAGAGAAGCATTTGCGTGCTTAGCACGTGGTTTGGCAGAAATCCACGTGCGCGCTCTGCCAAAAGCAGCATGTGCATGCTTAGCTTGTGGTTTGGCAGAAAACAACGTGCGCGTCTGCCAAAAGATGCATGTACATGCTTAACAAGTGGTTTACCACAAATCGATGCGCGTGTGTTTAAAAGAGCACCATGGGCATACTTGGCACGTCGTTTGGCCGAAATCCACATGCGCGCTCCCCCAATAGCAGCATGTGAATTCATAACTTGTGGTTTGGCAGAAAACAACGTGCGCGTCTACCAATAGATGCATGTGCATGCTCAACAAGTGGTTTACGACTAATCTATGCAAGTGTGCTGAAAAGAGCAGGATGGGCGTGCTTGGCACGTCGTTTGGCCAAAATCCACGTGCGCCCTCTGCCAAAAGCAGCATGTTCATGCTTAGCTTGTGGTTTGGCAGAAAACAACGTGTGCGTCTACCGAAAGATGCATGTACATGCTTAACAAGTGGTTTACCACAAATCGATGGGCGTGTGCTGAAAAGAGCAGCATGGGCGTGCTTGGCACGTCGTTTGGCCGAAGTCCACGTGCGCGCTCTGCAAAAAGCAGCATGTTCATGCTTAGCTTGTGCTTTGGCAGAAAACAACATGCGCGTCTACCAAAAGATGCATGCTCATGCTTAACAAGTACTTTGGCGCAAATCGTTGCGCGTGTGCTGAAAAGAGCAGCATGGGCGTGCTTGGAATGTGGTTTGGTAGAAATAAACATGCGCGATCTGCCAAAAGCAGCAAGTGCATGCATAACTTGTGGTTTGGCAGAAAACAACGTGCGCGTCTACAAAAGATGCATGTGCATGCTTAACAAGTGGTTTGGCACAAATCGATGCGCGTGTGCTGAAAAGAGCAGCATGGGCATTCTTAGCACGTGGTTGTTAGAAATCCACATGCGCGCTCTGCAAAAAGCAGCATGTTGATGCTTAGCTTGTGGTTTGGCAGAAAACAACGTGCGCGTCTACCAAAAGATGCATGCGCATGCTTAACAAGTGCTTTGGCGCAAATCGTTGCGCGTGTGCTGAAAAGAGCAACATGGGCGTGCTTGGCACGTCGTTTGGTAGAAATCCAAGTGCGCGCTCTGCCAAAAGCAGCATGTGCATGCTTAGCTTGTGGTGTAGAAAACAACGTGCGCGTCTACCGAAAGATGCATGTGCATGCTTAACAAGTGGTTTGGCACAAATCTATGCGCGTGGGCTGAAAAGAGCAGCATGGGCGTGCTTAGAATGTGGTTTGGTAGAAATCCACAGGCGCGATCTGCCGAAAGCAGCATGTGCATGCATAACTTGTGGTTTGGCAGAAAACAACGTGCGCGTCTACCGAAAGATGCATGTGCATGCTTAACAAGTGGTTTGGCACAAATCGCTGCGCGCGTGCTGAAAACAGCAGCAAGAGCGTGCTTAGCACGTGGTTTGGTGGAAATCCACGTGCGCGCTCTGCCAAAAGCAGCATGTGCATGCTTAGCTTGTGGTTTAGAAAACAACGTGCGCGTCTACCGAAAGATGCATGTGCATGCTTAACAAGTGGTTTGGCACAAATCGCTGCGCGTGTGCTGAAAAGAGCAGCAAGGGCGTGCTTAGCACGTGGTTTGGTAGAAATCCACATGCGGCTCTCCCAAAAGCAGTATGTGCATTCATAACTTGTGGTTTGGCAGAAAACAACGTGCGCGTCTACCATAAGATGCATGTGCATGCTTAACAAATGGTGTACGACAAATCGATGCAAGTGTGCTGAAAAGAGCACCATGGGCGTGCTTGGCACGTCGTTTGGCCGAAGTCCACGTGCGCGCTGTGCCAAAAGCAGCATGTTCATGCTTAGCTTGTGGTTTGGCAGAAAACAACGTGCGTGTCTACCGAAAGATGCATGCGCATGCTTAACAAGTGCTTTGGCACAAATCGTTGCGCGTGGGCTGAAAAGAGACGCATTTGCGTGCTCAGCACGTGGTTTGCTCGAAATCCACATGCGTGCTGTGCGAAAAGCAGCATGTGCATGGTTAACTTGTCGTTTGGCAGAAAACAACGTCCGCGTCTACCAAAAGATGCATGTGCATGCTTAACAAGTGGTTTGCCACAAATCGATGCGCGTGTGCTGAAAAGAGCAGCATGGGCGTGCTTGGCACGTCGTTTGGTAGAAATCTACGTGCGCGCTTTGCCAAAAGCAGCATGTGCATGCTTAGCTTGTGGTTTAGAAAACAACGTGTGCGTCTACCGAAAGATGCACGTGCATGCTTAACAAGTGGTTTGGCACAAATCGATGCGCGTGTGCTGAAAAGAGAAGCATTTGCGTGCTTAGCACGTGGTTTGGCAGAAATCCACGTGCGCGCTCTGCCAAAAGCAGCATGTGCATGCTTAGCTTGTGGTTTGGCAGAAAACAACGTGCGCGTCTGCCAAAAGATGCATGTACATGCTTAACAAGTGGTTTACCACAAATCGATGCACGTGTGTTTAAAAGAGCAGCATGGGCGTGCTTAGCACGTGGTTTGGTAGAAATCCACATGGGCGCTTTCCCAAAAGGAGCATGTGGATGAATACCTTTTGGTTTGGCAGAAAACAACGGGCGCGTCTACAAAAGATGCACGTGCATGCTTAACAAGTGGTTTGGCACAAATCGATGCGCGTGTGCTGAAAAGAGCAGCATGGGCGTGCTTAGCACGTGGTTGGTAGAAATCCACATGCGCGCTCGGCCAAAAGCAGCATGTGGATGCATAACTTGTGGTTTGGCAGAAAACAACGTGAGCGTCTACCGAAAGATGCATGTGCATGCTTAACAAGTGGTTTGGCACAAATCGCTGCGCGTGTGCTGAGAAGAGCAGCAAGGGCGTGCTTAGCACGTGGTTTGGTAGAAATCCACATGCGCGCTCTCCCAAAAGCAGCATGTACATTCATAACATGTGGTTTGGCAGAAAACAACGTGCGCGTCTACCAAAAGATCCATGTGCATGCTTATCATGTGGTTTACGACAGATCGGTGCAAGTGTACTGAAAAGAGCACCATGGGCGTACTTGGCACGTCGTTTGGCCGAAATCCACGTGCGCGCTCTGCAAAAAGCAGCATGTTCATGCTTAGCTTGTGGTTTGGCAGAAAACAACGTGCGTGTCTACCAAAAGATGCATGCGCATGCTTAACAAGTGCTTTGGCGCAAATCGTTGCGCGTGTGCTGAAAAGAGCAACATGGGCGTGCTTGGCACGTCGTTTGGTAGAAATCCACGTGCGCGCTCTGCCAAAAGCAGCATGTGCATGCTTAGCTTGTGGTGTAGAAAACAACGTGCGCGTCTACCGAAAGATGCATGTGCATGCTTAACAAGTGGTTTGGCACAAATCCATGCGCGTGGGCTGAAAAGAGCAGCATGGGCGTGCTTAAAATGTGGTTTGGTAGAAATCCACATGCGCGATCTGCCAAAAGCAGCATGTGCATGCATAACTTGTGGTTTGGCAGAAAACAACGTGCGCGTCTACTGGAAGATGCATGTGCATGCTTAACAAGTGGTTTACCACAAATCGATGCGCGTGTGCTGAAAAGAGCAGCATGGGCGTGCTTAGCACGTGGTTGGTAGAAATCCACATGCGCGCAATGCCAAGAGCAACATGTGCATGCAAAACTTGTGGTTTGGCAGAAAACAACGTGCACGTCTACCGAAAGATGCATGTGCATGCTTAACAAGTGGTTTGGCACAAATCACTGCGCGCGTGCTGAAAACAGCAGCAAGAGCGTGCTTAGGACGTGGTTTGGTAGAAATGCACGTGCGCGCTCTGCCAGAAGCAGCATGTGCATGCTTAGCTTGTGGTTTAGAAAACAACGTGCGCGTCTACCGAAAGATGCATGTGTATGCTTAACAAGTGGTTTGGCAGAAATCGATGCGCGTGTGCTGAAAAGAGCAGCATGGGAGTGCTTAGCATGTGGTTTGGTAGAAATCCACATGCGCGCTCTGCAAAAAGCAGCATGTTGATGCTTAGCTTGTGGTTTGGCAGAAAACAACGTGCGCGTCTACCAAAAGATGCATGCGCATGCTTAACAAGTGCTTTGCCGCAAATCGTTGCGCGTGTGCTGAAAAGAGCAACATGGGCGTGCTTGGCACGTCGTTTGGTAGAAATCCACGTGCGCGCTCTGCCAAAAGCAGCATGTGCATGCTTAGCTTGTGGTGTAGAAAACAACGTGCGCGTCTACCGAAAGATGCATGTGCATGCTTAACAAGTGGTTTGGCACAAATCCATGCGCGTGGGCTGAAAAGAGCAGCATGGGCGTGCTTAGAATGTGGTTTGGTAGAAATCCACATGCGCGATCTGCCAAAAGCAGCATGTGCATGCATAACTTGTGGTTTGGCAGAAAACAACGTGCGCGTCTACCGAAAGATGCATGTGCATGCTTAACAAGTGGTTTGGCACAAATCGCTGCGCGTGTGCTGAAAAGAGCAGCAAGGGCGTGCTTAGCACGTGGTTTGGTAGAAATCCACATGCGGCTCTCCCAAAAGCAGTATGTGCATTCATAACTTGTGGTTTGGCAGAAAACAACGTGCGCGTCTACCATAAGATGCATGTGCATGCTTAACAAATGTTGTACGACAAATCGATGCAAGTGTGCTGAAAAGAGCACCATAGGCGTGCTTGGCACGTCGTTTGGCCGAAGTCCACGTGCGCGCTGTGCCAAAAGCAGCATGTTCATGCTTAGCTTGTGGTTTGGCAGAAAACAACGTGCGTGTCTACCGAAAGATGCATGCGCATGCTTAACATGTGCTTTGGCACAAATCGTTGCGCGTGTGCTGAAAAGAGACGCATTTGCGTGCTCAGCACGTGGTTTGCTCGAAATCCAGATGCGTGCTGTACGAAAAGCAGCATGTGCATGGTTAACTTGTCGTTTGGCAGAAAACAACGTCCGCGTCTACCAAAAGATGCATGTGCATGCTTAACAAGTGGTTTGCCACAAATCGATGCGCGTGTGCTGAAAAGAGCAGCATGGGCGTGCTTGGCACGTCGTTTGGTAGAAATCCACGTGCGCGCTTTGCCAAAAGCAGCATGTGCATGCTTAGCTTGTGGTTTAGAAAACAACGTGCGCGTCTACCGAAAGATGCACGTGCATGCTTAACAAGTGGTTTGGCACAAATCGATGCGCGTGTGCTGAAAAGAGCAGCATGGGAGTGCTTAGGATGTGGTTTGGTAGAAATCCACATGCGCGCTCTCCCAAAAGAAACATGTGCATTCATAACTTGTGGTTTGGCAGAAAACAACGTGCGCGTCTACCAATAGATGCATGTGCATGCTTAACAAGTGGTTTACGACAAATCGGTGCAAGTGTGCTGAAAAGAGCAGCATGGGCGTGCTAGGCACGTCGTTTGGCTGAAATCCAAGTGGGCGCTCTGCCAAAAGCAGCATGTGCATGCTTAGCTTGTGGTTTGGCAGAAAACAACGTGCGCGTCTAGAGAAAGATGCATGTGCATGCTTAACAAGTGGTTTGGCATAAATCGTTGCGCGTGTGCTGAAAAGAGAAGCATTTGCGTGCTTAGCACGTGGTTTGGCAGAAATCCACGTGCGCGCTCTGCCAAAAGCAGCACGTGCATGCTTAGCTTGTGGTTTGGCAGAAAACAACGTGCGCGTCTGCCAAAAGATGCATGTACATGCTTAACAAGTGGTTTACCACAAATCAATGCGCGTGTGTTTAAAAGAGCACCATGGGCATGCTTGGCACGTCGTTTGGCCGAAATCCACATGCGCGCTCCCCCAAAAGCAGCATGTGAATTCATAACTTGTGGTTTGGCAGAAAACAACGTGCGCGTCTACCAATAGATGCATGTGCATGCTTAACAAGTGGTTTACGACTAATCTATGCAAGTGTGCTGAAAAGAGCAGGATGGGCGTGCTTGGCACGTCGTTTGGCCAAAATCCACGTGCGCCCTCTGCCAAAAGCAGCATGTTCATGCTTAGCTTGTGGTTTGGCAGAAAACAACGTGCGCGTCTACCGAAAGATGCATGTACATGCTTAACAAGTGGTTTACCACAAATCGATGGGCGTGTGCTGAAAAGAGCAGCATGGGCGTGCTTGGCACGTCGTTTGGCTGAAATCCAAGTGCATGCTCTGCCAAAAGCAGCATGTACATGCTTAGCTTGTGGTTTGGCAGAAAACAACGTGCGCGTCTAGAGAAAGATGCATGTGCATGCTTAACAAGTGGTTTGGCACAAATCGTTGCGCGTGTGCTGAAAAGAGAAGCATTTGCGTGCTTAGCACGTGGTTTGGCAGAAATCCACGTGCGCGCTCTGCCAAAAGCAGCATGTGCATGCTTAGGTTGTGGTTTGGCAGAAAACAACGTGCGCGTCTGCCAAAAGATGCATGTACATGCTTAACAAGTGGTTTACCACAAATCGATGCACGTGTGTTTAAAAGAGCAGCATGGGCGTGCTTAGCACGTGGTTTGGTAGAAATCCACTTGCGCGCTTTCCCAAAAGGAGCATGTGGATGAATACCTTTTGGTTTGGCAGAAAACAACGGGCGCGTCTACAAAAGATGCACGTGCATGCTTAACAAGTGGTTTGGCACAAATCGATGCGCGTGTGCTGAAAAGAGCAGCATGGGCGTGCTTAGCACGTGGTTGGTAGAAATCCACATGCGCGCTCGGCCAAAAGCAGCATGTGGATGCATAACTTGTGGTTTGGCAGAAAACAACGTGAGCGTCCACCGAAAGATGCATGTGCATGCTTAACAAGTGGTTTGGCACAAATCGCTGCGCGTGTGCTGAGAAGAGCAGCAAGGGCGTGCTTAGCACGTGGTTTGGTAGAAATCCACATTCGCGCTCTCCCAAAAGCAGCATGTGCATTCATAACATGTGGTTTGGCAGAAAACAACGTGCGCGTCTACCAAAAGATGCATGTGCATGCTTATCATGTGGTTTACGACAGAGCGGTGCAAGTGTGCTGAAAAGAGCACCATGGGCGTACTTGGCACGTCGTTTGGCCGAAATCCACGTGCGCGCTCTGCAAAAAGCAGCATGTTCATGCTTAGCTTGTGGTTTGGCAGAAAACAACGTGCGTGTCTACCAAAAGATGCATGCGCATGCTTAACAAGTGCTTTGGCGCAAATCGTTGCGCGTGTGCTGAAAAGAGCAACATGGGCGTGCTTGGCACGTCGTTTGGTAGAAATCCGCGTGCGCGCTCTGCCAAAAGCAGCATGTGCATGCTTAGCTTGTGGTGTAGAAAACAACGTGCGCGTCTACCGAAAGATGCATGTTGATGCTTAACAAGTGGTTTGGCACAAATCCATGCGCGTGGGCTGAAAAGAGCAGCATGGGCGTGCTTAGAATGTGGTTTGGTAAAAATCCACATGCGCGATCTGCCAAAAGCAGCATGTGCATGCATAACTTGTGGTTTGGCAGAAAACAACGTGCGCGTCTACTGGAAGATGCATGTGCATGCTTAACAAGTGGTTTACCACAAATCGATGCGCGTGTGCTGAAAAGAGCAGCATGGCGTGCTTAGCACGTGGTTGGTAGAAATCCACATGCGCGCAATGCCAAGAGCAACATGTGCATGCAAAACTTGTGGTTTGGCAGAAAACAACGTGCACATCTACCGAAAGATGCATGTGCATGATTAACAAGTGGTTTGGCACAAATCGCTGCGCGCGTGCTGAAAACAGCAGCAAGAGCGTGCTTAGCACGTGGTTTGGTAGAAATGCACGTGCGCGCTCTGCCAAAAGCAGCATGTGCATGCATAACTTGTGGTTTGGCAGAAAACAACGTGCGCGTCTACTGGAAGATGCATGTGCATGCTTAACAAGTGGTTTACCACAAATCGATGCGCGTGTGCTGAAAAGAGCAGCATGGGCGTGCTTAGCACGTGGTTGGTAGAAATCCACATGCGCGCAATGCCAAGAGCAACATGTGCATGCAAAACTTGTGGTTTGGCAGAAAACAACGTGCACGTCTACCGAAAGATGCATGTGCATGCTTAACAAGTGGTTTGGCACAAATCACTGCGCGCGTGCTGAAAACAGCAGCAAGAGCGTGCTTAGGACGTGGTTTGGTAGAAATGCACGTGCGCGCTCTGCCAGAAGCAGCATGTGCATGCTTAGCTTGTGGTTTAGAAAACAACGTGCGCGTCTACCGAAAGATGCATGTGTATGCTTAACAAGTGGTTTGGCAGAAATCGATGCGCGTGTGCTGAAAAGAGCAGCATGGGAGTGCTTAGCATGTGGTTTGGTAGAAATCCACATGCGCGCTCTGCAAAAAGCAGCATGTTGATGCTTAGCTTGTGGTTTGGCAGAAAACAACGTGCGCGTCTACCAAAAGATGCATGCGCATGCTTAACAAGTGCTTTGCCGCAAATCGTTGCGCGTGTGCTGAAAAGAGCAACATGGGCGTGCTTGGCACGTCGTTTGGTAGAAATCCACGTGCGCGCTCTGCCAAAAGCAGCATGTGCATGCTTAGCTTGTGGTGTAGAAAACAACGTGCGCGTCTACCGAAAGATGCATGTGCATGCTTAACAAGTGGTTTGGCACAAATCCATGCGCGTGGGCTGAAAAGAGCAGCATGGGCGTGCTTAGAATGTGGTTTGGTAGAAATCCACATGCGCGATCTGCCAAAAGCAGCATGTGCATGCATAACTTGTGGTTTGGCAGAAAACAACGTGCGCGTCTACCGAAAGATGCATGTGCATGCTTAACAAGTGGTTTGGCACAAATCGCTGCGCGTGTGCTGAAAAGAGCAGCAAGGGCGTGCTTAGCACGTGGTTTGGTAGAAATCCACATGCGGCTCTCCCAAAAGCAGTATGTGCATTCATAACTTGTGGTTTGGCAGAAAACAACGTGCGCGTCTACCATAAGATGCATGTGCATGCTTAACAAATGGTGTACGACAAATCGATGCAAGTGTGCTGAAAAGAGCACCATAGGCGTGCTTGGCACGTCGTTTGGCCGAAGTCCACGTGCGCGCTGTGCCAAAAGCAGCATGTTCATGCTTAGCTTGTGGTTTGGCAGAAAACAACGTGCGTGTCTACCGAAAGGTGCATGCGCATGCTTAACATGTGCTTTGGCACAAATCGTTGCGCGTGTGCTGAAAAGAGACGCATTTGCGTGCTCAGCACGTGGTTTGCTCGAAATCCAGATGCGTGCTGTACGAAAAGCAGCATGTGCATGGTTAACTTGTCGTTTGGCAGAAAACAACGTCCGCGTCTACCAAAAGATGCATGTGCATGCTTAACAAGTGGTTTGCCACAAATCGATGCGCGTGTGCTGAAAAGAGCAGCATGGGCGTGCTTGGCACGTCGTTTGGTAGAAATCCACGTGCGCGCTTTGCCAAAAGCAGCATGTGCATGCTTAGCTTGTGGTTTAGAAAACAACGTGCGCGTCTACCGAAAGATGCACGTGCATGCTTAACAAGTGGTTTGGCACAAATCGATGCGCGTGTGCTGAAAAGAGCAGCATGGGAGTGCTTAGGATGTGGTTTGGTAGAAATCCACATGCGCGCTCTCCCAAAAGAAACATGTGCATTCATAACTTGTGGTTTGGCAGAAAACAACGTGCGCGTCTACCAATAGATGCATGTGCATGCTTAACAAGTGGTTTACGACAAATCGGTGCAAGTGTGCTGAAAAGAGCAGCATGGGCGTGCTAGGCACGTCGTTTGGCTGAAATCCAAGTGGGCGCTCTGCCAAAAGCAGCATGTGCATGCTTAGCTTGTGGTTTGGCAGAAAACAACGTGCGCGTCTAGAGAAAGATGCATGTGCATGCTTAACAAGTGGTTTGGCATAAATCGTTGCGCGTGTGCTGAAAAGAGAAGCATTTGCGTGCTTAGCACGTGGTTTGGCAGAAATCCACGTGCGCGCTCTGCCAAAAGCAGCACGTGCATGCTTAGCTTGTGGTTTGGCAGAAAACAACGTGCGCGTCTGCCAAAAGATGCATGTACATGCTTAACAAGTGGTTTACCACAAATCAATGCGCGTGTGTTTAAAAGAGCACCATGGGCATGCTTGGCACGTCGTTTGGCCGAAATCCACATGCGCGCTCCCCCAAAAGCAGCATGTGAATTCATAACTTGTGGTTTGGCAGAAAACAACGTGCGCGTCTACCAATAGATGCATGTGCATGCTTAACAAGTGGTTTACGACTAATCTATGCAAGTGTGCTGAAAAGAGCAGGATGGGCGTGCTTGGCACGTCGTTTGGCCAAAATCCACGTGCGCCCTCTGCCAAAAGCAGCATGTTCATGCTTAGCTTGTGGTTTGGCAGAAAACAACGTGCGCGTCTACCGAAAGATGCATGTACATGCTTAACAAGTGGTTTACCACAAATCGATGGGCGTGTGCTGAAAAGAGCAGCATGGGCGTGCTTGGCACGTCGTTTGGCTGAAATCCAAGTGCATGCTCTGCCAAAAGCAGCATGTACATGCTTAGCTTGTGGTTTGGCAGAAAACAACGTGCGCGTCTAGAGAAAGATGCATGTGCATGCTTAACAAGTGGTTTGGCACAAATCGTTGCGCGTGTGCTGAAAAGAGAAGCATTTGCGTGCTTAGCACTTGGTTTGGCAGAAATCCACGTGCGCGCTCTGCCAAAAGCAGCATGTGCATGCTTAGGTTGTGGTTTGGCAGAAAACAACGTGCGCGTCTGCCAAAAGATGCATGTACATGCTTAACAAGTGGTTTACCACAAATCGATGCACGTGTGTTTAAAAGAGCAGCATGGGCGTGCTTAGCACGTGGTTTGGTAGAAATCCACTTGCGCGCTTTCCCAAAAGGAGCATGTGGATGAATACCTTTTGGTTTGGCAGAAAACAACGGGCGCGTCTACAAAAGATGCACGTGCATGCTTAACAAGTGGTTTGGCACAAATCGATGCGCGTGTGCTGAAAAGAGCAGCATGGGCGTGCTTAGCACGTGGTTGGTAGAAATCCACATGCGCGCTCGGCCAAAAGCAGCATGTGGATGCATAACTTGTGGTTTGGCAGAAAACAACGTGAGCGTCCACCGAAAGATGCATGTGCATGCTTAACAAGTGGTTTGGCACAAATCGCTGCGCGTGTGCTGAGAAGAGCAGCAAGGGCGTGCTTAGCACGTGGTTTGGTAGAAATCCACATTCGCGCTCTCCCAAAAGCAGCATGTGCATTCATAACATGTGGTTTGGCAGAAAACAACGTGCGCGTCTACCAAAAGATGCATGTGCATGCTTATCATGTGGTTTACGACAGAGCGGTGCAAGTGTGCTGAAAAGAGCACCATGGGCGTACTTGGCACGTCGTTTGGCCGAAATCCACGTGCGCGCTCTGCAAAAAGCAGCATGTTCATGCTTAGCTTGTGGTTTGGCAGAAAACAACGTGCGTGTCTACCAAAAGATGCATGCGCATGCTTAACAAGTGCTTTGGCGCAAATCGTTGCGCGTGTGCTGAAAAGAGCAACATGGGCGTGCTTGGCACGTCGTTTGGTAGAAATCCGCGTGCGCGCTCTGCCAAAAGCAGCATGTGCATGCTTAGCTTGTGGTGTAGAAAACAACGTGCGCGTCTACCGAAAGATGCATGTTGATGCTTAACAAGTGGTTTGGCACAAATCCATGCGCGTGGGCTGAAAAGAGCAGCATGGGCGTGCTTAGAATGTGGTTTGGTAAAAATCCACATGCGCGATCTGCCAAAAGCAGCATGTGCATGCATAACTTGTGGTTTGGCAGAAAACAACGTGCGCGTCTACTGGAAGATGCATGTGCATGCTTAACAAGTGGTTTACCACAAATCGATGCGCGTGTGCTGAAAAGAGCAGCATGGCGTGCTTAGCACGTGGTTGGTAGAAATCCACATGCGCGCAATGCCAAGAGCAACATGTGCATGCAAAACTTGTGGTTTGGCAGAAAACAACGTGCACATCTACCGAAAGATGCATGTGCATGATTAACAAGTGGTTTGGCACAAATCGCTGCGCGCGTGCTGAAAACAGCAGCAAGAGCGTGCTTAGCACGTGGTTTGGTAGAAATGCACGTGCGCGCTCTGCCAAAAGCAGCATGTGCATGCTTAGCTTGTGGTTTAGAAAACAACGTGCGCGTCTACCGAAAGATGCATGTGCATGCTTAACAAGTGGTTTGGCACAAATCGATGCGCGTGTGCTGAAAAGAGCAGCATGGGAGTGCTTAGCATGTGGTTTGGTAGAAATCCACATGCGCGATCTGCCAAAAGCAGCATGTGCATGCATAACTTGTGGTTTGGCAGAAAACAACGTGCGCGTCTACTGAAAGATGCATGTGCATGCTTAACAAGTGGTTTGACACAAATCGATGCGCGTGTGCTGAAAAGAGCAGCATGGGCGTGCTTAGCACGAGTTTTGGCAGAAATCCACATGCGCGCTTTCCCAAAAGAAGCATGTGCATTCATAACTTGTGGTTTGGCAGAAAACAACGTGCGCGTCTACCAATAGATGCATGTGCATGCTTAACAAGTGGTTTACGACAAATCGATGCAAGTGTGCTGAAAAGAGCAGCATGGGCGTGCTAGGCACGTCGTTACGGCTGAAATCCAAGTGCGCGCTCTGCCAAAAGCAGCATGTGCATGCTTAGCTTGTGGTTTGGCAGAAAACAACGTGCGCGTCTAGAGAAAGATGCATGTGCATGCTTAACAAGTGGTTTGGCACACATCGTTGCGCGTGTGCTGAAAAGAGAAGCATTTGCGTGCTTAGCACGTGGTTTGGCAGAAATCCACGTGCGCGCTCTGCCAAAAGCAGCATGTGCATGCTTAGCTTGTGGTTTGGCAGAAAACAACGTGCGCGTGTGCCAAAAGATGCATGTACTTGCTTCACAAGTGGTTTACCACAAATCCATGCGCGTGTGTTTAAAAGAGCAGCATGGGCTTCCTTAGCACGTGGTTTGGTAGAAATCCACATGCGCGCTCTCCCAAAAGCATCATGTGCATTCGTAACTTGTGGTTTGGCAGAAAACAACGTGCGCGTCTACCAAAAGATGGATGTGCATGCTTATCATGTGGTTTACGACAGATCGGTGCAAGTGTGCTGAAAAGAGCACCATGGGCGTGCTTGGCACGTCGTTTGGCCGCAATCCACGTGCGCGCTCTGGAAAAAGCAGCATGTACATACATATCTTGTGGTTTGGCAGAAAACAACGTGCGCGTCTGCCAAAAGATGCATGTACATGCTTAAAAAGTGGTTTACCACAAATCGATGCGCGTGTGTTTAAAAGAGCAGCATGGGCGTGCTTAGCACGTGGTTTGGTAGAAATCCACATGCGCGCTCCCCCAAAAGCAGCATGTGCATTCATAACTTGTGGTTTGGCAGAAAACAACGTGCGCGTCTACCAATAGATGCATGTGCATGCTTAACAAGTGGTTTACGACTAATCGATGCAAGTGTGCTGAAAAGAGCAGGATGGGCGTGCTTGGCACGTCGTTTGGCCGAAATCCACGTGCGCGCTCTGCCAAAAGCAGCACGTTCATGCTTAGCTTGTGGTTTGGCAGAAAACAACGTGCGCGTCTACCGAAAGATGCATGCGCATGCTTAACAAGTGCTTTGGCACAAATCGTTGCGCGTGTGCTGAAAAGAGAAGCATTTGCATGCTTAGCACGTGGTTTGGTCGAAATCCACATGCGTGCTCTGCCAAAGCAGCATGTGCATGGTTAACTTGTGGTTTGGCAGAAAACAACGTCCGCGTCTTCCAAAAGATGCATGTGCATGCTTAACAAGTGGTTTACCACAAATCGATGGGCGTGTGCTGAAAAGAGCAGCATGGGCGTGCTTGGCACGTCGTTTGGCTGAAATCCAAGTGCGCGCTCTGCCAAAAGCAGCATGTACGTGCTTAGCTTGTGGTTTGGCAGAAAACAACGTGCGCGTCTAGAGAAAGATGCATGTGCATGCTTAACAAGTGGTTTGGCACAAATCGTTGCGCGTGTGCTGAAAAGAGGAGCATTTGCGTGCTTAGCACGTGGTTTGGCAGAAATCCACGTGCGCGCTCTGCCAAAAGCAGCATGTGCATGCTTAGCTTGTGGTTTGGCAGAAAACAACGTGCGCGTCTGCCAAAAGATGCATGTACATGCTTAACAAGTGGTTTACCACAAATCGATGCACGTGTGTTTAAAAGAGCAGCATGGGCGTGCTTAGCACGTGGTTTGGTAGAAATCCACATGCGCGCTTTCCCAAAAGGAGCATGTGGATGAATACCTTTTGGTTTGGCAGAAAACAACGGGCGCGTCTACAAAAGAAGCACGTGCATGCTTAACAAGTGGTTTGGCACAAATCGTTGCGCGTGTGCTGAAAAGAGCAACATGGGCGTGCTTGGCACGTCGTTTGGTAGAAATCCACGTGCGCGCTCTGCCAAAAGCAGCATGTGCATGCTTAGCTTGTGGTGTAGAAAACAACGTGCGCGTCTACCGAAAGATGCATGTGCATGCTTAACAAGTGGTTTGGCACAAATCCATGCGCGTGGGCTGAAAAGACCAGCATGGGCGTGGTTAGAATGTGGTTTGGTAGAAATCCACATGCGCGATCTGCCAAAAGCAGCATGTGCATGCATAACTTGTGGTTTGGCAGAAAACAACGTGCGCGTCTACTGGAAGATGCATGTGCATGCTTAACAAGTGGTTTACCACAAATCGATGCGCGTGTGCTGAAAAGAGCAGCATGGGCGTGCTTAGCACGTGGTTGGTAGAAATCCACATGCGCGCAATGCCAAGAGCAACATGTGCATGCAAAACTTGTGGTTTGGCAGAAAACAACGTGCACGTCTACCGAAAGATGCATGTGCATGCTTAACAAGTGGTTTGGCACAAATCGCTGCGCGCGTGCTGAAAACAGCAGCAAGAGCGTGCTTAGCACGTGGTTTGGTAGAAATCCACGTGCGCGCTCTGCCAAAAGCAGCATGTGCATGCTTAGCTTGTGGTTTAGAAAACAACGTGGGCGTCTACCGAAAGATGCATGTGCATGCTTAACAAGTGGTTTGGCACAAATCGCTGCGCGTGTGCGGAAAAGAGCAGCAAGGGCGTGCTTAGCACGTGGTTTGGTAGAAATCCACATGCGGCTCTCCCAAAAGCAGTATGTACATTCATAACTTGGGCTTGGCAGAAAACAACGTGCGCGTCTACCATAAGATGCATGTGCATGCTTAACAAGTGGTGTACGACAAATCGATGCAAGTGTGCTGAAAAGAGCACCATGGGCGTGCTTGTCACGTCGTTTGGCCGAAGTCCACGTGCGCGCTCTGCCAAAAGCAGCATGTTCATGTTTAGCTTGTGGTTTGGCAGAAAACAACGTGCGTGTCTACCGAAAGATGCATGCGCATGCTTAACAAGTGCTTTGGCACAAATCGTTGCGCGTGTGCTGAAAAGAGACGCATTTGCGTGCTTAGCTCGTGGTTTGGTCGAAATCCACATGCGTGCTCTGCCAAAAGCAGCATGTGCATGGTTAACTTGTCGTTTGGCAGAAAACAACGTCCGCGTCTACCAAAAGATGCATGTGCATGCTTAACAAGTGGTTTGCCACAAATCGATGCGCGTGTGCTGAAAAGAGCAGCATGGGCGTGCTTGGCACGTCGTTTGGTAGAAATCCACGTGCGCGCTTTGCCAAAAGCAGCATGTGCATGCTTAGCTTGTGGTTTAGAAAACAACGTGCGCGTCTACCGAAAGATGCACGTGCATGCTTAACAAGTGCTTTGGCACAAATCGATGCGCGTGTGCTGAAAAGAGCAGCATGGGCGTGCTTAGCACGTGGTTGGTAGAAATCCACATGCGCGCTCTCCCAAAAGCTGCATGTGCATTCAGAACATGTGGTTTGGCAGAAAACAACGTGCGCGTCTACCAAAAGATGCATGTGCATGCTCATCATGTGGTTTACGACAGATCGGTGCAAGTGTGCTGAAAAGAGCACCATGGGCGTACTTGGCACGTCGTTTGGCCGAAATCCACGTGCGCGCTCTGCCAAAAGCAGCATGTGCATGCATAACTTGTGGTTTGGCAGAAAACAACGTGCGCGTCTACCGAAAGATGCATGTGCATGCTTAACAAGTGGTTTGGCGCAAATCGCTGCGCGTGTGCTGAAAACAGCAGCAAGAGCGTGCTTCGCGCGTGGTTTGGTAGAAATCCACGTGCGCGCTCTGCCAAAAGCAGCATGTGCATGCTCAGCTTGTGGTTTAGAAAACAACGTGCGCGTCTACCGAAAGATGCATGTGCATGCTTAACAAGTGGTTTGGCACATATCGATGCGCGTGTGCTGAAAAGAGCAGCATGCGCGTGCTTAGCATGTGGTTTGGTAGAAATCCACATGCGCGATCTGCCAAAAGCAGCATGTGCATGCATAACTTGTGGTTTGGCAGAAAACAACGTGCGCGTCTACTGGAAGATGCATGTGCATGCTTAACAAGTGGTTTACCACAAATCGATGCGCGTGTGCTGAAAAGAGCAGCATGGGCGTGCTTAGCATGTGGTTGGTAGAAATCCACATGCGCGCAATGCCAAGAGCAACATGTGCATGCAAAACTTGTGGTTTGGCAAAAAACAACGTGCACGTCTACCGAAAGATGCATGTGCATGCTTAACAAGTGGTTTGGCACAAATCGCTGCGCGCGTGCTGAAAACAGCAGCAAGAGCGTGCTTAGCACGTGGTTTGGTAGAAATCCACGTGCGCGCTCTGCCAAAAGCAGCATGTGCATGCTTATCTTGTGGTTTAGAAAACAACGTGCGCGTCTACCGAAAGATGCATGTGCATGCTTAACAAGTGGTTTGGCACAAATCGCTGCGCGTGTGCTGAAAAGAGCAGCAAGGGCGTGCTTAGCACGTGGTTTGGTAGAAATCCACATGCGGCTCTCCCAAAAGCAGTATGTGCATTCATAACTTGTGGTTTGGCAGAAAACAACGTGCGCGTCTACCATAAGATGCATGTGCATGCTTAACAAATGGTGTACGACAAATCGATGCAAGTGTGCTGAAAAGAGCACCATGGGCGTGCTTGGCACGTCGTTTGGCCGAAGTCCACGTGCGCGCTGTGCCAAAAGCAGCATGTTCATGCTTAGCTCGTGGTTTGGCAGAAAACAAAGTGCGTGTCTACCAAAAGATGCATGTGCATGCTTAACAAGTGGTTTGCCACAAATCGATGCGCGTGTGCTGAAAAGAGCAGCATGGGCGTGCTTACCACGTCGTTTGGTAGAAATCCACGTGCGCGCTTTGCCAAAAGCAGCATGTGCATGCTTAGCTTGTGGTTTAGAAAACAACGTGCGCGTCTACCGAAAGATGCACGTGCATGCTTAACAAGTGGTTTGGCACAAATCGATGCGCGTGTGCTGAAAAGAGCAGCATGGGAGTGCTTAGCATGTGGTTTGGTAGAAATCCACATGCGCGCTCTCCCAAAAGAAGCATGTGCATTCATAACTTGTGGTTTGGCAGAATACAACGTGCGCGTCTACCAATAGATGCATGTGCATGCTTAACAAGTGGTTTACGACAAATCGATGCAAGTGTGCTGAAAAGAGCAGCATGGGCGTGCAAGGCACGTCGTTTGGCTGAAATCCAAGTGCGCGCTCTGCCAAAAGCAGCATGTGCATGCTTAGCTTGTGGTTTGGCAGAAAACAACGTGCGCGTCTAGAGAAAGATGCATGTGCATGCTTAACAAGTGGTTTGGCACAAATCGTTGCGCGTGTGCTGAAAAGAGAAGCATTTGCGTGCTTAGAACGTGGTTTGGCAGAAATCCACGTGCGCGCTCTGCCAAAAGCGGCATGTGCATGCTTAGCTTGTGGTTTGGCAGAAAACAACGTGCGCATCTGCCAAAAGATGCATGTACATGCTTAACAAGTGGTTTACCACGAATCGATGCGCGTGTGTTTAAAAGAGCAGCATGGGCGTGCTTAGCACGTGGTTTGGTAGAAATCCACATGCGCGCTCTCCCAAAAGGAGCATGTGCATTCATAACTTGTGGTTTGGCAGAAAACAACGTGCGCTTCTACCAAAAGATGCATGTGCATGCCTATCATGTGGTTTACGACAGATCGGCGCAAGTGTGCTGAAAAGAGCACCATGGGCGTGCTTGGCACGTCGTTTGGCCGAAATCCACGTGCGCACTCTGGAAAAAGCAGCATGTACATTCATAACTTGTGGTTTGGCAGAAAACAACGTGCGCGTCTGCCAAAAGATGCATGTACATGCTTAACAAGTGGTTTACCACAAATCGATGCGCGTGTGTTTAAAAGAGCAGCATGGGTATGCTTAGCACGTGGTTTGGTAGAAATCCACATGCGCGCTCCCCCAAAAGCAGCATGTGCATTCATAACTTGTGGTTAGGCAGAAAACAACGTGCGCGTCTACCAATAGATGCATGTGCATGCTTAACAAGTGGTTTACGACTAATCGATGCAAGTGTGCTGAAAAGAGCAGGATGGGCGTGCTTGGCACGTCGTTTGGCCGAAATCCACGTGCGCCCTCTGCCAAAAGCAGCATGTTCATGCTTAGCTTGTGGTTTGGCAGAAAACAACGTGCGCGTCTACCGAAAGATGCATGCGCATGCTTAACAAGTGCTTTGGCACAAATCGTTGCGCGTGTGCTGAAAAGAGAAGCATTTGCGTGCTTTGCACGTGGTTTGGTCGAAATCCACATGCGTGCTCTGCCAAAGCAGCATGTGCATGGTTAACTTGTGCTTTGGCAGAAAACAACGTCCACGTCTTCCAAAAGATGCATGTGCATGCTTAACAAGTGGTTTACCACAAATCGATGGGCGTGTGCTGAAAAGAGCAGCATGGGCGTCCTTGGCACGTCGTTTGGCTGAAATCCAAGTGCACGCTCTGCCAAAAGCAGCATGTACATGCTTAGCTTGTGGTTTGGCAGAAAACAACGTGCGCGTCTAGAGAACGATGCATGTGCATGCTTAACAAGTGGTTTGGCACAAATCGTTGCGCGTGTGCTGAAAAGAGAAGCATTTGCGTGCTTAGCACGTGGTTTGGCAGAAATCCACGTGCGCGCTCTGCCAAAAGCAGCATTTGCATGCTTAGCTTGTGGTTTGGCAGAAAACAACGTGCGCGTCTGCCAAAAGATGCATGTACATGCTTAACAAGTGGTTTACCACAAATCGATGCACGTGTGTTTAAAAGAGCAGCATGGGCGTGCTTAGCACGTGGTTTGGTAGAAATCCACATGCGCGCTTTCCCAAAAGGAGCATGTGGATGAATACCTTTTGGTTTGGCAGAAAACAACGGGCGCGTCTACAAAAATGCACGTGCATGCTTAACAAGTGGTTTGGCACAAATCGATGCGCGTGTGCTGAAAAGAGCAGCATGGGCGTGCTTAGCACGTGGTTGGTAGAAATCCACATGCGCGCTCGGCCAAAAGCAGCATGTGGATGCATAACTTGTGGTTTGGCAGAAAACAACGTGAGCGTCCACCGAAAGATGCATGTGCATGCTTAACAAGTGGTTTGGCACAAATCGCTGCGCGTGTGCTGAGAAGAGCAGCAAGGGCGTGCTTAGCACGTGGTTTGGTAGAAATCCACATGCGCGCTCTCCCAAAAGCAGCATGTGCATTCATAACATGTGGTTTGGCAGAAAACAACGTGCGCGTCTACCAAAAGATGCATGTGCATGCTTATCATGTGGTTTACGACAGATCGGTGCAAGTGTGCTGAAAAGAGCACCATGGGCGTACTTGGCACGTCGTTTGGCCGAAATCCACGTGCGCGCTCTGCAAAAAGCAGCATGTTCATGCTTAGCTTGTGGTTTGGCAGAAAACAACGTGCGTGTCTACAAAAGATGCATGCGCATGCTTAACAAGTGCTTTGGCGCAAATCGTTGCGCGTGTGCTGAAAAGAGCAACATGGGCGTGCTTGGCACGTCGTTTGGTAGAAATCCACGTGCGCGCTCTGCCAAAAGCAGCATGTGCATGCTTAGCTTGTGGTGTAGAAAACAACGTGCGCGTCTACCGAAAGATGCATGTGCATGCTTAACAAGTGGTTTGGCACAAATCCATGCGCGTGGGCTGAAAAGAGCAGCATGGGCGGGCTTAGAATGTGGTTTGGTAGAAATCCACATGCGCGATCTGCCAAAAGCAGCATGTGCATGCATAACTTGTGGTTTGGCAGAAAACAACGTGCGCGTCTACTGGAAGATGCACGTGCATGCTTAACAAGTGGTTTACCACAAATCGATGCGCGTGTGCTGAAAAGAGCAGCATGCGCGTGCTTAGCACGTGGTTGGTAGAAATCCACATGCGCGCAATGCCAAGAGCAACATGTGCATGCAAAACTTGTGGTTTGGCAGAAAACAACGTGCACGTCTACCGAAAGATGCATGTGCATGCTTAACAAGTGGTTTGGCACAAATCGCTGCGCGCGTGCTGAAAACAGCAGCAAGAGCGTGCTTAGCACGTGGTTTGGTAGAAATGCACGTGCGCGCTCTGCCAAAAGCAGCATGTGCATGCTTAGCTTGTGGTTTAGAAAACAACGTGCGCGCCTACCGAAAGATGCATGTGCATGCTTAACAAGTGGTTTGGCACAAATCGATGCGCGTGTGCTGAAAAGAGCAGCATGGGAGTGCTTAGCATGTGGTTTGGTAGAAATCCACATGCGCGATCTGCCAAAAGCAGCATGTGCATGCATAACTTGTGGTTTGGCAGAAAACAACGTGCGCGTCTACTGAAAGATGCATGTGCATGCTTAACAAGCGGTTTGGCACAAATCGATGCGCGTGTGCTGAAAAGAGCAGCATGGGCGTGCTTAGCACGAGTTTTGGTAGAAATCCACATGCCCGCTCTCCCAAAAGAAGCATGTGCATTCATAACTTGTGGTTTGGCAGAAAACAACGTGCGCGTCTACCAATAGATGCATGTGCATGCTTAACAAGTGGTTTACGACAAATCGATGCAAGTGTGCTGAAAAGAGCAGCATGGGCGTGCTAGGCACGTCGTTTGGCTGAAATCCAAGTGCGCGCTCTGCCAAAAGCAGCATGTGCATGCTTAGCTTGTGGTTTGGCAGAAAACAACGTGCGCGTCTAGAGAAAGATGCATGTGCATGCTTAACAAGTGGTTTGGCACAAATCGTTGCGCGTGTGCTGAAAAGAGAAGCATTTGCGTGCTTAGCACGTGGTTTGGCAGAAATCCACGTGCGCGCTCTGCCAAAAGCAGCATGTGCATGCTTAGCTTGTGTTTTGGCAGAAAACAACGTGCGCGTGTGCCAAAAGATGCATGTACATGCTTAACAAGTGGTTTGGCACAAATCGATGCGAGTGTGCTGAAAAGAGGGGCATCGGCGTGCTTAGCATGTGGTTTGGTAGAAATCCACATGCGCGCTCTGCCAAAAGCAGCATGTGCATGCATACCTTGTAGTTTGGCAGAAAAAAACATGCGCGTCTACCGAAAGATGCATGTGCATGCTTAACGAGTGGTTTACCACAAATCTTTACGCGTGCGCTGAAAAGAGCAGCAAAGGCGTGCTTAGCACGTGGTTTGGTAGAAATCCACATGCGTGCTCTGCCAAAGCAGCATGTGCATGGTTAACTTGTGGTTTGGCAGAAAACAATGTCCACGTCTTCCAAAAGATGCATGTGCATGCTTAACAAGTGGTTTACCACAAATCGATGGGCGTGTGCTGAAAAGAGCAGCATGGGCGTCCTTGGCACGTCGTTTGGCTGAAATCCAAGTGCACGCTCTGCCAAAAGCAGAATGTACATGCTTAGCTTGTGGTTTCGCAGAAAACAACGTGCGCGTCTAGAGAAAGATGCATGTGCATGCTTAACAAGTGGTTTGGCACAAATCGTTGCGCATGTGCTGAAAAGAGAAGCATTTGCGTGCTTAGCACGTGGTTTGGCAGAAATCCACGTGCGCGCTCTGCCAAAAGCAGCATGTGCATGCTTAGCTTGTGGTTTGGCAGAAAACAACGTGCGCGTCTGCCAAAAGATGCATGTACATGCTTAACAAGTGGTTTACCACAAATCGATGCACGTGTGTTTAAAAGAGCAGCATGGGCGTGCTTAGCACGTGGTTTGGTAGAAATCCACATGCGCGCTTTCCCAAAAGGAGCATGTGGATGAATACCTTTTGGTTTGGCAGAAAACAACGGGCGCGTCTACAAAAGATGCACGTGCATGCTTAACAAGTGGTTTGGCACAAATCGATGCGCGTGTGCTGAAAAGAGCAGCATGGGCGAGCTTAGCACGTGGTTGGTAGAAATCCACATGCGCGCTCGGCCAAAAGCAGCATGTGGATGCATAACTTGTGGTTTGGCAGAAAACAACGTGAGCGTCCACCGAAAGATGCATGTGCATGCTTAACAAGTGGTTTGGCACAAATCGCTGCGCGTGTGCTGAGAAGAGCAGCAAGGGCGTGCTTAGCACGTGGTTTGGTAGAAATCCACATGCGCGCTCTCCCAAAAGCAGCATGTGCATTCATAACATGTGGTTTGGCAGAAAACAACGTGCGCGTCTACCAAAAGATGCATGTGCATGCTTATCATGTGGTTTACGACAGATCGGTGCAAGTGTGCTGAAAAGAGCACCATGGGCGTACTTGGCACGTCGTTTGGCCGAAATCCGCGTGCGCGCTCTGCAAAAAGCAGCATGTTCATGCTTAGCTTGTGGTTTGGCAGAAAACAACGTGCGTGTCAACCAAAAGATGCATGCGCATGCTTAACAAGTGCTTTGGCGCAAATCGTTGCGCGTGTGCTGAAAAGAGCAACATGGGCGTGCTTGGCACGTCGTTTGGTAGAAATCCACGTGCGCGCTCTGCCAAAAGCAGCATGTGCATGCTTAGCTTGTGGTGTAGAAAACAACGTGCGCGTCTACCGAAAGATGCATGTGCATGCTTAACAAGTGGTTTGGCACAAATCCATGCGCGTGGGCTGAAAAGAGCAGCATGGGCGGGCTTAGAATGTGGTTTGGTAGAAATCCACATGCGCGATCTGCCAAAAGCAGCATGTGCATGCATAACTTGTGGTTTGGCAGAAAACAACGTGCGCGTCTACTGGAAGATGCACGTGCATGCTTAACAAGTGGTTTATCACAAATCTATGCGCGTGTGCTGAAAAGAGCAGCATGGGCGTGCTTAGCACGTGGTTGGTAGAAATCCACATGCGCGCAATGCCAAGAGCAACATGTGCATGCAAAACTTGTGGTTTGGCAGAAAACAACGTGCACGTCTACCGAAAGATGCATGTGCATGCTTAACAAGTGGTTTGGCACAAATCGTTGCGCGTGTGCTGAAAAGAGAAGCATTTGCGTGCTTAGCACGTGGTTTGGCAGAAATCCACGTGCGCGCTCTGCCAAAAGCAGCATGTGCATTCATAACTTGTGGTTTGGCAGAAAACAACGTGCGCGTCTACCAAAAGATGCATGTGCATGCTTATCATGTGGTTTACGACAGATCGGTGCAAGTGTGCTGAAAAGAGCACCATGGGCGTGCTTGGCACGTCGTTTGGCCGAAATCCACGTGCGCGCTCTGGAAAAAGCAGCATGTACATTCATAACTTGTGGTTTGGCAGAAAACAACGTGCGCGTCTGCCAAAAGATGCATGTACATGCTTAACAAGTGGTTTACCACAAATCGATGCGCGTGTGTTTAAAAGAGCAGCATGGGCGTGCTTTGCACGTGGTTTGGTAGAAACCCACATGCGCGCTCCCCCAAAAGCAGCATGTGCATTCATAACTTGTGGTTTGGCAGAAAACAACGTGCGCGTCTACCAATAGATGCATGTGCATGCTTAACAAGTGGTTTACGACTAATCGATACAAGTGTGCTGAAAAGAGCAGGATGGGCATGCTTGGCACGTCGTTTGGCCGAAATCCACGTGCGCGCTCTGCCAAAAGCAGCATGTTCATGCTTAGCTTGTGGTTTGGCAGAAAACAACGTGCGCGTCTACCGAAAGATGCATGCGCATGCTTAACAAGTGCTTTGGCACAAATCGTTGCGCGTGTGCTGAAAAGAGCAGCATGGGCGTGCTTGGCACGTCGTTTGGCTGAAATCCAAGTGCGCGCTCAGCCAAAAGCAGCATGTACATGCTTAGCTTGTGGTTTGGCAGAAAACAACGTGCGCGTCTAGAGAAAGATGCATGTGCATGCTTAACAAGTGGTTTGGCACAAATCGTTGCGCGTGTGCTGAAAAGAGAAGCATTTGCGTGCTTAGCACGTGGTTTGGCAGAAATCCACGTGCGCGCTCTGCCAAAAGCAGCAGTTGCATGCTTAGCTTGTGGTTTGGCAGAAAACAACGTGCGCGTCTGCCAAAAGATGCATGTACATGCTTAACAAGTGGTTCACCACAAATCGATGCACGTGTGTTTAAAAGAGCAGCATGGACGTGCTTAGCACGTGGTTTGGTAGAAATCCACATGCGCGCTTTCCCAAAAGGAGCATGTGGATGAATACCTTTTGGTTTGGCAGAAAACAACGGGCGCGTCTACAAAAGATGCACGTGCATGCTTAAGAAGTGGTTTGGCACAAATCGTTGCGCGTGTGCTGAAAAGAGCAACATGGGCGTGCTTGGCACGTCGTTTGGTAGAAATCCACATGGGCGCTCTGCCAAAAGCAGCATGTGCATGCTTAGGTTGTGGTGTATTAAACAACGTGCGCGTCTACCGAAAGATGCATGTGGATGCTTAACAAGTGGTTTGGCACAAATCCATGCGCGTGGGCTGAAAAGAGCAGCATGGGCGTGCTTAGAATGTGGTTTGGAAGAAATCCACATGCGCGATCTGCCAAAAGCAGCATGTGCATGCATAACTTGTGGTTTGGCAGAAAACAACGTGCGCGTCTACTGGAAGATGCATGTGCGTGCTTAACAAGTGGTTTACCACAAATCGATGCGCGTGTGCTGAAAAGAGCAGCATGGGCGTGCTTAGCACGTGGTTTGGTAGAAATCCACGTGCGCGCTCTGCCAAAAGCAGCATGTTCATGCTTAGCTTGTGGTTTGGCAGAAAACAACGTGCGTGTCTACCGAAAGGTGCATGCGCATGCTTAACAAGTGCTTTGGCACAAATCGTTGCGCGTGTGCTGAAAAGAGACGCATTTGCGTGCTTAGCACGTGGTTTGGTCGAAATCCACATGCGTGCTCTGCCAAAAGCAGCATGTGCATGGTTAACTTGTCGTTTGGCAGAAAACAACGTCCGCGTCTACCAAAAGATGCATGTGCATGCTTAACAAGTGGTTTGCCACAAATCGATGCGCGTGTGCTGAAAAGAGCAGCATGGGCGTGCTTGGCACGTCGTTTGGTAGAAATCCACGTGCGCGCTTTGCCAAAAGCAGCATGTGCATGCTTAGCTTGTGGTTTAGAAAACAACGTGCGCGTCTACCGAAAGATGCACGTGCATGCTTAACAAGTGGTTTGGCACAAATCGATGCGCGTGTGCTGAAAAGAGCAGCATGGGAGTGCTTAGCATTTGGTTTGGTAGAAATCTACATGCGCGATCTGCCAAAAGCAGCATGTGCATGCATAACTTGTGGTTTGGCAGAAAACAACGTGCGCGTCTACTGAAAGATGCATGTGCATGCTTAACAAGTGGTTTGGCACAAATCGATGCGCGTGTGCTGAAAAGAGCAGCATGGGCGTGCTTAGCACGTGGTTTGGTAGAAATGCACGTGAGCGCTCTGCCAAAAGCAGCATGTGCATGCTTAGCTTGTGGTTTAGAAAACAACGTGCGCGTCTACCGAAAGATGCATGTGCATGCTTAACAAGTGGTTTGGCACAAATCGATGCGCGTGTGCTGAAAAGAGCAGCATGGGAGTGCTTAGCATGTGGTTTGGTAGAAATCCACATGCGCGATCTGCCAAAAGCAGCATGTGCATGCATAACTTGTGGTTTGGCAGAAAACAACGTGCGCGTCTACTGAAAGATGCATGTGCATGCTTAACAAGCGGTTTGGCACAAATCGATGTGCGTGTGCTGAAAAGAGCAGCATGGGCGTGCTTAGCACGAGTTTTGGTAGAAATCCACATGCGCGCTCTCCCAAACGAAGCATGTGCATTCATAACTTGTGGTTTGGCAGAAAACAACGTGCGCGTCTACCAATAGATGCATGTGCATGCTTAACAAGTGGTTTACGACAAATCGATGCAAGTGTGCTGAAAAGAGCAGCATGGGCGTGCTAGGCACCTCGTTTGGCTGAAATCCAAGTGCGCGCTCTGCCAAAAGCAGCATGTGCATGCTTAGCTTGTGGTTTGGCAGAAAACAACGTGCGCGTCTAGAGAAAGATGCATGTGCATGCTTAACAAGTGGTTTGGCACAAATCGTTGCGCGTGTGCTGAAAAGAGAAGCATTTGCGTGCTTAGCACGTGGTTTGGCAGAAATCCACGTGCACGCTCTGCCAAAAGCAGCATGTGCATGCTTAGCTTGTGTTTTGGCAGAAAACAACGTGCGCGTGGGCCAAAAGATGCATGTACATGCTTAACAAGTGGTTTGGCACAAATCGATGCGAGTGTGCTGAAAAGAGGGGCATCGGCGTGCTTAGCATGTGGTTTCGTAGAAATCCACATGCGCGCTCTGCCAAAAGCAGCATGTGCATGCATACCTTGTAGTTTGGCAGAAAAAAACATGCGCGTCTACCGAAAGATGCATGTGCATGCTTAACGAGTGGTTTACCACAAATCTTTACGCGTGCGCTGAAAAGAGCAGCAAAGGCGTGCTTAGCACGTGGTTTGGTAGAAATCCACATGCGTGCTCTGCCTAAGCAGCATGTGCATGGTTAACTTGTGGTTTGGCAGAAAACAACGTCCACGTCTTCCAAAAGATGCATGTGCATGCTTAACAAGTGGTTTACCACAAATCGATGGGCGTGTGCTGAAAAGAGCAGCATGGGCGTCCTTGGCACGTCGTTTGGCTGAAATCCAAGTGCACGCTCTGCCAAAAGCAGCATGTACATGCTTAGCTTGTGGTTTGGCAGAAAACAACGTGCGCGTCTAGAGAAAGATGCATGTGCATGCTTAACAAGTGGTTTGGCACAAATCGTTGCGCGTGTGCTGAAAAGAGAAGCATTTGCGTGCTTAGAACGTGGTTTGGCAGAAATCCACGTGCGCGCTCTGCCAAAAGCAGCATGTGCATGCTTAGCTTGTGGTTTGGCAGAAAACAACGTGCGCGTCTGCCAAAAGATGCATGTACATGCTTAACAAGTGGTTTGCCACAAATCGATGCACGTGTGTTTAAAAGAGCAGCATGGGCGTGCTTAGCACGTGGTTTGGTAGAAATCCACATGCGCGCTTTCCCAAAAGGAGCATGTGCATTCATAACTTGTGGTTTGGCAGAAAACAACGTGCGCGTCTACCAATAGATGCATGTGCATGCTTAACAAGTGGTTTACGACAAATCGATGCAAGTGTGCTGAAAAGAGCAGCATGGGCGTGCTAGGCACGTCGTTTGGCTGAAATCCAAGTGCGCGCTCTGCCAAAAGCAGCATGTGCATGCTTAGCTTGTGGTTTGGCAGAAAACAACGTGCGCGTCTAGAGAAAGATGCATGTGCATGCTTAACAAGTGGTTTGGCACAAATCGTTGCGCGTGTGCTGAAAAGAGAAGCATTTGCGTGCTTAGCACGTGGTTTGGCAGAAATCCACGTGCGCGCTCTGCCAAAAGCAGCATGTGAATGCTTAGCTTGTGTTTTGGCAGAAAACAACGTGCGCGTGGGCCAAAAGATGCATGTACATGCTTAACAAGTGGTTTGGCACAAATCGATGCGAGTGTGCTGAAAAGAGGGGCATCGGCGTGCTTAGCATGTGGTTTGGTAGAAATCCACATGCGCGCTCTGCCAAAAGCAGCATGTGCATGCATACCTTGTAGTTTGGCAGAAAAAAACATGCGCGTCTACCGAAAGATGCATGTGCATGCTTAACGAGTGGTTTACCACAAATCTTTACGCGTGCGCTGAAAAGAGCAGCAAAGGCGTGCTTAGCACGTGGTTTGGTAGAAATCCACATGCGTGCTCTGCCAAAGCAGCATGTGCATGGTTAACTTGTGGTTTGGCAGAAAACAACGTCCACGTCTTCCAAAAGATGCATGTGCATGCTTAACAAGTGGTTTACCACAAATCGATGGGCGTGTGCTGAAAAGAGCAGCATGGGCGTCCTTGGCACGTCGTTTGGCTGAAATCCAAGTGCACGCTCTGCCAAAAGCAGCATGTACATGCTTAGCTTGTGGTTTGGCAGAAAACAACGTGCGCGTCTAGAGAAAGATGCATGTGCATGCTTAACAAGTGGTTTGGCACAAATCGTTGCGCGTGTGCTGAAAAGAGAAGCATTTGCGTGCTTAGCACGTGGTTTGGCAGAAATCCACGTGCGCGCTCTGCCAAAAGCAGCATGTGCATGCTTAGCTTGTGGTTTGGCAGAAAACAACGTGCGCGTCTGCCAAAAGATGCATGTACATGCTTAACAAGTGGTTTGCCACAAATCGATGCACGTGTGTTTAAAAGAGCAGCATGGGCGTGCTTAGCACGTGGTTTGGTAGAAATCCACATGCGCGCTTTCCCAAAAGGAGCATGTGGATGAATACCTTTTGGTTTGGCAGAAAACAACGGGCGCGTCTACAAAAGATGCACGTGCATGCTTAACAAGTGGTTTGGCACAAATCGATGCGCGTGTGCTGAAAAGAGCAGCATGGGCGAGCTTAGCACGTGGTTGGTAGAAATCCACATGCGCGCTCGGCCAAAAGCAGCATGTGGATGCATAACTTGTGGTTTGGCAGAAAATAACGTGAGCGTCCACCGAAAGATGCATGTGCATGCTTAACAAGTGGTTTGGCACAAATCGCTGCGCGTGTGCTGAGAAGAGCAGCAAGGGCGTGCTTAGCACGTGGTTTGGTAGAAATCCACATGCGCGCTCTCCCAAAAGCAGCATGTGCATTCATAACATGTGGTTTGGCAGAAAACAACGTGCGCGTCTACCAAAAGATGCATGTGCATGCTTATCATGTGGTTTACGACAGATCGGTGCAAGTGTGCTGAAAAGAGCACCATGGGCGTACTTGGCACGTCGTTTGGACGAAATCCACGTGCGCGCTCTGCAAAAAGCAGCATGTTCATGCTTAGCTTGTGGTTTGGCAGAAAACAACGTGCGTGTCTACCAAAAGATGCATGCGCATGCTTAACAAGTGCTTTGGCGCAAATCGTTGCGCGTGTGCTGAAAAGAGCAACATGGGCGTGCTTGGCACGTCGTTTGGTAAAAATCCACGTGCGCGCTCTGCCAAAAGCAGCATGTGCATGCTTAGCTTGTGGTGTAGAAAACAACGTGCGCGTCTACCGAAAGATGCATGTGCATGCTTAACAAGTGGTTTGGCACAAATCCATGCGCGTGGGCTGAAAAGAGCAGCATGGGCGGGCTTAGAATGTGGTTTGGTAGAAATCCACATGCGCGATCTGCCAAAAGCAGCATGTGCATGCATAACTTGTGGTTTGGCAGAAAACAACGTGCGCGTCTACTGGAAGATGCACGTGCATGCTTAACAAGTGGTTTACCACAAATCTATGCGCGTGTGCTGAAAAGAGCAGCATGGGCGTGCTTAGCACGTGGTTGGTAGAAATCCACATGCGCGCAATGCCAAGAGCAACATGTGCATGCAAAACTTGTGGTTTGGCAGAAAACAACGTGCACGTCTACCGAAAGATGCATGTGCATGCTTAACAAGTGGTTTGGCACAAATCGCTGCGCGCGTGCTGAAAACAGCAGCAAGAGCGTGCTTAGCACGTGGTTTGGTGGAAATGCACTTGCGCGCTCTGCCAAAAGCAGCACGTGCATGCTTAGCTTGTGGTTTAGAAAACAACGTGCGCGTCTACCGAAAGATGCATGTGCATGCTTAACAAGTGGTTTGGCACAAATCGATGCGCGTGTGCTGAAAAGAGCAGCATGGGAGTGCTTAGCATGTGGTTTTGTAGAACTCCACATGCGCGATCTGCCAAAAGCAGCATGTGCATGCATAAACTGTGGTTTGGCAGAAAACAACGTGCGCGTCTACTGAAAGATGCATGTGCATGCTTAACAAGTGGTTTGGCACAAATCGATGCGCGTGTGCTGAAAAGAGCAGCATGGGCGTGCTTAGCACGAGTTTTGGTAGAAATCCACATGCGCGCTCTCGCAAAAGAAGCATGTGCATTCATAACTTGTGGTTTGGCAGAAAACAACGTGCGCGTCTACCAATAGATGCATGTGCATGCTTAACAAGTGGTTTACGACAAATCGATGCAAGTGTGCTGAAAAGAGCAGCATGGGCGTGCTAGGCACGTCGTTTGGCTGAAATCCAAGTGCGCGCTCTTGCAAAAGCAGCATGTGCAAGCTTAGCTTGTGGTTTGGCAGAAAACAACGTGCGCGTCTAGAGAAAGATGCATGTGCATGCTTAACAAGTGGTTTGGCACAAATCGTTGCGCGTGTGCTGAAAAGAGAAGCATTTGCGTGCTTAGCACGTGGTTTGGCAGAAATCCACGTGCGCGCTCTGCCAAAAGCAGCATGTGCATGCTTAGCTTGTGGTTTGGCAGAAAACAACGTGCGCGTGTGCCAAAAGATGCATGTACATGCTTAACAAGTGGTTTACCACAAATCGATGCGCGTGTGTTTAAAAGAGCAGCATGGGCGTGCTTAGCATGTGGTTTGGTAGAAATCCACATGCGCGCTCTCCCAAAAGCAGCATGTGCATTCATAACTTGTGGTTTGGCAGAAAACAACGTGCGCGTCTACCAAAAGATGCATGTGCATGCTTATCATGTGGTTTACGACAGATCGGTGCAAGTGTGCTGAAAAGAGCACCATGGGCGTGCTTGGCACGTCGTTTGGCCGAAATCCACGTGCGCGCTCTGGAAAAAGCAGCATGTACATTCATAACTTGTGGTTTGGCAGAAAACAACGTGCGCGTCTGCCAAAAGATGCATGTACATGCTTAACAAGTGGTTTACCACAAATCGATGCGCGTGTGTTTAAAAGAGCAGCATGGGCGTGCTTAGCACGTGGTTTGGTAGAAATCCACATGCGCGCTCCCCCAAAAGCAGCATGTGCATTCATAACTTGTGGTTTGGCAGAAAACAACGTGCGCGTCTACCAATAGATGCATGTGCATGCTTAACAAGTGGTTTACGACTAATCGATACAAGTGTGCTGAAAAGAGCAGGATGGGCTAGCTTGGCACGTCGTTTGGCCGAAATCCACGTGCGCGCTCTGCCAAAAGCAGCATGTTCATGCTTAGCTTGTGGTTTGGCAGAAAACAACGTGCGCGTCTACCGAAAGATGCATGCGCCTGCTTAACAAGTGCTTTGGCACAAATCGTTGCGCGTGTGCTGAAAAGAGCAGCATGGGCGTGCTTGGCACGTCGTTTGGCTGAAATCCAAGTGCGCGCTCTGCCAAAAGCAGCATGTGCATGCTTAGCTTGTGGTTTGGCAGAAAACAACGTGCGCGTCTGCCAAAAGATGCATGTACATGCTTAACAAGTGGTTCACCACAAATCGATGCACGTGTGTTTAAAAGAGCAGCATGGACGTGCTTAGCACGTGGTTTGGTAGAAATCCACATGCGCGCTTTCCCAAAAGGAGCATGTGGATGAATACCTTTTGGTTTGGCAGAAAACAACGGGCGCGTCTACAAAAGATGCACGTGCATGCTTAACAAGTGGTTTGGCACAAATCGTTGCGCGTGTGCTGAAAAGAGCAACATGGGCGTGCTTGGCACGTCGTTTGGTAGAAATCCACGTGCGCGCTCTGCCAAAAGCAGCATGTGCATGCTTAGGTTGTGGTGTATTAAACAACGTGCGCGTCTACCGAAAGATGCATGTGCATGCTTAACAAGTGGTTGGGCACAAATCCATGCGCGTGGGCTGAAAAGAGCAGCATGGGCGTGCTTAGAATGTGGTTTGGAAGAAATCCACATGCGCGATCTGCCAAAAGCAGCATGTGCATGCATAACTTGTGGTTTGGCAGAAAACAACGTGCGCGTCTACTGGAAGATGCATGTGCGTGCTTAACAAGTGGTTTACCACAAATCGATGCGCGTGTGCTGAAAAGAGCAGCATGGACGTGCTTAGCACGTGGTTGGTAGAAATCCACATGCGCGCAATGCCAAGAGCAACATGTGCATGCAAAACTTGTGGTTTGGCAGAAAACAACGTGCACGTCTACCGAAAGATGCATGTGCATGCTTAACAAGTGGTTTGGCACAAATCGCTGCGCGCGCGCTGAGAACAGCAGCAAGAGCGTGCTTAGCACGTGGTTTGGTAGAAATCCACGTGCGCGCTCTGCCAAAAGCAGCATGTGCATGCTTAGCTTGTGGTTTAGAAAACAACGTGCGCGTCTACCGAAAGATGCATGTGCATGCTTAACAAGTGGTTTGGCACAAATCGCTGCGCGTGTGCTGAAAAGAGCAGCAAGGGCGTGCTTAGCACGTGGTTTGTTAGAAATCCACATGCGGCTCTCCCAAAAGCAGTATGTGCATTCATAACTTGGGTTTGGCAGAAAACAACGTGCGCGTCTACCATAAGATGCATGTGCATGCTTAACAAGTGGTGTACGACAAATCGATGCAAGTGTGCTGAAAAGAGCACCATGGGCGTGCTTGGCACGTCGTTTGGCCGAAGTCCACGTGCGCGCTCTGCCAAAAGCAGCATGTTCATGCTTAGCTTGTGGTTTGGCAGAAAACAACGTGCGTGTCTACCGAAAGGTGCATGCGCATGCTTAACAAGTGCTTTGGCAAAAATCGTTGCGCGTGTGCTGAAAAGAGACGCATTTGCGTGCTTAGCAAGTGGTTTGGTCGAAATCCACATGCGTGCTCTGCCAAAAGCAGCATGTGCATGGTTAACTTGTCGTTTGGCAGAAAACAACGTCCGCGTCTACCAAAAGATGCATGTGCATGCTTAACAAGTGGTTTGCCACAAATCGATGCGCGTGTGCTGAAAAGAGGAGCATGGGCGTGCTTGGCACGTCGTTTGGTAGAAATCCACGTGCGCGCTTTGCCAAAAGCAGCATGTGCATGCTTAGCTTGTGGTTTAGAAAACAACGTGCGCGTCTACCGAAAGATGCACGTGCATGCTTAACAAGTGGTTTGGCACAAATCATTGCGCGTGTGCTGAAAAGAGCAGCATGGGAGTGCTTAGCATGTGGTTTGGTAGAAATCTACATGCGCGATCTGCCAAAAGCAGCATGTGCATGCATAACTTGTGGTTTGGCAGAAAACAACGTGCGCGTCTACTGAAAGATGCATGTGCATGCTTAACAAGTGGTTTGGCACAAATCGATGCGCGTGTGCTGAAAGGAGCAGCATGGGCGTGCTTAGCAGAGTTTTGGTAGAAATCCACATGCGCGCTCTCCCAAAAGAAGCATGTGCATTCATAACTTGTGGTTTGGCAGAAAACAACGTGCGCGTCTACCAATAGATGCATGTGCATGCTTAACATGTGGTTTACGACTAATCGATGCAAGTGTGCTGAAAAGAGCAGGATGGGCGTGCTTGGCACGTCGTTTGGCCGAAATCCACGTGCGCGCTCTGCCAAAAGCAGCATGTTCATGCTTAGCTTGTGGTTTGGCAGAAAACAACGTGCGCGTCTACCAAAAGATGCATGTGCATGCTTAACAAGTGGTTTGGCACAAATCCATGCGCGTGGGCTGAAAAGAGCAGCATGGGCGTGCTTAGAATGTGCTTTGGTAGAAATCCACATGCGCGACCTGCCAAAAGCAGCATGTGCATGCATAACTTGTGGTTTGGCAGAAAACAACGTGCGCGTCTACTGAAAGATGCATGTGCATGCTTAACAA
The DNA here is from genome assembly GCF_050947875.1 of Dermacentor variabilis. NCBI lineage: Eukaryota > Metazoa > Arthropoda > Arachnida > Ixodida > Ixodidae > Dermacentor > Dermacentor variabilis. The sequence goes on from NW_027460291.1 coordinate 3,302,251, forward strand.
GTGGTTTACCACAAATCGATGCGCGTGTGCTGAAAAGAGCAGCATGGGCCTGCTTGGCACGTCGTTTGGCTTAAATCCAAGTGCGCGCTCTGCCAAAAGCAGCATGTGCATGCTTAGCTTGTGGTTTCGCAGAAAACAACGTGCGCGTCAACCGAAAGATGCATGTGCATGCTTAACAAGTGGCTTGGCACAAATCGATGCGCGTTTGCTGAAAAGAGCAGCATAGGCGTGCTTAGCACGTAGTTTGGCAAAAATCCACATGCGCGCTCTCCCAAAAGTAGCATGTACATTCATAACTTGTGGTTTGGCAGAAAACAACGTGAGCGTCTGCCAAAAGATGCATGTACATGCTTAACAAGTGGTTTACCACAAATCGATGCGCGTGTGTTTAAAAGAGCAGCATGGGCGTGCTTAGCACGTGGTTTGGTAGAAATCCACATGCGCGCTCTCCCAAAAGCAGCATGTGCATTCATAACTTGTGCTTTGGCAGAAAACAACGTGCGCGTCTACCAATAGATGCATGTGCATACTTAACAAGTGGTTTACGACAAATCGATGCAAGAGTGCTGAAAAGAGCAGCATGGGCGTGCTTGGCATGTCGATTGACTGAAATCCACGTGCGCGCTCTGCCAAAAGCAGCATGTTCATGCTTAGCTTGTGGTTTGGCAGAAAACAACGTGCGCGTCTACCGAAAGATGCATGCGCATGCTTAACAAGTGCGTTGGCACAAATCGTTGCGCGTGTGCTGAAAAGAGAAGCATTTGCGTGCTTAGCACGTGGTTTGGTGGAAATGCCCATGCGTGATCTGACAAAGCAGCATGTGCATGGTTAACTTGTGGTTTGGCACAAAACAACGTCCGCGTCTGCCAAAAGATGCATGTGCATGCTTAACAAGTGGTTAACCACAAATCGTTGCGCGTGTGCTGAAAAGAGAAGCATTTGCGTGCTTAGCACGTGGTTTGGCAGAAATCCACGTGCGCGCTCTGCCAAAAGCAGCATGTGCATGCTTAGTTTGTGGTGTGGCAGAAAACAACGTGCCGGTCTGCCAAAAGTCGCATGTACATGCTTAGCAAGTGGTGTACCACAAATCGATGCGCGTGTGTTTAAAACAGCAGCATGGGCGTGCTTAGCACGTGGTTGTTAGAAATCCACATGCGCGCTCTGCCAAAAGCAGCATGTGCATGCATAACTTGTGGTTTGGCAGAAAACAACTTGAGCGTCCACCGAAAGATGCATGTGCATGCTTAACAAGTGGTTTGGCACAAATCGCTGCGCGTGTGCTGAGAAGAGCAGCAAGGGCGTGCTTAGCACGTGGTTTGGTAGAAATCCACGTGCGCGCTCTCCCAAAAGCAGCATGTGCATTCATAACTTGTGGTTTGGCAGAAAACAACGTGCGCGTCTACCAAAAGCTGCATGAGCATGCTTATCGTGTGGTTTACGACAGATCGGTGCAAGTGTGCTGAAAAGAGCACCATGGGCGTGCTTGGCACGTCGTTTGGCCGAAATCCACGTGCGCGCTCTGCAAAAAGCAGCATGTTCATGCTTAGCTTGTGGTTTGGCAGAAAACAACGTGCGCGTCTACCAAAAGATGCATGCGCATGGTTAACAAGTGCTTTGGCGCAAATCGTTGCGCGTGTGCTGAAAAGAGCAACATGGGCGTGCTTGGCACGTCATTTGGTAGAAATCCACGTGCGCGCTCTGCCAAAAGCAGCATGTGCATGCTTAGCTTGTGGTGTAGAAAACAACGTGCACGTCTACCGAAAGATGCATGTGCATGCTTAACAAGTGGTCTGGCACAAATCCATGCGCGTGGGTTGAAAAGAGCAGCATGGGCGTGCTTAGAATGTGGTTTGGTAGAAATCCACATGCGCGATTTGCCAAAACCAGCATGTGCATGCATAACTTGTGGTTTGGCAGAAAACAACGTGCGCGTCTACTGAAAGATGCATGTGCATGCTTAACAAGTGGTTTACCACAAATCGATGCGCGTGTGCTGAAAAGAGCAGCATGGGCGTGCTTAGCACGTGGTTTGGTAGAAATCCACATGCGCGCTCTCCCAAAAGGAGCATGTGGATGAATACCTTTTGGTTTGGCAGAAAACAACGGGCGCGTCTACAAAAGATGCACGTGCATGCTTAACAAGTGGTTTGGCACAAATCGATGCGCGTGCGCTGAAAAGAGCAGCATGGGCGTTCTTAGCACGTGGGTGTTAGAAATCCACATGCGCGCTCTGCCAAAAGCAGCATGTGCATGCATAACTTGTGGTTTGGCAGAAAACAACGTGCGCGTCTACCGAAAGATGCATGTGCATGCTTAACAAGTGGTTTGGCACAAATCGCTGCGCGTGTGCTTAAAACAGCAGCAAGAGCGTGCTTAGCACGTGGTTTGGTAGAAATCCACGTGCGCGCTCTGCCAAAAGCAGCATGTGCATGCTTAGCTTGTGGTTTAGAAAACAACGTGCGCGTCTACCAAAAGATGCATGCGCATGCTTACGAAGTGCTTTGGCACAAATGGTTGCACGTGTGCTGAAAAGAGCAGCATTGGCGTGCTTGGCACGTCGTTTGGTAGAAATGCACGTGCGCGCTCTGCCAAAAGCAGCATGTGCATGCATTGCTTGTGGTTTAGAAAACAACGTGCGCGTCCACCGAAAGATCCATGTGCATGCTTAACAAGTGGTTTGGCTCAAATCGATGCGCGTGTGCTGAAAAGAGCAGCATGGGCGAGCTTAGCATGTGGTTTGGTAGAAATCCACATGCGTGATCTGTCAAAAGCAGCATGTGCATGCATAACTTGTGGTTTGGCAGAAAACAACGTGCGCGTCTACTGAAAGATGCATGTGCATGCTTAACAAGTGGTTTACCACAAATCGATACGCGTGTGCTGAAAAGAGAAGCATGGGCGTGCTTGGCACGTCGTTTGGCTGAAATCCAAGTGCGCGCTCTGCCAAAAGCAGCATGTGCATGCTTAGCTTGTGGTTTGGCAGAAAACAACGTGCGCGTCTACCAAAAGATGCATGCGCATGCTTAACAAGTGCTTTGGCGCAAATCGTTGCGCGCGTGCTGAAAAGAGCAACATGGGCGTGCTTGGCACGTCATTTGGTAGAAATCCACGTGCGCGCTCTGCCAAAAGCAGCATGTGCATGCTTAGCTTGTGGTGTAGAAAACAACGTGCACGTCTACCGCAAGATGCATGTGCATGCTTAACAAGTGGTCTGGCACAAATCCATGCGCGTGGGTTGAAAAGAGCAGCATGGGCGTGCTTAGAATGTGGTTTGGTAGAAATCCACATGCGCGATTTGCCAAAACCAGCATGTGCATGCATAACTTGTGGTTTGGCAGAAAACAACGTGCGCGTCTACTGAAAGATGCATGTGCATGCTTAACAAGTGGTTTACCACAAATCGATGCGCGTGTGCTGAAAAGAGCAGCATGGGCGTGCTTAGCACGTGGTTTGGTAGAAATCCACATGCGCGCTCTCCCAAAAGGAGCATGTGGATGAATACCTTTTGGTTTGGCAGAAAACAACGGGCGCGTCTACAAAAGATGCACGTGCATGCTTAACAAGTGGTTTGGCACAAATCGATGCGCGTGCGCTGAAAAGAGCAGCATGGGCGTTCTTAGCACGTGGGTGTCAGAAATCCACATGCGCGCTCTGCCAAAAGCAGCATGTGCATGCATAACTTGTGGTTTGGCAGAAAACAACGTGCGCGTCTACCGAAAGATGCATGTGCATGCTTAACAAGTGGTTTGGCACAAATCGCTGCGCGTGTGCTTAAAACAGCAGCAAGAGCGTGCTTAGCACGTGGTTTGGTAGAAATCCACATGCGCGCTCTGCCAAAAGCAGCATGTGCATGCTTAGCTTGTGGTTTAGAAAACAACGTGCGCGTCTACCAAAAGATGCATGCGCATGCTTACGAAGTGCTTTGGCACAAATGGTTGCACGTGTGCTGAAAAGAGCAGCATTGGCGTGCTTGCACGTCGTTTGGTAGAAATGCACGTGCGCGCTCTGCCAAAAGCAGCATGTGCATGCATAGCTTGTGGTTTAGAAAACAACGTGCGCGTCCACCGAAAGATCCATGTGCATGCTTAACAAGTGGTTTGGCTCAAATCGATGCGCGTGTGCTGAAAAGAGCAGCATGGGCGAGCTTAGCATGTGGTTTGGTAGAAATCCACATGCGTGATCTGCCAAAAGCAGCATGTGCATGCATAACTTGTGGTTTGGCAGAAAACAACGTGCGCGTCTACTGAAAGATGCATGTGCATGCTTAACAAGTGGTTTACCACAAATCGATACGCGTGTGCTGAAAAGAGAAGCATGGGCGTGCTTGGCACGTCGTTTGGCTGAAATCCAAGTGCGCGCTCTGCCAAAAGCAGCATGTGCATGCTTAGCTTGTGGTTTGGCAGAAAACAACATGCGCGTCTACCGAAAGATGCATGTGCATGCTTAACAAGTGCTTTGGCAGAAATCCACGTGCGCGCTCTCGCAAAAGGAGCATGTGCATGCATACCTTTTGGTTTGGCAGAAAACAACGGGCGAGTCTACAAAAGATGCATGTACATGCTTAACAAGTGGTTTGGCACAAATCGATGCGCGTGTGCTGAAAAGAGCAGCATGGGCGTGCATAACACGTGGTTGGTAGAAATCCACATGCGCGCAATGCCAAAAGCAGCATGTGCATGCATAGCTTGTGGTTTGGCAGAAAACAACGTGCGCGTCTACCGAAAGATGCATGTGCATGCTTAACAAGTGGTTTGGCACAAATCGCTGCGCGTGTGCTGAAGACAGCAGCAAGAGCGTGCTTAGCACGTGGTTTGGTAGAAATACACGTGCGCGCTCTGCGAAAAACAGCATGTGCATGCTTAGCTTGTGGTTTGGAAACAACGTGCGCGTCTACCGAAAGATGCATGTGCATGCTTAACAAGTGGTTTGGCACAAATCGCTGCGCGTGTGCTGAAAAGAGCAGCAAGGTCGTGCTTAGCACGTGGTTTTGTAGAAATCCACATGCGCGCTCTCCTAAAAGCAGCATGTGCATTCATAACTTGTGCTTTGGCAGAAAACAACGTGCGCGTCTACCAAAAGATGCATGTGCATGCTTAACAAGTGGTTTACGACAAATCGATGCAAGTGTGCTGAAAAGAGCAGCATGGACGTGCTTGGCACGTCATTTGGTAGAAATCCACGTGCGCGCTTTGCCAAAAGCCGCATGTGCATGCTCAGCTTGTGGTTTAGAAAACAGCGTGCGCGTCTACCGAAAGATGCATGGGCATGCTTAACAGGTGGTTTGGCACAAATCGATGCGCGTGTGCTGAAAAGAGCAGCAAGGGCGTGCTTAGCATGTGGTTTGGTAGAAATCCACATGCGCGCTCTCCTAAAAGCAGCATGTGCATTCATAACTTGTGCTTTGGCAGAAAACAACGTGCGCGTCTACCAAAAGATGCATGTGCATGCTTAACAAGTGGTTTACGACAAATCGATGCAAGTGTGCTGAAAAGAGCAGCATGGACGTGCTTGGCACGTCATTTGGTAGAAATCCACGTGCGCGCTTTGCCAAAAGCCGCATGTGCATGCTCAGCTTGTGGTTTAGAAAACAGCGTGCGCGTCTACCGAAAGATGCATGGGCATGCTTAACAGGTGGTTTGGCACAAATCGATGCGCGTGTGCTGTAAAGAGCAGCATGGGCGTGCTTAGCATGTGGTTTGGTAGAAATCCACATGCGTGATCTGCCAAAAGCAGCATATGCATGCATAACTTGTGGTTTGGCAGAAAACAACGTGAGCGTCTACCGAAAGATGCATGTGCATGCTTAACAAGTGGTTTGGTACAATTTCGCTGCGTGTGTGCTGAAAAGAGCAGCATGGGCGTGCTAGGCACGTCGTTTGGTAGAAATCCACGTGCGCGCTTTGCCAAAAGCAGCATGTGCGTGCTTAGCTTGTGGTTTAGAAAACAACGTGCGCGTCTACCGAAAGATGCATGTCCGTGCTTAACAAGTGGTTTACGACAAATCGATGCAAGTGTGCTGAAAAGAGCACCATGGGCGTGCTTGGCACGTCGTTTGGCCGAAATCCACGTGCGCGCTTTGCCAAAAGCAGCATGTGCGTGCTTAGCTTGTGGTTTAGAAAACAACGTGCGCGTCTACCGAAAGATGCATGTGCATGCTTAACAAGTGGTTTGACAGAAATCCACGTGCGCGCTCTCCCAAAAGGAGCATGTGCATGCATACCTTTTGGTTTGGCAGAAAACAACGGGAGAGTCTACAAAAGATGCATCTGCATGCTTAACAAGTGGTTTGGCACAAATCGATGCGCGTGTGCTGAAAAGAGTAGCATGGGCGTGCTTAGCACGTAGTTGGTAGAAATCCACATGCGCGCCATGCCAAAAGCAGCATGTGCATGCATAGCTTGTGGTTTGGCAGAAAACAACGTGCGCGTCTACCGAAAGATGCATGTGCATGCTTAACAAGTGCTTTGGCACAAATCGCTGCGCGTGTGCTGAAAAGAGCAGCAAGGGCGTGCTTAGCACGTGGTTTGGTAGAAATCCACATGCGCGCTCTCCTAAAAGCAGCATGTGCATTCATAACTTGTGCTTTGGCAGAAAACAACGTGCGCGTCTACCAAAAGATGCATGTGTATGCTTAACAAGTGGTTTACGACAAATCGATGCAAGTGTGCTGAAAACAGCAGCAAGAGCGTGCTTAGCACGTGGTTTGGTAGAAATCTACGTGCGCGCTCAGCCAAAAGCAGCATGTGCATGCTTAGCTTGTGGTTTAGAAAACAACGTGCGCGTCTACCGAAAGATGCATGTGCATGCTTAACAAGTGGTTTGGCACAAATCGTAGCGCGTGTGCTGAAAAGAGAAGCATTTGCGTGCTTAGCACGTGGTCTGGCAGAAATCCACGGGCGCGCTCTCCCAAAAGGAGCATGTGCATGCATACCTTTTGGTTTGGCAGAAAACAACGGGCGCGTCTACAAAAGATGCATGTGCGTGCTTAACAAGTGGTTTGGCACAAATCGCTGCGCGTGTGCTGAAAAGAGCAGCAAGGGCGTGCTTAGCACGTGGTTTGGTAGAAATCCACATGCGCGCTCTTCTAAAAGCAGCATGTGCATTCATAACTTGTGCTTTGGCAGAAAACAACATGCGCGTCTACCAAAAGATGCATGTGCATGCTTAACAAGTGGTTTATGACAAATCGATGCAAGTGTGCTGAAAAGAGCAGCATGGGCGTGCTTGGCACGTCATTTGGTAGAAATCCACGGGCGCGCTTTGCCAAAAGCAGCATGTGCATGCTTAGCTTGTGGTTTAGAAAACAACGTGCGCGCCTACCAAAAGATGCAAGCCCGTGCTTAACAAGTGGTTTACGACAAATCGATGCAAGTGTGCTGAAAAGAGCACCATGGGCGTGCTTGGCACGTCGTTTGGCAAAAATCCACGTGCGCGCTTTGCCAAAAGCAGCATGTGCATGCTTAGCTTGTGGTTTAGTAAACAACGTGCGCGTCTACCGAAAGATGCATGTGCATGCTTAACAAGTGGTTTGGCGCAAATCGATGCGCGTGTGTTGAAACGAGCAGCATGGGAGTGCTTAGCATGTGGTTTGGTAGAAATCCACATGAGCGATCTGCCAAAAGCAGCATGTGCATGCATAACTTGAGGTTTGGCAGAAAACAACGTGCGCGTTTACTGAAAGATGCATGTGCATGCTTAACAATGGTTTGGCACAAATCGATGTGCGTGTGCTGAAAATAGCAGCATGGGCGTGCTTAGCACGTGGCTTGGTAGAAATCCACATGCGCGCTCTCCCAAAAGCAGCATGTGCATGGTTAACTTGTGGTTTGGCAGAAAACAACGTCCGCGTCTACCAAAAGATGCATGTGCATGCTTAACAAGTGGATTACCACAAATCGATGTGCATGTGCTGAAGAGAGTAGCATGGGCGTGCTTGGCACGTCGTTTGGTAGAAATCCACGAGCGCGCTTTGCCAAAAGCAGCATGTGCATGCTTAGCTTGTGGTTTAGAAAACAACGTTCGCGTCTACCGAAAGATGCATGTGCATGCTTAACAAGTGGTTTGGCACAAATCGATGCGCGTGTGCTGAAAAGAGCAGCATGGGCGTGCTTAGGACGTGGCTTGGTAGAAATCCACATGCGCGCTCTCCCAAAAGCAGCATGTGCATGGTTAACTTGTGGTTTGGCAGAAAACAACGTCCGCGTCTACCAAAAGATGCATGTGCATGCTTAACAAGTGGATTACCACAAATCGATGCGCGTGTGCTGAAGAGAGCAGCATGGGCGTGCTTGGCACGTCGTTTGGTAGAAATCCACGAGCGCGCTTTGCCAAAAGCAGCATGTGCATGCTAAGCTTGTGGTTTAGAAAACAACGTGCGCGTCTACCGAAAGATGCATGTGCATGCTTAACAAGTGGTTTGGCACAAATCGATGCGCGTGTGCTGAAAAGAGCAGCATGGGCGTGCTTAGCACGTCGTTTGGTAGAAATCCACATGCGCGCTCTCCCAAAAGGAGCATGTGGATGAATACCTTTTGGTTTGGCAGAAAACAACGGGCGCGTCTACAAAAGATGCACGTGCATGCTTAACAAGTGGTTTGGCACAAATCGATGCGCGTGCGCTGAAAAGAGCAGCATGGGCGTTCATAGCACGTGGGTGTTAGAAATCCACATGCGCGCTCTGCCAAAAGCAGCATGTGCATGCATAACTTGTGGTTTGGCAGAAAACAACGTGCGCGTCTACCGAAAGATGCATGTGCATGCTTAACAAGTGGTTTGGCACAAATCGCTGCGCGTGTGCTTAAAACAGCAGGAAGAGCGTGCTTAGCACGTGGTTTGGTAGAAATCCACGTGCGCGCTCTGCCAAAAGCAGCATGTGCATGCTTAGCTTGTGGTTTAGAAAACAACGTGCGCGTCTACCAAAAGATGCATGCGCATGCTTACGAAGTGCTTTGGCACAAATGGTTGCACGTGTGCTGAAAAGAGCAGCATTGGCGTGCTTGGCACGTCGTTTGGTAGAAATGCACGTGCGCGCTCTGCCAAAAGCAGCATGTGCATGCATAGCTTGTGGTTTAGAAAACAACGTGCGCGTCCACCGAAAGATCCATGTGCATGCTTAACAAGTGGTTTGGCTCAAATCGATGCGCGTGTGCTGAAAAGAGCAGCATGGGCGAGCTTAGCATGTGGTTTGGTAGAAATCCACATGCGTGATCTGCCAAAAGCAGCATGTGCATGCATAACTTGTGGTTTGGCAGAAAACAACGTGCGCGTCTACTGAAAGATGCATGTGCATGCTTAACAAGTGGTTTACCACAAATCGATACGCGTGTGCTGAAAAGAGAAGCCTGGGCGTGCTTGGCACGTCGTTTGGCTGAAATCCAAGTGCGCGCTCTGCCAAAAGCAGCATGTGCATGCTTAGCTTGTGGTTTGGCAGAAAACAACGTGCGCGTCTACCGAAAGATGCATGTGCATGCTTAACAAGTGGTTTGGCAGAAATCCACGTGCGCGCTCTCGCAAAAGGAGCATGTGCATGCATACCTTTTGGTTTGGCAGAAAAGAACGGGCGAGTCTACAAAAGATGCATGTACATGCTTAACAAGTGGTTTGGCACAAATCGATGCGCGTGTGCTGAAAAGAGCAGCATGGGCGTGCATAACACGTGGTTGGTAGAAATCCACTTGCGCGCAATGCCAAAAGCAGCATGTGCATGCACAGCTTGTGGTTTGGCAGAAAACAACGTGCGCGTCTACCGAAAGATGCATGTGCATGCTTAACAAGTGGTTTGGCACAAATCGCTGCGCGTGTGCTGAAGACAGCAGCAAGAGCGTGCTTAGCACGTGGTTTGGTAGAAATGCACGTGCGCGCTCTGCGAAAAGCAGCATGTGCATGCTTAGCTTGTGGTTTGGAAACAACGTGCGCGTCTACCGAAAGATGAATGTGCATGCTTAACAAGTGGTTTGGCACAAATCGCTGCGCGTGTGCTGAAAAGAGCAGCAAGGTCGTGCTTAGCACGTGGTTTTGTTGAAATCCACATGCGCGCTCTCCTAAAAGCAGCATGTGCATTCATAACTTGTGCTTTGGCAGAAAACAACGTGCGCGTCTACCAAAAGATGCATGTGCATGCTTAACAAGTGGTTTGGCACAATTTCGGTGCGTGTGTGCTGAAAAGAGCAGCATGGGCGTGCTTGGCACGTCGTTTGGTAGAAATCCACGTGCGCGCTTTGCCAAAAGCAGCATGTGCGTGCTTAGCTTGTGGTTAAGAAAACAACGTGCGCGTCTACCGAAAGATGCATGTGCATGCTTAACAAGTGGTTTGGCACAAATCGCTGCGCGTGTGCTGTAAAGAGCAGCATGGGCGTGCTTAGCATGTGGTTTGGTAGAAATCCACATGCGCGATCTGCCAAAAGCGGCATATGCATGCATAACTTGTGGTTTGGCAGAAAACAACGTGAGCGTCTACCGAAAGATGCATGTGCATGCTTAACAAGTGGTTTGGCACAATTTCGCTGCGTGTGTGCTGAAAAGAGCAGCATGGGCGTGCTTGGCACGTCGTTTGGTAGAAATCCACGTGCGCGCTTTGCCAAAAGCAGCATGTGCGTGCTTAGCTTGTGGTTTAGAAAACAACGTGCGCGTCTACCGAAAGATGCATGTCCGTGCTTAACAAGTGGTTTACGACAAATCGATGCAAGTGTGCTGAAAAGAGCACCATGGGCGTGCTTGGCACGTCGTTTGGCCGAAATCCACGTGCGCGCTCTGCCAAAAGCAGCATGTTCATGCTTAGCTTGTGATTTGGCAGAAAACAACGTGCGCGTCTACCGAAAGATGCATGCGCATGCTTAACAAGTGCTTTGGCACAAATCGTTGCGCGTGTGCTGAAAAGAGACGCATTTGCGTGCTTAGCACGTGGTTTGGTCGAAATCCACATGCGTGCTCATCCAAAAGCAGCATATGCATGGTTAACTTGTGGTTTGGCAGAAAAGAACGTCCGCGTCTGCCAAAAGATGCATGTGCATGCTTAACAAGTGGTTTACCACAAATCGATGCGCGTGTGCTGAAAAGAGCAGCATGGGCGTGCTTAGCACGTAGTTTGCTAGAAATCCACATGCACGCTCTCCCAAAAGGAGCATGTGCATGCATACCTTTTGGTTTGGCAGAAAACAACGGGCGCGTCTACAAAAGATGCATGTGCATGCTTAACAAGTGGTTTGGCACAAATCGCTGTGCGTGTGCTGAAAACAGCAGCAAGAGCGTGCTTAGCACGTGGTTTCGTAGAAATCCACGTGCGCGCTCTGCGAAAAGCAGCATGTGCATGCTTAGCTTGTGGTTTGGAAAACAACGTGCGCGTCTACCGAAAGATGCATGTGCATGCTTAACAAGTGGTTTGGCACAAATCGCTGCGCGTGTGCTGAAAAGAGCAGCAAGGGCGTGCTTAGCACGTGGTTTGGTAGAAATCCACATGCGCGCTCTCCTAAAAGCAGCATGTGCATTCATAACTTGTGCTTTGGCAGAAAACAACGTGCGCGTCTACCAAAAGATGCATGTGTATGCTTAACAAGTGGTTTACGACAAATCAATGCAAGTGTGCTGAAAACAGCAGCAAGAGCGTGCTTAGTACGTGGTTTGGTAGAAATCTACGTGCGCGCTCAGCCAAAAGCAGCATGTGCATGCTTAGCTTGTGGTTTAGAACACAACGTGCGCGTCTACCGAAAGATGCATGTGCATGCTTAACAAGTGGTTTGGCACAAATCGTAGCGCGTGTGCTGAAAAGAGAAGCATTTGCGTGCTTAGCACGTGGTCTGGCAGAAATCCACGGGCGCGCTCTCCCAAAAGGAGCATGTGCATGCATACCTTTTGGTTTGGCAGAAAACAACGGGCGCGTCTACAAAAGATGCATGTGCGTGCTTAACAAGTGGTTTGGCACAAATCGCTGCGCGTGTGCTGAAAAGAGCAGCAAGGGCGTGCTTAGCACGTGGTTTGGTAGAAATTCACATGCGCGCTCTTCTAAAAGCAGCATGTGCATTCATAACTTGTGCTTTGGCAGAAAACAACATGCGCGTCTACCAAAAGATGCATGTGCATGCTTAACAAGTGGTTTATGACAAATCGATGCAAGTGTGCTGAAAAGAGCAGCATGGGCGTGCTTGGCACGTCGTTTGGTAGAAATCCACGGGCGCGCTTTGCCAAAAGCAGCCTGTGCATGCTTAGCTTGTGGTTTAGAAAATAACGTGCGCGCCTACCAAAAGATGCATGCCCGTGCTTAACAAGTGGTTTACGACAAATCGATGCAAGTGTGCTGAAAAGAGCACCATGGGCGTGCTTGGCACGTCGTTTGGCAAAAATCCACGTGCGCGCTTTGCCAAAAGCAGCATGTGCATGCTTAGCTTGTGGTTTAGAAAACAACGTGCGCGTCTACCGAAAGATGCATGTGCATGCTTAACAAGTGGTTTGGCACAAATCGATGCGCGTGTGTTGAAACGAGCAGCATGGGAGTGCTTAGCATGTGGTTTGGTAGAAATCCACATGCGCGATCTGCCAAAAGCAGCATGTTCATGCATAACTTGTGGTTTGGCAGAAAACAACGTGCGCGTCTACCGAAAGATGCATCGGCATGCTTAACAGGTGGTTTGGCACAAATCGATGCGCGTGTGCTGTAAAGAGCAGCATGGGCGTGCTTAGCATGTGGTTTGGTAGAAATCCACATGCGCGATCTGCCAAAAGCAGCATATGCATGCATAACTTGTGGTTTGGCAGAAAACAACGTGAGCGTCTACCGAAAGATGCATGTGCATGCTTAACAAGTGGTTTGGCACAATTTCGCTGCGTGTGTGCTGAAAAGAGCAGCATGGGCGTGCTTGGCACGTCGTTTGGTAGAAATCCACGTGCGCGCTTTGCCAAAAGCAGCATGTGCGTGCTTAGCTTGTGGTTTAGAAAACAACGTGCGCGTCTACCGAAAGATGCATGTCCGTGCTTAACAAGTGGTTTACGACAAATCGATGCAAGTGTGCTGAAAAGAGCACCATGGGCGTGCTTGGCACGTCGTTTGGCCGAAATCCACGTGCGCGCTCTGCCAAAAGCAGCATGTTCATGCTTACCTTGTGATTTGGCAGAAAACAACGTGCGCGTCTACCGAAAGATGCATGCGCATGCTTAACAAGTGCTTTGGCACAAATCGTTGCGCGTGTGCTGAAAAGAGACGCATTTGCGTGCTTAGCACGTGGTTTGGTCGAAATCCACATGCGTGCTCATCCAAAAGCAGCATATGCATGGTTAACTTGTGGTTTGGCAGAAAAGAACGTCCGCGTCTGCCAAAAGATGCATGTGCATGCTTAACAAGTGGTTTACCACAAATCGATGCGCGTGTGCTGAAAAGAGCAGCATGGGCGTGCTTAGCACGTAGTTTGCTAGAAATCCACATGCGCGCTCTCCCAAAAGGAGCATGTGCATGCATACCTTTTGGTTTGGCAGAAAACAACGGGCGCGTCTACAAAAGATGCATGTGCATGCTTAACAAGTGGTTTGGCACAAATCGCTGTGCGTGAGCTGAAAACAGCAGCAAGAGCGTGCTTAGCACGTGGTTTCGTAGAAATCCACGTGCGCGCTCTGCGAAAAGCAGCATGTGCATGCTTAGCTTGTGGTTTGGAAAACAACGTGCGCGTCTACCGAAAGATGCATGTGCATGCTTAACAAGTGGTTTGGCACAAATCGCTGCGCGTGTGCTGAAAAGAGCAGCAAGGGCGTGCTTAGCATGTGGTTTGGTAGAAATCCACATGCGCGCTCTCCTAAAAGCAGCATGTGCATTCATAACTTGTGCTTTGGCAGAAAACAACGTGCGCGTCTACCAAAAGATGCATGTGTATGCTTAACAAGTGGTTTACGACAAATCAATGCAAGTGTGCTGAAAACAGCAGCAAGAGCGTGCTTAGCACGTGGTTTGGTAGAAATCTACGTGCGCGCTCAGCCAAAAGCAGCATGTGCATGCTTAGCTTGTGGTTTAGAAAACAACGTGCGCGTCTACCGAAAGATGCATGTGCATGCTTAACAAGTGGTTTGGCACAAATCGTAGCGCGTGTGCTGAAAAGAGAAGCATTTGCGTGCTTAGCACGTGGTCTGGCAGAAATCCACGGGCGCGCTCTCCCAAAAGGAGCATGTGCATGCATACCTTTTGGTTTGGTAGAAAACAACGGGCGCGTCTACAAAAGATGCATGTGCGTGCTTAACGAGTGGTTTGGCACAAATCGCTGCGCGTGTGCTGAAAAGAGCAGCAAGGGCGTGCTTAGCACGTGGTTTGGTAGAAATCCACATGCGCGCTCTTCTAAAAGCAGCATGTGCATTCATAACTTGTGCTTTGGCAGAAAACAACATGCGCGTCTACCAAAAGATGCATGTGCATGCTTAACAAGTGGTTTATGACAAATCGATGCAAGTGTGCTGAAAAGAGCAGCATGGGCGTGCTTGGCACGTCGTTTGGTAGAAATCCACGGGCGCGCTTTGCCAAAAGCAGCATGTGCATGCTTAGCTTGTGGTTTAGAAAACAACGTGCGCGCCTACCAAAAGATGCATGCCCGTGCTTAACAAGTGGTTTACGACAAATCGATGCAAGTGTGCTGAAAAGAGCACCATGGGCGTGCTTGGCACGTCGTTTGGCAAAAATCCACGTGCGCGCTTTGCCAAAAGCAGCATGTGCATGCTTAGCTTGTGGTTTAGAAAACAACGTGCGCGTCTACCGAAAGATGCATGTGCATGCTTAACAAGTGGTTTGGCACAAATCGATGCGCGTGTGTTGAAACGAGCAGCATGGGAGTGCTTAGCATGTGGTTTGGTAGAAATCCACATGCGCGCTCTGCCAAAAGCAGCATGTTCATGCTTACCTTGTGATTTGGCAGAAAACAACGTGCGCGTCTACCGAAAGATGCATGCGCATGCTTAACAAGTGCTTTGGCACAAATCGTTGCGCGTGTGCTGAAAAGAGACGCATTTGCGTGCTTAGCACGTGGTTTGGTCGAAATCCACATGCGTGCTCATCCAAAAGCAGCATATGCATGGTTAACTTGTGGTTTGGCAGAAAAGAACGTCCGCGTCTGCCAAAAGATGCATGTGCATGCTTAACAAGTGGTTTACCACAAATCGATGCGCGTGTGCTGAAAAGAGCAGCATGGGCGTGCTTAGCACGTAGTTTGCTAGAAATCCACATGCGCGCTCTCCCAAAAGGAGCATGTGCATGCATACCTTTTGGTTTGGCAGAAAACAACGGGCGCGTCTACAAAAGATGCATGTGCATGCTTAACAAGTGGTTTGGCACAAATCGCTGTGCGTGTGCTGAAAACAGCAGCAAGAGCGTGCTTAGCACGTGGTTTCGTAGAAATCCACGTGCGCGCTCTGCGAAAAGCAGCATGTGCATGCTTAGCTTGTGGTTTGGAAAACAACGTGCGCGTCTACCGAAAGATGCATGTGCATGCTTAACAAGTGGTTTGGCACAAATCGCTGCGCGTGTGCTGAAAAGAGCAGCAAGGGCGTGCTTAGCACGTGGTTTGGTAGAAATCCACATGCGCGCTCTCCTAAAAGCAGCATGTGCATTCATAACTTGTGCTTTGGCAGAAAAGAACGTGCGCGTCTACCAAAAGATGCATGTGTATGCTTAACAAGTGGTTTACGACAAATCAATGCAAGTGTGCTGAAAACAGCAGCAAGAGCGTGCTTAGCACGTGGTTTGGTAGAAATCTACGTGCGCGCTCAGCCAAAAGCAGCATGTGCATACTTAGCTTGTGGTTTAGAAAACAACGTGCGCGTCTACCGAAAGATGCATGTGCATGCTTAACAAGTGGTTTGGCACAAATCGTAGCGCGTGTGCTGAAAAGAGAAGCATTTGCGTGCTTAGCACGTGGTCTGGCAGAAATCCACGGGCGCGCTCTCCCAAAAGGAGCATGTGCATGCATACCTTTTGGTTTGGTAGAAAACAACGGGCGCGTCTACAAAAGATGCATGTGCGTGCTTAACGAGTGGTTTGGCACAAATCGCTGCGCGTGTGCTGAAAAGAGCAGCAAGGGCGTGCTTAGCACGTGGTTTGGTAGAAATCCACATGCGCGCTCTTCTAAAAGCAGCATGTGCATTCATAACTTGTGCTTTGGCAGAAAACAACATGCGCGTCTACCAAAAGATGCATGTGCATGCTTAACAAGTGGTTTATGACAAATCGATGCAAGTGTGCTGAAAAGAGCAGCATGGGCGTGCTTGGCACGTCGTTTGGTAGAAATCCACGGGCGCGCTTTGCCAAAAGCAGCATGTGCATGCTTAGCTTGTGGTTTAGAAAACAACGTGCGCGCCTACCAAAAGATGCATGCCCGTGCTTAACAAGTGGTTTACGACAAATCGATGCAAGTGTGCTGAAAAGAGCACCATGGGCGTGCTTGGCACGTCGTTTGGCAAAAATCCACGTGCGCGCTTTGCCAAAAGCAGCATGTGCATGCTTAGCTTGTGGTTTAGAAAACAACGTGCGCGTCTACCGAAAGATGCATGTGCATGCTTAACAAGTGGTTTGGCACAAATCGATGCGCGTGTGTTTAAACGAGCAGCATGGGAGTGCTTAGCATGTGGTTTGGTAGAAATCCACATGCGCGATCTGCCAAAAGCAGCATGTGCATGCATAACTTGTGGTTTGGCAGAAAACAACGTGCGCGTCTACTGAAAGATGCATGTGCATGCTTAACAAGTGGTTTGGCACAAATCGCTGCGCGTGTGCTGAAAAGAGCAGCAAGGGCGTGCTTAGCACGTGGTTTGGTAGAAATCCACATGCGCGCTCTCCTAAAAGCAGCATGTGCATTCATAACTTGTGCTTTGGCAGAAAACAACGTGCGCGTCTACCAAAAGATGCATGTGTATGCTTAACAAGTGGTTTACGACAAACCAATGCAAGTGTGCTGAAAACAGCAGCAAGAGCGTGCTTAGCACGTGGTTTGGTAGAAATCTACGTGCGCGCTCAGCCAAAAGCAGCATGTGCATCCTTAGCTTGTGGTTTAGAAAACAACGTGCGCGTCTACCGAAAGATGCATGTGCATGCTTAACAAGTGGTTTGGCACAAATCGTAGAGCGTGTGCTTAAAAGAGAAGCATTTGCGTGCTTAGCACGTGGTCTGGCAGAAATCCACGGGCGCGCTCTCCCAAAAGGAGCATGTGCATGCATACCTTTTGGTTTGGCAGAAAACAACGGGCGCGTCTACAAAAGATGCATGTGCGTGCTTAACAAGTGGTTTGGCACAAATCGCTGCGCGTGTGCTGAAAAGAGCAGCAAGGGCGTGCTTAGCACGTGGTTTGGTAGAAATCCACATGCGCGCTCTTCTAAAAGCAGCATGTGCATTCATAACTTGTGCTTTGGCAGAAAACAACATGCGCGTCTACCAAAAGATGCATGTGCATGCTTAACAAGTGGTTTATGACAAATCGATGCAAGTGTGCTGAAAAGAGCAGCATGGGCGTGCTTGGCACGTCGTTTGGTAGAAATCCACGGGCGCGCTTTGCCAAAAGCACCATGTGCATGCTTAGCTTGTGGTTTAGAAAACAACGTGCGCGCCTACCAAAAGATGCATGCCCGTGCTTAACAAGTGGTTTACGACAAATCGATGCAAGTGTGCTGAAAAGAGCACCATGGGCGTGCTTGGCACGTCGTTTGGCAAAAATCCACGTGCGCGCTTTGCCAAAAGCAGCATGTGCATGCTTAGCTTGTGGTTTAGAAAACAACGTGCGCGTCTACCGAAAGATGCATGTGCATGCTTAACAAGTGGTTTGGCACAAATCGATGCGCGTGTGTTGAAACGAGCAGCATGGGAGTGCTTAGCATGTGGTTTGGTAGAAATCCACATGCGCGATCTGCCAAAAGCAGCATGTGCATGCATAACTTGTGGTTTGGCAGAAAACAACGTGCGCGTCTACTGAAAGATGCATGTGCATGCTTAACAAGTGGTTTGGCACAAATCGATGTGCGTGTGCTGAAAAGAGCAGCATGGGCGTGCTTAGCACGTGGCTTGGTAGAAATCCACATGCGCGCTCTCCCAAAAGCAGCATGTGCATGGTTAACTTGTGGTTTGGCAGAAAACAACGTCCGCGTCTACCAAAAGATGCATGTGCATGCTTAACAAGTGGATTACCACAAATCGATGCGCATGTGCTGAAGAGAGTAGCATGGGCGTGCTTGGCACGTCGTTCGGTAGAAATCCACGAGCGCGCTTTGCCAAAAGCAGCATGTGCATGCTTAGCTTGTGGTTTAGAAAACAACGTGCGCGTCTACCGAAAGATGCATGTGCATGCTTAACAAGTGGTTTGGCACAAATCGATGCGCGTGTGCTGAAAAGAGCAGCATGGGCGTGCTTAGGACGTGGATTGGTAGAAATCCACATGCGCGCTCTCCCAAAAGCAGCATGTGCATGGTTAACTTGTGGTTTGGCAGAAAACAACGTCCGCGTCTACCAAAAGATGCATGTGCATGCTTAACAAGTGGATTACCACAAATCGATGCGCGTGTGCTGAAGAGAGCAGCATGGGCGTGCTTGGCACGTCGTTTGGAAGAAATCCACGAGCGCGCTTTGCCAAAAGCAGCATGTGCATGCTTAGCTTGTGGTTTAGAAAACAACGTGCGCGTCTACCGAAAGATGCATGTGCATGCTTAACAAGTGGTTTGGCACAAATCGATGCTCGTGTGCTGAAACGAGCAGCATGGGAGTGCTTCGCATGTGGTTTGGTAGAAATCCACATGCGCGATCTGCCAAAAGCAGCACGTGCATGCATAACTTGTGGTTTGGCAGAAAACAACGTGCGCGTCTACTGAAAGATGCATGTGCATGCTTAACAAGTGGTTTGGCACAAATCGATGCGCGTGTGCTGAAAAGAGCAGCATGGGCGTGCTTAGCATGTGGTTTGATAGAAATCCACATGCGCGCTCTCCCAAAAGTAGTATGTGCATTCATAACTTGTTGTTTGGCAGAAAACAACGTGCGCGTCTACCAAAAGATGCATGTCCATGCTTAACAAGTGGTTTACGACAAATCGATACAAGTGTGCTGAAAAGAACAGCATGGGCGTGCTTGGCACGTCGTTTGGCCGAAATCCGCGTGCGCGCTCTGCCAAAAGCAGCATGCTCATGCTTAGCTTGTGGTTTGGCAGAAAACAACGTGCGCGTCTACCGAAAGATACATGCGCATGCTTAGCAAGTGCTTTGGCACAAATCGTTGCGCGTGTGCTGAAAAGAGAAGCATTTGCGTGCTTAGCACGTGGTTTGGTCGAAATCCACATGCGTGCTCTTTCAAAAGCAGCATGTGCATGGTTAACTTGTGCTTCGGCAGAAAACAACGTCCGCGTCTGCCAAAAGATGCATGTGCATGCTTAACAAGTGGTTTACCACAAATCGATGCGCGTGTGCTGAAAAGAGCAGCATGGGCGTGCCTAGCGCGTGGTATGGTAGAAATCCACATGTGCGCTCTCCCAAAAAGGAGCATGTGCGTGCATAACTTTTGGTTTGGCAGAAAACAACGGGCGCGTCTACAAAAGATGCATGCGCATGCTTAACAAGTGGTTTGGCACAAATCGATGCGCGTGTGGTCAAAAGAGCAGCATGGTCGTGCTTAGCACGTGGTTGGTGGAAATCCACATGCGCGCAATGCCAAAAGCAACATGTGCATGCATAACTTTTGGTTTGGCAGAAAACAACGTGCGCGTCTACCGAAAGATGCATGTGCATGCTTAACAAGTGGTTTGGCACAAATCGCTGCGCGTGTGCTGAAAACAGCAGCAAGAGCGTGCTTTGCCCGTGGTTTGGTAGAAATCCACGTGCGCGCTCTGCCAAAAGCAGCATGTGCATGCTTAGCTTGTGGTTTAGTAAAAAACGTGCGCGTCTACCGAAAGATGCATGTGCATGCTTAACAAGTGGTATATGACATATCGATGCAAGTGTGCTGAAAAGAGCAGCATGGGCTTGCTTGGCACGTCGTTTGGTAGAAATCCACGTGCGCGCTTTGCCAAAAGCCGCATTTGCATGCTCAGCTTGTGGTTTAGAAAACAGCGTGCCCGTCTACCGAAAGATGCATGTGCATGCTTAACCTGTGGTTTGGCACAAATCGATGCGCGTGAGCTGTAAAGAGCAGCATGGGCGTGCTTAGCATGTGCTTTGGTAGAAATCCACATGCGCGATCTGCCAAAAGCAGCATGTGCATGCATAACTTGTGGTTTGGCAGAAAACAACGTGAGCGTCTACCGAAAGATGCATGTGCATGCTTAACAAGTGGTTTGGCACAAATCGCTGCGCGTGTGCTGAAAAGAGCAGCATGGGCGTGCTTGGCTAGTCGTTTGGTAGAAATCCACGTGCGCGCTTTGCCAAAAGCACCATGTGCATGCTTAGCTTGTGGTTTAGAAAACAACGTGCGCGTCTACCGAAAGATGCATGTCCGTGCTTTACAAGTGGTTTACGACAAATCCATGCAAGTGTGCTGAAAAGAGCACCATGGGCGTGCTTGGCACGTCGTTTGGCAGAAATCCACGTGCGCGTTTTGCCAAAAGCAGCATGTGCATGCTTAGCTTGTGGTTTAGAAAACAACGTGCGCGTCTACCGAAAGATGCATGTGCATGCTTAACAAGTGGTTTGGCACAAATCGATGCGCGTGTGTTGAAAAGAGCAGCATGGCAGTGCTTAGCATGTGGCTTGGTAGAAATCCACATGCGCGATCTGCGAAAAGCAGCAAGTGCATGCATAACTTGTGGTTTGGCAGAAAACAACGTGCGCGTCTACAGAAAGATGTATGTGCATGCTTAACAAGTGGTTTGGCACAAATCGATGCGCGTGTGCTGAAAAGAGCAGCATGGGCGTGCTTAGCACGTGGTTTGGTAGCAATCCACATGCGCGCTCTCCCAAAAGCAGCATGTGCATTCATAACTTGTTGTTTGGCAGAAAACAATGTGCGCGTCTACCAATAGATGCATGTGCATGCTTAACAAGTGGTTTACGACAAATTGATGCAAGTGTGCTGAAAAGAGCAGCATGGGCGTGCTTAGCACGTCGTTTGGACGAAATCCACGTGCGTGCTCTGCCAAAAGCAGCATGTTCATGCATAGCTTGTGGTTTGGCAGAAAACAACGTGCGCGTCTACCGAAAGATGCATGCGCATGCTTAACAAGTGCTTTGGCACAAATCGTTGCGCGTGTGCTGAAAAGAGAAGCATTTGCGTGCTTAGCACGTGGTTTGGCAGAAATCCACGTGCGCGCTCTGCCAAAAGCAGCATGTGCATGCTTAGGTTGTGGTTTAGAAAACAACGTGCGCGTCTACCGAAAGATGCATGTGCATGCTTAACAAGTGGCTTGGCACAAATCGATGCGCGTGTGCTGCAAAGAGCAGCATGGGCGTGCTTAGCACGTGGTTTGGTAGAAATCCACATGCGCGCTCTCCCAAAAGGAGCATGTGCATTCATAACTTGTGGTTTGGCAGAAAACAACGAGCGCGTCTGCCAAAAGATGCATGTGCATGCTTAACAAGTGGTTTGGCACAAATCGATGCGCGTGTGCTGAAAAGAGCAGCATGGGCGTGCTTAGCACGTGGTTTGATAGAAATCCACATGCGCGCTCTCCCAAAAGCAGCATGTGCATTCATAACTTGTTGTTTGGCAGAAAATAACGTGCGCGTCTACCAAAAGATGCATGTCCATGCTTAACAAGTGGTTTACGACAAATCGATGCAAGTGTGCTGAAAAGAACAGCATGGGCGTGCTTGGCACGTCGTTTGGCCGAAATCCAAGTGCGCGCTCTGCCAAAAGCAGCATGCTCATGCTTAGCTTCTGGTTTGGCAGAAAACAACGTGCGCGTCTACCGAAAGATACATGCGCATGCTTAGCAAGTGCTTTGGCACAAATCGTTGCGCGTGTGCTGAAAAGAGAAGCATTTGCGTGCTTAGCACGTGGTTTGGTCGAAATCCACATGCGTGCTCTTCCAAAAGCAGCATGTGCATGGTTAACTTGTGCTTCGGCAGAAAACAAGGTCCGCGTCTGCCAAAAGATGCATGTGCATGCTTAACAAGTGGTTTACCACAAATCGATGCGCGTGTGCTGAAAAGAGCAGCAAGTGCGTGCTTTGCACGTGGTTTGGTAGAAATCCACGTGCGCGCTCTGCCAAAAGCAGCATGTGCATGCTTAACTTGTCGTTTAGAAAACAACGTGCGCGTCTACAGAAAGATGCATGTGCATGCTTAACAAGTGGTTTACCACAAATCGATGCGCGTGTGCTGAAAAGAGCAGCATGGGCGTGCTTGGCACGTCGTTTGGTAGAAATCCACGAGCGCGCTTTGCCAAAAGCAGCATGTGCATGCTTAGCTTGTGGTTTAGAAAACAACGTGCGCGTCTACCGAAAGATGCATGTGCATGCTTAACAAGTGGTTTGGCACAAATCGCTGCGCGTGTGCTGAAAACCGCAGCAAGAGCGTGCTTTGCCCGTGGTTTGGTAGAAATCCACGTGCGCGCTCTGCCAAAAGCAGCATGTGCATGCTTAGCTTGTGGTTTAGAAAAAAACGTGCGCGTCTACCGAAAGATGCATGTGCATGCTTAACAAGTGGTATATGACAAATCGATGCAAGTGTGCTGAAAAGAGCAGCATGGGCTTGCTTGGCACGTCGTTTGGTAGAAATCCACGTGCGCGCTTTGCCAAAAGCCGCATGTGCATGCTCACCTTGTGGTTTAGAAAACAGCGTGCGCGTCTACCGAAAGATGCATGTGCATGCTAAACAGGTGGTTTGGCACAAATCGATGCGCGTCAGCTGTAAAGAGAAGCATTTGCGTGCTTAGCACGTGGTTTGGTCGAAATCCACATGCGTGCTCTTTCAAAAGCAGCATGTGCATGGTTAACTTGTGCTTCGGCAGAAAACAACGTCCGCGTCTGCCAAAAGATGCATGTGCATGCTTAACAAGTGGTTTACCACAAATCGATGCGCGTGTGCTGAAAAGAGCAGCATGGGCGTGCCTAGCGCGTGGTATGGTAGAAATCCACATGTGCGCTCTCCCAAAAAGGAGCATGTGCGTGCATAACTTTTGGTTTGGCAGAAAACAACGGGCGCGTCTACAAAAGATGCATGCGCATGCTTAACAAGTGGTTTGGCACAAATCGATGCGCGTGTGGTCAAAAGAGCAGCATGGTCGTGCTTAGCACGTGGTTGGTGGAAATCCACATGCGCGCAATGCCAAAAGCAACATGTGCATGCATAACTTTTGGTTTGGCAGAAAACAACGTGCGCGTCTACCGAAAGATGCATGTGCATGCTTAACAAGTGGTTTGGCACAAATCGCTGCGCGTGTGCTGAAAACAGCAGCAAGAGCGTGCTTTGCCCGTGGTTTGGTAGAAATCCACGTGCGCGCTCTGCCAAAAGCAGCATGTGCATGCTTAGCTTGTGGTTTAGTAAAAAACGTGCGCGTCTACCGAAAGATGCATGTGCATGCTTAACAAGTGGTATATGACATATCGATGCAAGTGTGCTGAAAAGAGCAGCATGGGCTTGCTTGGCACGTCGTTTGGTAGAAATCCACGTGCGCGCTTTGCCAAAAGCCGCATTTGCATGCTCAGCTTGTGGTTTAGAAAACAGCGTGCCCGTCTACCGAAAGATGCATGTGCATGCTTAACCTGTGGTTTGGCACAAATCGATGCGCGTGAGCTGTAAAGAGCAGCATGGGCGTGCTTAGCATGTGCTTTGGTAGAAATCCACATGCGCGATCTGCCAAAAGCAGCATGTGCATGCATAACTTGTGGTTTGGCAGAAAACAACGTGAGCGTCTACCGAAAGATGCATGTGCATGCTTAACAAGTGGTTTGGCACAAATCGCTGCGCGTGTGCTGAAAAGAGCAGCATGGGCGTGCTTGGCTAGTCGTTTGGTAGAAATCCACGTGCGCGCTTTGCCAAAAGCACCATGTGCATGCTTAGCTTGTGGTTTAGAAAACAACGTGCGCGTCTACCGAAAGATGCATGTCCGTGCTTTACAAGTGGTTTACGACAAATCCATGCAAGTGTGCTGAAAAGAGCACCATGGGCGTGCTTGGCACGTCGTTTGGCAGAAATCCACGTGCGCGTTTTGCCAAAAGCAGCATGTGCATGCTTAGCTTGTGGTTTAGAAAACAACGTGCGCGTCTACCGAAAGATGCATGTGCATGCTTAACAAGTGGTTTGGCACAAATCGATGCGCGTGTGTTGAAAAGAGCAGCATGGCAGTGCTTAGCATGTGGCTTGGTAGAAATCCACATGCGCGATCTGCGAAAAGCAGCAAGTGCATGCATAACTTGTGGTTTGGCAGAAAACAACGTGCGCGTCTACAGAAAGATGTATGTGCATGCTTAACAAGTGGTTTGGCACAAATCGATGCGCGTGTGCTGAAAAGAGCAGCATGGGCGTGCTTAGCACGTGGTTTGGTAGCAATCCACATGCGCGCTCTCCCAAAAGCAGCATGTGCATTCATAACTTGTTGTTTGGCAGAAAACAATGTGCGCGTCTACCAATAGATGCATGTGCATGCTTAACAAGTGGTTTACGACAAATTGATGCAAGTGTGCTGAAAAGAGCAGCATGGGCGTGCTTAGCACGTCGTTTGGACGAAATCCACGTGCGTGCTCTGCCAAAAGCAGCATGTTCATGCATAGCTTGTGGTTTGGCAGAAAACAACGTGCGCGTCTACCGAAAGATGCATGCGCATGCTTAACAAGTGCTTTGGCACAAATCGTTGCGCCTGTGCTGAAAAGAGAAGCATTTGCGTGCTTAGCACGTGGTTTGGTCGAAATCCACATGCGTGCTCTGCCAAAAGCAGCATGTGCATGGTTAACTTGTGGTTTGGCAGAAAACAACGTCCGCGTCTGCCAAAAGATGCATGTGCATGCTTAAAAAGTGGTTTACCACAAATCGATGCGCGTGTGCTGAAAAGAGCAGCATGGGCGTGCTTGGCACGTCGTTCGGCTGAAATGCAAGTGCGCGCTCTGCCAAAAGAAGCATGTGCATGCTTAGCTTGAGGTTTGGCAGAAAACAACGTGCGCGTCTAGAGAAAGATGCATGTGCATGCTTAACAAGTGGTTTGGCACAAATCGTTGCGCGTGTCCTGAAAAGAGAAGCATTTGCGTGCTTAGCACGTGGTTTGGCAGAAATCCACGTGCGCGCTCTGCCAAAAGCAGCATGTGCATGCTTAGGTTGTGGTTTAGAAAACAACGTGCGCGTCTACCGAAAGATGCATGTGCATGCTTAACAAGTGGCTTGGCACAAATCGATGCGCGTGTGCTGCAAAGAGCAGCATGGGCGTGCTTAGCACGTGGTTTGGTAGAAATCCACATGCGCGCTCTCCCAAAAGGAGCATGTGCATTCATAACTTGTGGTTTGGCAGAAAACAACGTGCGCGTCTGCCAAAAGATGCATGTGCATGCTTAACAAGTGGTTTACGACAAATCGATGCAAGTGTGCTGAAAAGAACAGCATGGGCGTGCTTGGCACGTCGTTTGGCCGAAATCCAAGTGCGCGCTCTGCCAAAAGCAGCATGCTCATGCTTAGCTTCTGGTTTGGCAGAAAACAACGTGCGCGTCTACCGAAAGATACATGCGCATGCTTAGCAAGTGCTTTGGCACAAATCGTTGCGCGTGTGCTGAAAAGAGAAGCATTTGCGTGCTTAGCACGTGGTTTGGTCGAAATCCACATGCGTGCTCTTCCAAAAGCAGCATGTGCATGGTTAACTTGTGCTTCGGCAGAAAACAACGTCCGCGTCTGCCAAAAGATGCATGTGCATGCTTAACAAGTGGTTTACCACAAATCGATGCGCGTGTGCTGAAAAGAGCAGCAAGTGCGTGCTTTGCACGTGGTTTGGTAGAAATCCACGTGCGCGCTCTGCCAAAAGCAGCATGTGCATGCTTAACTTGTCGTTTAGAAAACAACGTGCGCGTCTACAGAAAGATGCATGTGCATGCTTAACAAGTGGTTTACCACAAATCGATGCGCGTGTGCTGAAAAGAGCAGCATGGGCGTGCTTGGCACGTCGTTTGGTAGAAATCCACGAGCGCGCTTTGCCAAAAGCAGCATGTGCATGCTTAGCTTGTGGTTTAGAAAACAACGTGCGCGTCTACCGAAAGATGCATGTGCATGCTTAACAAGTGGTTTGGCACAAATCGCTGCGCGTGTGCTGAAAACAGCAGCAAGAGCGTGCTTTGCCCGTGGTTTGGTAGAAATCCACGTGCGCGCTCTGCCAAAAGCAGCATGTGCATGCTTAGCTTGTGGTTTAGAAAAAAACGTGCGCGTCTACCGAAAGATGCATGTGCATGCTTAACAAGTGGTATATGACAAATCGATGCAAGTGTGCTGAAAAGAGCAGCATGGGCTTGCTTGGCACGTCGTTTGGTAGAAATCCACGTGCGCGCTTTGCCAAAAGCCGCATGTGCATGCTCACCTTGTGGTTTAGAAAACAGCGTGCGCGTCTACCGAAAGATGCATGTGCATGCTTAACAGGTGGTTTGGCACAAATCGATGCGCGTCAGCTGTAAAGAGCAGCATGGGCGTGCTTATCATGTGCTTTGGTAGAAATCCACATGCGCGATCTGCCAAAAGCAGCATGTGCATGCATAACTTGTGGTTTGGCAGAAAACAACGTGAGCTTCTACCGAAAGATGCATGTGCATGCTTAACAAGTGGTTTGGCACAAATCGCTGCGCGTGTGCTGAAAAGAGCAGCATGGGCGTGCTTGGCTAGTCGTTTGGTAGAAATCCACGTGCGCGCTTTGCCAAAAGCAGCATGTGCATGCTTAGCTTGTGGTTTAGAAAACAACGTGCGCGTCTACCGAAAGATGCATGTCCGTGCTTAACAAGTGGTTTACGACAAATCCATGCAAGTGTGCTGAAAAGAGCACCATGGGCGTGCTTGGCACGTCGTTTGGCAGAAATCCACGTGCGCGTTTTGTGAAAAGCAGCATGTGCATGCTTAGCTTGTGGTTTAGAAAACAACGTGCGCGTCTACCGAAAGATGCATGTGCATGCTTAACAAGTGGTTTGGCACAAATCGATGCGCGTGTGTTGAAAAGAGCAGCATGGGAGTGCTTAGCATGTGGCTTGGTAGAAATCCACATGCGCGATCTGCCAAAAGCAGCAAGTGCATGCATAACTTGTGGTTTGGCAGAAAACAACGTGCGCGTCTACAGAAAGATGTATGTGCATGCTTAACAAGTGGTTTGGCGCAAATCGATGCGCGTGTGCTGAAAAGAGCAGCATGGGCGTGCTTAGCACGTGGTTTGGTAGAAATCCACATGCGCGCTCTCCCAAAAGCAGCATGTGCATTCATAACTTGTTGTTTGGCAGAAAACAACGTGCGCGTCTACCAATAGATGCATGTGCATGCTTAACAAGTGGTTTACGACAAATCGATGCAAGTGTGCTGAAAAGAGCAGCATGGGCGTGCTTAGCACGTCGTTTGGACGAAATCCACGTGCGTGCTCTGCCAAAAGCAGCATGTTCATGCTTAGCTTGTGTTTTGGCAGAAAACAACGTGCGCGTCTACCGAAAGATGCAAGCGCATGCTTAACAAGTGCTTTGGCACAAATCGTTGCGCCTGTGCTGAAAAGAGAAGCATTTGCGTGCTTAGCACGTCGTTTGGCAGAAATCCACATGCGCGCTCTCCCAAAAGGAGCATGTACATTCATACCTTATGCTTTGGCAGAAAACAACGTGCGCGCCTGCCAAAAGATGCATTTACATGCTTAAAAAGTGGTTTACCACAAATCGATGCGCGTGTGTTTAAAAGAGCAGCATGGGCGTGCTTAGCACGTGGTTTGGTAGAAATCCACATGCGCGCTCTCCCAAAAGGAGCATGTGCATGCACACCTTTTGGTTTGGCAGGAAACAACGGGCGCATCTACAAAAGATGCATGTGCATGCTTAACAAGTGGTTTGGCACACATCGATGCGCGTGTGCTGAAAAGAGCAGCATAGGCGTTATTAGCACGTGGTTGCTAGAAATCCTAATGCGGACTCTGCCAAAAGCAGCGTGTGCATGCATAACTTGTGGTTTGGCAGAAAACAACGTGCGCGTCTACCGAAAGATGCATGTGCATGCTTAACAAGTGGTTTGGCACAAATCGCTGCGCGTGTGCTGAAAACAGCAGCAAGAGCGTGCTTAGCACGTGGTTTGGTAGAAATCCACGTGCGCGCTCTGCCAAAAGCAGCATGTGCATGCTTAGCTTGTGGTTTAGAAAACAACGTGCGCGTCTACCAAAAACGCATGCGCATTCTTAACAAGTGCTTTGGCACAAATCGTTGCGCGTGTGCTGAAAAGAGCAGCATGGGCGTGCTTGGCACGTCGTTTGGTAGAAATCCCCATGCGCGCTCTGCCTAAAGCAGCATGTGCATGCTTAGCTTGTGGTTTAGAAAACAACGTGCGCGTCTACCGAAAGATGCATGTGCATACTTAACAAGTGGTTTGGCACAAATCAATGCGCGTGTGCTGAAAAGAGCAGCATGGGCGTGCTTAGCATGTGGTTTGGTAGAAATCCACATGCGCGATCTGCCAAAAGCAGCATGTGCATGCATAACTTTTGGTTTGGCAGAAAACAACGTGCGCGTCTACTGAAAGATGCATGTGCATGCTTAACAATTGGTTTACCACAAATCGATGCGCGTGTGCTGAAAAGAGCAGCATAGGCGTGCGTAGCACGTGGTATGGTAGAAATCCACATGTGCGCTCTCCCAAAAGGAGCATGTGCATGCATACCTTTTGGTTTGGCAGAAAACAACGGGCGCGTCTACAAAAGATGCATGTGCATGCTTAACAAGTGGTTTGGCACAAATCGATGCGCGTGTGGTGAAAAGAGCAGCATGGTCGTGCTTAGCACGTGGTTGGTGGAAATCCACATGCGCGCAATGCCAAAAGCAACATGTGCATGCATAACTTTTGGTTTGGCAGAAAACAACGTGCGCGTCTACCGAAAGATGCGTGTGCATGCTTAACAAGTGGTTTGGCACAAATCGCTGCGCGTGTGCTGAAAACAGCAGCAAGAGCGTGCTTTGCACGTGGTTTGGTAGAAATCAACGTGCGCGCTCTGCCAAATGCAGCACGTGCATGCTTAGCTTGTGGTTTAGAAAACAACGTGCGCGTCTACCAAAAGATGCATGTGCATGCTTAACAAGTGGTTTACCACAAATCGATGCGCGTGTGCTGAAAAGAGCAGCATGGGCGTGCTTGGCACGTCGTTTGGTAGAAATCCACGAGCGCGCTTTGCCAAAAGCAGCATGTGCATGCTTAGCTTGTGGTTTAGAAAACAACGTGCGCGTCTACCGAAAGATGCATGTGCGTGCTCAACAAGTGGTTTGGTACAAATCGCTGCGCGTGTGCTGAAAAGAGCAGCAAGGGCGTGTTTAGCACGTAGTTCGGCTGAAATGCAAGTGCGCGCTCTGCCAAAAGCAGCATGTGCATGCTTAGCTTGAGGTTTGGCAGAAAACAACGTGCGCGTCTAGAGAAAGATGCATGTGCATGCTTAACAAGTGGTTTGGCACAAATCGTTGCGCGTGTGCTGAAAAGAGAGGCATTTGCGTGCTTAGCACGTGGTTTGGCAGAAATCCACGTGCGCGCTCTGCCAAAAGCAGCATGTGCATGCTTAGCTTGTGGTTTAGAAAACAACGTGCGCGTCTACCGAAAGATGCATGTGCATGCTTAACAAGTGGCTTGGCACAAATCGATGCGCGTGTGCTGAAAAGAGCAGCATGGGCGTGTTTAGCACGTGGTTGGTAGAAATACACATGCGCGCTCTGCCAAAAGCAGCATGTGAATGCATAACTTGTGGTTTGGCAGAAAACAACATGCGCGTCTACCAAAAGATGCATGCGCATGCTTAACAAGTGCTTTGGCGCAAATCATTGCGCGTGCGCTGAAAAGAGCAGCATGGGCGTGCTTGGCACGTCGTTTGGTAGAAATCCACGTGCGCGCTCTGCCAAAAGCAGCATGCGCATGCTTAGCTTGTGGTTTAGAAAACAACGCGCGCGTCTACCGAAAGATGCATGTGCATGCTTAACAAGTGGTTTGGCACAAATCGATTGGCGTTTGCTGAAAAGAGCAGCATGGGCGTTCTTAGCATGTGGTTTGGTAGAAATCAACATGCGCCATCTGTCAAATGCAGCATGTGCATTCATAACTTGTGGTTTGGCAGAAAACAACGTGCGCGTCTTAAAGATGCATGTGTATGCTTAACAAGTGGTTTACCACAAATCGATGCGCGTGTGCTGAAAAGAGCAGCATGGGCGTGCTTGGCACGTCGTTTGGCTTAAATCCAAGTGCGCGCTCTGCCAAAAGCAGCATGTGTATGCTTAGCTTGTGGCTTGACAGAAAACAACGTGCGCGTCTGCCAAAAGATGCATTTACATGCTTAACAAGAGGTTTACCACAAATCGATGCACGTGTGTTTAAAAGAGCAGCATGGGCGTGCTTAGCACGTGGTTTGATAGAAATCCACATGCGCGCTCTCCCAAAAGGAGCATGTGCATGCATACCTTTTGGTTTGGCAGGAAACAACGGGCGCATCTACAAAAGATGCATGTGCATGCTTAACAAGTGGTTTGGCACAAATCGCTGCGCGTGTGCTGAAAACAGCAGCAAGAGCGTGCTTTGCACGTGGTTTGGTAGAAATCAACGTGCGCGCTCTGCCAAATGCAGCACGTGCATGCTTAGCTTGTGGTTTAGAAAACAACGTGCGCGTCTACCAAAAGATGCATGTGCATGCTTAACAAGTGGTTTACCACAAATCGATGCGCGTGTGCTGAAAAGAGCAGCATGGGCGTGCTTGGCACGTCGTTTGGTAGAAATCCACGAGCGCGCTTTGCCAAAAGCAGCATGTGCATGCTTAGCTTGTGGTTTAGAAAACAACGTGCGCGTCTACCGAAAGATGCATGTGCGTGCTCAACAAGTGGTTTGGTACAAATCGCTGCGCGTGTGCTGAAAAGAGCAGCAAGGGCGTGTTTAGCACGTGGTTCGGCTGAAATGCAAGTGCGCGCTCTGCCAAAAGCAGCATGTGCATGCTTAGCTTGAGGTTTGGCAGAAAACAACGTGCGCGTCTAGAGAAAGATGCATGTGCATGCTTAACAAGTGGTTTGGCACAAATCGTTGCGCGTGTGCTGAAAAGAGAAGCATTTGCGTGCTTAGCACGTGGTTTGGCAGAAATCCACGTGCGCGCTCTGCCAAAAGCAGCATGTGCATGCTTAGCTTGTGGTTTAGAAAACAACGTGCGCGTCTACCGAAAGATGCATGTGCATGCTTAACAAGTGGCTTGGCACAAATCGATGCGCGTGTGCTGAAAAGAGCAGCATGGGCGTGTTTAGCACGTGGTTGGTAGAAATACACATGCGCGCTCTGCCAAAAGCAGCATGTGAATGCATAACTTGTGGTTTGGCAGAAAACAACATGCGCGTCTACCAAAAGATGCATGCGCATGCTTAACAAGTGCTTTGGCGCAAATCATTGCGCGTGCGCTGAAAAGAGCAGCATGGGCGTGCTTGGCACGTCGTTTGGTACAAATCCACGTGCGCGCTCTGCCAAAAGCAGCATGTGCATGCTTAGCTTGTGGTTTAGAAAACAACGCGCGCGTCTACCGAAAGATGCATGTGCATGCTTAACAAGTGGTTTGGCACAAATCGATTGGCGTTTGCTGAAAAGAGCAGCATGGGCGTTCTTAGCATGTGGTTTGGTAGAAATCAACATGCGCCATCTGTCAAATGCAGCATGTGCATTCATAACTTGTGGTTTGGCAGGAAACAACGTGCGCGTCTTAAAGATGCATGTGTATGCTTAACAAGTGGTTTACCACAAATCGATGCGCGTGTGCTGAAAAGAGCAGCATGGGCGTGCTTGGCACGTCGTTTGGCTTAAATCCAAGTGCGCGCTCTGCCAAAAGCAGCATGTGTATGCTTAGCTTGTGGCTTGACAGAAAACAACGTGCGCGTCTGCCAAAAGATGCATTTACATGCTTAACAAGAGGTTTACCACAAATCGATGCACGTGTGTTTAAAAGAGCAGCATGGGCGTGCTTAGCACGTGGTTTGATAGAAATCCACATGCGCGCTCTCCCAAAAGGAGCATGTGCATGCATACCTTTTGGTTTGGCAGGAAACAACGGGCGCATCTACAAAAGATGCATGTGCATGCTTAACAAGTGGTTTGAAACAAATCGCTGCGCGTGTGCTGAAAACAGCAGCAAGAGCGTGCTTTGCACGTGGTTTGGTAGAAATCAACGTGCGCGCTCTGCCAAATGCAGCACGTGCATGCTTAGCTTGTGGTTTAGAAAACAACGTGCGCGTCTACCAAAAGATGCATGTGCATGCTTAACAAGTGGTTTACCACAAATCGATGCGCGTGTGCTGAAAAGAGCAGCATGGGCGTGCTTGGCACGTCGTTTGGTAGAAATCCACGAGCGCGCTTTGCCAAAAGCAGCATGTGCATGCTTAGCTTGTGGTTTAGAAAACAACGTGCGCGTCTACCGAAAGATGCATGTGCGTGCTCAACAAGTGGTTTGGTACAAATCGCTGCGCGTGTGCTGAAAAGAGCAGCAAGGGCGTGTTTAGCACGTGGTTCGGCTGAAATGCAAGTGCGCGCTCTGCCAAAAGCAGCATGTGCATGCTTAGCTTGAGGTTTGGCAGAAAACAACGTGCGCGTCTAGAGAAAGATGCATGTGCATGCTTAACAAGTGGTTTGGCACAAATCGTTGCGCGTGTGCTGAAAAGAGAAGCATTTGCGTGCTTAGCACGTGGTTTGGCAGAAATCCACGTGCGCGCTCTGCCAAAAGCAGCATGTGCATGCTTAGCTTGTGGTTTAGAAAACAACGTGCGCGTCTACCGAAAGATGCATGTGCATGCTTAACAAGTGGCTTGGCACAAATCGATGCGCGTGTGCTGAAAAGAGCAGCATGGGCGTGTTTAGCACGTGGTTGGTAGAAATACACATGCGCGCTCTGCCAAAAGCAGCATGTGAATGCATAACTTGTGGTTTGGCAGAAAACAACATGCGCGTCTACCAAAAGATGCATGCGCATGCTTAACAAGTGCTTTGGCGCAAATCATTGCGCGTGCGCTGAAAAGAGCAGCATGGGCGTGCTTGGCACGTCGTTTGGTACAAATCCACGTGCGCGCTCTGCCAAAAGCAGCATGTGCATGCTTAGCTTGTGGTTTAGAAAACAACGCGCGCGTCTACCGAAAGATGCATGTGCATGCTTAACAAGTGGTTTGGCACAAATCGATTGGCGTTTGCTGAAAAGAGCAGCATGGGCGTTCTTAGCATGTGGTTTGGTAGAAATCAACATGCGCCATCTGTCAAATGCAGCATGTGCATTCATAACTTGTGGTTTGGCAGAAAACAACGTGCGCGTCTTAAAGATGCATGTGTATGCTTAACAAGTGGTTTACCACAAATCGATGCGCGTGTGCTGAAAAGAGCAGCATGGGCGTGCTTGGCACGTCGTTTGGCTTAAATCCAAGTGCGCGCTCTGCCAAAAGCAGCATGTGTATGCTTAGCTTGTGGTTTGGCAGAAAACAACGTGCGCGTCTGCCAAAAGATGCATTTACATGCTTAACAAGAGGTTTACCACAAATCGATGCACGTGTGTTTAAAAGAGCAGCATGGGCGTGCTTAGCACGTGGTTTGATAGAAATCCACATGCGCGCTCTCCCAAAAGGAGCATGTGCATGCATACCTTTTGGTTTGGCAGGAAACAACGGGCGCATCTACAAAAGATGCATAAGCATGCTTAACAAGTGGTTTGGCACAAATCGCTGTGCGTGTGCTGAAAACAGCAGCAAGAGCGTGCTTAGCACGTGGTTTGGTAGAAATCCACGTGCGCGCTCTGCCAAAAGCAGCATGTGCATGCTTAGCTTGTGGTTTAGAAAACAACGTGCGCGTCTACCGAAAGATGCATGTGCATACTTAACAAGTGGTTTGGCACAAATCGATTGGCGTGGGCTGAAAAGAGCAGCATGGGTGTTCTTAGCATGTGGTTTGGTAGAAATCAACATGCGCCATCTGCCAAAAGCAGCATGTGCATTCATAACTTGTGGTTTGGCAGAAAAGAACGTGCGCGTCTACTTAAAGATGCATGTGTATGCTTAACAAGTGGTTTACCACAAATCGATGCACGTGTGCTGAAAAGAGCAGCATGGGCGTGCTTGGCACGTCGTTTGGCTTAAATCCAAGTGCGCGCTCTGCCAAAAGCAGCATGTGCATGCTTAGCTTGTGGTTTGGCAGAAAACAACGTGCGCGTCTACCGAAAGATGCATGTGCATGCTTAACAAGTGGCTTGGCACAAATCGATGCGCGTGTGCTGAAAAGAGCACCATGGGCGTGCTTAGCACGTCGTTTGGCAGAAATCCACATGCGCGCTCTCCCAAAAGGAGCTTGTACATTCATACCTTGTGGTTTGGCAGAAAACAACGTGCGCGTCTGCCAAAAGATGCATGTGCATGCTTAACAAGTGGTTTGGCACAAATCGATGCGCGCGTGCTGAAAAGAGCAGCATAGGCGTTCTTAGCACGTGGTTGCTAGAAATCCTAATGCGCGCTCTGCCAGAAGCAGCGTTTGAATGCATAACTTGTGGTTTGGCAGAAAACAACGCGCGCGTATACCGAAAGATGCATGTGCATGCTTGACAAGTGGTTTGTCACAAATCGCTGCGCGTGTGCTGAAAACAGCAGCAAGAGCGTGCTTAGCACGTGGTTTGGTAGAAATCCACGTGCGCGCTCTGCCAAAAGCAGCATGTGCATGCTTAGCTTGTGGTTTAGAAAACAACGTGCGCGTCTACCAAAAATGCATGCGCATTCTTAACAAGTGCTTTGGCACAAATCGTTGCGCGTGTGCTGAAAAGAGCAGCATGGGCGTGCTTGGCACGTCGTTTGGTAGAAATCCACGTGCGCGCTCTGCCAAAAGCAGCATGTGCATGCTTAGCTTGTGGTTTAGAAAACAACGTGCGCGTCTACCGAGAGATGCATGTGCATACTTAACAAGTGGTTTGGCACAAATCGATGCGCGTGTGCTGAAAAGAGCAGCATGGGCGTGCTTAGCATGTGGTTTGGTAGAAATCCACATGCGCGATCTGCCAAAAGCAGCATGTGCATGCATAACTTTTGGTTTGGCAGAAAACAACGTGCGCGTCTACTGAAAGATGCATGTGCATTCTTAACAAGTGGTTTACCACAAATCGATGCGCCTGTGCTGAAAAGAGCAGCATGGGCGTGCTTGGCATGTCGTTTAGCTGAAATGCAAGTGCGCGCTCTGCCAAAAGCAGCATGTGCATGCTTAGCTTGTGGTTTGGCAGAAAAGAACGTGCGCGTCTACCGAAAGATGCATGTGCATGCTTAACAAGTGCTTTGGCACAAATCGTTGCGCGTGTGCTGAAAAGAGACGCATTTGCGTGCTTAGCACGTGGTTTGGTCGAAATCCACATGCGTGCTCATCCAAAAGCAGCATATGCATGGTTAACTTGTGGTTTGGCAGAAAAGAACGTCCGCGTCTGCCAAAAGATGCATGTGCATGCTTAACAAGTGGTTTACCACAAATCGATGCGCGTGTGCTGAAAAGAGCACCATGGGCGTGCTTGGCACGTCGTTTGGCCGAAATCCACGTGCGCGCTCTGCCAAAAGCAGCATGTTCATGCTTAGCTTGTGATTTGGCAGAAAACAACGTGTGCGTCTACCGAAAGATGCATGCGCATGCTTAACAAGTGCTTTGGCACAAATCGTTGCGCGTGTGCTGAAAAGAGACGCATTTGCGTGCTTAGCACTTGGTTTGGTCGAAATCCACATGCGTGCTCATCCAAAAGCAGCATATGCATGGTTAACTTGTGGTTTGGCAGAAAAGAACGTCCGCGTCTGCCAAAAGGTGCATGTGCATGCTTAACAAGTGGTTCACCACAAATCGATGCGCGTGTGCTGAAAAGAGCAGCATGGGCGTGCTTAGCACGTAGTTTGCTAGAAATCCACATGCGCGCTCTCCCAAAAGGAGCATGTGCATGCATACCTTTTGGTTTGGCAGAAAACAACGGGCGCGTCTACAAAAGATGCATGTGCATGCTTAACAAGTGGTTTGGCAAAAATCGCTGTGCGTGTGCTGAAAACAGCAGCAAGAGCGTGCTTAGCACGTGGTTTCGTAGAAATCCACGTGCGCGCTCTGCGAAAAGCCGCATGTGCATGCTTAGCTTGTGGTTTCGAAAACAACGTGCGCGTCTACCGAAAGATGCATGTGCATGCTTAACAAGTGGTTTGGCACAAATCGCTGCGCGTGTGCTGAAAAGAGTAGCAAGGGCGTGCTTAGCACGTGGTTTGGTAGAAATCCACATGCGCGCTCTCCTAAAAGCAGCATGTGCATTCATAACTTGTGCTTTGGCAGAAAACAACGTGCGCGTCTACCAAAAGATGCATTTGTATGCTTAACAAGTGGTTTACGACAAATCAATGCAAGTGTGCTGAAAACAGCAGCAAGAGCATGCTTAGCACGTGGTTTGGTAGAAATCTACGTGCGCGCTCAGCCAAAAGCAGCATGTGCATGCTTAGCTTGTGCTTTAGAAAACAACGTGCGCGTCTACCGAAAGATGCATGTGCATGCTTAACAAGTGGTTTGGCACAAATCGTTGCGCGTGTGCTGAAAAGAGAAGCATTTGCGTGCTTAGCACGTGGTCTGGCAGAAATCCATGGGCGCGCTCTCCCAAAAGGAGCATGTGCATGCATACCTTTTGGCTTGGCAGAAAACAACGGGCGCGTCTACAAAAGATGCATGTGCGTGCTTAACAAGTGGTTTGGCACAAATCGCTGCGCGTGTGCTGAAAAGAGCAGCAAGGGCGTGCTTAGCACGTGGTTTGGTAGAAATCCACATGCGCGCTCTTCTAAAAGCAGCATGTGCATTCATAACTTGTGCTTTGGCAGAAAACAACATGCGCGTCTACCAAAAGATGCATGTGCATGCTTAACAAGTGGTTTATGACAAATCGATGCAAGTGTGCTGAAAAGAGCAGCATGGGCGTGCTTGGCACGTCGTTTGGTAGAAATCCACGGGCGCGCTTTGCCAAAAGCAGCATGTGCATGCTTAGCTTGTGGTTTAGAAAACAACGTGCGCGCCTACCAAAAGATGCATGCCCGTGCTTAACAAGTGGTTTACGACAAATCGATGCAAGTGTGCTGAAAAGAGCACCATGGGCATGCTTGCCACGTCGTTTGGCAAAAATCCACGTGCGCGCTTTGCCAAAAGCAGCATGTGCATGCTTAGCTTGTGGTTTAGAAAACAACGTGCGCGTCTACCGAAAGATGCATGTGCATGCTTAACAAGTGGTTTGGCACAAATCGATGCGCGTGTGTTGAAAAGAGCAGCATGGGAGTGCTTAGCATGTGGTTTGGTAGAAATCCACATGCGCGCTCTCCCAAAAGCAGCATGTGCATGGTTAACTTGTGGTTTGGCAGAAAACCACGTCCGCGTCTACCAAAAGATGCATGTGCATGCTTAACAAGTGGATTACCACAAATCGATGCGCATGTGCTGAAGAGAGTAGCATGGGCGTGCTTGGCACGTCGTTTGGTAGAAATCCACGAGCGCGCTTTGCCAAAAGCAGCATGTGCATGCTTAGCTTGTGGTATAGAAAACAACGTGCGCGTCTACCGAAAGATGCATGTGCATGCTTAACAAGTGGTTTGGCACAAATCGATGCGCGTGTGCTGAAAAGAGCAGCATGGGCGTGCTTAGGACGTGGCTTGGTAGAAATCCACATGCGCGCTCTCCGAAAAGCAGCATGTGCATGGTTAACTTGTGGTTTGGCAGAAAACAACGTGCGCGTCTACCGAAAGATACATGCGCATGCTTAGCAAGTGCTTTGGCACAAATCGTTGCGCGTGTGCTGAAAAGAGAAGCATTTGCGTGCTTAGCACGTGGTTTGGTCGAAATCCACATGCGTGCTCTTCCAAAAGCAGCATGTGCATGGTTAACTTGTGCTTCGGCAGAAAACAACGTCCGCGTCTGCCAAAAGATGCATGTGCATGCTTAACAAGTGGTTTACCACAAATCGATGCGCGTGTGCTGAAAAGAGCAGCATGGGCGTGCCTAGCGCGTGGTATGGTAGAAATCCACATGTGCGCTCTCCCAAAAAGGAGCATGTGCGTGCATAACTTTTGGTTTGGCAGAAAACAACGGGCGCGTCTACAAAAGATGCATGCGCATGCTTAACAAGTGGTTTGGCACAAATCGATGCGCGTGTGGTCAAAAGAGCAGCATGGTCGTGCTTAGCACGTGGTTGGTGGAAATCCACATGCGCGCAATGCCAAAAGCAACATGTGCATGCATAACTTTTGGTTTGGCAGAAAACAACGTGCGCGTCTACCGAAAGATGCATGTGCATGCTTAACAAGTGGTTTGGCACAAATCGCTGCGCGTGTGCTGAAAACAGCAGCAAGTGCGTGCTTTGCACGTGGTTTGGTAGAAATCCACGTGCGCGCTCTGCCAAAAGCAGCATGTGCATGCTTAGCTTGTCGTTTAGAAAACAACGTGCGCGTCTACCGAAAGATGCATGTGCATGCTTAACAAGTGGTTTACCACAAATCGATGCGCGTGTGCTGAAAAGAGCAGCATGGGCGTGCTTGGCACGTCGTTTGGTAGAAATCCACGAGCGCGCTTTGCCAAAAGCAGCATGTGCATGCTTAGCTTGTGGTTTAGAAAACAACGTGCGCGTCTACCGAAAGATGCATGTGCATGCTTAACAAGTGGTTTGGCACAAATCGCTGCGCGTGTGCTGAAAACAGCAGCAAGAGCGTGCTTTGCCCGTGGTTTGGTAGAAATCCACGTGCGCGCTCTGCCAAAAGCAGCATGTGCATGCTTAGCTTGTGGTTTAGAAAAAAACGTGCGCGTCTACCGAAAGATGCATGTGCATGCTTAACAAGTGGTATATGACATATCGATGCAAGTGTGCTGAAAAGAGCAGCATGGGCTTGCTTGGCACGTCGTTTGGTAGAAATCCACGTGCGCGCTTTGCCAAAAGCCGCATTTGCATGCTCAGCTTGTGGTTTAGAAAACAGCGTGCGCGTCTACCGAAAGATGCATGTGCATGCTTAACAAGTGCTTTGGCACAAATCGTTGCGCGTGTGCTGAAAAGAGACGCATTTGCGTGCTTAGCACGTGGTTTGGTCGAAATCCACATGCGTGCTCATCCAAAAGGAGCATATGCATGGTTAACTTGTGGTTTGGCAGAAAAGAACGTCCGCGTCTGCCAAAAGATGCATGTGCATGCTTAACAAGTGGTTTACCACAAATCGATGCGCGTGTGCTGAAAAGAGCAGCATGGGCGTGCTTAGCACGTAGTTTGCTAGAAATCCACATGCGCGCTCTCCTAAAAGTAGCATGTGCATTCATAACTTGTGCTTTGGCAGAAAACACGTGCGCGTCTACCAAAAGATGCATGTGTATGCTTAACAACTGGTTTACGACAAATCAATGCAAGTGTGCTGAAAACAGCAGCAAGAGCATGCTTAGCACGTGGTTTGGTAGAAATCTACGTGCGCGCTCAGCCAAAAGCAGCATGTGCATGCTTAGCTTGTGGTTTAGAAAACAACGTGCGCATCTACCGAAAGATGCATGTGCATGCTTAACAAGTGGTTTGGCACAAATCGTTGCGCGTGTGCTGAAAAGAGAAGCATTTGCGTGCTTAGCACGTGGTCTGGCAGAAATCCATGGGCGCGCTCTCCCAAAAGGAGCATGTGCATGCATACCTTTTGGTTTGGCAGAAAACAACGGGCGCGTCTACAAATCAAATCAAATCAAATCAGTTTATTTTTCATCTCAAGGATGAGGGCAGGCTCGGGATAAAAGTGACATCAGTCACTTGAGGGGAACCCGAGCCTCCCTGATACATGGAATGCATTGAGGACAGACGAACAAAATTCGTTCATAACAAGAAGGGGTTAATATTTACAACTCGTAATACACATAGATTCGTCATGAACTGAAAATATAGATATACAGATTCCTTTACGGTTAAGTTATACAGTATAACACATGAAGACAAATTCCAATATACACTGAAAGTTTAGTTAGTGATAAATAATATTGCATTGATTTCATGATAAAAGGGCTTCCCTAATAACACGTATGCCACATTCTTCAATTATTATCTTTTTTTTAATTAATTTGTTTAATAAAACAGGAACAGTGAAGCGGAGCATTTGTCGGCCAAAGTGTGTTCTGCACAATGGAATAATCCAGTGTTGTTGGTAACGAGTAGGGTATGGGATAGTGTACGGTTCAAGTTGAAAAATATCCAAAAAAGCTCGATTGCTATTGAGCACGGATTTTTTATATCTTATTGCTAGGTAATACTCGTAAAGCTGATGAATTGGGATAATGTTAAACCGCTTAAATAATTCACCCGTATGTGCATAGTAGTCAACATTAGCAATGTGCCTAATCGCTTTTTTCTGTAGTTTGTATAGTCTATTAATGTTCGTTGCTGTTGTACTTCCCCATACCAAAAAACAATAACTGACATGCGATAAAAACAAGCTGTTATAAAGTGTTATCTTAACGGAAACTGGAAGCAAGGAACGCAGTCGTGCAAGTATACCTACACATTTGGAAATATTAGTTATTAGTTTATTAATTTGTGGTTCCCATGACATTATACAATTAAAAAACACTCCTAAAGTTTTAACAGTCTCTACAATTTCAATCGTCGCGCTACCTAAGCGTAAGGCATCGCGTGGAGAAGTAAGCTGCATCCGCGAGTGAAAAATAACTGCTTTTGTTTTTGATGCGTTAATGACTAATGAATTTTGCTCACTCCATGCATACAGGTTCTCTAATGTAGTGTTGATAAGTGAAGTCAATGCACTCATATCATTACCGGTGAAGAAAATGCTAGTGTCATCGGCATAGATTATATATTTAGGTTTGTCATTAATTTTCACAATGTCGTTGATGTATAGGTTAAAAAGCAGCGGTCCTAAAATGCTACCTTGTGGTACCCCAGTGATTATTGGCTGAAGAGAAGAGCAGTAATTGTTAATTTTTACACATTGCGATCGGTACTTAAGATATGATTTCAAGAGTGAAAGTGGGATGCCACGAATACCATACATTTCTAGTTTTTCAATTAAAGTGTAGTGACAGAGACGATCAAAGGCCTTGGAAAAATCTATAAAGATTCCAATGCAGAGTTGCCTATCTTCAAAAGATTTTAGAATTATTTCTTTTTGGGCTAGTAAAGCAGTCTCAGTCGACCTGCCCTTCATGAAACCGTATTGCGATTTTGTTATTATGTGAAATTTCGTGCAAAAGTTTATAACTCTTTTAAAAATAATTTTTTCAAAGCCTTTTGAAAATATCGGTAATATGGAGATGGGTCGGTAGTTCCCAAGGTCATTTTTGTCTCCTTTTTTATGTAGCACAGTGACAACAGACGTTTGCATTTGTTTTGGAAAACAGCCTGTCGATAAAGACAGGTTATAAATGTGAGTGAGCACAGGAGCTATAATATGGATTACATGCTTGATCGGAGATATCTGAAAACCGTCTATGTCACGTGCGCTGGTGTTCTTTAGTGTAGAGAACGTTAACACTATTTCTTGATCGTCAGTTGGTGCGAAAAAGATGCTGTTCGTTTCTGTAATCTGTGCACGAGTTACCGCTGGCTGTAATTGTTGCTTTGGCTGTCCAACGTTTATGAGAAAGTGGTTAAATTTTTCAGCAAGCTCTAGATCTTTAACAATGCGGCCATCTATTTCTATTTCCGTAATTCCTGGGCAAATAGGGGTCCTGTGAAGTAACGTATTAAGCTTCCTCCAGATGTTTGCGCTTCCATTGCAGAAGTCTGGATCGAATTGTTGACTTAAATAATTTCTTTTTTCTTTCCTAATAAACGCATTTACTTTATTTCGGAATTCTTTAAATATTTTAAGGTCTGATATGTCTCTAGTTCTTAAGAACTTACTAAAGAGTTTCGTTTTCCTTTTGATCATTTTTAAACATTCATAATTTATCCATGGTTTTCGATTCTTACGGCCTTCTTTTACAACCTTTTCTTTGAAATGCTTCAAATAAATTTGTTTAAGGATAGCTATGAATGTCTCGTAGGCTGAATCTGCAGTTAATGAAAGGTAGACTGTACTCCAATCTGTTTGGGAAAGACTTGTGCTAAAAGCAGCCAAGGTAAGAGGCGTGATGTCTTGAACGGTTCTAGTCGGTAACTCCGTCGGCTTTTTGGTAGTACTGTCTGTCATAAAATAAAGTGCTAGGTGGTCGCTTATATCGCAGTACAATACACCTGACTCCACGTTATCTTTGTTTATGTTGGTAATAAAAACATCAATTAAAGTTGCTGAATTTGGTGTGATACGTGTGGGGGTCTCTGTTACTATCTCGTAACCATTTGACACCACCATAGCCACAAACTCAGTTACGAGGGGAGAAGACTCTAGTACGTTTATGTTGATGTCGCCACCAAGAATTAGTCTTAAATTGTTGTCATTTACGTAATTGAATAATTGTTCAAGAACACTGGTGAAATTATTTACAGATGAATCAGGTGGTCTGTATATGACAGAGTAAACGTAATTTCGTGACGTTAGAGTTAAGCATTCAATGTCGGAATTAATAAAAGAAAATTCTGATACTATTCGAGAGTCTGTGTCGTTCTTTACTAAAACAGCAAGTCCACCCCCTTTTTTATTCGTACGGTTAAGGAAGTAAGTGTTATAGTTATCGTGCCTGTAAACCTGGTCTTCTAGAGTATACCAAGTTTCCGTAATCATTATGATGTCAAAAGTAAAAGAAAAGGTGTTAAGAAAAGCAGATAGTTCATCTTCCTTGTGTCGTGCTGAACGAATGTTTAGGTGAAAGCAGCACAGTTTGTCGCGAAAGCGACTCGCTACAAGATTATTTACGTCACGAGATGATATCGCCATGGCGAAAGAAAAGATGCACCACAACAGCGCACAGCAATTCTAAGCAATCTTTTCAATGTCACATGCTTCACGAATGTGCAGAACACGCGAGTCTTAATCTTTCCGTGCAAGAATGCGCCCATCATTCGTCCACACAAACTTCCAGTTTGCTGTTTTCTTTTTAGCTATTGCCATGCCGAGAAGTTGCTTTAAAACTGGGCATAAGTGTTCATTGATGAACACAGGCGTGTTAGAGGAGTGGCCAAGATCCTTTGTCGAAATGCGCGTTTTCTTTGCTTTTTGAAGCACCGAATCGCGTTTGGAGCGACTCTTGAATTGTACTACTATGTTCGGGTTTGAAGTGGAATTTTTTGCAGGTACACGGTGACACTTTTCAACATCATCTTTCGAGATGGGAACATTTAACAGTGCGCCAATCTCATGAAGAGTACTAGGAAGGTCCTCATTAGCAAGTTTGGGTATTCCCTTAATTTCAAGATTACATTTGCGAGAATATTGTTCTGAGGCAGTGATCCTCTGATCCTGTTGAGACATTTGTTTCCTCAAAGCTTCGCACTCAGTTGTTAGCTTTTCATTGATGCTCCTTAGAGACTTGTTGTCCCTCTCAAGATCAACGTTTCCTCTCTTTAATTTTTCGACATCCTCATTCAAAAAGCTCACACTGTTTTTTAGGTCTCTTATTTCCTTCCGTAGTTCTCTCTCAATTGCAGATTTGAATTCAAGCATTTCTTTTCTCATCTCTTCTCGAAACTTTGCTAATTCGCTCATATTCACAACACCAAATTATCACTTTGGCAGCAGAGAGGCAGCAATTCAATTATACTTGCGTAGTAAGAAAATGATTGCTAACCTGCAATAACCGAAAACAGGCGTGTAAGGAACGAACTTTCGCTGCCCTCGCTGCTGCCAAGTGAGGTTCAGGGCTCCAATGTAGCAGGTTTTATAGGAAGGCTCCCCTGGCGGTGCCTTGCGTCGGTAGTGTCCCTGCTTCGTCAGGCAGTGTTCGTGCCTCGGCACGTGTCGATGCGTCGATTTGCCTCTTGATACGTGTGGTGCAGTCAGCAATCGTGGCGGTGCAGTCAGTAGATGCGTCGTGTAGATGCGTCGATTTTGCCAGCGCGCCGTCAACTGCAATAACCGAAAAAAGGCGTGTAAGGAACGAACTTTCGCTGCCCTCGCTGCTGCCAAGTGAGGTTCAGGGCTCCAATGTAGCAGGTTTTATAGGAAGGCTCCCCTGGCGGTGCCTTGCGTCGGTAGTGTCCCTGCTTCGTCAGGCAGTGTACAAAAGATGCATGTGCGTGCTTAACAAGTGGTTTGGCACAAATCGCTGCGCGTGTGCTGAAAAGAGCAGCAAGGGCGTGCTTAGCACGTGGTTTGGTAGAAAT
This sequence comes from Dermacentor variabilis, assembly GCF_050947875.1. Classification (NCBI taxonomy): domain Eukaryota; kingdom Metazoa; phylum Arthropoda; class Arachnida; order Ixodida; family Ixodidae; genus Dermacentor; species Dermacentor variabilis. The sequence continues at coordinate 3,346,550 of NW_027460291.1, forward strand.
CCACATGCGCGCTCTTCTAAAAGCAGCATGTGCATTCATAACTTGTGCTTTGGCAGAAAACAACATGCGCGTCTACCAAAAGATGCATGTGCATGCTTAACAAGTGGTTTATGACAAATCGATGCAAGTGTGCTGAAAAGAGCAGCATGGGCGTGCTTGGCACGTCGTTTGGTAGAAATCCACGGGCGCGCTTTGCCAAAAGCAGCATGTGCATGCTTAGCTTGTGGTTTAGAAAACAACGTGCGCGCCTACCAAAAGATGCATGCCCGTGCTTAACAAGTGGTTTACGACAAATCGATGCAAGTGTGCTGAAAAGAGCACCATGGGCATGCTTGCCACGTCGTTTGGCAAAAATCCACGTGCGCGCTTTGCCAAAAGCAGCATGTGCATGCTTAGCTTGTGGTTTAGAAAACAACGTGCGCGTCTACCGAAAGATGCATATGCATGCTTAACAAGTGGTTTGGCACAAATCGATGCGCGTGTGTTGAAAAGAGCAGCATGGGAGTGCTTAGCATGTGGTTTGGTAGAAATCCACATGCGCGCTCTGCCAAAAGCAGCATGTGTATGCTTAGCTTGTGGTTTGGCAGAAAACAACGTGCGCGTCTGCCAAAAGATGCATTTACATGCTTAACAAGAGGTTTACCACAAATCGATGCACGTGTGTTTAAAGAGCAGCATGGGCGTGCTTAGCACGTGGTTTGATAGAAATCCACATGCGCGCTCTCCCAAAAGGAGCATGTGCATGCATACCTTTTGGTTTGGCAGGAAACAACGGGCGCATCTACAAAAGATGCATGTGCATGCTTAACAAGTGGTTTGGCACAAATCGCTGTGCGTGTGCTGAAAACAGCAGCAAGAGCGTGCTTAGCACGTGGTTTGGTAGAAATCCACGTGCGCGCTCTGCCAAAAGCAGCATGTGCATGCTTAGCTTGTGGTTTAGAAAACAACGTGCGCGTCTACCGAAAGATGCATGTGCATACTTAACAAGTGGTTTGGCACAAATCGATTGGCGTGGGCTGAAAAGAGCAGCATGGGTGTTCTTAGCATGTGGTTTGGTAGAAATCAACATGCGCCATCTGCCAAAAGCAGCATGTGCATTCATAACTTGTGGTTTGGCAGAAAACAACGTGCGCGTCTACTTAAAGATGCATGTGTATGCTTAACAAGTGGTTTACCACAAATCGATGCGCGTGTGCTGAAAAGAGCAGCATGGGCGTGCTTGGCACGTCGTTTGGCTTAAATCCAAGTGCGCGCTCTGCCAAAAGCAGCATGTGCATGCTTAGCTTGTGGTTTGGCAGAAAACAACGTGCGCGTCTACCGAAAGATGCATGTGCATGCTTAACAAGTGGCTTGGCACAAATCGATGCGCGTGTGCTGAAAAGAGCACCATGGGCGTGCTTAGCACGTCGTTTGGCAGAAATCCACATGCGCGCTCTCCCAAAAGGAGCTTGTACATTCATACCTTCTGGTTTGGCAGAAAACAACGTGCGCGTCTGCCAAAAGATGCATGTGCATGCTTAACAAGTGGTTTGGCACAAATCGATGCGCGTGTGCTGAAAAGAGCAGCATAGGCGTTCTTAGCACGTGGTTGCTAGAAATCCTAATGCGCGCTCTGCCAAAAGCAGCGTGTGAATGCATAACTTGTGGTTTGGCAGAAAACAACGTGCGCGTATACCGAAAGATGCATGTGCATGCTTGACAAGTGGTTTGGCACAAATCACTGCGCGTGTGCTGAAAACAGCAGCAAGAGCGTGCTTAGCACGTGGTTTGGTAGAAATCCACGTGCGCGCTCTGCCAAAAGCAGCATGTGCATGCTTAGCTTGTGGTTTAGAAAACAACGTGCGCGTCTACCAAAAATGCATGCGCATTCTTAACAAGTGCTTTGGCACAAATCGTTGCGCGTGTGCTGAAAAGAGCAGCATGGGCGTGCTTGGCACGTCGTTTGGTAGAAATCCACGTGCGCGCTCTGCCAAAAGCAGCATGTGCATGCTTAGCTTGTGGTTTAGAAAACAACGTGCGCGTCTACCGAGAGATGCATGTGCATACTTAACAAGTGGTTTGGCACAAATCGATGCGCGTGTGCTGAAAAGAGCAGCATGGGCGTGCTTAGCATGTGGTTTAGTAGAAATCCACATGCGCGATCTGCCAAAAGCAGCATGTGCATGCATAACTTTTGGTTTGGCAGAAAACAACGTGCGCGTCTACTGAAAGATGCATGTGCATTCTTAACAAGTGGTTTACCACAAATCGATGCGCGTGTGCTGAAAAGAGCAGCATGGGCGTGCTTGGCATGTCGTTTAGCTGAAATGCAAGTGCGCGCTCTGCCAAAAGCAGCATGTGAATGCTTAGCTTGTGGTTTGGCAGAAAAGAACGTGCGCGTCTACCGAAAGATGCATGTGCATGCTTAACAAGTGCTTTGGCACAAATCGTTGCGCGTGTGCTGAAAAGAGACGCATTTGCGTGCTTAGCACGTGGTTTGGTCGAAATCCACATGCGTGCTCATCCAAAAGCAGCATATGCATGGTTAACTTGTGGTTTGGCAGAAAAGAACGTCCGCGTCTGCCAAAAGATGCATGTGCATGCTTAACAAGTGGTTTACCACAAATCGATGCGCGTGTGCTGAAAAGAGCAGCATGGGCGTGCTTAGCACGTAGTTTGCTAGAAATCCACATGCGCGCTCTCCCAAAAGGAGCATGTGCATGCATACCTTTTGGTTTGGCAGAAAACAACGGGCGCGTCTACAAAAGATGCATGTGCATGCTAAACAAGTGGTTTGGCAAAAATCGCTGTGCGTGTGCTGAAAACAGCAGCAAGAGCGTGCTTAGCACGTGGTTTCGTAGAAATCCACGTGCGCGCTCTGCGAAAAGCAGCATGTGCATGCTTAGCTTGTGGTTTGGAAAACAACGTGCGCGTCTACCGAAAGATGCATGTGCATGCTTAACAAGTGGTTTGGCACAAATCGCTGCGCGTGTGCTGAAAAGAGTAGCAAGGGCGTGCTTAGCACGTGGTTTGGTAGAAATCCACATGCGCGCTCTCCTAAAAGCAGCATGTGCATTCATAACTTGTGCTTTGGCAGAAAACAACGTGCGCGTCTACCAAAAGATGCATGTGTATGCTTAACAAGTGGTTTACGACAAATCAATGCAAGTGTGCTGAAAACAGCAGCAAGAGCATGCTTAGCACGTGGTTTGGTAGAAATCTACGTGCGCGCTCCGCCAAAAGCAACATGTGCATGCTTAGCTTGTGGTTTAGAAAACAACGTGCGCGTCTACCGAAAGATGCATGTGCATGCTTAACAAGTGGTTTGGCACAAATCGTTGCGCGTGTGCTGAAAAGAGAAGCATTTGCGTGCTTAGCACGTGGTCTGGCAGAAATCCATGGGCGCGCTCTCCCAAAAGGAGCATGTGCATGCATACCTTTTGGTTTGGCAGAAAACAACGGGCGCGTCTACAAAAGATGCATGTGCGTGCTTAACAAGTGGTTTGGCACAAATCGCTGCGCGTGTGCTGAAAAGAGCAGCAAGGGCGTGCTTAGCACGTGGTTTGGTAGAAATCCACATGCGCGCTCTTCTAAAAGCAGCATGTGCATTCATAACTTGTGCTTTGGCAGAAAACAACATGCGCGTCTACCAAAAGATGCATGTGCATGCTTAACAAGTGGTTTATGACAAATCGATGCAAGTGTGCTGAAAAGAGCAGCATGGGCGTGCTTGGCACGTCGTTTGGTAGAAATCCACGGGCGCGCTTTGCCAAAAGCAGCATGTGCATGCTTAGCTTGTGGTTTAGAAAACAACGTGCGCGCCTACCAAAAGATGCATGCCCGTGCTTAACAAGTGGTTTACGACAAATCGATGCAAGTGTGCTGAAAAGAGCACCATGGGCATGCTTGCCACGTCGTTTGGCAAAAATCCACGTGCGCGCTTTGCCAAAAGCAGCATGTGCATGCTTAGCTTGTGGTTTAGAAAACAACGTGCGCGTCTACCGAAAGATGCATGTGCATGCTTAACAAGTGGTTTGGCACAAATCGATGCGCGTGTGTTGAAAAGAGCAGCATGGGAGTGCTTAGCATGTGGTTTGGTAGAAATCCACATGCGCGCTCTCCCAAAAAGGAGCATGTGCGTGCATAACTTTTCGTTTGGCAGAAAACAACGGGCGCGTCTACAAAAGATGCATGCGCATGCTTAACAAGTGGTTTGGCACAAATCGATGCGCGTGTGGTCAAAAGAGCAGCATGGTCGTGCTTAGCACGTGGTTGGTGGAAATCCACATGCGCGCAATGCCAAAAGCAACATGTGCATGCATAACTTTTGGTTTGGCAGAAAACAACGTGCGCGTCTACCGAAAGATGCATGTGCATGCTTAACAAGTGGTTTGGCACAAATCGCTGCGCGTGTGCTGAAAACAGCAGCAAGTGCGTGCTTTGCACGTGGTTTGGTAGAAATCCACGTGCGCGCTCTGCCAAAAGCAGCATGTGCATGCTTAGCTTGTCGTTTAGAAAACAACGTGCGCGTCTACCGAAAGATGCATGTGCATGCTTAATAAGTGGTTTACCACAAGTCGATGCGCGTGTGCTGAAAAGAGCAGCATGGGCGTGCTTGGCACGTCGTTTGGTAGAAATCCACGAGCGCGCTTTGCCAAAAGCAGCATGTGCATGCTTAGCTTGTGGTTTAGAAAACAACGTGCGCGTCTACCGAAAGATGCATGTGCATGCTTAACAAGTGGTTTGGCACAAATCGCTGCGCGTGTGCTGAAAACAGCAGCAAGTGCGTGCTTTGCACGTGGTTTGGTAGAAATCCACGTGCGCGCTCTGCCAAAAGCAGCATGTGCATGCTTAGCTTGTCGTTTAGAAAACAACGTGCGCGTCTACCGAAAGATGCATGTGCATGCTTAACAAGTGGTTTACCACAAATCGATGCGCGTGTGCTGAAAAGAGCAGCAAGAGCGTGCTTTGCCCGTGGTTTGGTAGAAATCCACGTGCGCGCTCTGCCAAAAGCAGCATGTGCATGCTTAGCTTGTGGTTTAGAAAAAAACGTGCGCGTCTACCGAAAGATGCATGTGCATGCTTAACAAGTGGTATATGACATATCGATGCAAGTGTGCTGAAAAGAGCAGCATGGGCTTGCTTGGCACGTCGTTTGGTAGAAATCCACGTGCGCGCTTTGCCAAAAGCCGCATTTGCATGCTCAGCTTGTGGTTTAGAAAACAGCGTGCGCGTCTACCGAAAGATGCATGTGCATGCTTAACAGGTGGTTTGGCACAAATCGATGCGCGTGAGCTGTAAAGAGCAGCATGGGCGTGCTTAGCATGTGCTTTGGTAGAAATCCACATGCGCGATCTGCCAAAAGCAGCATGTGCATGCATAACTTGTGGTTTGGCAGAAAACAACGTGAGCGTCTACCGAAAGATGCATGTGCATGCTTAACAAGTGGTTTGGCACAAATCGCTGCGCGTGTGCTGAGAAGAGCAGCATGGGCGTGCTTGGCTAGTCGTTTGGTAGAAATCCACGTGCGCGCTTTGCCAAAAGCAGCATGTGCATGCTTAGCTTGTGGTTTAGAAAACAACGTGCGCGTCTACCGAAAGATGCATGTCCGTGCTTAACAAGTGGTTTACGACAAATCCATGCAAGTGTGCTGAAAAGAGCACCATGGGCGTGCTTGGCACGTCGGTTGGCAGAAATCCACGTGCGCGTTTTGCCAAAAGCAGCATGTGCATGCTTAGCTTGTGGTTTAGAAAACAACGTGCGCGTCTACCGAAAGATGCATGTGCATGCTTAACAAGTGGTTTGGCACAAATCGATGCGCGTGTGTTGAAAAGAGCAGCATGGGAGTGCTTAGCATGTGGCTTGGTAGAAATCCACATGCGCGATCTGCGAAAAGCAGCAAGTGCATGCATAACTTGTGGTTTGGCAGAAAACAACGTGCGCGTCTACAGAAAGATGAATGTGCATGCTTAACAAGTGGTTTGGCACAAATCGATGCGCGTGTGCTGAAAAGAGCAGCATGGGCGTGCTTAGCACGTGGTTTGGTAGAAATCCACATGCGCGCTCTCCCAAAAGCAGCATGTGCATTCATAACTTGTTGTTTGGCAGAAAACAATGTGCGCGTCTACCAATAGATGCATGTGCATGCTTAACAAGTGGTTTACGACAAATTGATGCAAGTGTGCTGAAAAGAGCAGCATGGGCGTGCTTAGCACGTCGTTTGGACGAAATCCACGTGCGTGCTCTGCCAAAAGCAGCATGTTCATGCTTAGCTTGTGGTTTGGCAGAAAACAACGTGCGCGTCTACCGAAAGATGGATGCGCATGCTTAACAAGTGCTTTGGCACAAATCGTTGCGCCTGTGCTGAAAAGAGAAGCATTTGCGTGCTTAGCACGTGGTTTGGTCGAAATCCACATGCGTGCTCTTCCAAAAGCAGCATGTGCATGGTTAACTTGTGCTTCGGCAGAAAACAACGTCCGCGTCTGCCAAAAGATGCATGTGCATGCTTAACAAGTGGTTTGGCACAAATCGCTGCGCGTGTGCTGAAAACAGCAGCAAGTGCGTGCTTTGCACGTGGTTTGGTAGAAGTCCACGTGCGCGCTCTGCCAAAAGCAGCATGTGCATGCTTAGCTTGTCGTTTAGAAAACAACGTGCGCGTCTACCGAAAGATGCATGTGCATGCTTAACAAGTGGTTTACCACAAATCGATGCGCGTGTGCTGAAAAGAGCAGCATGGGCGTGCTTGGCACGTCGTTTGGTAGAAATACACATGCGCGCTCTGCCAGAAGCAGCATGTGCATGCATAACTTGTGGTTTGGCAGAAAACAACATGCGCGCCTACCAAAAGATGCATGCGCATGCTTAACAAGTGCTTTGGCGCAAATCATTGCGCGTGCGCTGAAAAGAGCAGCATGGGCGTGCTTGGCACGTCGTTTGGTAGAAATCCACGTGCGCGCCCTGCCAAAAGCAGCATGTGCATGCTTAGCTTGTGGTTTAGAAAACAACCTGCGCGTCTACCGAAAGATGCATGTGCATGCTTAACAAGTGGTTTGGCACAAATCGATTGGCGCGGGCTGAAAAGAGCAGCATGGGCGTTCTTAGCATTTGGTTTGGTAGAAATCAACATGCGCCATCTGCCAAAAGCAGCATGTGCATTCATAACTTGTGGTTTGGCAGAAAACAACGTGCGCGTCTACTTAAACATGCATGTGTATGCTTAACAAGTGGTTTACCACAAATCGATGCGCGTGTGCTGAAAAGAGCAGCATGGGCGTGCTTGGCACGTCGTTTGGCGTAAATCCAAGTGCGCGCTCTGCCAAAAGCAGCATGTGCATGCTTAGGTTGTGGTTTAGCAGAAAACAACGTCCGCGTCTACCGAAAGATGCATGTGCATGCTTTACAAGTGGCTTGGCACAAATCGATGTGCGTGTGCTGAAAAGAGCAGCATGGGCGTGCTTAGCACGTCGTTTGGCAGAAATCCACATGCGCGCTCTCCCAAAAGGAGCATGTACATTCATACCTTATGCTTTGGCAGAAAACAACGTGCGCGCCTGCCAAAAGATGCATTTACATGCTTAACAAGTGGTTTACCACAAATCGATGCACGTGTGTTTAAAAGAGCAGCATGGGCGTGCTTAGCACGTGGTTTGGTAGAAATCCACATGCGCGCTCTCCCAAAAGGAGCATGTGCATGCACACCTTTTGGTTTGGCAGGAAACAACGGGCGCATCTACAAAAGATGCATGTGCATGCTTAACAAGTGGTTTGGCACACATCGATGCGCGTGTGCTGAAAAGAGCAGCATAGGCGTTATTAGCACGTGGTTGCTAGAAATCCTAATGCGCGCTCTGCCAAAAGCAGCGTGTGCATGCATAACTTGTGGTTTGGCAGAAAACAACGTGCGCGTCTACCGAAAGATGCATGTGCATGCTTAACAAGTGGTTTGGCACAAATCGCTGCGCGTGTGCTGAAAACAGCAGCAAGAGCGTGCTTAGCACGTGGTTTGGTAGAAATCCACGTGCGCGCTCTGCCAAAAGCAGCATGTGCATGCTTAGCTTGTGGTTTAGAAAACAACGTGCGCGTCTACCAAAAATGCATGCGCATTCTTAACAAGTGCTTTGGCACAAATCGTTGCGCGTGTGCTGAAAAGAGCAGCATGGGCGTGCTTGGCACGTCGTTTGGCGTAAATCTAAGTGCGCGCTCTGCCAAAAGCAGCATGTGCATGCTTATGTTGTGGTTTGGCAGAAAACAACGTGCGCGTCTACCGAAAGATGCATGTGCATGCTTTACAAGTGGCTTGGCACAAATCGATGCGCGTGTGCTGAAAAGAGCAGCATGGGCGTGCTTAGCACGTCGTTTGGCAGAAATCCACATGCGCGCTCTCCCAAAAGGAGCATGTACATTCATACCTTATGCTTTGGCAGAAAACAACGTGCGCGCCTGCCAAAAGATGCATTTACATGCTTAACGAGTGGTTTACCACAAATCGATGCACGTGTGTTTAAAAGAGCAGCATGGGCGTGCTTAGCACGTGGTTTGGTAGAAATCCACATGCGCGCTCTCCCAAAAGGAGCATGTGCATGCACACCTTTTGGTTTGGCAGGAAACAACGGGCGCATCTACAAAAGATGCATGTGCATGCTTAACAAGTGGTTTGGCACACATCGATGCGCGTGTGCTGAAAAGAGCAGCATAGGCGTTATTAGCACGTGGTTGCTAGAAATCCTAATGCGCGCTCTGCCAAAAGCAGCGTGTGCATGCATAACTTGTGGTTTGGCAGAAAACAACGTGCGCGTCTACCGAAAGATGCATGTGCATGCTTAACAAGTGGTTTGGCACAAATCGCTGCGCGTGTGCTGAAAACAGCAGCAAGAGCGTGCTTAGCACGTGGTTTGGTAGAAATCCACGTGCGCGCTCTGCCAAAAGCAGCATGTGCATGCTTAGCTTGTGGCTTAGAAAACAACGTGCGCGTCTACCAAAAATGCATGCGCATTCTTAACAAGTGCTTTGGCACAAATCGTTGCGCGTGTGCTGAAAAAAGCAGCATGGGCGTGCTTGGCACGTCGTTTGGCGTAAATCTAAGTGCGCGCTCTGCCAAAAGCAGCATGTGCATGCTTATGTTGTGGTTTGGCAGAAAACAACGTGCGCGTCTACCGAAAGATGCATGTGCATGCTTTACAAGTGGCTTGGCACAAATCGATGCGCGTGTGCTGAAAAGAGCAGCATGGGCGTGCTTAGCACGTCGTTTGGCAGAAATCCACATGCGCGCTCTCCCAAAAGGAGCATGTACATTCATACCTTATGCTTTGGCAGAAAACAACGTGCGCGCCTGCCAAAAGATGCATTTACATGCTTAACGAGTGGTTTACCACAAATCGATGCACGTGTGTTTAAAAGAGCAGCATGGGCGTGCTTAGCACGTGGTTTGGTAGAAATCCACATGCGCGCTCTCCCAAAAGGAGCATGTGCATGCACACCTTTTGGTTTGGCAGGAAACAACGGGCGCATCTACAAAAGATGCATGTGCATGCTTAACAAGTGGTTTGGCACACATCGATGCGCGTGTGCTGAAAAGAGCAGCATAGGCGTTATTAGCACGTGGTTGCTAGAAATCCTAATGCGCGCTCTGCCAAAAGCAGCGTGTGCATGCATAACTTGTGGTTTGGCAGAAAACAACGTGCGCGTCTACCGAAAGATGCATGTGCATGCTTAACAAGTGGTTTGGCACAAATCGCTGCGCGTGTGCTGAAAACAGCAGCAAGAGCGTGCTTAGCACGTGGTTTGGTAGAAATCCACGTGCGCGCTCTGCCAAAAGCAGCATGTGCATGCTTAGCTTGTGGTTTAGAAAACAACGTGCGCGTCTACCAAAAATGCATGCGCATTCTTAACAAGTGCTTTGGCACAAATCGTTGCGCGTGTGCTGAAAAGAGCAGCATGGGCGTGCTTGGCACGTCGTTTGGCGTAAATCTAAGTGCGCGCTCTGCCAAAAGCAGCATGTGCATGCTTATGTTGTGGTTTGGCAGAAAACAACGTGCGCGTCTACCGAAAGATGCATGTGCATGCTTTACAAGTGGCTTAGCACAAATCGATGCGCGTGTGCTGAAAAGAGCAGCATGGGCGTGCTTAGCACGTCGTTTGGCAGAAATCCACATGCGCGCTCTCCCAAAAGGAGCATGTACATTCATACCTTATGCTTTGGCAGAAAACAACGTGCGCGCCTTCCAAAAGATGCATTTACATGCTTAACGAGTGGTTTACCACAAATCGATGCACGTGTGTTTAAAAGAGCAGCATGGGCGTGCTTAGCACGTGGTTTGGTAGAAATCCACATGCGCGCTCTCCCAAAAGGAGCATGTGCATGCACACCTTTTGGTTTGGCAGGAAACAACGGGCGCATCTACAAAAGATGCATGTGCATGCTTAACAAGTGGTTTGGCACACATCGATGCGCGTGTGCTGAAAAGAGCAGCATAGGCGTTATTAGCACGTGGTTGCTAGAAATCCTAATGCGCGCTCTGCCAAAAGCAGCGTGTGCATGCATAACTTGTGGTTTGGCAGAAAACAACGTGCGCGTCTACCGAAAGATGCATGTGCATGCTTAACAAGTGGTTTGGCACAAATCGCTGCGCGTGTGCTGAAAACAGCAGCAAGAGCGTGCTTAGCACGTGGTTTGGTAGAAATCCACGTGCACGCTCTGCCAAAAGCAGCATGTGCAAGCTTAGCTTGTGGTTTAGAAAACAACGTGCGCGTCTACCAAAAATGCATGCGCATTCTTAACAAGTGCTTTGGCACAAATCGTTGCGCGTGTGCTGAAAAGAGCAGCATGGGCGTGCTTGGCACGTCGTTTGGTAGAAATCCACATGCGCGCTCTGCCAAAAGCAGCATGTGCATGCTTAGCTTGTGGTTTAGAAAACAACGTGCGCGTCTACCGAAAGATGCATGTGCATACTTAGCAAGTGGTTTGGCACAAATCGATGCGCGTGTGCTGAAAAGAGCAGCATGGGCGTGCTTAGCATGTGGTTTGGTAGAAATCCACATGCGCGATCTGCCAACAGCAGCATGTGCATGCATAACTTTTGGTTTGGCAGAAAACAACGTGCGCGTCTACTGAAAGATGCATGTGCATGCTTAACAAGTGGTTTATCACAAATCGATGCGCGTGTGCTGAAAAGAGCAGCATAGGCGTGCGTAGCACGTGGTATGGTTGAAATCCACATGTGCGCTCTCCCAAAAGGAGCATGTGCATGCATACCTTTTGGTTTGGCAGAAAACAACGGGCGCGTCTACAAAAGATGCATGTGCATGCTTAACAAGTGGTTTGGCACAAATCGATGCGCGTGTGGTGAAAAGAGCAGCATGGTCGTGCTTAGCACGTGGTTGGTGGAAATCCACATGCGCGCAATGCCAAAGCAACATGTGCATGCATAACTTTTGGTTTGGCAGAAAACAACGTGCGCGTCTACCGAAAGATGCGTGTGCATGCTTAACAAGTGGTTTGGCACAAATCGCTGCGCGTGTGCTGAAAACAGCAGCAAGAGCGTGCTTTGCACGTGGTTTGGTAGAAATCCACGTGCGCGCTCTGCCAAATGCAGCACGTGCATGCTTAGCTTGTGGTTTAGAAAACAACGTGCGCGTCTACCAAAAGATGCATGTGCATGCTTAACAAGTGGTTTACCACAAATCGATGCGCGTGTGCTGAAAAAAGCAGCATGGGCGTGCTTGGTACGTCGTTTGGTAGAAATCCACGAGCGCGCTTTGCCAAAAGCAGCATGTGCATGCTTAGCTTGTGGTTTAGAAAACAACGTGCGCGTCTACCGAAAGATGCATGTGCATGCTCAACAAGTGGTTTGGTACAAATCGCTGCGCGTGTGCTGAAAAGAGCAGCAAGGGCGTGTTTAGCACGTGGTTCGGCTGAAATGCAAGTGCGCGCTCTGCCAAAAGCAGCATGTGCATGCTTAGCTTGAGGTTTGGCAGAAAACAACGTGCGCGTCTAGAGAAAGATGCATGTGCATGCTTAACAAGTGGTTTGGCACAAATCGTTGCGCGTGTGCTGAAAAGAGAAGCATTTGTGTGCTTAGCACGTGGTTTGGCAGAAATCCACGTGCGCGCTCTGCCAAAAGCAGCATGTGCATGCTTAGCTTGTGGTTTAGAAAACAACGTGCGCGTCTACCGAAAGATGCATGTGCATGCTTAACAAGTGGCTTGGCCCAAATCGATGCGCGTGTGCTGAAAACAGCAGCATGGGCGTGTTTAGCACGTGGTTGGTAGAAATACACATGCGCGCTCTGCCAAAAGCAGCATGTGCATGCATAACTTGTGGTTTGGCAGAAAACAACATGCGCGTCTACCAAAAGATGCATGAGCATGCTTAACAAGTGCTTTGGCGCAAATCATTGCGCGTGCGCTGAAAAGAGCAGCATGGGCGTGCTTGGCACGTCGTTTGGTAGAAATCCACGTGCGCGCTCTGCCAAAAGCAGCATGTGCATGCTTAGCTTGTGGTTTAGAAATCAACGCGCGCGTCTACCGAAAGATGCATGTGCATGCTTAACAAGTCGTTTGGCACAAATCGATTGGCGTTTGCTGAAAAGAGCAGCATGGGCGTTCTTAGCATGTGGTTTGGTAGAAATCAACATGCGCCATCTGCCAAATGCAGCATGTGCATTCATAACTTGTGGTTTGGCAGAAAACAACGTGCGCGTCTTAAAGATGCATGTGTATGCTTAACAAGTGGTTTACCACAAATCGATGCGCGTGTGCTGAAAAGAGCAGCATGGGCGTGCTTGGCACGTCGTTTGGCTTAAATCCAAGTGCGCGCTCTGCCAAAAGCAGCATGTGTATGCTTAGCTTGTGGTTTGGCAGAAAACAACGTGCGCGTCTGCCAAAAGATGCATTTACATGCTTAACAAGAGGTTTACCACAAATCGATGCACGTGTGTTTAAAAGAGCAGCATGGGCGTGCTTAGCACGTGGTTTGATAGAAATCCACATGCGCGCTCACCCAAAAGGAGCATGTGCATGCATACCTTTTGGTTTGGCAGGAAACAACGGGCGCATCTACAAAAGATGCATGTGCATGCTTAACAAGTGGTTTGGCACAAATCGCTGTGCGTGTGCTGAAAACAGCAGCAAGAGCGTGCTTAGCACGTGGTTTGGTAGAAATCCACGTGCGCGCTCTGCCAAAAGCAGCATTTGCATGCTTAGCTTGTGGTTTAGAAAACAACGTGCGCGTCTACCGAAAGATGCATGTGCATACTTAACAAGTGGTTTGGCACAAATCGATTGGCGTGGGCTGAAAAGAGCAGCATGGGTGTTCTTAGCATGTGGTTTGGTAGAAATCAACATGCGCCATCTGCCAAAAGCAGCATGTGCATTCATAACTTGTGGTTTGGCAGAAAACAACGTGCGCGTCTACTTAAAGATGCATGTGTATGCTTAACAAGTGGTTTACCACAAATCGATGCGCGTGTGCTGAAAAGAGCAGCATGGGCGTGCTTGGCACGTCGTTTGGCTTAAATCCAAGTGCGCGCTCTGCCAAAAGCAGCATGTGCATGCTTAGCTTGTGGTTTGGCAGAAAACAACGTGCGCGTCTACCGAAATATGCATGTGCATGCTTAACAAGTGGCTTGGCACAAATCGATGCGCGTGTGCTGAAAAGAGCACCATGGGCGTGCTTAGCACGTCGTTTGGCAGAAATCCACATGCGCGCTCTCCCAATAGGAGCTTGTACATTCATACCTTGTGGTTTGGCAGAAAACAACGTGCGCGTCTGCCAAAAGATGCATTTACATGCTTAACAAGTGGTTTACCACAAATCGATGCACGTGTGTTTAAAGGAGCAGCATGGGCGTGCTTAGCACGTGGTTTGGTAGAAATCCACATGCGCGCTCTCCCAAAAGGAGCATGTGCATGCATACCTTTTGGTTTGACAGGAAACAACGGGCGCATCTACAAAAGATGCATGTGCATGCTTAACAAGTGGTTTGGCACAAATCGATGCGCGTGTGCTGAAAAGAGCAGCATAGGCGTTCTTAGCACGTGGTTGCTAGAAATCCTAATGCGCGCTCTGCCAAAAGCAGCGTGTGAATGCATAACTTGTGGTTTGGCAGAAAACAACGTGCGCGTATACCGAAAGATGCATGTGCATGCTTGACAAGTGGTTTGGCACAAATCGCTGCGCGTGTGCTGAAAACAGCAGCAAGAGCGTGCTTAGCACGTGGTTTGGTAGAAATCCACGTGCGCGCTCTGCCAAAAGCAGCATGTGCATGCTTAGCTTGTGGTTTAGAAAACAACGTGCGCGTCTACCAAAAATGCATGCGCATTCTTAACAAGTGCTCTGGCACAAATCGTTGCGCGTGTGCTGAAAAGAGCAGCATGGGCGTGCTTGGCACGTCGTTTGGTAGAAATCCACGTGCGCGCTCTGCCAAAAGCAGCATGTGCATGCTTAGCTTGTGGTTTAGAAAACAACGTGCGCGTCTACCGAGAGATGCATGTGCATACTTAACAAGTGGTTTGGCACAAATCGATGCGCGTGTGCTGAAAAGAGCAGCATGGGTGTGCTTAGCATGTGGTTTGGTAGAAATCCACATGCGCGATCTGCCAAAAGCAGCATGTGCATGCATAACTTTTGGTTTGGCAGAAAACAACGTGCGCGTCTACTAAAAGATGCATGTGCATGCTTAACAAGTGGTTTACCACAAATCGATGCGCGCGTGCTGAAAAGAGCAGCATGGGCGTGCTTGGCACGTCGTTTAGCTGAAATGCAAGTGCGCGCTCTGCCAAAAGCAGCATGTGCATGCTTAGCTTGTGGTTTGGCAGAAAAGAACGTGCGCGTCTACCGAAAGATGCATGTGCATGCTTAACAAGTGGTTTGGCACAAATCGTTGCGCGTGTGCTGAAAAGAGAAGCATTTACGTGCTGAGCACGTGGTTTGGCAGAAATCCACGTGCGCGCTCTCCCAAAAGGAGCATGTGCATGCATACCTTTTGGTTTGGCTGAAAACAACGGGCGCGTCTACAAAAGATGCATGTGCATGCTTAACAAGTGGTTTGGCATAAATCGATGCGCGTGTGCTGAAAAGAGCAGCATGGGCGTGCTTAGCACGTGGTTTGGTAGAAATCCACGTGCGCGCTCTGCCAAAAGCAGCATGTGCATGCTTAGCTTGTGGTTTAGAAAACAACGTGCGCGTCTACCGAAAGATGCATGTGCATGCTTAACAAGTGGTTTGGCACAAATCGCTGCGCGTGTGCTGAAAAGAGCAGCAAGGGCGTGCTTAGCACGTGGTTTGGTAGAAATCCACATGCGGCTCTCCCAAAAGCAGTATGCGCATTCATAACTTGTGGTTTGGGAGAAAACAACGTGCGCGTCTACCGAAAGATGCATGTGCATGCTTAACAAGTGGTTTGGCACAAATCACTGCGCGTGTGCTGAAAACAGCAGCAAGAGCGTGCTTAGCACGTGGTTTGGTAGAAATCCACGTGCGCGCTCTGCCAAAAGCAGCATGTGCATGCTTAGCTTGTGGTTTAGAAAACAACGTGCGCGTCTACCGAAAGATGCATGTGCATGCTTAACAAGTGGTTTGGCACAAATCGCTGCGCGTGTGCTGAAAAGAGCAGCAAGGGCGTGCTTAGCACGTGGTTTGGTAGAAATCCACATGCGGCTCTCCCAAAAGCAGTATGCGCATTCATAACTTGTGGTTTGGGAGAAAACAACGTGCGCGTCTACCAAACGATGCATGTGCATGCTTAACAAGTGGTTTACGACAAATCGATGCAAGTGTGCTGAAAAGAGCACCATGGGCGTGCTTGGCACGTCGTTTGGCCGAAGTCCACGTGCGCGCTCTGCCAAAAGCAGCATGTTCATGCTTAGCTTGTGGTTTGGCAGAAAACAACGTGCGTGTCTACCGAAAGATGCATGCGCATGCTTAACAAGTGCTTTGGCACAAATCGATGCGCGTGTGCTGAAAAGAGCAGCATGCGCGTGCTTAGCACGTCGTTTGGTAGAAATCCACGTGCGCGCTCTGCCAAAAGCAGCATGTGCATGCTTAACTTGTGGTTTAGAAAACAACGTGCGCGTCTACCAAAAGAAGCATGTGCATGCTTAACAAGTGGTTTGGCACAAATCGATGCGCGTGTGCTGAAAAGAGCAGCATGGGCGTGCTTAGCACGTGGTTTGGTAGAAATCCACAAGCGCGCTCTCCCAAAAGCAGCATGTGCATTCATAACTTGTTGTTTGGCAGAAAACAACGTGCGCGTCTACCAATCGATGCATGTGCATGCTTAACAAGTGGTTTACGACAAATCGATGCAAGTGTGCTGAAAAGAGCAGCATGGGCGTGCTTGGCACGTCGTTTGGCCGAAATCCACGTGCGAGCTCTGCCAAAAGCAGCATGTGCATGCTTAGCTTGTGGTTTGGCAGAAAACAACGTGCGCGTCTAGAGAAAGATGCATGTGCATGCTTAACAAGTGGTTTGGCACAAATCGTTGCGCGTGTGCTGAAAAGAGAAGCATTTGCGTGCTTAGCACGTGGTTTGGCAGAAATCCACGTGCGCGCTCTGCCAAAAGCAGTATGTTCATGCTTAGCTTGTGGTTTAGAAAACAACGTGCGCGTCTACCGAAAGATGCATGTGCATGCTTAACAAGTGGCTTGGCACAAATCGATGCACGTGTGCTGAAAAGAGCAGCATGGGCGTGCTTAGCACGTGGTTTGGTAGAAATCCACATGCTTGCTCTCCCAAAAGGAGCATGTGCATTCATAACTTGTGGTTTGGCAGAAAACAACGTGCGCGTCTGCCAAAAGATGCATGTACATGCTTAACAAGTGGTTTACCACAAATCGATGCGCGTGTGCTGAAAAGAGCAGCATGGGCGTGCTTAGCACGTGGTTGGTAGAAATACACATGCGCGCTCTGCCAAAAGCAGCATGTGCATGCATAACTTGTGGTTTGGCAGAAAACAACGTGCGCGTCTACCGAAAGATGCATGTGCATGCTTAACAAGTGGTTTGGCACAAATCGCTGCGCGTGTGCTGAAAACAGCAGCAAGAGCGTCCTTAGCACGTGGTTTTGTAGAAATCCACATGCGCGCTCTGCCAAAAGCAGCATCTGCATGCATAACTTGTGGTTTGGCAGAAAACAACGTGAGCGTCCACCGAAAGATGCATGTGCATGCTTAACAAGTGGTTTGGCACAAATCGCTGCGCGTGAGCTGAAAAGAGCAGCAAGGGCGTGCTTAGCACGTGGTTTGGTAGAAATCCACATGCGCGCTCTCCCAAAAGCAGCATGTGCATTCATATCTTGTGGTTTGGCAGAAAACAACGTGCGCGTCTACCAAAAGATGCATGTGCATGCTTAACAAGTGATTTACGACAGATCGGTGCAAGTGTGCTGAAAAGAGCACCATGGGCGTGCTTGGCACGTCGTTTGGCCGAAATCCACGTGCGCGCTCTGCAAAAAGCAGCATGTTCATGCTTAGCTTGTGGTTTGGCAGAAAACAACATGCGCGTCTACCAAAAGATGCATGCGCATGCTTAACAAGTGCTTTGGCGCAAATCATTGCGCGTGTGCTGAAAAGAGCAGCATGGGCGTGCTTGGCACGTCGTTTGGTAGAAATCCACGTGCGCGCTCTGCCAAAAGCTGCATGTGCATGCTTAGCTTGTGGTTTAGAAAACAACGTGCGCGTCTACCGAAAGATGCATGTGCATGCTTAACAAGTGGTTTACCACAAATCGATGAGCGTGTGCTGAAAAGAGCAGCATGGGCGTGCTTGGCACGTCGTTTGGCTTAAATCCAAGTGCGCGCTCTGCCAAAAGCAGCATGTGCATGCTTAGCTTGTGGTTTGGCAGAAAACAACGTGCGCGTCTACCGAAAGATGCATGTGCATGCTTAACAAGTGGCTTGGCACAAATCGATGCGCGTGTGCTGAAAAGAGCAGCATGGGCGTGCTTAGCACGTGGTTTGGCAGAAATCCACATGCGCGCTCTCCCAAAAGGAGCATATACATTCATAACTTGTGGTTTGTCAGAAAACAACGTGCGCTTCTGCCAAAAGATGCATGTACATGCTTAACAAGTGGTTTACCACAAATCGATGCACGTGTGTTTAAAAGAGCAGCATGGGCGTGCTTAGCACGTGGTTTGGTAGAAATCCACATGCGCGCTCTCCCAAAAGGAGCATGTGCATGCATACTTTTTGGTTTGGCAGAAAACAACGGGCGCGTCTACAAAAGATGCATGTGCATGCTTAACAAGTGGTTTGGCACAAATCGATGCGCGTGTGCTGAAAAGAGCAGCATAGGCGTTCTTAGCACGTGGTTTGGTAGAAATCCACGTGCGCGCTCTGCCAAAAGCAGCATGTGCATGCTTAGCTTGTGGTTTAGAAAACAACGTGCGCGTCTACCGAAAGATGCATGTGCATGCTTAACAAGTGGTTTGGCACAAATCGCTGCGCGTGTGCTGAAAAGAGCAGCAAGGGCGTGCTTAGCACGTGGTTTGGTAGAAATCCACATGCGGCTCTCCCAAAAGCAGTATGTGCATTCATAACTTGTGGTTTGGCAGAAAACAACGTGCGCGTCTACCAAAAGATGCATGTGCATGCTTAACAAGTGGTTTACGACAAATCGATGCAAGTGTGCTGAAAAGAGCACCATGGGCGTGCTTGGCACGTCGTTTGGCCGAAGTCCACGTGCGCGCTCTGCCAAAAGCAGAATGTTCATGCTTAGCTTGTGGTTTGGCAGAAAACAACGTGCGTGTCTACCGAAAGATGCATGCGCATGCTTAACAAGTGCTTTGGCACAAATCGTTGCGCGTGTGCTGAAATGAGACGCATGGGCGTGCTTGGCACGTCGTTTGGTAGAAATCCACGAGCGCGCTTTGCCAAAAGCAGCATATGCATGCTTAGCTTGTGGTTTAGAAAACAACGTGCGCGTCTCCCGAAAGATGCATGTGCATGTTTAACAAGTGGTTTGGCACAAATCGATGCGCGTGTGCTGAAAAGAGCAGCATGGGCGTGCTTAGCATGTGGTTTGGTAGAAATCCACATGCGCGATCTGCCAAAAGCAGCATGTGCATGCATAACTTTTGGTTTGGCAGAAAACAACGTGCGCGTCTACTGAAAGATGCATGTGCATGCTTAACAAGTGGTTTGGCACAAATCGCTGCGCGTGTGCTGAAAAGAGCAGCATAGGCGTTCTTAGCACGTGGTTGCTAGAAATCCTAATGCGCGCTCTGCCAAAAGCAGCGTGTGCATGCATAACTTGTGGTTTGGCAGAAAACAACGTGCGCGTCTACCGAAAGATGCATGTGCATGCTTGACAAGTGGTTTGGCACAAATCGCTGCGCGTGTGCTGAAAACAGCAGCAAGAGCGTGCTTAGCACGTCGTTTGGTAGAAATCCACGTGCGCGCTCTGCCAAAAGCAGCATGTGCATGCTTAACAAGTGGTTTACCACAAATCGATGCGCGTGTGCTGAAAAGAGCAGCATGGGCGTGCTTGGCACGTCGTTTAGCTGAAATTCAAGTGCGCGCTCTGCCAAAAGCAGCATGTGCATGCTTAGCTTGTGGTTTGGCAGAAAAGAACGTGAGCGTCTACAAAAAGATGCATGTGCATGCTTAACAAGTGGTTTGGCACAAATCGTTGCGCGTGTGCTGAAAAGAGAAGCATTTACGTGCTGAGCACATGGTTTGGCAGAAATCCACGTGCGCGCTCTCCCAAAAGGAGCATGTGCATGCATACCTTTTGGTTTGGCTGAAAACAACGGGCGCGTCTACAAAAGATGCATGTGCATGCTTAACAAGTGGTTTGGCATAAATCGATGCACGTGTGCTGAAAAGAGCAGCATGGGCGTGCTTAGCACGTGATTGGTAGAAATCAGCATGCGCGCTCTGCCAAAAGCAGCATGTGCATGCTTAGCTTGTGGTTTAGAAAACAACGGGCGCGTCTACAAAAGATGCATGTGCATGCTTAACAAGTGGTTTGGCACAAATCGTTGCGCGTGTGCTGAAAAGAGCAGCATGGGCGCGCTTGGCACGTCGTTTGGTAGAAATCCACGTGCGCGCTCTGCCAAAAGCAGCATGTGCATGCTTAGCTTGTGGTTTAGAAAACAACGTGCGCGTCTACCGAAAGATGCATGTGCATGCTTAACAAGTGGTTTGGCACAAATCGCTGCGCGTGTGCTGAAAAGAGCAGCAAGGGCGTGCTTAGCACGTGGTTTGGTAGAAATCCACATGCGGCTCTCCCAAAAGCAGTATGTGCATTCATAACTTGTGGTTTGGCAGAAAACAACGTGCGCGTCTACCAAAAGATGCATGTGCATGCTTAACAAGTGGTTTACGACAAATCGATGCAAGTGTGCTGAAAAGAGCACCATGGGCGTGCTTGGCACGTCGTTTGGCCGAAGTCCACGTGCGCGCTCTGCCAAAAGCAGAATGTTCATGCTTAGCTTGTGGTTTGGCAGAAAACAACGTGCGTGTCTACCGAAAGATGCATGCGCATGCTTAACAAGTGCTTTGGCACAAATCGTTGCGCGTGTGCTGAAATGAGACGCATGGGCGTGCTTGGCACGTCGTTTGGTAGAAATCCACGAGCGCGCTTTGCCAAAAGCAGCATATGCATGCTTAGCTTGTGGTTTAGAAAACAACGTGCGCGTCTCCCGAAAGATGCATGTGCATGTTTAACAAGTGGTTTGGCACAAATCGATGCGCGTGTGCTGAAAAGAGCAGCATGGGCGTGCTTAGCATGTGGTTTGGTAGAAATCCACATGCGCGATCTGCCAAAAGCAGCATGTGCATGCATAACTTTTGGTTTGGCAGAAAACAACGTGCGCGTCTACTGAAAGATGCATGTGCATGCTTAACAAGTGGTTTGGCACAAATCGCTGCGCGTGTGCTGAAAAGAGCAGCATAGGCGTTCTTAGCACGTGGTTGCTAGAAATCCTAATGCGCGCTCTGCCAAAAGCAGCGTGTGCATGCATAACTTGTGGTTTGGCAGAAAACAACGTGCGCGTCTACCGAAAGATGCATGTGCATGCTTGACAAGTGGTTTGGCACAAATCGCTGCGCGTGTGCTGAAAACAGCAGCAAGAGCGTGCTTAGCACTTCGTTTGGTAGAAATCCACGTGCGCGCTCTGCCAAAAGCAGCATGTGCATGCTTAACAAGTGGTTTACCACAAATCGATGCGCGTGTGCTGAAAAGAGCAGCATGGGCGTGCTTGGCACGTCGTTTAGCTGAAATTCAAGTGCGCGCTCTGCCAAAAGCAGCATGTGCATGCTTAGCTTGTGGTTTGGCAGAAAAGAACGTGAGCGTCTACAAAAAGATGCATGTGCATGCTTAACAAGTGGTTTGGCACAAATCGTTGCGCGTGTGCTGAAAAGAGAAGCATTTACGTGCTGAGCACATGGTTTGGCAGAAATCCACGTGCGCGCTCTCCCAAAAGGAGCATGTGCATGCATACCTTTTGGTTTGGCTGAAAACAACGGGCGCGTCTACAAAAGATGCATGTGCATGCTTAACAAGTGGTTTGGCATAAATCGATGCACGTGTGCTGAAAAGAGCAGCATGGGCGTGCTTAGCACGTGATTGGTAGAAATCAGCATGCGCGCTCTGCCAAAAGCAGCATGTGCATGCTTAGCTTGTGGTTTAGAAAACAACGTGCGCGTCTAACAAAAATGCATGCGCATTCTTAACAAGTGCTTTGGCACAAATCGTTGCGCGTGTGCTGAAAAGAGCAGCATGGGCGCGCTTGGCACGTCGTTTGGTAGAAATCCACGTGCGCGCTCTGCCAAAAGCAGCATGTGCATGCTTAACAAGTGGTTTACCACAAATAGATGCGCGTGTGCTGAAAAGAGCAGCATGGGCGTGCTTGGCACGTCGTTTAGCTGAAATCCAAGTGCGCGCTCTGCCAAAAGCAGCATGTGCATGCTTAGCTTGTGGTTTGGCAGAAAAGAACGTGCGCGTCTACAAAAAGATGCATGTGCATGCTTAACAAGTGGTTTGGCACAAATCGTTGCGCGTGTGCTGAAAAGAGAAGCATTTACGTGCTGAGCACATGGTTTGGCAGAAATCCACGTGCGCGCTCTCCCAAAAGGAGCATGTGCATGCATACCTTTTGGTTTGGCTGAAAACAACGGGCGCGTCTACAAAAGATGCATGTGCATGCTTAACAAGTGGTTTGGCATAAATCGATGCACGTGTGCTGAAAAGAGCAGCATGGGCGTGCTTAGCACGTGATTGGTAGAAATCAACATGCGCGCAATGCCAAAAGCAACATGTGGTTGCATAACTTGTGGTTTGGCAGAAAACAACGTGCGCGTCTACCGAAAAATGCATGTGCGTGCTTAACAAGTGGTTTGGCACAAATCGCTGCGTGTGTGCTGAAAAGAGCTGCAAGGACGTGTTTAGCACGTGGTTTGGTAGAAATCCACATGCGGCTCTCCCAAAAGCAGTATGTGCATTCATAACTTGTGGTTTGGCAGAAAACAACGTGCGCGTCTACCAAAAGATGCATGTGCATGCTTAGCAAGTGGTTTGGCACAAATCGATGCGCGTGTGCTGAAAAGAGCAGCATGGGCGTGCTTAGCACGTGGTTTGGTAGAAATCCACAAGCGCGCTCTCCCAAAAGCAGCATGTGCATTCATAACTTGTTGTTTGGCAGAAAACAACGTGCGCGTCTACCAATAGATGCATGTGCATGCTTAACAAGTGGTTTACGACAAATCGATGCAAGTGTGCTGAAAAGAGCAGCATGGGCGTGCTTGGCACGTCGTTTGGCCGAAATCCACGTGCGCGCTCTGCCAAAAGCAGCATGTGCATGCTTAGCTTGTGGTTTGGCAGAAAACAACGTGCGCGTCTAGAGAAAGATGCATTTGCATGCTTAACAAGTGGTTTGGCACAAATCGTTGCGCGTGTGCTGAAAAGAGAAGCATTTGCGTGCTTAGCACGTGGTTTGGCAGAAATCCACGTGCGCGCTCTGCCAAAAGCAGCATGTTCAAGCTTAGCTTGTGGTTTAGAAAACAACGTGCGCGTCTACCGAAAGATGCATGTGCATGCTTAACAAGTGGCTTGGCACAAATCGATGCACGTGTGCTGAAAAGAGCAGCATGGGCGTGCTTAGCACGTGGTTTGGTAGAAATCCACATGCTTGCTCTCCCAAAAGGAGCATGTGCATTCATAACTTGTGGTTTGGCAGAAAACAACGTGCGCGTCTGCCAAAAGATGCATGTACATGCTTAACAAGTGGTTTACCACAAATCGATGCGCGTGTGCTGAAAAGAGCAGCATGGGCGTGCTTAGCACGTGGTTGGTAGAAAGACACATGTGCGCTCTGCCGAAAGCAGCATGTGCATGCATAACTTGTGGTTTGGCAGAAAACAACGTGCGCGTCTACCGAAAGATGCATGTGCATGCTTAACAAGTGGTTTGGCACAAATCGCTGCGCGTGTGCTGAAAACAGCAGCAAGAGCGTCCTTAGCACGTGGTTTTGTAGAAATCCACATGCGCGCTCTGCCAAAAGCAGCATGTGCATGCATAACTTGTGGTTTGGCAGAAAACAACGTGAGCGTCCACCGAAAGATGCATGTGCATGCTAAACAAGTGGTTTGGCACAAATCGCTCCGCGTGAGCTGAAAAGAGCAGCAAGGGCGTGCTTAGCACGTGGTTTGGTAGAAATCCACATGCGCGCTCTCCCAAAAGCAGCATGTGCATTCATATCTTGTGGTTTGGCAGAAAACAACGTGCGCGTCTACCAAAAGATGCATGTGCATGCTTAACAAGTGGTTTACGACAGATCGGTGCAAGTGTGCTGAAAAGAGCACCATGGGCGTGCTTGGCACGTCGTTTGGCCGAAATCCACGTGCGCGCTCTGCAAAAAGCAGCATGTTCATGCTTAGCTTGTGGTTTGGCAGAAAACAACATGCGCGTCTACCAAAAGATGCATGCGCATGCTTAACAAGTGCTTTGGCGCAAATCATTGCGCGTTTGCTGAAAAGAGCAGCATGGGCGTGCTTGGCACGTCGTTTGGTAGAAATCCACGTGCGCGCTCTGCCAAAAGCTGCATGTGCATGCTTAGCTTGTGGTTTAGAAAACAACGTGCGCGTCTACCGAAAGATGCATGCGCATTCTTAACAAGTGCTTTGGCACAAATCGTTGCGCGTGTGCTGAAAAGAGCAGCATGGGCGCGCTTGGCACGTCGTTTGGTAGAAATCCACGTGCGCGCTCTGCCAAAAGCAGCATGTGCATGCTTAACAAGTGGTTTACCACAAATAGATGCGCGTGTGCTGAAAAGAGCAGCATGGGCGTGCTTGGCACGTCGTTTAGCTGAAATCCAAGTGCGCGCTCTGCCAAAAGCAGCATGTGCATGCTTAGCTTGTGGTTTGGCAGAAAAGAACGTGCGCGTCTACAAAAAGATGCATGTGCATGCTTAACAAGTGGTTTGGCACAAATCGTTGCGCGTGTGCTGAAAAGAGAAGCATTTACGTGCTGAGCACATGGTTTGGCAGAAATCCACGTGCGCGCTCTCCCAAAAGGAGCATGTGCATGCATACCTTTTGGTTTGGCTGAAAACAACGGGCGCGTCTACAAAAGATGCATGTGCATGCTTAACAAGTGGTTTGGCATAAATCGATGCACGTGTGCTGAAAAGAGCAGCATGGGCGTGCTTAGCACTTGATTGGTAGAAATCAACATGCGCGCAATGCCAAAAGCAACATGTGGTTGCATAACTTGTGGTTTCGCAGAAAACAACGTGCGCGTCTACCGAAAAATGCATGTGCGTGCTTAACAAGTGGTTTGGCACAAATCGCTGCGTGTGTGCTGAAAAGAGCTGCAAGGACGTGTTTAGCACGTGGTTTGGTAGAAATCCACATGCGGCTCTCCCAAAAGCAGTATGTGCATTCATAACTTGTGGTTTGGCAGAAAACAACGTGCGCGTCTACCAAAAGATGCGTGTGCATGCTTAGCAAGTGGTTTGGCACAAATCGATGCCGTGTGCTGAAAAGAGCAGCATGGGCGTGCTTAGCACGTGGTTTGGTAGAAATCCACAAGCGCGCTCTCCCAAAAGCAGCATGTGCATTCATAACTTGTTGTTTGGCAGAAAACAACGTGCGCGTCTACCAATAGATGCATGTGCATGCTTAACAAGTGGTTTACGACAAATCGATGCAAGTGTGCTGAAAAGAGCAGCATGGGCGTGCTTGGCACGTCGTTTGGCCGAAATCCACGTGCGCGCTCTGCCAAAAGCAGCATGTGCATGCTTAGCTTGTGGTTTGGCAGAAAACAACGTGCGCGTCTAGAGAAAGATGCATGTGCATGCTTAACAAGTGGTTTGGCACAAATCGTTGCGCGTGTGCTGAAAAGAGAAGCATTTGCGTGCTTAGCACGTGGTTTGGCAGAAATCCACGTGCGCGCTCTGCCAAAAGCAGCATGTTCATGCTTAGCTTGTGGTTTAGAAAACAACGTGCGCGTCTACCGAAAGATGCATGTGCATGCTTAACAAGTGGCTTGGCACAAATCGATGCACGTGTGCTGAAAAGAGCAGCATGGGCGTGCTTAGCACGTGGTTTGGTAGAAATCCACATGCTTGCTCTCCCAAAAGGAGCATGCGCATTCATAACTTGTGGTTTGGCAGAAAACAACGTGCGCGTCTGCCAAAAGATGCATGTACATGCTTAACAAGTGGTTTACCACAAATCGATGCGCGTGTGCTGAAAAGAGCAGCATGGGCGTGCTTAGCACGTGGTTGGTAGAAAGACACATGCGCGCTCTGCCGAAAGCAGCATGTGCATGCATAACTTGTGGTTTGGCAGAAAAAAACGTGCGCGTCTACCGAAAGATGCATGTGCATGCTTAACAAGTGGTTTGGCACAAATCGCTGCGCGTGTGCTGAAAACAGCAGCAAGAGCGTCCTTAGCACGTGGTTTTGTAGAAATCCACATGCGCGCTCTGCCAAAAGCAGCATGTGCATGCATAACTTGTGGTTTGGCAGAAAACAACGTGAGCGTCCACCGAAAGATGCATGTGCATGCTTAACAAGTGGTTTGGCACAAATCGCTCCGCGTGAGCTGAAAAGAGCAGCAAGGGCGTGCTTAGCACGTGGTTTGGTAGAAATCCACATGCGCGCTCTCCCAAAAGCAGCATGTGCATTCATATCTTGTGGTTTGGCAGAAAACAACGTGCGCGTCTACCAAAAGATGCATGTGCATGCTTAACAAGTGGTTTACGACAGATCGGTGCAAGTGTGCTGAAAAGAGCACCATGGGCGTGCTTGGCACGTCGTTTGGCCGAAATCCACGTGCGCGCTCTGCAAAAAGCAGCATGTTCATGCTTAGCTTGTGGTTTGGCAGAAAACAACATGCGCGTCTACCAAAAGATGCATGCGCATGCTTAACAAGTGCTTTGGCGCAAATCATTGCGCGTGTGCTGAAAAGAGCAGCATGGGCGTGCTTGGCACGTCGTTTGGTAGAAATCCACGTGCGCGCTCTGCCAAAAGCTGCATGTGCATGCTTAGCTTGTGGTTTAGAAAACAACGTGCGCGTCTACCGAAAGATGCATGTGCATGCTTAACAAGTGGTTTGGCACAAATCGATGCGCGTGGGCTGAAAAGAGCAGCATGGGCGTTCTTAGCATGTGCTTTGGTAGAAATCCACATGCGCGATCTGCCAAAAGCAGCATGTGCATGCATAACTTGTGGTTTGGCAGAATACAACGTGCGCGTCTACTGAAAGATGCATGTGCATGCTTAACAAGTGGTTTACCACAAATCGATGCGCGTGTGCTGAAAAGAGCAGCATGGGCGTGCTTGGCACGTCGTTTGGCTTAAATCCAAGTGCGCGCTCTGCCAAAAGCAGCATGTGCATGCTTAGCTTGTGGTTTGGCAGAAAACAACGTGCGCGTCTACCGAAAGATGCATGTGCATGCTTAACAAGTGGCTTGGCAGAAATCGATGCGCGTGTGCTGAAAAGAGCAGCATGGGCGTGCTTAGCACGTGGTTTGGCAGAAATCCACATGCGCGCTCTCCCAAAAGGAGCATATACATTCATAACTTGTGGTTTGGCAGAAAACAACGTGCGCTTCTGCCAAAAGATGCATGTACATGCTTAACAAGCGTTTTACCACAAATCGATGCACGTGTGTTTAAAAGAGCAGCATGGGCGTGCTTAGCACGTGGTTTGGTAGAAATCCACATGCATGCTCTCCCAAAAGGAGCATGTGCATGCATACCTTTTGGTTTGGCAGAAAACAACGGGCGCGTCTACAAAAGATGCATGTGCATGCTTAACAAGTGGTTTGGCACAAATCGATGCGCGTGTGCTGAAAAGAGCAGCATAGGCGTTCTTAGCACGTGGTTTGGTAGAAATTCACGTGCGCGCTCTGCCAAAAGCAGCATGTGCATGCTTAGCTTGTGGTTTAGAAAACAACGTGCGCGTCTACCGAAAGATGCATGTGCATGCTTAACAAGTCGTTTGGCACAAATCGCTGCGCGTGTGCTGAAAAGAGCAGCATGGGCGTGCTTAGCAGGATGTTTGGTAGAAATCCACATGCGCGCTCTCCCAAAAGCAGCATGTGTATTCATAACTTGTGGTTTGGCTGAAAACAACGTGCGCGTCTACCAATAGATGCATGTGCATGCTTAACAAGTGGTTTACGACAAATCGATATAAGTGTGCTGAAAAGAGCAGCATGGGCGTGCTTGGCACGTCGTTTGGCCGAAATCCACGTGCGCGCTCTGCCAAAAGCAGCATGTTCATGCTTAGCTTGTGGTTTGGCAGAAAACAACGTGCGCGTCTACCGAAAGATGCATGCGCATGCTTAACAAGTGCTTTAGCACAAATCGATGCGCGTGTGCTGAAAAGAGCAGCATGGGCGTGCTTAACACGTGGTTTGGCAGAAATCCACATGCGCGGTCTCCCAAAAGGAGCATGTGCATGCATACCTTTTGATTTGGCAGAAAACAACGTGCGCGTCTACAAAAGATGCATGTGCATGCTTAACAAATGGTTTGGCACAAATCGATGCGCGTGTGCTGTAAAGAGCAGCATGGGCGTTCTTAGCACGTGGGTGTTAGAAATCCACATGCGCGCTCTGCCAAAAGCAGCATGTGCATGCATAACTTGTGGTTTGGCAGAAAACAACGTGCGCGTCTGCCGATAGAAATGTGCATGCTTAACAAGTGGTTTGGCACAAATCGCTGCGCGTGTGTTGAAAACAGCAGCAACAGCGTGCTTAGCATGTGGTTTGGTAGAGATCTACGTGCGCGCTCAGCCAAAAGCAGCATGTGCATGCTTAGCTTGTGGTTTAGAAAACAACGTGCGCGTCTACCAAAAGATGCATGCGCATGCTTAACAAGTGCTTTGGCACAAATCGTTGCGCGTGTGCTGAAAAGAGCAGCATGGGCGTGCTTGGCGCGTCGTTTGGTAGAAATCCACGTGCGCGCTCTGCCAAAAGCAGCATGTGCATGCTTAGCTTGTGGTTTAGAAAACAACGTGCGCGTCTACCGAAAGATGCATGTGCATGCTTAACAAGTGGTTTGGCTCAAATCGATTGGCGAGGGCTGAAAAGAGCATCATGGGCGTTCTTAGCATGTGGTTTGGTAGAAATCAACGTGCGCCATCTGCCAAAAGCAGCATGTGCATTCATAACTTGTGGTTTGGCAGAAAACAACGTGCGCGTCTACTTAAAGATGCATGTGCATGCTTAAGAAGTGGTTTACCACAGATCGATGCGCGTGTGCTGTAAAGAGCAGCATGGGCGTTCTTAGCACGTGGGTGTTAGAAATCCACATGCGCGCTCTGCCAAAAGCAGCATGTGCATGCATAACTTGTGTTTTGGCAGAAAACAACGTGCGCGTCTGCCGATAGATGCATGTGCATGCTTAACAAGTGGTTTGGCACAAATCGCTGCGCGTGTGCTGAAAACAGCAGCAACAGCGTGCTTAGCACGTGGTTTGGTAGAAATCCACGTGCGCGCTCTGCCAAAAGCAGCATGTGCATGCTTAGCTTGTGGTTTCGAAAATAACGTGCGCGTCTACCAAAAATGCATGCGCATTCTGAACAAGTGCTTTGGCACAAATCGTTGCGCGTGTGCTGAAAAGAGCAGCATGGGCGCTCTTGGCACGTCGTTTGGCAGAAATCCACGTGCGCGCTCTGCCAAAAGCAGCATGTGCATGCTTAGCTTGTGGTTTAGAAAACAACGTGTGCGTCTACCGAAAGATGCATGTGCATACTTAACAAGTGGTTTGGCACAAATCGATTGGCGAGGGCTGAAAAGAGCATCATGGGCGTTCTTAGCATGTGGTTTGGTAGAAATCAACGTGCGCCATCTGCCAAAAGCAGCATGTGCATTCATAACTTGTGGTTTGGCAGAAAACAACGTGCGCGTCTACTTAAAGATGCATGTGTATGCTTAACAAGTGGTTTACCACAAATCGATGCGCGTGTGCTGAAAAGAGCAGCATGGGCGTGCTTGGCACGTCGTTTGGCTTAAATCCAAGTGCGCGCTCTGCCAAAAGCAGCATGTGCATGCTTAGCTTGTGGTTTGGCAGAAAACAACGTGCGCGTTTACCGAAAGATGCATGTGCATGCTTAACAAGTGGCTTGGCACAAATCGTTGCGCGTGTGCTGAAAAGAGAAGCATTTGCATGCTTAACACGTGGTTTGGCAGAAATCCACGTGCGCGCTTTGCCAAAAGCAGCATATGCATGCTTAGCTTGTGGTTTAGAAAACAACGTGCGCGTCTACCGAAAGATGCATGTGCATGCTTAACTAATGGTTTGGCACAAATCGATGCGCGTGTGCTGAAAAGAGCAGCATGGGAGTGCTTAGCATGTGGTTTGGTAGAAATCCACATGCGCGATCTGCCAAAAGCAGCATGTGCGTGCATAACTTGTGGTTTGGCAGACAACAACGTGCGCGTATACTGAAAGATGCATGTGCATGCTTAACAAGTGGTTTACCACAAATCGATGCGCGTGTGCTGAAAAGAGCAGCACGGGCGTGCTTGGCACGTCGTTTGGCTTAAATCCACGTGCGCGCTCTGCAAAAGCAGCATGTGCATGCTTAGCTTGTGGTTTAGAAAACAACGTGCGCGTCTACCGAAAGATGCATGTGCATGCTTAACAAGTGGTTTGGCTCAAATCGATGCGCGTGTGCTGAAAAGAGCAGCATGGGCGTGCTTAGCATTTGGTTTGGTAGAAATCCACATGCGCGATCTGGCAAAAGCAGCATGTGCATGCATAACTTGTGGTTTGGTAGAAAACAACGTGCGCGTCTACTGAAAGATACATGTGCATGCTTAATAAGTGGTTTACCACAAATCGATGCGCGTGTGCTATAAAGAGCAGCATGGGCGTTCTTAGCACGTGGGTGTTAGAAATCCACATGCGCGCTCTGCCAAAAGCAGCATGTGCATGCATAACTTGTGGTTTGGCAGAAAACAACGTGCGCGTCTGCCGATAGATGCATGTGCATGCTTAACAAGTGGTTTGGCACAAATCGCTGCGCGTGTGCTGAAAACAGCAGCAACAGCGTGCTTAGCACGTGGTTTGGTAGAAATCTACGTGCGCGCTCAGCCAAAAGCAGCATGTGCATGCTTAACTTGCGGTTTAGAAAACAACGTGCGCGTCTACCAAAAGATGCATGCGCATGCTCAACAAGTACTTTGGCACAAATCGTTGCGCGTGTGCTGAAAAGAGCAGCATGGGCGTGCTTGGCACGTCGTTTGGTAGAAATCCACGTGCGTGCTCTGCCAAAAGCAGCATGTGCATGCTTAGCTTGTGGTTTAGAAAACAACGTGCGCGTCTACCGAAAGATGCATGTGCATGCTTAACAAGTGGTTTGGCTCAAATCGATGCGCGTGTGCTGAAAAGAGCAGCATGGGCGTGCTTAGCATGTGGTTTGGTAGAAATCCACATGCGCGATCTGCCAAAAGCAGCATGTGCATGCATAACTTGTGGTTTGGCAGAAAACAACGTGCGCGTCTACTGAAAGATGCATGTGCATGCTTAACAAGTGGTTTACCACAAATCGATGCGCGTGTGCTGAAAAGAGCAGCATGGGCGTGCTAGGCACGTCGTTTGGCTGAAATCCAAGTGCGCGCTCTGCCAAAAGCAGCATGTTCATGCTTAGCTTGTGGTTTGGCAGAAAACAACATTCGCGTCTACCAAAAGATGCTTGCGCATGCTTAACAAGTGCTTTGGCGCAAATCATTGTGCGTGTGCTGAAAAGAGCAGCATGGGCGTGCTTGGCACGTCGTTTGGTAGAAATCCACGTGCGCGCTCTGCCAAAAGCTGCATGTGCATGCTTAGCTTGTGGTTTAGAAAACAACGTGCTCGTCTACCGAAAGATGCATGTGCATGCTTAACAAGTGGTTTGGCACAAATCGATGCGCGTGGGCTGAAAAGAGCAGCATGGGCGTTCTTAGCATGTGGTTTGGTAGAAATCCACATGCGCGATCTGCCAAAAGCAGCATGTGCATGCATAACTTGTGGTTTGGCAGAAAACAACGTGCGCGTCTACCAATAGATGCATGTGCATGCTTAACAAGTGGTTTACGACAAATCGATGCAAGTGTGCTGAAAAGAGCAGCATGGGCGTGCTTGGCACGTCGTTTGGCCGAAATGCACGTGGGCGCTCTGCCAAAAGCAGCATGTTCATGCTTAGCTTGTGGTTTGGCAGAAAACAACGTGCGCGTCTACCGAAAGATGCATGCGCATGCATAACAAGTGCTTTGGCACAAATCGTTGCGCGTGTGCTGAAAAGAGAAGCATTTGCGTGGCTAGCACGTGGTTTGGTCGAAATCCACATGCGCGCTCTGCCAAAAGCAGCATGTGCATGATTAACTTGTGGTTTGGCAGAAAACAACGTCCGCGTCTCCCAAAAGATGCATGTGCATGCTTAACAACTGGTTTGGCACTAATCGATGCGCGTGTGCTGAAAAGAGCGGCATGGGCGTGCTTGGCACGTCGTTTGGCTGAAATCCAAGTGCTCGCTCTGCCAAAAGCAGCATGTGCATGCTTAGCTTGTGGTTTGGCAGAAAACAACGTGCGCGTCTAGAGAAAGATGCATGTGCATGTTCATGCTTAACAAGTGGTTTGGCACAAATCACTGCGCGTGTGCTGAAAACAGCAGCAAGAGCGTGCTTAGCACGTGGTTTGATAGAAATCCACGTGCGCGCTCTGCCAAAAGCAGCATGTGCATGCTTAGCTTGTGGTTTAGAAAACAACGTGCGCGTCTACCGAAAGATGCATGTGCATGCTTAACAAGTGGTTTGGCACAAATCGCTGCGCGTGTGCTGAAAAGAGCAGCAAGGGCGTGCTTAGCACGTGGTTTGGTAGAAATCCACATGCGGCTCTCCCAAAAGCAGTATGTGCATTCATAACTTGTGGTTTGGCAGAAAACAACGTGCGCGTCTACCAAAAGATGCATGTGCATGCTTAACAAGTGGTTTACGACAAATCGACGCAAGTGTGCTGAAAAGAGCACCATGGGCGTGCTTGGCACGTCGTTTGGCCGAAGTCCACGTGCGCGCTCTGCCAAAACCAGAATGTTCATGCTTAGCTTGTGGTTTGGCAGAAAACAACCTGCGTGTCTACCGAAAGATGCATGCGCATGCTTAACAAGTGCTTTGGCACAAATCGTTGCGCGTAAGCTGAAATGAGACGCATGGGCGTGCTTGGCACGTCGTTTGGTAGAAATCCACGTGCGCGCTTTGCCAAAAGCAGCATATGCATGCTTAGCTTGTGGTTTAGAAAACAACGTGCGCGTCTCCCGAAAGATGCATGTGCATGCTTAACAAGTGGTTTGGCACAAATCGATGCGCGTGTGCTGAAAAGAGCAGCATGGGAGTGCTTAGCATGTGGTTTGGTAGAAATCCACATGCGCGATCTGCCAAAAGCAGCATGTGCATGCATAACTTGTGGTTTGGCAGAAAACAACGTGCGCGTATACTGAAAGATGCATGTGCATGCTTAACAAGTGGTTTGGCACAAATAGATGCGCGTGTGCTGAAAAGAGCGGCATGGGCGTGCTTAGCACGATGTTTGGTAGAAATCCACATACGCGCTGTCCCAAAAGCAGCATGTGTATTCATAACTTGTGGTTTGGCAGAATATAACGTGCGCGTCTGCCGATAGATGCATGTGCATGCTTAACAAGTGGTTTGGCACAAATCGCTGCGCGTGTGCTGAAAACAGCAGCAACAGCGTGCTTAGCATGTGGTTTGGTAGAAATCTACGTGCGCGCTCAGCCAAAAGCAGCATGTGCATGCTTAGCTTGTGCTTTGGCAGAAAACAACGTGCGCGTCTACCGAAAGATGCATGCGCATGCTTAACAAGTGGTTTGGCACAAATCGTTGCGCGTGTGCTGAAAAGAGAAGCATTTGCGTGCTTACCACGTGGTTTGCCAGAAATCCACGTGCGCGCTTTGCCAAAAGCAGCATATACATGCTTAGCTTGTGGTTTAGAAAACAACGTGCGCGTCTACCGAAAGATGCATGTGCATGCTTAGCAAATGGTTTGGCACAAATCGATGCGCGTGTGCTGAAAAGAGCAGCATGGGAGTGCTTAGCATGTGGTTTGGTAGAAATCCACATGCGCGATCTGCCAAAAGCAGCATGTGCGTGCATAACTTGTGGTTTGGCAGACAACAACGTGCGCGTATACTGAAAGATGCATGTGCATGCTTAACAAGTGGTTTCGCACAAATCGATGCGCGTGTGCTGAAAAAAGCAGCATGGGCGTGCTTAGCACGAGGTTTGGTAGAAATCCACATGCGCGCTCTCCCAAAAGCAGCATGTGCATTCATAACTTGTGGTTTGGCAGAAAACAACGTGCGCGTCTACCAATAGATGCATGTGCATGCTTAACAAGTGGTTTACGACAAATCGATGCAAGTGTGCTGAAAAGAGCAGCATGGGCGTTCTTAGCACGTGGGTGTTAGAAATCCACGTGCGCGCTCTGCGTAAAGCAGCATGTGCATGCTTAGCTTGTGGTTTGGAAAACAACGTGCGCGTCTACCGAAAGATGCATGTGCATGCTTAACAAGTGGTTTACCACAAATCGGTGCGCGTGTGCTGAAAAGAGCAGCATGGGCGTGCTTGGCACGTCGTTTGGCAGAACTCCACGTGCGCGCTCTGCCAAAAGCAGCATGTTCGTGCTTAGCTTGTGGTTTGGCAGAAAACAACGTGCGTGTCTACCGAAAGATGCATGCGCATGCTTAACAAGTGCTTTGGCACAAATCGTTGCGCGTGTGCTGAAAAGAGACGCATTTGCGTGCTTAGCACGTCGTTTGGTCGAAATCCACATGCGTGCTCTGCCAAAAGCAGCATGTGCATGGTTAACTTGTGGTTTGGCAGAAAACAACGTCCGCGTATACCAAAAGATGCATGTGCATGCTGAACAAGTGGTTTACCACAAATCGACGCGCGTGTGCTGAAAAGAGCAGCATTGGCGTGCTGGCACGTCGTTTGGTAGAAATCCACGTGCGCGCTTTGCCAAAAGCAGCATGTGCATGCTTAGCTTGTGGTTTAGAAAACAACGTGCGCGTCTACCGAAAGATGCATTTGCATGCTTAACAAGTGGTTTGGCACAAATCGATGCGCGTGTGCTGAAAAGAGCAGCATGGGAGTGCTTAGCATGTGGTTTGGTAGAAATCCACATGCGCGATCTGCCAAAAGCAGCATGTGCATGCATAACTTGTGGTTTGACAGAAAACAACGTGCGCGTCTACTGAAAGATGCATGTGCATGCTTAACAAGTGGTTTGGCACAAATCGATGCGCGTGTGCTGAAAAGAGCAGCATGGGCGTGCTTAGCACGTGGTTTGGTAGAAATCCACATGCGCGCTCTCCCAAAAGCAGCATGTGCATTCATAACTTGTTGTTTGGCAGAAAACAACGTGCGCGTCTACCAATAGATGCATGTGCATGCTTAACAAGTGGTTTACGACAAATCGATGCAAGTGTGCTGAAAAGAGCAGCATGGGCGTGCTTGGCACGTCGTTTGGCCGAAATGCACGTGGGCGCTCTGCCAAAAGCAGCATGTTCATGCTTAGCTTGTGGTTTGGCAGAAAACAACGTGCGCGTCTACCGAAAGATGCATGCGCATGCTTAACAAGTGCTTTGGCACAAATCGTTGCGCGTGTGCTGAAAAGAGCAACAAGGGCGTGCTTAGCACGTGGTTTGGTAGAAATCCACATGCGGCTCTCCCAAAAGCAGTATGTGCATTCAGAACTTGTGGTTTGGCAGAAAACAACGTGCGCGTCTACCAAAAGATGCATGTGCATGCTTAACAAGTGGTTTACGACAAATCGATGCAAGTGTGCTGAAAAGAGCACCATGGGCGTGCTTGGCACGTCGTTTGGCCGAAGTCCACGTGCGCGCTCTGCCAAAAGCAGCATGTTCGTGCTTAGCTTGTGGTTTGGCAGAAAACAACGTGCGTGTCTACCGAAAGATGCATGCGCATGCTTAACAAGTGCTTTGGCACAAATCGTTGCGCGTGTGCTGAAAAGAGAAGCATTTGCGTGGCTAGCTCGTGGTTTGGTCGAAATCCACATGCGCGCTCTGCCAAAAGCAGCATGTGCATGATTAACTTGTGGTTTGGCAGAAAACAACGTCGGCGTCTCCCAAAAGATGCATGTGCATGCTTAACAACTGGTTTGGCACTAATCGATGCGCGTGTGCTGAAAAGAGCGGCATGGGCGTGCTTGGCACGTCGTTTGGCTGAAATCCAAGTGCTCGCTCTGCCAAAAGCAGCATGTGCATGCTTAGCTTGTGGTTTGGCAGAAAACAACGTGCGCGTCTAGAGAAAGATGCATGTGCATGTGCATGCTTAACAAGTGGTTTGGCACAAATCACTGCGCGTGTGCTGAAAACAGCAGCAAGAGCGTGCTTAGCACGTGGTTTGATAGAAATCCACGTGCGCGCTCTGCCAAAAGCAGCATGTGCATGCTTAGCTTGTGGTTTAGAAAACAACGTGCGCGTCTACCGAAAGATGCATGTGCATGTTTAACAAGTGGTTTGGCACAAATCGCTGCGCGTGTGCTGAAAAGAGCAGCAAGGGCGTGCTTAGCACGTGGTTTGGTAGAAATCCACATGCGGCTCTCCCAAAAGCAGTATGTGCATTCATAACTTGTGGTTTGGCAGAAAACAACGTGCGCGTCTACCAAAAGATGCATGTGCATGCTTAACAAGTGGTTTACGACAAATCGATGCAAGTGTGCTGAAAAGAGCACCATGGGCGTGCTTGGCACGTCGTTTGGCCGAAGTCCACGTGCGCGCTCTGCCAAAAGCAGAATGTTCATGCTTAGCTTGTGGTTTGGCAGAAAACAACCTGCGTGTCTACCGAAAGATGCATGCGCATGCTTAACAAGTGCTTTGGCGCAAATCGTTGCGCGTGTGCTGAAATGAGACGCATGGGCGTGCTTGGCACGTCGTTTGGTAGAAATCCACGTGCGCGCTTTGCCAAAAGCAGCATATGCATGCTTAGCTTGTGGTTTAGAAAACAACGTGCGCGTCTCCCGAAAGATGCATGTGCATGCTTAACAAGTGGTTTGGCACAAATCGATGCGCGTGTGCTGAAAAGAGCAGCATGGGAGTGCTTAGCATGTGGTTTGGTAGAAATCCACTTGCGCGATCTGCCAAAAGCAGCATGTGCATGCATAACTTGTGGTTTGGCAGAAAACAACGTGCGCGTATACTGAAAGATGCACGTGCATGCTTAACAAGTGGTTTGGCACAAATAGATGCGCGTGTGCTGAAAAGAGCGGCATGGGCGTGCTTAGCACGATGTTTGGTAGAAATCCACATGCGCGCTGTCCCAAAAGCAGCATGTGTATTCATAACTTGTGGTTTGGCAGAAAATAACGTGCGCGTCTGCCGATAGATGCATGTGCATGCTTAACAAGTGGTTTGGCACAAATCGCTGCGCGTGTGCTGAAAACAGCAGCAACAGCGTGCTTAGCATGTGGTTTGGTAGAAATCTACGTGCGCGCTCAGCCAAAAGCAGCATGTGCATGCTTAGCTTGTGGTTTGGCAGAAAACAACGTGCGCGTCTACCGAAAGATGCATGCCCATGCTTAACAAGTGCTTTGGCACAAATCGATGCGCGCGTGCTGAAAAGAGCACCATGGGCGTGCTTAACACGTGGTTTGGCAGAAATCCACATGCGCGCTCTCCCAAAAGGAGCATGTGCATGCATACCTTTTCATTTGGCAGAAAACAACGTGCGCGTCTACAAAAGATGCATGTGCATGCTTAACAAGTGGTTTGGCACAAATCGATGCGCGTGTGCTGTAAAGAGCAGCATGGGCGTTCTTAGCACGTGGGTGTTAGAAATCCACATGCGCGCTCTGCCAAAAGCAGCATGTGCATGCATAACTTGTGGTTTGGCAGAAAACAACGTGCGCGTCTGCCGATAGATGCATGTGCATGCTTAACATGTGGTTTGGCACAAATCGCGGCTAGTGTGCTGAAAACAGCAGCAACAGCGTGCTTAGCACGTGCTTTGGTAGAAATCTACGTGCGCGCTCAGCCAAAAGCAGCATGTGCATGCTTAGCTTGTGGTTTAGAAAACAACGTGCGCGTCTACCAAAAGATGCATGCGCATGCTTAACAAGTGCTTTGGCACAAATCGTTGCGCAGTGCTGAAAAGAGCAGCATGGGCGTGCTTGGCACGTCGTTTGGTAGAAATCCACGTGCGCGCTCTGCCAAAAGCAGCATGTGCATGCTTAGCTTGTGGTTTAGAAAACAACGTGCGCGTCTACCGAAAGATGCATGTGCATGCTTAACAAGTGGTTTGGCTCAAATCGATGCGCGTGTGCTGAAAAGAGCAGCATGGGCGTGCTTAGCATGTGGTTTGGTAGAAATCCACATGCGCGATCTGCCAAAAGCAGCATGTGAATGCATAACTTGTGGTTTGGCAGAAAACAATGTGCGCGTCTACTGAAAGATGCATGTGCATGCTTAACAAGTGGTTTACCACAAATCGGTGCGCGTGTGCTGTAAAGAGCAGCATGGGCGTTCTTAGCACGTGGGTGTTAGAAATCCACATGCGCGCTCTGCCAAAAGCAGCATGTGCATGCATAACTTGTGGTTTGGCAGAAAACAACGTGCGCGTCTGCCGATAGATGCATGTGCATGCTTAACAAGTGGTATGGAACAAATCGCTGCGCGTGTGCTGAAAACAGCAGCAACAGAGTGCTTAGCACGTGGTTTGGTAGAAATCGACGTGGGCGCTCAGCCAAAAGCAGCATGTGCATGCTTAGCTTGTGGTTTAGAAAACAACGTGCGCGTCTACCAAAAGATGCATGTGCATGCTTAACAAGTGCTTTGGCACAAATCGTTGCGCGTGTGCTGAAAAGAGCAGCATGGGCGTGCTTGGCACGTCGTTTGGTAGAAATCCACGTGCGCGCTCTGCCAAAAGCAGCATGTGCATGCTTAGCTTGTGGTTTAGAAAACAACGTGCGCGTCTACCGAAAGATGCATGTGCATGCTTAACAAGTGGTTTGGCTCAAATCGATGCGCGTGTGCTGAAAAGAGCAGCATGGGCGTGCTTAGCATGTGGTTTGGTAGAAATCCACATGCGCGATCTGCCAAAAGCAGCATGTGCATGCATAACTTGTGGTTTGGCAGAAAACAACGTGCGCGTCCACTGAAAGATGCATATGCATGCTTAACAAGTGGTTTACCACAAATCGATGCGCGTGTGCTGAAAAGAGCAGCATGGGCGTGCTAGGCACGTCGTTTGGCTGAAATCCAAGTGCGCGCTCTGCCAAAAGCAGCATGTGCATGCTTAGCTTGTGGTTTGGTAGAAAACAACGTGCGCGTCTACCGAAAGATGCATGTGCATGCTTAACAAGTGGTTTGGCACAAATCGTTGCGCGTGTGCTGAAAAGAGAAGCATTTGCGTGCTTAACACGTGGTTTGGCAGAAATCCACGTGCGCGCTTTGCCAAAAGCAGCATATGCATGCTTAGCTTGTGGTTTAGAAAACAACGTGCGCGTATACTGAAAGATGCCTGTGCATGCTTAACAAGTGGTTTCGCACAAATCGATGCGCGTTTGCTGAAAAAAGCAACAAGGGCGTGCTTAGCACGTGGTTTGGTAGAAATCCACATGCGGCTCTCCCAAAAGCAGTATGTGCATTCATAACTTGTGGTTTGGCAGAATTCAACGTGCGCGTCTACCAAAAGATGCATGTGCATGCTTAAC
Organism: Dermacentor variabilis; assembly: GCF_050947875.1. Lineage (NCBI taxonomy): Eukaryota > Metazoa > Arthropoda > Arachnida > Ixodida > Ixodidae > Dermacentor > Dermacentor variabilis. The sequence continues at coordinate 3,385,712 of NW_027460291.1, forward strand.
AAGTGGTTTACGACAAATCGATGCAAGTGTGCTGAAAAGAGCACCATGGGCGTGCTTGGCACGTCGTTTGGCCGAAGTCCACGTGCGCGCTCTGCCAAAAGCAGCATGTTCGTGCTTACCTTGTGGTTTGGCAGAAAACAACGTGCGTGTCTACCGAAAGATGCATGCGCATGCTTAACAAGTGCTTTGGCACAAATCGTTGCGCGTGTGCTGAAAAGAGAAGCATTTGCGTGGCTAGCACGTGGTTTCGTCGAAATCCACATGCGCGCTCTGCCAAAAGCAGCATGTGCATGATTAACTTGTGGTTTGGCAGAAAACAACGTCCGCGTCTGCCAAAAGATGCATGTGCATGCTTAACAACTGGTTTGGCACTAATCGATGCGCGTGTGCTGAAAAGAGCGGCATGGGCGTGCTTGGCACGTCGTTTGGCTGAAATCCAAGTGCTCGCTCTGCCAAAAGCAGCATGTGCATGCTTAGCTTGTGGTTTGGCAGAAAACAACGTGCGCGTCTAGAGAAAGATGCATGTGCATGTGCATGCTTAACAAGTGGTTTGGCACAAATCGTTGCGCGTGTGCTGAAAAGAGAAGCATTTGCGTGATTAGCACGTGGTTTGGTAGAAATCCACATGCGCGCTCTCCCAAAAGGAGCATGTGCATGAATACCTTTCGGTTTGGCAGAAAACAACGTGCGCGTCTACCGAAAGATGCATGTGCATGCTTAACAAGTGGTTTGGCACAAATCGCTACGCGTGTGCTGAAAACAGCAGCAAGAGCGTGCTTAGCACGTGGTTTGGTAGAAATCCACGGGCGCGCTCTGCCAAAAGCAGCATGTGCATGCTTAGCTTGCGGTTTAGAAAACAACGTGCGCGTCTACCGAAAGATGCATGTGCATGCTTAACCAGTGGTTTGGCACAAATCGCTGCGCGTGTGCGGAAAAGAGCAGCAAGGGCGTGCTTAGCACGTCGTTTGGTAGAAATCCACAAGCGCGCTCTCCCAAATGCAGCATGTGCATGCATAACTTGTGGTTTGGCAGAAAACAACGTGCGCGTCTACCGAAAGATCCATGTGCATGCTTGAGAAGTGGTTTGGCACAAATCGCTGGGCGTGTGCTGAAAACAGCAGCAAGAGCGTGCTTAGCACGTGGTTTGGTAGAAATCCACATGCGCGCTCTGCCAAAAAGCAGCATGTGGATGCACAACATGTGGTTTGGCAGAAAACAACGTGAGCGTCTACCGAAAGATGCATGTGCATGCTTAACAAGTGGTTTGGCACAAAGCGCTGCGCGTGTGCAGAAAAGAGCAGCAAGGGCGTGCTTAGCACGTGGTTTCGTAGTAATCCACATGCGCGCTCTCCCTAAAGCAGCATGTGCATTCATAACTTGTGGTTTGGCAGAAAACAACGTGCGCGTCTACCAAAAGATGCATGTGCATGCTTAACAAGTTGTTTACGACAAATCGATGCAAGTGTGCTGAAAAGAGCACCATGGGCGTGCTTGGCACGTCGTTTGGCCGAAATCCACGTGCGCGCTCTACCAAAAGCAGCATGTGCATGCTTAGCTTGTCGTTTGGCAGAAAACAACGTGCGCGTCTACCGAAAGATGCATGCGCATGCTTAACAAGTGCTTTGGCACAAATCGTTGCGCGTGTGCTGAAAGAAGCATTTGCGTGCTTAGCACGTGGTTTGGTCGAAATCCACATGCGTGCTCTGCCCAAAGCAGCATGTGCATGGTTAACTTGTAGTTTGGCAGAAAACAACGTCCGCGTCTGCCAAAAGATGCATGTGCATGCTTAACAAGTGGTTTACCACAAATCGATGCGCGTGTGCTGAAAAGAGCAGCATGGGCGTGCTTGGCACGTCGTTTGGCTGAAATCCACGTGCGCGCTCTGCCAAAAGCAGCATGTGCATGCTTAGCTTGTGGTTTAGAAAACAACGTGCGCGTCTACCTAAAGATGCATGTGCATGCTTAACAAGTGGCTTGGCACAAATCGATGCGCGTGTGCTGAAAAGAGCAGCATGGGCGTGCTTAGCACGTGGTTTGGTAGAAATCCACGTGCGCGCTCTCCCAAAAGGAGCATGTGCATTCATAACTTGTGGTTTGGCAGAAGACAACGTGCGCGTCTACCAAAAGATGCATGTGCATGCTTAACATGTAGATTACGACAAATCGATGCAAGTGTGCTGAAAAGAGCACCATGGGCGTGCTTGGCGCGTCGTTTGGCCGAAATCCACGTGCGCGCTCTACCAAAAGCAGCATGTTCATGCTTAGCTTGTGGTTTGGCAGAAAACAACGTGCGCGTCTACCAAAAGATGCATGCGCATGCTTAACAAGTGCTTTGGCACAAATCGTTGCGCGTGTGCTGAAAAGAGAAGCATTTGCGTGCTTAGCACGTGGTTTGGTCGAAATCCCCATGCGTGCTCTGCCAAAAGCACCATGTGCATGCTTACCTTGTGGTTTGGCAGAAAAAAACGTGCGCGTCTACCGAAAGATGCATGTGCATGCTTAACAAGTGCTTTGGCACAAATCATTGCGCGTGTGCTGAAAAGAGAAGCATTTGCGTGCTGAGCACGTGGTTTGCTCGAAATCCCCATGCGTGCTCTGCCAAAAGCAGCATGTGCAGGCTTAGCTTGTGGTTTGGCAGAAAACAACGTGCGCGTCTTCCGAAAGATGCATGTGCATGCTTAACAAGTGGTTTACGACAAATCAATGCAAGTGTGCTGAAAAGAGCACCATGGGCGTGCTTGGCACGTCGTTTGGCCGAAGTCCACGTGCGCGCTCTGCCAAAAGCAGCATGTTCGTGCTTAGCTTGTGGTTTGGCAGAAAACAACGTGCGTGTCTACCGAAAGATGCATGCGCATGCTTAACAAGTGCTTTGGCACAAATCGTTGCGCGTGTGCTGAAAAGAGACGCATTTGCGTGCTTAGCACGTGGTTTGGCCGAAATCCACACGCGTGCTCTGCCAAATGCAGCATGTGCATGGTTAACTTGTGGTTTGGCAGAAAACAACATCCGCGTATACCAAAAGATGGATGTGCATGCTGAACAAGTGGTTTACCAGAAATCGACGCGCGTGTGCTGAAAAGAGCAGCATTGGCGTGCTGGCACGTCGTTTGGTAGAAATCCACGTGCGCGCTTTGCCAAAAGCAGCATGTGCATGCTTAGCTTGTGGTTTAGAAAACAACGTGCGCGTCTACCGAAAGATGCATTTGCATGCTTAACAAGTGGTTCGGCACAAATCGATGCGCGTGTGCTGAAAAGAGCAGCATGGGAGTGCTTAGCATGTGGTTTGGTAGAAATCCACATGCGCGATCTGCCAAAAGCAGCATGTGCATGCATAACTTGTGGTTTGACAGAAAACAACGTGCGCGTCTACCGAAAGATGCATGCGCATGCTTAACAAGTGCTTTGGCACAAATCGTTGCGCGTGTGCTGAAAGAAGCATTTGCGTGCTTAGCACGTGGTTTGGTCGAAATCCACATGCGTGCTCTGCCCAAAGCAGCATGTGCATGGTTAACTTGTAGTTTGGCAGAAAACAACGTCCGCGTCTGCCAAAAGATGCATGTGCATGCTTAACAAGTGGTTTACCACAAATCGATGCGCGTGTGCTGAAAAGAGCAGCATGGGCGTGCTTGGCACGTCGTTTGGCTGAAATCCACGTGCGCGCTCTGCCAAAAGCAGCATGTGCATGCTTAGCTTGTGGTTTAGAAAACAACGTGCGCGTCTACCTAAAGATGCATGTGCATGCTTAACAAGTGGCTTGGCACAAATCGATGCGCGTGTGCTGAAAAGAGCAGCATGGGCGTGCTTAGCACGTGGTTTGGTAGAAATCCACGTGCGCGCTCTCCCAAAAGGAGCATGTGCATTCATAACTTGTGGTTTGGCAGAAGACAACGTGCGCGTCTACCAAAAGATGCATGTGCATGCTTAACATGTAGATTACGACAAATCGATGCAAGTGTGCTGAAAAGAGCACCATGGGCGTGCTTGGCGCGTCGTTTGGCCGAAATCCACGTGCGCGCTCTACCAAAAGCAGCATGTTCATGCTTAGCTTGTGGTTTGGCAGAAAACAACGTGCGCGTCTACCAAAAGATGCATGCGCATGCTTAACAAGTGCTTTGGCACAAATCGTTGCGCGTGTGCTGAAAAGAGAAGCATTTGCGTGCTTAGCACGTGGTTTGGTCGAAATCCCCATGCGTGCTCTGCCAAAAGCACCATGTGCATGCTTACCTTGTGGTTTGGCAGAAAAAAACGTGCGCGTCTACCGAAAGATGCATGTGCATGCTTAACAAGTGCTTTGGCACAAATCATTGCGCGTGTGCTGAAAAGAGAAGCATTTGCGTGCTGAGCACGTGGTTTGCTCGAAATCCCCATGCGTGCTCTGCCAAAAGCAGCATGTGCATGCTTAGCTTGTGGTTTGGCAGAAAACAACGTGCGCGTCTTCCGAAAGATGCATGTGCATGCTTAACAAGTGGTTTACGACAAATCAATGCAAGTGTGCTGAAAAGAGCACCATGGGCGTGCTTGGCACGTCGTTTGGCCGAAGTCCACGTGCGCGCTCTGCCAAAAGCAGCATGTTCGTGCTTAGCTTGTGGTTTGGCAGAAAACAACGTGCGTGTCTACCGAAAGATGCATGCGCATGCTTAACAAGTGCTTTGGCACAAATCGTTGCGCGTGTGCTGAAAAGAGACGCATTTGCGTGCTTAGCACGTGGTTTGGTCGAAATCCACACGCGTGCTCTGCCAAAAGCAGCATGTGCATGGTTAACTTGTGGTTTGGCAGAAAACAACATCCGCGTATACCAAAAGATGGATGTGCATGCTGAACAAGTGGTTTACCAGAAATCGACGCGCGTGTGCTGAAAAGAGCAGCATTGGCGTGCTGGCACGTCGTTTGGTAGAAATCCACGTGCGCGCTTTGCCAAAAGCAGCATGTGCATGCTTAGCTTGTGGTTTAGAAAACAACGTGCGCGTCTACCGAAAGATGCATTTGCATGCTTAACAAGTGGTTCGGCACAAATCGATGCGCGTGTGCTGAAAAGAGCAGCATGGGAGTGCTTAGCATGTGGTTTGGTAGAAATCCACATGCGCGATCTGCCAAAAGCAGCATGTGCATGCATAACTTGTGGTTTGACAGAAAACAACGTGCGCGTCTACTGAAAGATGCATGTGCATGCTTAACAAGTGGTTTGGCACAAATCGATGCGCGTGTGCTGAAAAGAGCAGCATGGGCGTGCTTAGCACGTGGTTTGGTAGAAATCCACATGCGCGCTCTCCCAAAAGCAGCATGTGCATTCATAACTTGTTGTTTGGCAGAAAACAACGTGCGCGTCTACCAATAGATGCATGTGCATGCTTAACAAGTGGTTTACGACAAATCGATGCAAGTGTCCTGAAAAGAGCAGCATGGGCGTGCTTGGCACGTCGTTTGGCCGAAATGCACGTGGGCGCTCTGCCAAAAGCAGCATGTTCATGCTTAGCTTGTGGTTTGGCAGAAAACAACGTGCGCGTCTACCGAAAGATGCATGCGCATGCTTAACAAGTGCCTTGGCACAAATCGTTGCGCGTGTGCTGAAAAGAGCAACAAGGGCGTGCTTAGCACGTGGTTTGGTAGAAATCCACATGCGGCTCTCCCAAAACCAGTATGTGCATTCATAACTTGTGGTTTGGCAGAAAACAACGTGCGCGTCTACCAAAAGATGCATGTGCATGCTTAACAAGTGGTTTACGACATATCGAAGCAAGTGTGCTGAAAAGAGCACCATGGGGGTGCTTGGCACGTCGTTTGGCCGAAGTCCACGTGCGCGCTCTGCCAAAAGCAGCATGTTCGTGCTTACCTTGTGGTTTGGCAGAAAACAACGTGCGTGTCTACCGAAAGATGCATGCGCATGCTTAACAAGTGCTTTGGCACAAATCGTTGCGCGTGTGCTGAAAAGAGAAGCATTTGCTTGGCTAGCACGTGGTTTCGTCGAAATCCACATGCGCGCTCTGCCAAAAGCAGCATGTGCATGATTAACTTGTGGTTTGGCAGAAAACAACGTCCGCGTCTGCCAAAAGATGCATGTGCATGCTTAACAAGTGCTTTGGCACAAATCATTGCGCGTGTGCTGAAAAGAGAAGCATTTGCGTGCTGAGCACGTGGTTTGCTCGAAATCCCCATGCGTGCTCTGCCAAAAGCAGCATGTGCATGCTTAGCTTGTGGTTTGGCAGAAAACAACGTGCGCGTCTTCCGAAAGATGCATGTGCATGCTTAACAAGTGGTTTACGACAAATCAATGCAAGTGTGCTGAAAAGAGCACCATGGGCGTGCTTGGCACGTCGTTTGGCCGAAGTCCACGTGCGCGCTCTGCCAAAAGCAGCATGTTCGTGCTTAGCTTGTGGTTTGGCAGAAAACAACGTGCGTGTCTACCGAAAGATGCATGCGCATGCTTAACAAGTGCTTTGGCACAAATCGTTGCGCGTGTGCTGAAAAGAGACGCATTTGCGTGCTTAGCACGTGGTTTGGTCGAAATCCACACGCGTGCTCTGCCAAAAGCAGCATGTGCATGGTTAACTTGTGGTTTGGCAGAAAACAACATCCGCGTATACCAAAAGATGGATGTGCATGCTGAACAAGTGGTTTACCAGAAATCGACGCGCGTGTGCTGAAAAGAGCAGCATTGGCGTGCTGGCACGTCGTTTGGTAGAAATCCACGTGCGCGCTTTGCCAAAAGCAGCATGTGCATGCTTAGCTTGTGGTTTAGAAAACAACGTGCGCGTCTACCGAAAGATGCATTTGCATGCTTAACAAGTGGTTCGGCACAAATCGATGCGCGTGTGCTGAAAAGAGCAGCATGGGAGTGCTTAGCATGTGGTTTGGTAGAAATCCACATGCGCGATCTGCCAAAAGCAGCATGTGCATGCATAACTTGTGGTTTGACAGAAAACAACGTGCGCGTCTACAGAAAGATGCATGTGCATGCTTAACAAGTGGTTTGGCACAAATCGATGCGCGTGTGCTGAAAAGAGCAGCATGGGCGTGCTTAGCACGTGGTTTGGTAGAAATCCACATGCGCGCTCTCCCAAAAGCAGCATGTGCATTCATAACTTGTTGTTTGGCAGAAAACAACGTGCGCGTCTACCAATAGATGCATGTGCATGCTTAACAAGTGGTTTACGACAAATCGATGCAAGTGTCCTGAAAAGAGCAGCATGGGCGTGCTTGGCACGTCGTTTGGCCGAAATGCACGTGGGCGCTCTGCCAAAAGCAGCATGTTCATGCTTAGCTTGTGGTTTGGCAGAAAACAACGTGCGCGTCTACCGAAAGATGCATGCGCATGCTTAACAAGTGCCTTGGCACAAATCGTTGCGCGTGTGCTGAAAAGAGCAACAAGGGCGTGCTTAGCACGTGGTTTGGTAGAAATCCACATGCGGCTCTCCCAAAACCAGTATGTGCATTCATAACTTGTGGTTTGGCAGAAAACAACGTGCGCGTCTACCAAAAGATGCATGTGCATGCTTAACAAGTGGTTTACGACAAATCGAAGCAAGTGTGCTGAAAAGAGCACCATGGGGGTGCTTGGCACGTCGTTTGGCCGAAGTCCACGTGCGCGCTCTGCCAAAAGCAGCATGTTCGTGCTTACCTTGTGGTTTGGCAGAAAACAACGTGCGTGTCTACCGAAAGATGCATGCGCATGCTTAACAAGTGCTTTGGCACAAATCGTTGCGCGTGTGCTGAAAAGAGAAGCATTTGCGTGGCTAGCACGTGGTTTCGTCGAAATCCACATGCGCGCTCTGCCAAAAGCAGCATGTGCATGATTAACTTGTGGTTTGGCAGAAAACAACGTCCGCGTCTGCCAAAAGATGCATGTGCATGCTTAACAACTGGTTTGGCACTAATCGATGCGCGTGTGCTGAAAAGAGCGGCATGGGCGTGCTTGGCACGTCGTTTGGCTGAAATCCAAGTGCTCGCTCTGCCAAAAGCAGCATGTGCATGCTTAGCTTGTGGTTTGGCAGAAAACAACGTGCGCGTCTAGAGAAAGATGCATGTGCATGTGCATGCTTAACAAGTGGTTTGGCACAAATCGTTGCGCGTGTGCTGAAAAGAGAAGCATTTGCGTGATTAGCACGTGGTTTGGTAGAAATCCACATGCGCGCTCTCCCAAAAGGAGCATGTGCATGAATACCTTTCGGTTTGGCAGAAAACAACGTGCGCGTCTACCGAAAGATGCATGTGCATGCTTAACAAGTGGTTTGGCACAAATCGCTACGCGTGTGCTGAAAACAGCAGCAAGAGCGTGCTTAGCACGTGGTTTGGTAGAAATCCACGGGCGCGCTCTGCCAAAAGCAGCATGTGCATGCTTAGCTTGCGGTTTAGAAAACAACGTGCGCGTCTACCGAAAGATGCATGTGCATGCTTAACCAGTGGTTTGGCACAAATCGCTGCGCGAGCGGGAAAAAAGCAGCAAGGGCGTGCTTAGCACGTCGTTTGGTAGAAATCCACAAGGGCGCTCTCCCAAATGCAGCATGTGCATGCATAACTTGTGGTTTGGCAGAAAACAACGTGCGCGTCTACCGAAAGATCCATGTGCATGCTTGAGAAGTGGTTTGGCACAAATCGCTGGGCGTGTGCTGAAAACAGCAGCAAGAGCGTGCTTAGCACGTGGTTTGGTAGAAATCCACATGCGCGCTCTGCCAAAAAGCAGCATGTGGATGCACAACATGTGGTTTGGCAGAAAACAACGTGAGCGTCTACCGAAAGATGCATGTGCATGCTTAACAAGTGGTTTGGCACAAAGCGCTGCGCGTGTGCAGAAAAGAGCAGCAAGGGCGTGCTTAGCACGTGGTTTCGTAGTAATCCACATGCGCGCTCTCCCTAAAGCAGCATGTGCATTCATAACTTGTGGTTTGGCAGAAAACAACGTGCGCGTCTACCAAAAGATGCATGTGCATGCTTAACAAGTTGTTTACGACAAATCGATGCAAGTGTGCTGAAAAGAGCACCATGGGCGTGCTTGGCACGTCGTTTGGCCGAAATCCACGTGCGCGCTCTACCAAAAGCAGCATGTTCATGCTTAGCTTGTCGTTTGGCAGAAAACAACGTGCGCGTCTACCGAAAGATGCATGCGCATGCTTAACAAGTGCTTTGGCACAAATCGTTGCGCGTGTGCTGAAAGAAGCATTTGCGTGCTTAGCACGTGGTTTGGTCGAAATCCACATGCGTGCTCTGCCCAAAGCAGCATGTGCATGGTTAACTTGTAGTTTGGCAGAAAACAACGTCCGCGTCTGCCAAAAGATGCATGTGCATGCTTAACAAGTGGTTTACCACAAATCGATGCGCGTGTGCTGAAAAGAGCAGCATGGGCGTGCTTGGCACGTCGTTTGGCTGAAATCCACGTGCGCGCTCTGCCAAAAGCAGCATGTGCATGCTTAGCTTGTGGTTTAGAAAACAACGTGCGCGTCTACCTAAAGATGCATGTGCATGCTTAACAAGTGGCTTGGCACAAATCGATGCGCGTGTGCTGAAAAGAGCAGCATGGGCGTGCTTAGCACGTGGTTTGGTAGAAATCCACGTGCGCGCTCTCCCAAAAGGAGCATGTGCATTCATAACTTGTGGTTTGGCAGAAGACAACGTGCGCGTCTACCAAAAGATGCATGTGCATGCTTAACATGTAGATTACGACAAATCGATGCAAGTGTGCTGAAAAGAGCACCATGGGCGTGCTTGGCGCGTCGTTTGGCCGAAATCCACGTGCGCGCTCTACCAAAAGCAGCATGTTCATGCTTAGCTTGTGGTTTGGCAGAAAACAACGTGCGCGTCTACCAAAAGATGCATGCGCATGCTTAACAAGTGCTTTGGCACAAATCGTTGCGCGTGTGCTGAAAAGAGAAGCATTTGCGTGCTTAGCACGTGGTTTGGTCGAAATCCCCATGCGTGCTCTGCCAAAAGCAGCATGTGCATGCTTACCTTGTGGTTTGGCAGAAAAAAACGTGCGCGTCTACCGAAAGATGCATGTGCATGCTTAACAAGTGCTTTGGCACAAATCATTGCGCGTGTGCTGAAAAGAGAAGCATTTGCGTGCTGAGCACGTGGTTTGCTCGAAATCCCCATGCGTGCTCTGCCAAAAGCAGCATGTGCATGCTTAGCTTGTGGTTTGGCAGAAAACAACGTGCGCGTCTTCCGAAAGATGCATGTGCATGCTTAACAAGTGGTTTACGACAAATCAATGCAAGTGTGCTGAAAAGAGCACCATGGGCGTGCTTGGCACGTCGTTTGGCCGAAGTCCACGTGCGCGCTCTGCCAAAAGCAGCATGTTCGTGCTTAGCTTGTGGTTTGGCAGAAAACAACGTGCGTGTCTACCGAAAGATGCATGCGCATGCTTAACAAGTGCTTTGGCACAAATCGTTGCGCGTGTGCTGAAAAGAGACGCATTTGCGTGCTTAGCACGTGGTTTGGTCGAAATCCACACGCGTGCTCTGCCAAAAGCAGCATGTGCATGGTTAACTTGTGGTTTGGCAGAAAACAACATCCGCGTATACCAAAAGATGGATGTGCATGCTGAACAAGTGGTTTACCAGAAATCGACGCGCGTGTGCTGAAAAGAGCAGCATTGGCGTGCCGGCACGTCGTTTGGTAGAAATCCACGTGCGCGCTTTGCCAAAAGCAGCATGTGCATGCTTAGCTTGTGGTTTAGAAAACAACGTGCGCGTCTACCGAAAGATGCATTTGCATGCTTAACAAGTGGTTCGGCACAAATCGATGCGCGTGTGCTGAAAAGAGCAGCATGGGAGTGCTTAGCATGTGGTTTGGTAGAAATCCACATGCGCGATCTGCCAAAAGCAGCATGTGCATGCATAACTTGTGGTTTGACAGAAAACAACGTGCGCGTCTACTGAAAGATGCATGTGCATGCTTAACAAGTGGTTTGGCACAAATCGATGCGCGTGTGCTGAAAAGAGCAGCATGGGCGTGCTTAGCACGTGGTTTGGTAGAAATCCACATGCGCGCTCTCCCAAAAGCAGCATGTGCATTCATAACTTGTTGTTTGGCAGAAAACAACGTGCGCGTCTACCAATAGATGCATGTGCATGCTTAACAAGTGGTTTACGACAAATCGATGCAAGTGTCCTGAAAAGAGCAGCATGGGCGTGCTTGGCACGTCGTTTGGCCGAAATGCACGTGGGCGCTCTGCCAAAAGCAGCATGTTCATGCTTAGCTTGTGGTTTGGCAGAAAACAACGTGCGCGTCTACCGAAAGATGCATGCGCATGCTTAACAAGTGCCTTGGCACAAATCGTTGCGCGTGTGCTGAAAAGAGCAACAAGGGCGTGCTTAGCACGTGGTTTGGTAGAAATCCACATGCGGCTCTCCCAAAACCAGTATGTGCATTCATAACTTGTGGTTTGGCAGAAAACAACGTGCGCGTCTACCAAAAGATGCATGTGCATGCTTAACAAGTGGTTTACGACAAATCGAAGCAAGTGTGCTGAAAAGAGCACCATGGGGGTGCTTGGCACGTCGTTTGGCCGAAGTCCACGTGCGCGCTCTGCCAAAAGCAGCATGTTCGTGCTTAGCTTGTGGTTTGGCAGAAAACAACGTGCGTGTCTACCGAAAGATGCATGCGCATGCTTAACAAGTGCTTTGGCACAAATCGTTGCGCGTGTGCTGAAAAGAGAAGCATTTGCGTGGCTAGCACGTGGTTTGGTCGAAATCCACATGCGCGCTCTGCCAAAAGCAGCATGTGCATGGTTAACTTGTGGTTTGGCAGAAAACAACGTCCGCGTCTGCCAAAAGATGCATGTGCATGCTTAACAACTGGTTTGGCACAAATCGATGCGCGTGTGCTGAAAAGAGCGGCATGGGCGTGCTTGGCACGTCGTTTGGCTGAAATCCAAGTGCTCGCTCTGCCAAAAGCAGCATGTGCATGCTTAGCTTGTGGTTTGGCAGAAAACAACGTGCGCGTCTAGAGAAAGATGCATGTGCATGTGCATGCTTAACAAGTGGTTTGGCACAAATCGTTGCGCGTGTGCTGAAAAGAGAAGCATTTGCGTGATTAGCACGTGGTTTGGTAGAAATCCACATGCGCGCTCTCCCAAAAGGAGCATGTGCATGAATACCTTTTGGTTTGGCAGAAAACAACGTGCGCGTCTACCGAAAGATGCATGTGCATGCTTAACAAGTGGTTTGGCACAAATCGCTACGGGTGTGCTGAAAACAGCAGCAAGAGCGTGCTTAGCACGTGGTTTGGTAGAAATCCACGGGCGCGCTCTGCCAAAAGCAGCATGTGCATGCTTAGCTTGTGGTTTAGAAAACAACGTGCGCGTCTACCGAAAGATGCATGTGCATGCTTAACCAGTGGTTTGGCACAAATCGCTGCGCGTGTGCGGAAAAGAGCAGCAAGGGCGTGCTTAGCACGTCGTTTGGTAGAAATCCACAAGCGCGCTCTCCCAAATGCAGCATGTGCATGCATAACTTGTGGTTTGGCAGAAAACAACGTGCGCGTCTACCGAAAGATCCATGTGCATGCTTAAGAAGTGGTTTCGCACAAATCGCTGCGCGTGTGCTGAAAACAGCAGCAAGGGCGTGCTTAGCACGTGGTTTCGTAGTAATCCACATGGGCGCTCTCCCTAAAGCAGCATGTGCATTCATAACTTGCGGTTTGGCAGAAAACAACGTGCGCGTCTACCAAAAGATGCATGTGCATGCTTAACAAGTTGTTTACGACAAATCGATGCAAGTGTGCTGAAAAGAGCACCATGGGCGTGCTTGGCACGTCATTTGGCCGAAATCCACGTGCGCGCTCTACCAAAAGCAGCGTGTTCATGCTTAGCTTGTGGTTTGGCAGAAAACAACGTGCGCGTCTACCGAAAGATGCATGCGCATGCTTAACAAGTGCTTTGGCACAAATCGTTGCGCGTGTGCTGAAAGAAGCATTTGCGTGCTTAGCACGTGGTTTGGTCGAAATCCACATGCGTGGTCTGCCAAAGCAGCATGTGCATGGTTAACTTGTGGTTTGGCAAAAAACAACGTCCGCGTCTGCCAAAAGATGCATGTGCATGCTTAACAAGTGGTTTATCACAAATCGATGCGCGTGTGCTGAAAAGAGCAGCATTTGCGTGCATGGCACGTGGTTTGGCAGAAATCCACGTGCGCGCTCTGCCAAAAGCAGCATTTGCATGCGAAGCTTGTGGTTTAGAAAACAGCGTGCGCGTCTACCGAAAGATGCATGTGCATGCTTAAAAAGTGGCTTGGCACAAATCGATGCGCGTGTGCTGAAAAGAGCAGCATGGGCGTGCTTAGCACGTGGTTTGGTAGAAATCCACATGCGCGCTCTCCCAAAAGGAGCATGTGCATTCATAACTTGTGGTTTGGCAGAAAACAGCGTGCGCGTCTACCAAAAGATGCATGTACATGCTTAACAAGTGGTTTACCACAAATCGATGCGCGTGTGTTTAAAAGAGCAGCATGGGCGTGCTTAGCACGTCGTTTAGCAGAAATCCACTTTCGCGCACTGGCAAAAGCAGCATGTGCATGCTTAGCTTGTGGTTTGGCAGAAAGCAACGTGCGCGTCTACCGAAAGATGCATGTGCATGCTTAACAAGTGGTTTGGCACAAATCGATGCGCGTGTGCTGAAAAGAGCAGCATGGGCGTGCTTGGCACGTCGTTTCGCCGAAATCCACGTGCGCGCTCTGCCAAAAGCAGCATGTTCATGCTTAGCTTGTGGTTTGGCAGAAAACAACGTGCGCGTCTACCAAACGATGCATGCACATGCGTAACAAGTGCTTTGGCACAAATCATTCCGCGTGTGCTGAAAAGAGAATCATTTGCGTGCTTAGCACGTGGTTTGCTCGAAATCCCCATGCGTGCTCTGCCAAAAGCAGCATGTGCATGCTTAGCTTGTGGTTTGGCAGAAAACAACGTGCGCGTCTACCAAAAGATGCATGTGCATGCTTAACAAGTGGTTTGGCACAAATCGTTGCGCGTGTGCTGAAAAGAGCAGCATGGGCGTGCTTAACATGTGGTTTGGTAGAAATCCACATGCGCGATCTGCCAAAAGCAGCATGCTCATGCTTAGCTTGTGGTTTGGCAGAAAACAACGTGCGCGTCTATCGAAAGATGCATGTCTGTGCTTAACAAGTGGTTTGGCACAAATCGATGCGCGTGTGCTGAAAAGAGCAGCATGGGCGTGCTTATCACGTGGTTTGGTAGAAATCCGCATGCGCTCTCTCCCAACAGCAGGATGTGCATGCATATCTTGTGGTTTGGCAGAAAACAACGTGCGCGTCTATCAAAAGATGCATGTGCATGCTTAACAAGTGGTTTACGACAAATCAATGCAAGTGTGCTGAAAAGAGCACCATGCGCGTGCTTGGCACGTCGTTTGGCCGAAGTCCACGTGCGCGCTCTGCCAAAAGCAGCATGTTCGTGCTTAGCTTGTGGTTTGGCAGAAAACAACGTGCGTGTCTACCGAAAGAAGCATGCGCATGCTTAACAAGTGCTTTGGCACAAATCGTTGCGCGTGTGCTGAAAAGAGACGCATTTGCGTGCTTAGCACGTGGTTTGGTCGAAATCCACATGCGTGCTCTGCCAAAAGCAGCATGTGCATGGTTAACTTGTGGTTTGGCAGAAAACAACGTCCGCGTATACCAAAAGATGCATGTGCATGCTGAACAAGTGGTTTACTCAAATCGACGCGCGTGTGCTGAGAAGAGCAGCATTGGCGTGCTGGCACGTCGTTTGGTAGAAATCCACGTGCGCGCTTTGCCAAAAGCAGCATGTGCATGCTTAGCTTGTGGTTTAGAAAACAACGTGCGCGTCTACCGAAAGATGCATTTGCATGCTTAACAAGTGGTTTGGCACAAATCGATGCGCGTGTGCTGAAAAGAGCAGCATGGGAGTGCTTAGCATGTGGTTTGGTAGAAATCCACATGCGCGATCTGCCAAAAGCAGCATGTGCATGCATAACTTGTGGTTTGACAGAAAACAACGTGCGCGTCTACTGAAAGATGCATGTGCATGCTTAACAAGTGGTTTGGCACAAATCGATGCGCGTGTGCTGAAAAGAGCAGCATGGGCGTGCTTAGCACGTGGTTTGGTAGAAATCCACATGCGCGTTCTCCCAAAAGCAGCATGTGCTTTCATAACTTGTTGTTTGGCAGAAAACAACGTGCGCGTCTACCAATAGATGCATGTGCATGCTTAACAAGTGGTTTACGACAAATCGATGCAAGTGTGCTGAAAAGAGCAGCATGGGCGTGCTTGGCACGTCGTTTGGCCGAAATGCACGTGCGCGCTCTGCCAAAAGCAGCATGTTCATGCTTAGCTTGTGGTTTGGCAGAAAACAACGTGCGCGTCTACCGAAAGATGCATGCGCATGCTTAACAAGTGCTTTGGCACAAATCGTTGCGCGTGTGCTGAAAAGAGCAACAAGGGCGTGCTTAGCACGTGGTTTGGTAGAAATCCACATGCGGCTCTCCCAAAAGCAGTATGTGCATTCATAACTTGTGGTTTGGCAGAAAACAACGTGCGCGTCTACCAAAAGGTGCATGTGCATGCTTAACAAGTGGTTTACGACAAATCGATGCAAGTGTGCTGAAAAGAGCACCATGGGCGTGCTTGGCACGTCGTTTGGCCGAAGTCCACGTGCGCGCTCTGCCAAAAGCAGCATGTTCGTGCTTAGCTTGTGGTTTGGCAGAAAACAACGTGCGTGTCTACCGAAAGATGCATGCGCATGCTTAACAAGTGCTTTGGCACAAATCGTTGCGCGTGTGCTGAAAAGAGAAGCATTTGCGTGATTAGCACGTGGTTTGGTAGAAATCCACATGCGCGCTCTCCCAAAAGGAGCATGTGCATGAATACCTTTTGGTTTGGCAGAAAACAACGTGCGCGTCTACCGAAAGATGCATGTGCATGCTGAACAAGTGGTTTGGCACAAATCGCTACGGGTGTGCTGAAAACAGCAGCAAGAGCGTGCTTAGCACGTGGATTGGTAGAAATCCACGGGCGCGCTCTGCCAAAAGCAGCATGTGCATGCTTAGCTTGTGGTTTAGAAAACAACGTGCGCGTCTACCGAAAGATGCATGTGCATGCTTAACCAGTGGTTTGGCACAAATCGCTGCGCGTGTGCGGAAAAGAGCAGCAAGGGCGTGCTTAGCACGTCGTTTGGTAGAAATCCACAAGCGCGCTCTCCCAAATGCAGCATGTGCATGCATAACTTGTGGTTTGGCAGAAAACAACGTGCGCGTCTACCGAAAGATCCATGTGCATGCTTAAGAAGTGGTTTCGCACAAATCGCTGCGCGTGTGCTGAAAACAGCAGCAAGGGCGTGCTTAGCACGTGGTTTCGTAGTAATCCACATGGGCGCTCTCCCTAAAGCAGCATGTGCATTCATAACTTGTGGTTTGGCAGAAAACAACGTGCGCGTCTACCAAAAGATGCATGTGCATGCTTAACAAGTTGTTTACGACAAATCGATGCAAGTGTGCTGAAAAGAGCACCATGGGCGTGCTTGGCACGTCATTTGGCCGAAATCCACGTGCGCGCTCTACCAAAAGCAGCGTGTTCATGCTTAGCTTGTGGTTTGGCAGAAAACAACGTGCGCGTCTACCGAAAGATGCATGCGCATGCTTAACAAGTGCTTTGGCACAAATCGTTGCGCGTGTGCTGAAAGAAGCATTTGCGTGCTTAGCACGTGGTTTGGTCGAAATCCACATGCGTGGTCTGCCAAAGCAGCATGTGCATGGTTAACTTGTGGTTTGGCAAAAAACAACGTCCGCGTCTGCCAAAAGATGCATGTGCATGCTTAACAAGTGGTTTACCACAAATCGATGCGCGTGTGCTGAAAAGAGCAGCATTTGCGTGCATGGCACGTGGTTTGGCAGAAATCCACGTGCGCGCTCTGCCAAAAGCAGCATTTGCATGCTAAGCTTGTGGTTTAGAAAACAGCGTGCGCGTCTACCGAAAGATGCATGTGCATGCTTAAAAAGTGGCTTGGCACAAATCGATGCGCGTGTGCTGAAAAGAGCAGCATGGGCGTGCTTAGCACGTGGTTTGGTAGAAATCCACATGCGCGCTCTCCCAAAAGGAGCATGTGCATTCATAACTTGTGGTTTGGCAGAAAACAGCGTGCGCGTCTACCAAAAGATGCATGTACATGCTTAACAAGTGGTTTACCACAAATCGATGCGCGTGTGTTTAAAAGAGCAGCATGGGCGTGCTTAGCACGTCGTTTAGCAGAAATCCACTTTCGCGCACTGGCAAAAGCAGCATGTGCATGGTTAGCTTGTGGTTTGGCAGAAAGCAACGTGCGCGTCTACCGAAAGATGCATGTGCATGCTTAACAAGTGGTTTGGCACAAATCGATGCGCGTGTGCTGAAAAGAGCAGCATGGGCGTGCTTGGCACGTCGTTTCGCCGAATTCCACGTGCGCGCTCTGCCAAAAGCAGCATGTTCATGCTTAGCTTGTGGTTTGGCAGAAAACAACGTGCGCGTCTACCAAACGATGCATGCACATGCGTAACAAGTGCTTTGGCACAAATCATTCCGCGTGTGCTGAAAAGAGAATCATTTGCGTGCTTAGCACGTGGTTTGCTCGAAATCCCCATGCGTGCTCTGCCAAAAGCAGCATGTGCATGCTTAGCTTGTGGTTTGGCAGAAAACAACGTGCGCGTCTACCAAAAGATGCATGTGCATGCTTAACAAGTGGTTTGGCACAAATCGTTGCGCGTGTGCTGAAAAGAGCAGCATGGGCGTGCTTAACATGTGGTTTGGTAGAAATCCACATGCGCGATCTGCCAAAAGCAGCATGCTCATGCTTAGCTTGTGGTTTGGCAGAAAACAACGTGCGCGTCTATCGAAAGATGCATGTCTGTGCTTAACAAGTGGTTTGGCACAAATCGATGCGCGTGTGCTGAAAAGAGCAGCATGGGCGTGCTTATCACGTGGTTTGGTAGAAATCCGCATGCGCTCTCTCCCAACAGCAGGATGTGCATGCATATCTTGTGGTTTGGCAGAAAACAACGTGCGCGTCTATCAAAAGATGCATGTGCATGCTTAACAAGTGGTTTACGACAAATCAATGCAAGTGTGCTGAAAAGAGCACCATGCGCGTGCTTGGCACGTCGTTTGGCCGAAGTCCACGTGCGCGCTCTGCCAAAAGCAGCATGTTCGTGCTTAGCTTGTGGTTTGGCAGAAAACAACGTGCGTGTCTACCGAAAGATGCATGCGCATGCTTAACAAGTGCTTTGGCACAAATCGTTGCGCGTGTGCTGAAAAGAGACGCATTTGCGTGCTTAGCACGTGGTTTGGTCGAAATCCACATGCGTGCTCTGCCAAAAGCAGCATGTGCATGGTTAACTTGTGGTTTGGCAGAAAACAACGTCCGCGTATACCAAAAGATGCATGTGCATGCTGAACAAGTGGTTTACTCAAATCGACGCGCGTGTGCTGAAAAGAGCAGCATTGGCGTGCTGGCACGTCGTTTGGTAGAAATCCACGTGCGCGCTTTGCCAAAAGCAGCATGTGCATGCTTAGCTTGTGGTTTAGAAAACAACGTGCGCGTCTACCGAAAGATGCATTTGCATGCTTAACAAGTGGTTTGGCACAAATCGATGCGCGTGTGCTGAAAAGAGCAGCATGGGAGTGCTTAGCATGTGGTTTGGTAGAAATCCACATGCGCGATCTGCCAAAAGCAGCATGTGCATGCATAACTTGTGGTTTGACAGAAAACAACGTGCGCGTCTACTGAAAGATGCATGTGCATGCTCAACAAGTGGTTTGGCACAAATCGATGCGCGTGTGCTGAAAAGAGCAGCATGGGCGTGCTTAGCACGTGGTTTGGTAGAAATCCACATGCGCGTTCTCCCAAAAGCAGCATGTGCTTTCATAACTTGTTGTTTGGCAGAAAACAACGTGCGCGTCTACCAATAGATGCATGTGCATGCTTAACAAGTGGTTTACGACAAATCGATGCAAGTGTGCTGAAAAGAGCAGCATGGGCGTGCTTGGCACGTCGTTTGGCCGAAATGCACGTGCGCGCTCTGCCAAAAGCAGCATGTTCATGCTTAGCTTGTGGTTTGGCAGAAAACAACGTGCGCGTCTACCGAAAGATGCATGCGCATGCTTAACAAGTGCTTTGGCACAAATCGTTGCGCGTGTGCTGAAAAGAGCAACAAGGGCGTGCTTAGCACGTGGTTTGGTAGAAATCCACATGCGGCTCTCCCAAAAGCAGTATGTGCATTCATAACTTGTGGTTTGGCAGAAAACAACGTGCGCGTCTACCAAAAGGTGCATGTGCATGCTTAACAAGTGGTTTACGACAAATCGATGCAAGTGTGCTGAAAAGAGCACCATGGGCGTGCTTGGCACGTCGTTTGGCCGAAGTCCACGTGCGCGCTCTGCCAAAAGCAGCATGTTCGTGCTTAGCTTGTGGTTTGGCAGAAAACAACGTGCGTGTCTACCGAAAGATGCATGCGCATGCTTAACAAGTGCTTTGGCACAAATCGTTGCGCGTGTGCTGAAAAGAGAAGCATTTGCGTGATTAGCACGTGGTTTGGTAGAAATCCACATGCGCGCTCTCCCAAAAGGAGCATGTGCATGAATACCTTTTGGTTTGGCAGAAAACAACGTGCGCGTCTACCGAAAGATGCATGTGCATGCTTAACAAGTGGTTTGGCACAAATCGCTGCGCGTGTGCTGAAAACAGCAGCAAGAGCGTGCTTAGCACGTGGTTTGGTAGAAATCCACGTGCGCGCTCTGCCAAAAGCAGCATGTGCGTGCTTAGCTTGTGGTTTAGAAAACAACGTGCGCGTCTACCGAAAGATGCATGTGCATGCTTAACCAGTGGTTTGGCACAAATCGCTGCGCGTGTGCGGAAAAGAGCAGCAAGGGCGTGCTTAGCATGTCGTTTGGTAGAAATCCACAAGCGCGCTCTCCCAAAAGCAGCATGTGCATGCATAACTTGTGGTTTGGCAGAAAACAACGTGCGCGTCTACCGAAAGATCCATGTGCATGCTTAAGAAGTGGTTTGGCACAAATCGCTGCGCGTGTGCTGAAAACAGCAGCAAGAGCGTGCTTAGCATGTGGTTTGGTAGAAATCCACATGCGCGCTCTGCCAAAAAGCAGCATGTGGATGCACAACTTGTGGTTTGGCAGAAAACAACGTGAGCGTCTACCGAAAGATGCATGTGCATGCTTAACAAGTGGTTTGGCACAAAGCGCTGCGCGTGTGCAGAAATGAGCAGCAAGGGCGTGCTTAGCACGTGGTTTCGTAGTAATCCACATGCGCGCTCTCCCTAAAGCAGCATGTGCATTCATAACTTGTGGTTTGGCAGAAAACAACGTGCGCGTCTACCAAAAGATGCACGTGCATGCTTAACAAGTTGTTTACGACAAATCGATGCAAGTGTGCTGAAAAGAGCACTATGGGCGTGCTTGGCACGTCGTTTGGCCGAACTCCACGCGCGCGCTCTACCAAAAGCAGCATATTCGTGCTTAGCTTGTGGTTTGGCAGAAAACAACGTGCGCGTCTACCGAAAGATGCATGCGCATGCTTAACAAGTGCTTTGGCACAAATCGTTGCGCGTGTGCTGAAAGAAGCATTTGCGTGCTTAGCACGTGGTTTGGTCGAAATCCACATGCGTGCTCTGCCAAAAGATGCATGTGCATGCTTAACAAGTGGTTTACCACAAATCGATGCGCGTGTGCTGAAAAGAGCAGCATGGGCGTGCTTAGCACGTGGTTTGGTAGAAATCCACGTGCGCGCTCTCCCAAAAGGAGCATGTGCATTCATAACTTGTGGTTTGGCAGAAGACAACGTGCGCGTCTACCAAAAGATGCATGTGCATGCTTAACAAGTAGATTACGACAAATCGATGCAAGTGTGCTGAAAAGAGCACCATGGGCGTGCTTGGCACGTCGTTTGGCCGAAATCCACGTGCGCGCTCTGCCAGAAGCAGCATGTTCATGCTTAGCTTGTGGTTTGGCAGAAAACAACCTGCGCGTCTACCGAAAGATGCATGTGCATGCTTAACAAGTGGCTTGGCACAAATCGATGCGCGTGTGCTGAAAAGAGCAGCATGGGCGTGCTTAGCACGTGGTTTGGTAGAAATCCACATGCGCGCTCTCCCAAAAGGAGCATGTGGATTCATAACTTGTGGTTTTGAATAAAACAACGTGCGCGTCTACCGAAAGATGCATGTGCATTCTTAACAAGTGGTTTGGCACAAATCGATGCGCCTGTGCTGAAAAGAGCAGCATGGGCGTGCTTATCACGTTGTTTGGTAGAAATCCACATGTGCGCTCTCCCAACAGCAGGATGTGCACATACAACTTGTGGTTTGGCAGAAAACAACGTGCGCGTTTTCCAAAAGATGCATGTGCATGCTTAACAGGTGGTTTACGACAAATCGATGCGCGTGTGCTGAGAAGAGCAGCATGGGCGTGCTTGGCCTGTCGTTTGGTCGAAATCCACGTGCGCGCTCTGCCAAAAGCAGCATGTGCATGCTTAGCTTGTGGTTTAGAAAACAACGCGCGCGTCTACCGAAAGATGCATGTGCATGCTTAAAAAGTGGCTTGGCACAAATCGATGCGCGTGTGCTGAAAAGAGCACGATGGGCGTGCTTAGCACGTGGTTTGGTAGAAATCGACATGCGCGATCTCCCAAAAGCAGGATGTGCATTCATAACTTGTGGTTTGGCAGAAAACAACGTGCTCGTCTACCAAAAGATGCATGTGCATGCTTAACAAGTTGTTTACGACAAATTGATGCAAGTGTGCTGAAAAGAGCAGCATGGGCGTGCTTGGCACGTCGCTTGGCCGAAATCCACGTGCGCGCTCTGCCAAAAGCAGCATGTTCATGGTTAGCTTGTGGTTTGCCCGAAAACAACGTGCGCGTCTACCGAAAGATGCTTGCGCATGCTTAACAAGTGCTTTGGCACAAATCGTTGCGCGTGTGCTGAAAATAGAAGCATTCGCGTGCTTAGCACGTGGTTTGGTCGAAATCCACATGCGCGCTCTCCCAACAGCAGGATGTCCATGCATAACTTGTGGTTTGGCAGAAAACAACGTGCGCCTCTAACGAAAGATGCATGTGCATGCTTAACAAGTGGCTTGGCACAAATCGACGCGCCTGTGCTGAAAAGAGCAGCATGGGCGTGCTTATCACGTCGTTTGGTAGAAATCCACATGTGCGCTCTCCCAACAGCAGGAGGTGCACATATAACTTGTGGTTTGGCAGAAAACAACGTGCGCGTTTTCCAAAAGATGCATGTGCATGCTTAACAAGTGGTTTACGACAAATCGATGCGCGTGGGCTGAAAAGAGCAGCATGGGCGTGCTTGGCCTGTCGTTTGGTCGAAATCCACGTGCGCGCTCTCCCAACAGCACGATGTGCATGCGTAGCTTGTGGTTTGGCAGAAAACAACGTGCGCGTCTACCGAAAGATGCATGTGCATGCTTAACAAGTGGCTTGGCACAAATCGATGTGCGTGTGCTGAAAAGAGCAGCATGGGCGTGCGTAGCACGTGGTTTGGTTGAAATCCACATGCGCGCTCTGCCAAAAGCAGCATGTGCATGCACAACTCGTGGTTTGGCAGAAAACAACCTGCGCGTCTACCAAAAGATGCATGTGCATGCTTAACAAGTGGTTTACGACAAATCGATGCGCGTGTGCTGAAAGGAGCAGCACGGGCGTGCTTGGGACGTCGTTTGGCAGAAATCCACGTGCGCGCTCTGCCAAAAGGAGCATGCTCATGCTTAGCTTGTGGTTTGGCAGAAAACAACGTGTGCGTTTGCCGAAAGATGCATGTCCGTGCTTAACAAGTGATTTGGCACAAATCGATGCGCGTGTGCTGAAAAGAGCAGCATGGGTGTGCTTATCACGTGGTTTGGTAGAAATTCCCATGCGCGCTCTCCCAACAGCAGGATGTCCATGCATAACTTGTGGTTTGGCAGAAAACAACGTGCGCGTCTACCAAAAGATGCATGTGCATGCTTAAGAAGTGGTTTACCACAAATCGATGCGCGTGTGCTGAAAAGAGAAGCATTTGCGTGATTAGCACGTGGTTTGGTAGAAATCCACATGCGCGCTCTCCCAAAAGGAGCATGTGCATGAATACCTTTTGGTTTGGCAGAAAACAACGTGCGCGTCTACCAATAGATGCATGTGCATGCTTAACAAGTGGTTTGGCACAAATCGCTACGCGTGTGCTGAAAACAGCAGCAAGAGCGTGCTTAGCACGTGGTTTGGTAGAAATCCACGGGCGCGCTCTGCCAAAAGCAGCATGTGCATGCTTAGCTTGTGGTTTAGAAAACAACGTGCGCGTCTACCGAAAGATGCATGTGCATGCTTAACCAGTGGTTTGGCACAAATCGCTGCGCGTGTGCGGAAAAGAGCAGCAAGGGCGTGCTTAGCACGTCGTTTGGTAGAAATCCACAAGCGCGCTCTCCCAAATGCAGCATGTGCATGCATAACTTGTGGATTGGCAGAAAACAACGTGCGCGTCTACCGAAAGATCCATGTGCATGCTTAAGAAGTGGTTTGGCACAAATCGCTGCGCGTGTGCTGAAAACAGCAGCAAGAGCGTGCTTAGCACGTGGTTTGGTAGAAATCCACATGCGCGCTCTGCCAAAAAGCAGCATGTGGATGCACAACTTGTGGTTTGGCAGAAAACAACGTGAGCGTCTACCGAAAGATGCATGTGCATGCTTAACAAGTGGTTTGGCACAAAGCGCTGCGCGTGTGCAGAAAAGAGCAGCAAGGGCGTGCTTAGCACGTGGTTTCGTAGTAATCCACATGGGCGCTCTCCCTAAGGCAGCATGTGCATGGTTAACTTGTGGTTTGGCAAAAAACAACGTCCGCGTCTGCCAAAAGATGCATGTGCATGCTTAACAAGTGGTTTACCACAAATCGATGCGCGTGTGCTGAAAAGAGCACCATGGGCGTGCTTGGCACGTCGTTTGGCCGAAATCCACGTGCGCGCTCTGCCAGAAGCAGCATGTTCATGCTTAGCTTGTGGTTTGGCAGAAAACAACCTGCGCGTCTACCGAAAGATGCATGTGCATGCTTAACAAGTGGCTTGGCACAAATCGATGCGCGTGTGCTGAAAAGAGCAGCATGGGCGTGCTTAGCACGTGGTTTGGTAGAAATCCACATGCGCGCTCTCCCAAAAGGAGCATGTGGATTCATAACTTGTGGTTTTGAATAAAACAACGTGCGCGTCTACCGAAAGATGCATGTGCATTCTTAACAAGTGGTTTGGCACAAATCGATGCGCCTGTGCTGAAAAGAGCAGCATGGGCGTGCTTATCACGTTGTTTGGTAGAAATCCACATGTGCGCTCTCCCAACAGCAGGATGTGCACATACAACTTGTGGTTTGGCAGAAAACAACGTGCGCGTTTTCCAAAAGATGCATGTGCATGCTTAACAGGTGGTTTACGACAAATCGATGCGCGTGTGCTGAGAAGAGCAGCATGGGCGTGCTTGGCCTGTCGTTTGGTCGAAATCCACGTGCGCGCTCTGCCAAAAGCAGCATGTGCATGCTTAGCTTGTGGTTTAGAAAACAACGCGCGCGTCTACCGAAAGATGCATGTGCATGCTTAAAAAGTGGCTTGGCACAAATCGATGCGCGTGTGCTGAAAAGAGCAGCATGGGCGTGCTTAGCACGTGGTTTGGTAGAAATCGACATGCGCGATCTCCCAAAAGCAGGATGTGCATTCATAACTTGTGGTTTGGCAGAAAACAACGTGCTCGTCTACCAAAAGATGCATGTGCATGCTTAACAAGTTGTTTACGACAAATTGATGCAAGTGTGCTGAAAAGAGCAGCATGGGCGTGCTTGGCACGTCGCTTGGCCGAAATCCACGTGCGCGCTCTGCCAAAAGCAGCATGTTCATGGTTAGCTTGTGGTTTGCCCGAAAACAACGTGCGCGTCTACCGAAAGATGCTTGCGCATGCTTAACAAGTGCTTTGGCACAAATCGTTGCGCGTGTGCTGAAAATAGAAGCATTCGCGTGCTTAGCACGTGGTTTGGTCGAAATCCACATGCGCGCTCTCCCAACAGCAGGATGTCCATGCATAACTTGTGGTTTGGCAGAAAACAACGTGCGCCTCTAACGAAAGATGCATGTGCATGCTTAACAAGTGGCTTGGCACAAATCGACGCGCCTGTGCTGAAAAGAGCAGCATGGGCGTGCTTATCACGTCGTTTGGTAGAAATCCACATGTGCGCTCTCCCAACAGCAGGAGGTGCACATATAACTTGTGGTTTGGCAGAAAACAACGTGCGCGTTTTCCAAAAGATGCATGTGCATGCTTAACAAGTGGTTTACGACAAATCGATGCGCGTGGGCTGAAAAGAGCAGCATGGGCGTGCTTGGCCTGTCGTTTGGTCGAAATCCACGTGCGCGCTCTCCCAACAGCACGATGTGCATGCGTAGCTTGTGGTTTGGCAGAAAACAACGTGCGCGTCTACCGAAAGATGCATGTGCATGCTTAACAAGTGGCTTGGCACAAATCGATGTGCGTGTGCTGAAAAGAGCAGCATGGGCGTGCGTAGCACGTGGTTTGGTTGAAATCCACATGCGCGCTCTGCCAAAAGCAGCATGTGCATGCACAACTCGTGGTTTGGCAGAAAACAACCTGCGCGTCTACCAAAAGATGCATGTGCATGCTTAACAAGTGGTTTACGACAAATCGATGCGCGTGTGCTGAAAGGAGCAGCACGGGCGTGCTTGGGACGTCGTTTGGCAGAAATCCACGTGCGCGCTCTGCCAAAAGGAGCATGCTCATGCTTAGCTTGTGGTTTGGCAGAAAACAACGTGTGCGTTTGCCGAAAGATGCATGTCCGTGCTTAACAAGTGATTTGGCACAAATCGATGCGCGTGTGCTGAAAAGAGCAGCATGGGTGTGCTTATCACGTGGTTTGGTAGAAATTCCCATGCGCGCTCTCCCAACAGCAGGATGTCCATGCATAACTTGTGGTTTGGCAGAAAACAACGTGCGCGTCTACCAAAAGATGCATGTGCATGCTTAAGAAGTGGTTTACCACAAATCGATGCGCGTGTGCTGAAAAGAGAAGCATTTGCGTGATTAGCACGTGGTTTGGTAGAAATCCACATGCGCGCTCTCCCAAAAGGAGCATGTGCATGAATACCTTTTGGTTTGGCAGAAAACAACGTGCGCGTCTACCAATAGATGCATGTGCATGCTTAACAAGTGGTTTGGCACAAATCGCTACGCGTGTGCTGAAAACAGCAGCAAGAGCGTGCTTAGCACGTGGTTTGGTAGAAATCCACGGGCGCGCTCTGCCAAAAGCAGCATGTGCATGCTTAGCTTGTGGTTTAGAAAACAACGTGCGCGTCTACCGAAAGATGCATGTGCATGCTTAACCAGTGGTTTGGCACAAATCGCTGCGCGTGTGCGGAAAAGAGCAGCAAGGGCGTGCTTAGCACGTCGTTTGGTAGAAATCCACAAGCGCGCTCTCCCAAATGCAGCATGTGCATGCATAACTTGTGGATTGGCAGAAAACAACGTGCGCGTCTACCGAAAGATCCATGTGCATGCTTAAGAAGTGGTTTGGCACAAATCGCTGCGCGTGTGCTGAAAACAGCAGCAAGAGCGTGCTTAGCACGTGGTTTGGTAGAAATCCACATGCGCGCTCTGCCAAAAAGCAGCATGTGGATGCACAACTTGTGGTTTGGCAGAAAACAACGTGAGCGTCTACCGAAAGATGCATGTGCATGCTTAACAAGTGGTTTGGCACAAAGCGCTGCGCGTGTGCAGAAAAGAGCAGCAAGGGCGTGCTTAGCACGTGGTTTCGTAGTAATCCACATGGGCGCTCTCCCTAAGGCAGCATGTGCATGGTTAACTTGTGGTTTGGCAAAAAACAACGTCCGCGTCTGCCAAAAGATGCATGTGCATGCTTAACAAGTGGTTTACCACAAATCGATGCGCGTGTGCTGAAAAGAGCAGCATGGGCGTGCGTGGCACGTCGTTTGGCTGAAATCCACGTGCGCGCTCTGCCAAAAGCAGCATGTGCATGCTTAGCTTGTGGTTTAGAAAACAACGTGCGCGTCTACCGAAAGATGCATGTGCATGCTTAACAAGTGGCTTGGCGCAAATCGATGCGCGTGTGCTGAAAAGAGCAGCATGGGCGTGCTTAGCACGTGGTTTGGTAGAAATCCACGTGCGCGCTCTCCCAAAAGGAGCATGTGCATTCATAACTTGTGGTTTGGCAGAAGACAACGTGCGCGTCTACCAAAAGATGCATGTGCATGCTTAACAAGTAGATTACGACAAATCGATGCAAGTGTGCTGAAAAGAGCACCATGGGCGTGCTTGGCACGTCGTTTGGCCGAAATCCACGTGCGCGCTCTGCCATAAGCAGCATTTTCATGCTTAGCTTGTGGTTTGGCAGAAAACAACCTGCGCGTCTACCGAAAGATGCATGTGCATGCTTAACAAGTGGCTTGGCACAAATCGATGCGCGTGTGCTGAAAAGAGAAGCATGGGCGTGCTTACCACATGGTTGGTAGAAATCCACATGCGCGCTCTGCCAAAAGCAGCATGTGCATGCATAACTTTTGGTTTGGTAGAAAACAACGTGCGCGTCTACCGAAAGATGCATGTGCATGCTTAACAAGTGGTTTGGCACAAATCGCTGCACGTGTGCAGAAAAGAGCAGCAAGGGCGTGCTTAGCACGTGGTTTGGTAGTAATCCACATGCGCGCTCTCCCTAAAGCAGCATGTGCATTCATAACTTGTGGTTTGGCAGAAAACAACGTTCGCGTCTACCAAAAGATGCATGTGCATGCTTAACAAGTGGTTTACGACAAATCGATGCAAGTGTGCTGAAAAGAGCACCATGGGCGTGCTTGGCACGTCGTTTGGCCGAAATCTACGTGCGCGCTCTACCAAAAGCAGCATGTTCATGCTTAGCTTGTGGTTTGGCAGAAAACAACGTGCGCGTCTACCAAAAGATGCATGCGCATGCTTAACAAGTGCTTTGGCACAAATCGTTGCGCGTGTGCTGAAAAGAGAAGCATTTGCGTGCTTAGCACGTGGTTTGGTCGAAATCCCCATGCGTGCTCTGCCAAAAGCAGCATGTGCATGCTTACCTTGTGGTTTGGCAGAAAAAAACGTGCGCGTCTACCGAAAGATGCATGTGCATGCTTAACAAGTGGTTTGGCACAAATCGTTGAGCGTGTGCTGAAAAGAGAAGCATTTGCGTGCATGGCACGTGGTTTGGCAGAAATCCACGTGCGCGCTCTGCCAAAAGCAGCATTTGCATGCTAAGCTTGTGGTTTAGAAAACAGCGTGCGCGTCTACCGAAAGATGCATGTGCATGCTTAAAAAGTGGCTTGGCACAAATCGATGCGCGTGTGCTGAAAAGAGCAGCATGGGCGTGCTTAGCACGTGGTTTGGTAGAAATCCACATGCGCGCTCTCCCAAAAGGAGCATGTGCATTCATAACTTGTGGTTTGGCAGAAAACAACGTGCGCGTCTACCAAAAGATGCATGTACATGCTTAAGAAGTGGTTTACCAAAAATCGATGCGCGTGTGTTTAAAAGAGCAGCATGGGCGTGCTTAGCACGTCGTTTAGCAGAAATCCAATTTCGCGCAATGGCAAAAGCAGCATGTGCATGCTTAGCTTGTGGTTTGGCAGAAAGCAACGTGCGCGTCTACCGAAAGATGCATGTGCATGCTTAACAAGTGGTTTGGCACAAATCGATGCGCGTGTGCTGAAAAGAGCAGCATGGGCGTGCTTGGCACGTCGTTTCGCCGAAATCCACGTGCGCGCTCTGCCAAAAGCAGCATGTTCATGCTTAGCTTGTGGTTTGGCAGAAAACAACGTGCGCGTCTACCAAACGATGCATGCGCATGCTTAACAAGTGGTTTGGCACAAATCGTTGCGCGTGTGCTGAAAAGAGCAGCATGGGCGTGCTTAGCATGTGGTTTGGTAGAAATCCACATGCGCGATCTGCCAAAAGCAGCATGCTCATGCTTAGCTTGTGGTTTGGCAGAAAACAACGTGCGCGTCTATCGAAAGATGCATGTCTGTGCTTAACAAGTGGTTTGGCACAAATCGATGCGCGTGTGCTGAAAAGAGCAGCATGGGCGTGCTTATCACGTGGTTTGGTAGAAATCCGCATGCGCTCTCTCCCAACAGCAGGATGTGCATGCATATCTTGTGGTTTGGCAGAAAACAACGTGCGCGTCTATCAAAAGATGCATGTGCACGCTTAACAAGTGGTTTACGACAAATCAATGCAAGTGTGCTGAAAAGAGCACCATGGGCGTGCTTGGCACGTCGTTTGGCCGAAGTCCACGTGCGCGCTCTGCCAAAAGCAGCATGTTCGTGCTTAGCTTGTGGTTTGGCAGAAAACAACGTGCGTAGCTACCGAAAGATGCATGCGCATGCTTAACAAGTGCTTTGGCACAAATCGTTGCGCGTGTGCTGAAAAGAGACGCATTTGCGTGCTTAGCACGTGGTTTGGTCGAAATCCACATGCGTGCTCTGCCAAAAGCAGCATGTGCATGGTTAACTTGTGGTTTGGCAGAAAACAACGTGCGCGTCCACCAAAAGGTGCATGTGCATGCTTAACAAGTGGTTTACGACAAATCGATGCAAGTGTGCTGAAAAGAGCAGCATGGGAGTGCTTAGCATGTGGTTTGGTAGAAATCCACGTGCGCGATCTGCCAAAAGCAGCATGTGCATGCATAACTTGTGGTTTGACAGAAAACAACGTGCGCGTCTACCGAAAGATGCATGCGCATGCTTAACAAGTGCTTTGGCACAAATCGTTGCGCGTGTGCTGAAAAGAGCAACAAGGGCGTGCTTAGCACGTGGTTTGGTAGAAATCCACATGCGGCTCTCCCAAAAGCAGTATGTGCATTCATAACTTGTGGTTTGGCAGAAAACAACGTGCGCGTCTACCAAAAGATGCATGTGCATGCTTAACAAGTGGTTTACGACAAATCGATGCAAGTGTGCTGAAAAGAGCACCATGGGCGTGCTTGGCACGTCGTTTGGCCGAAGTCCACGTGCGCGCTCTGCCAAAAGCAGCATGTTCGTGCTTAGCTTGTGGTTTGGCAGAAAACAACGTGCGTGTCTACCGAAAGATGCATGCGCATGCTTAACAAGTGCTTTGGCACAAATCGTTGCGCGTGTGCTGAAAAGAGAAGCATTTGCGTGGCTAGCACGTGGTTTGGTCGAAATCCACATGCGCGCTCTGCCAAAAGCAGCATGTGCATGGTTAACTTGTGGTTTGGCAGAAAACAACGTCCGCGTCTGCCAAAAGATGCATGTGCATGCTTAACAACTGGTTTGGCACAAATCGATGCGCGTGTGCTGAAAAGAGCGGCATGGGCGTGCTTGGCACGTCGTTTGGCTGAAATCCAAGTGCTCGCTCTGCCAAACGCAGCATGTGCATGCTTAGCTTGTGGTTTGGCAGAAAACAACGTGCGCGTCTAGAGAAAGATGCATGTGCATGTGCATGCTTAACAAGTGGTTTGGCACAAATCGTTGCGCGTGTGCTGAAAAGAGAAGCATTTGCGTGATTAGCACGTGGTTTGGTAGAAATCCACATGCGCGCTCTCCCAAAAGGAGCATGTGCATGAATACCTTTTGGTTTGGCAGAAAACAACGTGCGCGTCTACCGAAAGATGCATGTGCATGCTTAACAAGTGGTTTGGCACAAATCGCTGCGCGTGTGCTGAAAACAGCAGCAAGAGCGTGCTTAGCACGTGGTTTGGTAGAAATCCACGTGCGCGCTCTGCCAAAAGCAGCATGTGCATGCTTAGCTTGTGGTTTAGAAAACAACGTGCGCGTCTACCGAAAGATGCATGTGCATGCTTAGCCAGTGGTTTGGCACAAATCGCTGCGCGTGTGCGGAAAAGAGCAGCAAGGGCGTGCTTAGCACGTCGTTTGGTAGAAATCCACAAGCGCGCTCTCCCAAAAGCAGCATGTGCATGCATAACTTGTGGTTTGGCAGAAAACAACGTGCGCGTCTACCGAAAGATCCATGTGCATGCTTAAGAAGTGGTTTGGCACAAATCGCTGCGCGTGTGCTGAAAACAGCAGCAGGAGCGTGCTTAGCACGTGGTTTGGTAGAAATCCACATGCGCGCTCTGCCAAAAAGCAGCATGTGGATGCACAACTTGTGGTTTGGCAGAAAACAACGTGAGCGTCTACTGAAAGATGCATGTGCATGCTTAACAAGTGGTTTGGCAGAAAGCGCTGCGCGTGTGCAGAAAAGAGCAGCAAGGGCGTGCTTAGCACGTGGTTTCGTAGTAATCCACATGCGCGCTCTCCCTAAAGCAGCATGTGCATTCATAACTTGTGGTTTGGCAGAAAACAACGTGCGGGTCTACCAAAAGATGCATGTGCATGCTTAACAAGTTGTTTACGACAAATCGATGCAAGTGTGCTGAAAAGAGCACCATGGGCGTGCTTGGCACGTCGTTTGGCCGAACTCCACGCGCGCGCTCTACCAAAAGCAGCATATTCATGCTTAGCTTGTGGTTTGGCAGAAAACAACGTGCGCGTCTACCGAAAGATGCATGCGCATGCTTAACAAGTGCTTTGGCACAAATAGTTGCGCGTGTGCTGAAAGAAGCATTTGCGTGCTTAGCACGTGGTTTGGTCGAAATCCACATGCGCGCTCTGCCAAAAGCAGCATGTGCATGGTTAACTTGTGGTTTGGCAGAAAACAACGTCCGCGTCTGCCAAAAGATGCATGTGCATGCTTAACAACTGGTTTGGCACAAATCGATGCGCGTGTGCTGAAAAGAGCGGCATGGGCGTGCTTGGCACGTCGTTTGGCTGAAATCCAAGTGCTCGCTCTGCCAAAAGCAGCATGTGCATGCTTAGCTTGTGGTTTGGCAGAAAACAACGTGCGCGTCTAGAGAAACATGCATGTGCATGTGCATGCTTAACAAGTGGTTAGGCACAAATCGTTGCGCGTGTGCTGAAAAGAGAAGCATTTGCGTGATTAGCACGTGGTTTGGTAGAAATCCACATGCGCGCTCTCCCAAAAGGAGCATGTGCATGAATACCTTTTGGTTTGGCAGAAAACAACGTGCGCGTCTACCGAAAGATGCATGTGCATGCTTAACAAGTGGTTTGGCACAAATCGCTGCGCGTGTGCTGAAAACAGCAGCAAGAGCGTGCTTAGCACGTGGTTTGGTAGAAATCCACGTGCGCGCTCTGCCAAAAGCAGCATGTGCATGCTTAGCTTGTGGTTTAGAAAACAACGTGCGCGTCTACCGAAAGATGCATGTGCATGCTTAGCCAGTGGTTTGGCACAAATCGCTGCGCGTGTGCGGAAAAGAGCAGCAAGGGCGTGCTTAGCACGTCGTTTGGTAGAAATCCACAAGCGCGCTCTCCCAAAAGCAGCATGTGCATGCATAACTTGTGGTTTGGCAGAAAACAACGTGCGCGTCTACCGAAAGATCCATGTGCATGCTTAAGAAGTGGTTTGGCACAAATCGCTGCGCGTGTGCTGAAAACAGCAGCAGGAGCGTGCTTAGCACGTGGTTTGGTAGAAATCCACATGCGCGCTCTGCCAAAAAGCAGCATGAGGATGCACAACTTGTGGTTTGGCAGAAAACAACGTGAGCGTCTACTGAAAGATGCATGTGCATGCTTAACAAGTGGTTTGGCAGAAAGCGCTGCGCGTGTGCAGAAAAGAGCAGCAAGGGCGTGCTTAGCACGTGGTTTCGTAGTAATCCACATGCGCGCTCTCCCTAAAGCAGCATGTGCATTCATAACTTGTGGTTTGGCAGAAAACAACGTGCGGGTCTACCAAAAGATGCATGTGCATGCTTAACAAGTTGTTTACGACAAATCGATGCAAGTGTGCTGAAAAGAGCACCATGGGCGTGCTTGGCACGTCGTTTGGCCGAACTCCACGCGCGCGCTCTACCAAAAGCAGCATATTCATGCTTAGCTTGTGGTTTGGCAGAAAACAACGTGCGCGTCTACCGAAAGATGCATGCGCATGCTTAACAAGTGCTTTGGCACAAATAGTTGCGCGTGTGCTGAAAGAAGCATTTGCGTGCTTAGCACGTGGTTTGGTCGAAATCCACATGCGTGCTCTGCCAAAAGCAGCATGTGCACGGTTAACTTGTGGTTTGGCAGAAAACAACGTCCGCGTCTGCCAAAAGATGCATGTGCATGCTTAACAAGTGGTTTACCACAAATCGATGCGCGTGTGCTGAAAAGAGCAGCATGGGCGTGCTTAGCACGTGGTTTGGTAGAAATCCACGTGCGCGCTCTCCCAAAAGGAGCATGTGCATTCATAACTTGTGGTTTGGCAGAAGACAACGTGCGCGTCTACCAAAAGATGCATGTGCATGCTTAACAAGTAGATTACGACAAATCGATGCAAGTGTGCTGAAAAGAGCACCATGGGCGTGCTTGGCACGTCGTTTGGCCGAAATCCACGTGCGCGCTCTACCAAAAGCAGCATGTTCATGCTTAGCTTGTGGTTTGGCAGAAAACAACGTGCGCGTCTACCAAAAGATGCATGCGCATGCTTAACAAGTGCTTTGGCACAAATCGTTGCGCGTGTGCTGAAAAGAGAAGCATTTGCGTGCTTAGCACGTGGTTTGGTCGAAATCCCCATGCGCGCTCTGCAAAAAGCAGCATGTGCATGCTAAGCTTGTGGTTTAGAAAACAGCGTGCGCATCTACCGAAAGATGCATGTGCATGCTTAACAAGTGGTTTACGTCAAATCGATGCGCGTGTGCTGAAAAGAGCA
Source organism: Dermacentor variabilis (assembly GCF_050947875.1). Lineage (NCBI taxonomy): Eukaryota > Metazoa > Arthropoda > Arachnida > Ixodida > Ixodidae > Dermacentor > Dermacentor variabilis. Next base: position 3,419,447 of record NW_027460291.1, read on the forward strand.
GCATGGGCGTGCTTGGCACGTGGTTTGGCAGAAATCCACGTGCGCGCTCTGCCAAAAGCTGCATGTGCATGCTTAGCTTGTGGCTTGGCAGAAAACAACGTGCGCGTCTACTGAAAGATGCATGTGCATGCTTAACAAGTGGCTTGGCACAAATCGATGCGCGTGTGCTGAAAAGAGCAGCATGGGCGTGCTTAACACGTGGTTTGGTAGAAATCCACATGCGCGCTCTCCCAAAAGGAGCATGTGGATTCATAACTTGTGGTTTTGAAGAAAACAACGTGCGCGTCTTAAAGATGCATGTGTATGCTTAACAAGTGGTTTACCACAAATCGATGCGCGTGTGCTGAAAAGAGCAGCATGGGCGTGCTTGGCACGTCGTTTGGCTTAAATCCAAGTGCGCGCTCTGCCAAAAGCAGCATGTGTATGCTTAGCTTGTGGCTTGGCAGAAAACAACGTGCGCGTCTACTGAAAGATGCATGTGCATGCTTAACAAGTGGCTTGGCACAAATCGATGCGCGTGTGCTGAAAAGAGCAGCATGGGCGTGCTTAACACGTGGTTTGGTAGAAATCCACATGCGCGCTCTCCCAAAAGGAGCATGTGGATTCATAACTTGTGGTTTTGAAGAAAACAACGTGCGCGTCTACCGAAAGATGCATGTGCATGCTTAACAAGTGGTTTGGCACAAATCGATGCGCCTGTGCTGAAAAGAGCAGCATGGGCGTGCTTATCACGTTGTTTGGTAGAAATCCACATGTGCGCTCTCCCAACAGCAGGATGTGCACATATAACTTGTGGTTTGGCAGAAAACAACGTGCGCGTTTTCCAAAAGATGCATGTGCATGCTTAACAAGTGGTTTACGACAAATCGATGCGCGTGTGCTGAAAAGAGCAGCATGGGCGTGCTTGGCCTGTCGTTTGGTCGAAATCCACGTGCGCGCTCTGCCAAAAGCAGCATGTGCATGCTTAGCTTGTGGTTTAGAAAAAAACGCGCGCGTCTACCGAAAGATGCATGTGCATGCTTAACAAGTGGCTTGGCACAAATCGATGCGCGTGTGCTGAAAAGAGCAGCATGGGCGTGCTTAGCACGTGGTTTGGTAGAAATCGACATGCGCGATCTCCCAAAAGCAGCATGTTCATGCTTAGCTTGTGGTTTGCCCGAAAACAACGTGCGCGTCTACCGAAAGATGCTTGCGCACGCTTAACAAGTGCTTTGGCACAAATCGTTGCGCGTGTGCTGAAAATAGAAGCATTCGCGTGCTTAGCACGTGGTTTGGTCGAAATCCACATGCGCGCTCTCCCAACAGCAGGATGTCCATGCATAACTTGTGGTTTGGCAGAAAACAACGTGCGCGTCTAACGAAAGATGCATGTGCATGCTTAACAAGTGGCTTGGCACAAATCAACGCGCCTGTGCTGAAAAGAGCAGCATGGGCGTGCTTATCACGTGGTTTGGTAGAAATCCACATGTGCGCTCTCCCAACAGCAGGAGGTGCACATATAACTTGTGGTTTGGTAGAAAACAACGTGCGCGTTTTCCAAAAGATGCATGTGCATGCTTAACAAGTTGTTTACGACAAATCGATGCGCGTGTGCTGAAAAGAGCAGCATGGGCGTGCGTAGCACGTGGTTTGGTTGAAATCCACATGCGCGCTCTGCCAAAAGCAGCATGTGCATGCATCACTTGTGGTTTGGCAGAAAACAACCTGCGCGTCTACCAAAAGATGCATGTGCATGCTTAACAAGTGGTTTACGACAAATCGATGCGCGTGTGCTGAAAGGAGCAGCATGGGCGTGCGTAGCACGTGGTTTGGTTGAAATCCACATGCGCGCTCTGCCAAAAGCAGCATGTGCATGCATCACTTGTGGTTTGGCAGAAAACAACCTGCGCGTCTACCAAAAGATGCATGTGCATGCTTAACAAGTGGTTTACGACAAATCGATGCGCGTGTGCTGAAAGGAGCAGCACGGGCGTGCTTGGGACGTCGTTTAGCAGAAATCCACTTTCGCGCAGTGGCAAAAGCAGCATGTGCATGCTTACCTTGTGGTTTGGCAGAAAGCAACGTGCGCGTCTACCGAAAGATGGTTGTGCATGCTTAACAAGTGGTTTGGCACAAATCGATGCGCGTGTGCTGAAAAGAGCAGCATGGGCGTGCTTGGCACGTCGTTTCGCCGAAATCCACGTGCGCGCTCTGCCAAAAGCAGCATGTTCATGCTTAGCTTGTGGTTTGGCAGAAAACAACGTGCGCGTCTACCAAACGATGCATGCGCATGCGTAACAAGTGCTTTGGCACAAATCATTGCGCGTGTGCTGAAAAGAGAAGCATTTGCGTGCTTAGCACGTGGTTTGCTCGAAATCCCCATGCGTGCTCTGCCAAAAGCAGCATGTGCATGCTTAGCTTGTGGTTTGGCAGAAAACAACGTGCGCGTCTACCGAAAGATGCATGTGAATGCTTAACAAGTGGTTTGGCACAAATCGATGCGCGTGTGCTGAAAAGAGCAGCATGGGCGTTCTTAGCACGTGATTGTTAGAAATCCACATGCGCGCTCTGCCAAAAGCAGCATGTGCATGAATAACTTGTGGTTTAGAAAAATACGTGCGCGTCTACCGAAAGATGCATGTGCATGCTTAACAAGTGGTTTGGCACAAATCGCTGCGCGTGTGCGGAAAAGAGCAGCAAGGGCGTGCTTAGCACGTCGTTTGGTAGAAATCCACATGCGCGCTCTCCCAAAAGCAGCATGTGCATGCATAACTTGTGGTTTGGCAGAAAACAACGTGCGCGTCTACCGAAAGATGCATGTGCATGCTTAAGAAGTGGTTTGGCACAAATCGCTGCGCGTGTGCTGAAAACAGCAGCAAGAGCGTGCTTAGCACGTGGTTTGGTAGAAATCCACATGCGCGCTCTGCCAAAAAGCAGCATGTGCATGCATAACTTGTGGTTTGGAAGAAAACAACGTGCGCGTCTACCGAAAGATGCATGTGCATGCTTAACAAGTGGTTTGGCACAAATCGACGCGCCTGTGCTGAAAAGAGCAGCATGGGCGTGTTTATCACGTGGTTTGGTAGAAATCCACATGTGCGCTCTCCCAACAGCAGGATGTGCACATATAACTTGTGGTTTGGCAGAAAACAACGTGCGCGTTTTCCAAAAGATGCATGTGCATGCTTAACAAGTGGTTTACGACAAATCGATGCGCGTGTGCTGAAAAGAGCAGCATGGGCGTGCTTGGCCTGTCGTTTGGTCGAAATCCACGTGCGCGCTCTGCCAAAAGCAGCATGTGCATGCTTAGCTTGTGTTTTAGAAAACAACGCGCGCGTCTACCGAAATATGCATGTGCATGCTTAACAAGTGGCTTGGCACAAATCGATGCGCGTGTGCTGAAAAGAGCAGCATGGGCGTGCTTAGCACGTGGTTTGGTAGAAATCCACATGCACGCTCTGCCAACTGCAGGATGTGCATGCATAACTTGTGGTTTGTCAGAAATAAACGTGCGCATCTACCGAAAGATGCATGTGCATGCTTAAAAAGTGGTTTACGACAAATCGATGCGCGTGTGCTGAAAAGAGCAGCATGAGCGTGCTTGGCACGTCGTTTGGCCGAAATCCACGTGCGCGCTCTGCCTAAAGCAGCATGTACATGCTTAGCTTGTGGTTTGGCAGAAAACAAGGAGCGCTTCTACCAAATGATGTATGTGTATGCTTAACAAGTGGTTTACGACATATCGATGCCCGTGTGCTGAAAAGAGCAGCATGGGCGTGCTTGGCACGTCGTTTGGACGAAATCCACGTGCGCGCTCTGCCAAAAGCAGCATATGCAAGCTTAGCTTGTGGTTTAGAAAACAACGTGCGCGTCTACCGAAAGATGCATGTGCATGCTTAACAAGTGGTTTGGCACAAATCGCTGCGTGTGTGCTGAAAAGAGCAGCAAGGGCGTGCTTACCACGTGGTTTGGTTGAAATCGACATGCGCGATCTCCCAAAAGCAGGATGTGCATTCATAACTTGTGGTTTGGCAGAAAACAACGTGCTCGTCTACCAAAAGATGCATGTGCATGCTTAACAAGTTGTTTACGACAAATTGATGCAAGTGTGCTGAAAAGAGCAGCATGGGCGTGCTTGGCACGTCGCTAGGCCGAAATCCACGTGCGCGCTCTGCCAAAAGCAGCATGTTCATGCTTAGCTTGTGGTTTGGCAGAAAACAACGTGCGCGTCTACCGAAAGATGCTTGCGCATGCTTAACAAGTGCTTTGGCACAAATCGTTGCGCGTGTGCTGAAAATAGAAGCATTCACGTGCTTAGCACGTGGTTTGGTCGAAATCCACATGCACGCTCTCCCAACAGCAGGATGTGCATGCATACCCTGAGGTTTGGCAGAAAACAACGTGCGCGTCTACCGAAAGATGCATGTGCATGCTTAACAAGTGGCTTGGCACAAATCGACGCGCCTGTGCTGAAAAGAGCAGCATGGGCGTGCTTATCACGTGGTTTGGTAGAAATCCACATGTGCGCTCTCCCAACAGCAGGATGTGCACATATAACTTGTGGTTTCGTAGAAAACAACGTGCGCGTTTTCCAAAAGATGCATGTGCATGCTTAACAAATGGTTTACGACAAATCGATGCGCGTGTGCTGAAAAGAGCAGCATGGGCGTGCTTGGCCTGTCGTTTGGTCGAAATCCACGTGCGCGCTCTCCCAACAGCAGGATGTGCATGCATAGCTTGTGGTTTGGCAGAAAACAACGTGCGCGTCTACCGAAAGATGCATGTGCATGCTTAACAAGTGGCTTGGCACAAATCGATGTGCGTGTGCTGAAAAGAGCAGCATGGGCGTGCGTAGCACGTGGTTTGGTTGAAATCCACATGAGCGCTCTCCCAAAGGGAGCATGTGCATTCATAACTTGTGGTTTGGCAGAAAACAACGTGCGCGTCTACCGAAAGATGCATGCGCATGCTTAACAAGTGCTTTGGCACAAATCGTTGCGCGTGTGCTGAAAATAGAAGCATTTGCGTGCTTAGCACGTGGTTTGGTAGAAATCGACATGCGTGCTCTGCCAAAAGCAGCATGTCCATGCATAACTTGTGGTTTGGCAGAAAACAACCTGCGCGTCTACCAAAAGATGCATGTGCATGCTTAACAAGTGGTTTACAAATCGACGCGCGTGTGCTGAAAGGAGCAGCACGGGCGTGCTTGGGACGTCGTTTGGCAGAAATCCACGTGCGCGCTCTGCCAAAAGCAGCATGCTCATGCTTAGCTTGTGGTTTGGCAGAAAACAACGTGTGCGTTTACCGAAAGATGCATGTCCGTGCTTAACAAGTGATTTGGCACAAATCGATGCGCGTGTGCTGAAAAGAGCAGCATGGGTGTGCTTATCACGTGGTTTGGTAGAAATTCACATGTGCGCTCTCCCAACAGCAGGATGTGCATGCATAACTTGTGGTTTGGCAGAAAACAACGTGCGCGTCTACCGAAAGATGCATGTGAATGCTTAACAAGTGGTTCGGCACAAATCGCTGTGCGTGTGCTGAAAACAGCAGCAAGAGCGTTCTGAGCACGTGGTTTGGTAGAAATCCACGTGCGCGCTCTGCCAAAAGCAGCATGTGCATGCTAAGCTTGTGGTTTAGAAAACAACGTGCGCGTCTACCGAAAGATGCATGTGCATGCTTAACAAGTGGTTTGGCACAAATCGCTGCGCGTGTACGGAAAAGAGCAGCAAGGGCGTGCTTAGCACGTCGTTTGGTAGAAATCCACATGCGCGCTCTCCCAAAAGCAGCATGTGCATGCATAACTTGCGGTTTGGCAGAAAACAACGTGTGCGTCTGCCAAAAGATGCATGTGCATGTTTAACAAGTGGTTTACGACAAATCTATGCAAGTGTGCTGAAAAGAGCAGCATGGGCGTCCTTGGAACGTCGTTTGGCCGAAATCCACGTGCGCGCTCTGCCAAAAGCAGCATGTTCATGCTTAGCTTGTGGTTTGGCAGAAAACAACGTGCACGTCTACCGAAAGATGCATGCGCATGCTTAACAAGTGCTTTGGCACAAATCGTTGCGCGTGTGCTGAAAAGAGAAGCATGGGCGTGCTTATCACGTGGTTTGGTAGAAATTCACATGCGCGCTCTCCCAACAGCAGGATGTGCATGCATAACTTGTGGTTTGGCAGAAAACAACGTGCGCGTCTACCAAAAGATGCATGTGCATGCTTAACAAGTGGTTTACCACAAATCGATGCGCGTGTGTTTAGAAGAGCAGCATGGGCGTGCTTAGCACGCGGTTTGGTAGAAATCCACATGCGCGCTCTCCCAAAAGGAGCATGTGCATGCATACCTTTTGGTTTGGCAGAAAACAACGGGCGCGTCTACAAAAGATGCATGTGCATGCTTAACAAGTGGTTTGGCACAAATCGATGCGCGTGTGCTGAAAAGAGCAGCATCGGCGTTCTTAGCACGTGGTTGTTAGAAATCCACATGCGCGCTCTGCCAAAAGCAGCATGTGCATGCATAACCTGTGGTTTGGCAGAAAACAACGTGCGCGTCTACCGAAAGATGCATGTGAATGCTTAACAAGTGGTTTGGCACAAATCGCTGTGTGTGTGCTGAAAACAGCAGCAAGAGCGTGCTAAGCACGTGGTTTGGTAGAAATCCACGTGCGCGCTCTGCCAAAAGCAGCATGTGCATGCTTAGCTTGTGGTTTAGAAAACAACGTGCGCGTCTACCGAAAGATGCATGTGCATGCTTAACAAGTGGTTTGGCACAAATCGCTGCGCGTGAGCGGAAAAGAGCAGCAAGGGCGTGCTTAGCACGTCGTTTGGTAGAAATCCACATGCGCGCTCTCCCAAAAGCAGCATGTGCATGCATAACTTGTGGTTTGGCAGAAAACAACGTGCGCGTCTACCGAAAGATGCATGTGCATGCTTAAGAAGTGGTTTGGCACAAATCGCTCCGTGTGTGCTGAGAACAGCAGCAAGAGCGTGCTTAGCACGTGGTTTGGTAGAAATCCACATGCGCGCTCTGTCAAAAAGCAGCATGTGCATGCATAACTTGTGGTTTGGCAGAAAACAACGTGCGCGTCTGCCGATAGATGCATGTGCATGCTTAACAAGTAGTTTGGCACAAATCGCTGCGCGTGTGCTGAAAACAGCAGCAACAGAGTGCTTAGCACGTGGTTTGGTAGAAATCGACGTGGGCGCTCAGCCAAAAGCAGCATGTGCATGCTTAGCTTGTGGTTTAGAAAACAACGTGCGCGTCTACCAAAAGATGCATGTGCATGCTTAACAAGTGCTTTGGCACAAATCGTTGCGCGTGTGCTGAAAAGAGCAGCATGGGCGTGCTTGGCACGTCGTTTGGTAGAAATCCACGTGCGCGCTCTGCCAAATGCAGCATGTGCATGCTTAGCTTGTGGTTTAGAAAACAACGTGCGCGTCTACCGAAAGATGCATGTGCATGCTTAACAAATGGTTTGGCACAAATCGATGCGCGTGTGCTGAAAAGAGCAGCATGGGAGTGCTTAGCATGTGGTTTGGTAGAAATCCACATGCGCGATCTGCCAAAAGCAGCATGTGCGTGCATAACTTGTGGTTTGGCAGACAACAACGTGCGCGTATACTGAAAGATGCATGTGCATGCTTAACAAGTGGTTTCGCACAAATCGATGCGCGTGTGCTGAAAAAAGCAGCATGGGCGTGCTTAGCACGAGCTTTGGTAGAAATCCACATGCGCGCTCTCCCAAAGGCAGCATGTGCATTCATAACTTGTGGTTTGGCAGAAAACAACGTGCGCGTCTACCAATAGATGCATGTGCATGCTTAACAAGTGGTTTACGATAAATCGATGCAAGTGTGCTGAAAAGAGCAGCATGGGCGTTCTTAGCACGTCGTTTGGCAGAACTCCACGTGCGCGCTCTGCCAAAAGCAGCATGTTCGTGCTTAGCTTGTGGTTTGGCAGAAAACAACGTGCGCGTCTACCAAAAGATGCATGTGCATGCTTAACAAGTTGTTTACGACAAATCGATGCAAGTGTGCTGAAAAGAGCACCATGGGCGTGCTTGGCACGTCGTTTGGCCGAAATCCACGTGCGCGCTCTACCAAAAGCAGCATGTTCATGCTTAGCTTGTGGTTTGACAGAAAACAACGTGCGCGTCTACTGAAAGATGCATGTGCATGCTTAACAAGTGGTTTGGCACAAATCGATGCGCGTGTGCTGAAAAGAGCAGCATGGGCGTGCTTAGCACGTGGTTTGGTAGAAATCCACATGCGCGCTCTCCCAAAAGCAGCATGTGCATTCATAACTTGTTGTTTGGCAGAAAACAACGTGCGCGTCTACCAATAGATGCATGTGCATGCTTAACAAGTGGTTTACGACAAATCGATGCAAGTGTGCTGAAAAGAGCAGCATGGGCGTGCTTGGCACGTCGTTTGGCCGAAATGCACGTGGCCGCTCTGCCAAAAGCAGCATGTTCATGCTTAGCTTGTGGTTTGGCAGAAACCACGTGCGCGTCTACCGAAAGATGCATGCGCATGCTTAACAAGTGCTTTGGCACAAATCGTTGCGCGTGTGCTGAAAAGAGCAACAATGGCGTGCTTAGCAGGTGGTTTGGTAGAAATCCACATGCGGCTCTCCCAAAAGCAGTATGTGCATTCATAACTTGTGGTTTGGCAGAATTCAACGTGCGCGTCTACTAAAAGATGCATGTGCATGCTTAACAAGTGGTTTACGACAAATCGATGCAAGTCTGCTGAAAAGAGCACCATGGGCGTGCTTGGCACGTCGTTTGGTCGAAGGCCACGTGCGCGCTCTGCCAAAAGCAGCATGTTCGTGCTTACCTTGTGGTTTGGCAGAAAACAACGTGCGTGTCTACCGAAAGATGCATGCGCATGCTTAACAAGTGCTTTGGCACAAATCGTTGCGCGTGTGCTGAAAAGAGAAGCATTTGCGTGGCTAGCACGTGGTTTCGTCGAAATCCACATGCGCGCTCTGCCAAAAGCAGCATGTGCATGATTAACTTGTGGTTTGGCAGAAAACAACGTCCGCGTCTGCCAAAAGATGCATGTGCATGTTTAACAACTGGTTTGGCACTAATCGATGCGCGTGTGCTGAAAAGAGCGGCATGGGCGTGCTTGGCACGTCGTTTGGCTGAAATCCAAGTGCTCGCTCTGCCAAAAGCAGCATGTGCATGCTTAGCTTGTGGTTTGGCAGAAAACAACGTGCGCGTCTAGAGAAAGATGCATGTGCATGTGCATGCTTAACAAGTGGTTTGGCACAAATCGTTGCGCGTGTGCTGAAAAGAGAAGCATTTGCGTGATTAGCACGTGGTTTGGTAGAAATCCACATGCGCGCTCTCCCAAAAGGAGCATGTGCATGAATACCTTTCGGTTTGGCAGAAAACAACGTGCGCGTCTACCGAAAGATGCATGTGCATGCTTAACAAGTGGTTTGGCACAAATCGCTACGCGTGTGCTGAAAACAGCAGCAAGAGCGTGCTTAGCATGTGGTTTGGCAGAAATCCACGGGCGCGCTCTGCCAAAAGCAGCATGTGCATGCTTAGCTTGTGGTTTAGAAAACAACGTGCGCGTCTACCGAAAGATGCATGTGCATGCTTAACCAGTGGTTTGGCACAAATCGCTGCGCGTGTGCGGAAAAGAGCAGCAAGGGCGTGCTTAGCACGTCGTTTGGTAGAAATCCACAAGCGCGCTCTCCCAAATGCAGCATGTGCATGCATAACTTGTGGTTTGGCAGAAAACAACGTGCGCGTCTACCGAAAGATCCATGTGCATGCTTAAGAAGTGGTTTGGCACAAATCGCTGCGCGTGTGCTGAAAACAGCAGCAAGAGCGTGCTTAGCACGTGATTTGGTAGAAATCTACATGCGCGCTCTGCCAAAAAGCAGCATGTGGATGCACAACTTGTGGTTTGGCAGAAAAGAACGTGAGCGTCTACCGAAAGATGCATGTGCATGCTTAACAAGTGGTTTGGCACAAAGCGCTGCGCGTGTGCAGAAAAGAGCAGCAAGGGCGTGCTTAGCACGTGGTTTCGTAGTAATCCACATGCGCGCTCTACCTAAAGCAGCATGTGCATTCATAACTTGTGGTTTGGCAGAAAACAACGTGCGCGTCTACCAAAAGATGCATGTGCATGCTTAACAAGTTGTTTACGACAAATCGATGCAAGTGTGCTGAAAAGAGCACCATGGGCGTGCTTGGCACGTCGTTTGGCCGAAATCCACGTGCGCGCTCTACCAAAAGCAGCATGTTCATGCTTAGCTTGTCGTTTGGCAGAAAACAACGTGCGCGTCTACCGAAAGATGCATGCGCATGCTTAACAAGTGCTTTGGCACAAATCGTTGCGCGTGTGCTGAAAGAAGCATTTGCGTGCTTAGCACGTGGTTTGGTCGAAATCCACATGCGTGCTCTGCCAAAAGCAGCATGTGCATGGTTAACTTGTAGTTAGGCAGAAAACAACGTCCGCGTCTGCCAAAAGATGCATGTGCATGCTTAACAAGTGGTTTACCACAAATCGATGCGCGTGTGCTGAAAAGAGCAGCATGGGCGTGCTTGGCACGTCGTTTGGCTGAAATCCACGTGCGCGCTCTGCCAAAAGCAGCATGTGCATGCTTAGCTTGTGGTTTAGAAAACAATGTGCGCGTCTACCGAAAGATGCATGTGCATGCTTAACAAGTGGCTTGGCACAAATCGATGCGCGTGTGCTGAAAAGAGCAGCATGGGCGTGCTTAGCACGTGGTTTGGTAGAAATCCACGTGCGCGCTCTCCCAAAAGGAGCATGTGCATTCATAACTTGTGGTTTGGCAGAACACAACGTGCGCGTCTACCAAAAGATGCATGTGCATGCTTAACATGTAGATTACGACAAATCGATGCAAGTGTGCTGAAAAGAGCACTATGGGCGTGCTTGGCACGTCGTTTGGCCGAAATCCACGTGCGCGCTCTACCAAAAGCAGCATGTTCATGCTTAGCTTGTGGTTTGGCAGAAAACAACGTGCGCGTCTACCAAAAGATGCATGCGCATGCTTAACAAGTGCTTTGGCACAAATCGTTGCGCGTGTGCTGAAAAGAGAAGCATTTGCGTGCTTAGCACGTGGTTTGGTCGAAATCCCCATGCGTGCTCTGCCAAAAGCAGCATGTGCATGCTTACCTTGTGGTTTGGCAGAAAAAAACGTGCGCGTCTACCGAAAGATGCATGTGCATGCTTAACAAGTGGTTTGGCACAAATCGTTGAGCGTGTGCTGAAAAGAGAAGCATTTGCGTGCATGGCACGTGGTTTGGCAGAAATCCACGTGCGCGCTCTGCCAAAAGCAGCATTTGCATGCTAAGCTTGTGGTTTAGAAAACAGCGTGCGCGTCTACCGAAAGATGCATGTGCATGCTTAAAAAGTGGCTTGGCACAAATCGATGCGCGTGTGCTGAAAAGAGCAGCATGGGCGTGCTTAGCACGTGGTTTGGTAGAAATCCACATGCGCGCTCTCCCAAAAGGAGCATGTGCATTCATAACTTGTGGTTTGGCAGAAAACAACGTGCGCATCTACCAAAAGATGCATGTACATGCTTAACAAGTGGTTTACCACAAATCGATGCGCGTGTGTTTAAAAGAGCAGCATGGGCGTGCTTAGCACGTCGTTTAGCAGAAATCCACTTTCGCGCACTGGCAAAAGCAGCATGTGCATGCTTAGCTTGTGGTTTGGCAGAAAACAACGTGCGCGTCTACCGAAAGATGCATGTGCATGCTTAACAAGTGGTTTGGCACAAATCGATGCGCGTGTGCTGAAAAGAGCAGCATGGGCGTGCTTGGCACGTCGTTTCGCCGAAATCCACGTGCGCACTCTGCCAAAAGCAGCATGTTCATGCTTAGCTTGTGGTTTGGCAGAAAACAACGTGCGCGTCTACCAAACGATGCATGCGCATGCGTAACAAGTGCTTTGGCACAAATCATTGCGCGTGTGCTGAAAAGAGAAGCATTTGCGTGCTGAGCACGTGGTTTGCTCGAAATCCCCATGCGTGCTCTGCCAAAAGCAGCATGTGCATGCTTAGCTTGTGGTTTGGCAGAAAACAACGTGCGCGTCTACCGAAAGATGCATGTGCATGCTTAACAAGTGGTTTACGACAAATCAATGCAAGTGTGCTGAAAAGAGCACCATGGGCGTGCTTGGCACGTCGTTTGGCCGAAGTCCACGTGCGCGCTCTGCCAAAAGCAGCATGTTCATGCTTAGCTTGTGGTTTGGTAGAAAACAACGTGCGTGTCTACCGAAAGATGCATGTGCATGCTTAACAAGTGGTTTGGCACAAATCGATGCGCGTGTGCTGAAAAGAGCAGCATGGGCGTGCTTAGCACGTGGTTTGGTAGAAATCCACATGCGCGCTCTACCTAAAGCAGCATGTGCATTCATAACTTGTGGTTTGGCAGAAAACAACGTGCGCGTCTACCAAAAGATGCATGTGCATGCTTAACAAGTTGTTTACGACAAATCGATGCAAGTGTGCTGAAAAGAGCACCATGGGCGTGCTTGGGACGTCGTTTGGCCGAAATCCACGTGCGCGCTCTACCAAAAGCAGCATGTTCATGCTTAGCTTGTCGTTTGGCAGAAAACAACGTGCGCGTCTACCGAAAGATGCATGCGCATGCTTAACAAGTGCTTTGGCACAAATCGTTGCGCGTGTGCTGAAAGAAGCATTTGCGTGCTTAGCACGTGGTTTGGTAGAAATCCACGTGCGCGCTCTCCCAAAAGGAGCATGTGCATTCATAACTTGTGGTTTGGCAGAACACAACGTGCGCGTCTACCAAAAGATGCATGTGCATGCTTAACATGTAGATTACGACAAATCGATGCAAGTGTGCTGAAAAGAGCACTATGGGCGTGCTTGGCACGTCGTTTGGCCGAAATCCACGTGCGCGCTCTACCAAAAGCAGCATGTTCATGCTTAGCTTGTGGTTTGGCAGAAAACAACGTGCGCGTCTACCAAAAGATGCATGCGCATGCTTAACAAGTGCTTTGGCACAAATCGTTGCGCGTGTGCTGAAAAGAGAAGCATTTGCGTGCTTAGCACGTGGTTTGGTCGAAATCCCCATGCGTGCTCTGCCAAAAGCAGCATGTGCATGCTTACCTTGTGGTTTGGCAGAAAAAAACGTGCGCGTCTACCGAAAGATGCATGTGCATGCTTAACAAGTGGTTTGGCACAAATCGTTGAGCGTGTGCTGAAAAGAGAAGCATTTGCGTGCATGGCACGTGGTTTGGCAGAAATCCACGTGCGCGCTCTGCCAAAAGCAGCATTTGCATGCTAAGCTTGTGGTTTAGAAAACAGCGTGCGCGTCTACCGAAAGATGCATGTGCATGCTTAAAAAGTGGCTTGGCACAAATCGATGCGCGTGTGCAGAAAAGAGCAGCATGGGCGTGCTTAGCACGTGGTTTGGTAGAAATCCACATGCGCGCTCTCCCAAAAGGAGCATGTGCATTCATAACTTGTGGTTTGGCAGAAAACAACGTGCGCATCTACCAAAAGATGCATGTACATGCTTAACAAGTGGTTTACCACAAATCGATGCGCGTGTGTTTAAAAGAGCAGCATGGGCGTGCTTAGCACGTCGTTTAGCAGAAATCCACTTTCGCGCACTGGCAAAAGCAGCATGTGCATGCTTAGCTTGTGGTTTGGCAGAAAACAACGTGCGCGTCTACCGAAAGATGCATGTGCATGCTTAACAAGTGGTTTGGCACAAATCGATGCGCGTGTGCTGAAAAGAGCAGCATGGGCGTGCTTGGCACGTCGTTTCGCCGAAATCCACGTGCGCACTCTGCCAAAAGCAGCATGTTCATGCTTAGCTTGTGGTTTGGCAGAAAACAACGTGCGCGTCTACCAAACGATGCATGCGCATGCGTAACAAGTGCTTTGGCACAAATCATTGCGCGTGTGCTGAAAAGAGAAGCATTTGCGTGCTGAGCACGTGGTTTGCTCGAAATCCCCATGCGTGCTCTGCCAAAAGCAGCATGTGCATGCTTAGCTTGTGGTTTGGCAGAAAACAACGTGCGCGTCTACCGAAAGATGCATGTGCATGCTTAACAAGTGGTTTACGACAAATCAATGCAAGTGTGCTGAAAAGAGCACCATGGGCGTGCTTGGCACGTCGTTTGGCCGAAGTCCACGTGCGCGCTCTGCCAAAAGCAGCATGTTCATGCTTAGCTTGTGGTTTGGTAGAAAACAACGTGCGTGTCTACCGAAAGATGCATGTGCATGCTTAACAAGTGGTTTGGCACAAATCGATGCGCGTGTGCTGAAAAGAGCAGCATGGGCGTGCTTAGCACGTGGTTTGGTAGAAATCCACATGCGCGCTCTCCCAAAAGCAGCATGTGCATTCATAACTTGTTGTTTGGCAGAAAACAACGTGCGCGTCTACCAATAGATGCATGTGCATGCTTAACAAGTGCTTTACGACAAATCGATGCAAGTGTCCTGAAAAGAGCAGCATGGGCGTGCTTGGCACGTCGTTTGATCGAAATGCACGTGGGCGCTCTGCCAAAAGCAGCATGTTCATGCTTAGCTTGTGGTTTGGCAGAAAACAACGTGCGCGTCTACCGAAAGATGCATGCGCATGCTTAACAAGTGCTTTGGCACAAATCGTTGCGCGTGTGCTGAAAAGAGCAACAAGGGCGTGCTTAGCACGTGGTTTGGTAGAAATCCACATGCGGCTCTCCCAAAAGCAGTATGTGCATTCATAACTTGTGGTTTGGCAGAAAACAACGTGCGCGTCTACCAAAAGATGCATGTGCATGCTTAACAAGTGGTTTACGACAAATCGATGCAAGTGTGCTGAAAAGAGCACCATGGGCGTGCTTGGCACGTCGTTTGGCCGAAGTCCACGTGCGCGCTCTGCCAAAAGCAGCATGTTCGTGCTTAGCTTGTGCTTTGGCAGAAAACAACGTGCGTGTCTACCGAAAGATGCATGCGCATGCTTAACAAGTGCTTTGGCACAAATCGTTGCGCGTGTGCTGAAAAGAGAAGCATTTGCGTGGCTAGCACGTGGTTTGGTCGAAATCCACATGCGCGCTCTGCCAAAAGCAGCATGTGCATGGTTAACTTGTGGTTTGGCAGAAAACAACGTCCGCGTCTGCCAAAAGATGCATGTGCATGCTTAACAACTGGTTTGGCACAAATCGATGCGCGTGTGCTGAAAAGAGCGGCATGGGCGTGCTTGGCACGTCGTTTGGCTGAAATCCAAGTGCTCGCTCTGCCAAAAGCAGCATGTGCATGCTTAGCTTGTGGTTTGGCAGAAAACAACGTGCGCGTCTAGAGAAAGATGCATGTGCATGTGCATGCTTAACAAGTGGTTTGGCACAAATCGTTGCGCGTGTGCTGAAAAGAGAAGCATTTGCGTGATTAGCACGTGGTTTGGTAGAAATCCACATGCGCGCTCTCCCAAAAGGAGCATGTGCATGAATACCTTATGGTTTGGCAGAAAACAATGTGCGCGTCTACCGAAAGATGCATGTGCATGCTTAACAAGTGGTTTGGCACAAATCGCTGCGCGTGTGCTGAAAACAGCAGCAAGAGCGTGCTTAACACGTGGTTTGGTAGAAATCCACGTGCGTCTCTGCCAAAAGCAGCATGTGCATGCTTAGCTTGTGGTTTAGAAAACAACGTGCGCGTCTACCGAAAGATGCATGTGCATGCATAACCAGTGGTTTGGCACAAATCGCTGCGCGTGTGCGGAAAACAGCAGCAAGGGCGTGCTTAGCACGTCGTTTGGTAGAAATCCACAAGCGCGCTCTCCCAAAAGCAGCATGTGCATGCATAACTTGTGGTTTGGCAGAAAACAACGTGCGCGTCTACCGAAAGATCCATGTGCATGCTTAAGAAGTGGTTTGGCACAAATCGCTGCGCGTGTGCTGAAAACAGCAGTAAGAGCGTGCTTAGCACGTGGTTTGGTAGAAATCCACATGCGGCTCTCCCAAAAGCAGTATGTGCATTCATAACTTGTGGTTTGCCAGAAAACAACGTGCGCGTCTACCAAAAGATGCATGTGCATGCTTAACAAGTGGTTTACGACAAATCAATGCAAGTGTGCTGAAAAGAGCACCATGGGCGTGCTTGGCACGTCGTTTGGCCGAAGTCCACGTGCGCGCTCTGCCAAAAAGCAGCATGTGGATGCACAACTTGTGGTTTGGCAGAAAACAACGTGAGCGTCTACCGAAAGATGCATGTGCATGCTTAACAAGTGGTTTGGCACAAAGCGCTGCGCGTGTGCAGAAAAGAGCAGCAAGGGCGTGCTTAGCACGTGGTTTCGTAGTAATCCACATGCGCGCTCTCCCTAAAGCAGCATGTGCATTCATAACTTGTGGTTTGGCAGAAAACAACGTGCGCGTCTACCAAAAGATGCACGTGCATGCTTAACAAGTTGTTTACGACAAATCGATGCAAGTGTGCTGAAAAGAGCACCATGGGCGTGCTTGGCACGTCGTTTGGCCGAACTCCACGCGCGCGCTCTACCAAAAGCAGCATATTCATGCTTAGCTTGTGGTTTGGCAGAAAACAACGTGCGCGTCTACCGAAAGATGCATGCGCATGCTTAACAAGTGCTTTGGCACAAATCGTTGCGCGTGTGCTGAAAGAAGCATTTGCGTGCTTAGCACGTGGTTTGGTCGAAATCCACATGCGTGCTCTACCAAAAGCAGCATGTGCATGGTTAACTTGTGGTTTGGCAGAAAACAACGTCCGCGTCTGCCAAAAGATGCAATGTGCATGCTTAACAAGTGGTTTACCACAAATCGATGCGCGTGTGCTGAAAAGAGCAGCATGGGCGTGCTTAGCACGTGGTTTGGTAGAAATCCACATGCGCGCTCTCCCAAAAGCAGCATGTGCATTCATAACTTGTTGTTTGGCAGAAAACAACGTGCGCGTCTGCCAAAAGATGCATGTGCATGTTTAACAAGTGGTTTACGACAAATCTATGCAAGTGTGCTGAAAAGAGCAGCATGGGCGTCCTTGGAACGTCGTTTGGCCGAAATCCACGTGCGCGCTCTGCCAAAAGCAGCATGTGCATGCTTAGCTTGTGGTTTAGAAAACAACGCGCGCGTCTACCGAAAGATGCATGTGCATGCTTAACAAGTGGCTTGGCACAAATCGATGCGCGTGTGCTGAAAAGAGCAGCATGGGCGTGCTTAGCACGTGGTTTGGTAGAAATCGACATGCGCGATCTCCCAAAAGCAGGATGTGCATTCATAACTTGTGGTTTGGCAGAAAACAACGTGCTCGTCTACCAAAAGATGCATGTGCATGCTTAACAAGTTGTTTACGACAAATTGATGCAAGTGTGCTGAAAAGAGCAGCATGGGCGTGCTTGGCACGTCGCTTGGCCGAAATCCACGTGCGCGCTCTGCCAAAAGCAGCATGTTCATGCTTAGCTTGTGGTTTGCCCGAAAACAACGTGCGCGTCTACCGAAAGATGCTTGCGCATGCTTAACAAGTGCTTTGGCACAAATCGTTGCGCGTGTGCTGAAAATAGAAGCATTCGCGTGCTTAGCACGTGGTTTGGTCGAAATCCACATGCGCGCTCTCCCAACAGCAGGATGTCCATGCATAACTTGTGGTTTGGCAGAAAACAACGTGCGCGTCTAACGAAAGATGCATGTGCATGCTTAACAAGTGGCTTGGCACAAATCGACGCGCCTGTGCTGAAAAGAGCAGCATTCGCGTGCTTATCACGTGGTTTGGTAGAAATCCACATGTGCGCTCTCCCAACAGCAGGAGGTGCACATATAACTTGTGGTTTGGCAGAAAACAACGTGCGCGTTTTCCAAAAGATGCATGTGCATGCTTAACAAGTGGTTTACGACAAATCGATGCGCGTGTGCTGAAAAGAGCAGCATGGGCGTGCTTGGCCTGTCGTTTGGTCGAAATCCACGTGCGCGCTCTCCCAACAGCAGGATGTGCATGCATAGCTTGTGGTTTGGCAGAAAACAACGTGCGCGTCTACCGAAAGATGCATGTGCATGCTTAACAAGTGGCTTGGCACAAATCGATGTGCGTGTGCTGAAAAGAGCAGCATGGGCGTGCGTAGCACGTGGTTTGGTTGAAATCCACATGCGCGCTCTGCCAAAAGCAGCATGTGCATGCATCACTTGTGGTTTGGCAGAAAACAACCTGCGCGTCTACCAAAAGATGCATGTGCATGCTTAACAAGTGGTTTACGACAAATCGATGCGCGTGTGCTGAAAGGAGCAGCACGGGCGTGCTTGGGACGTCGTTTGGCAGAAATCCACGTGCGCGCTCTGCCAAAAGGAGCATGCTCATGCTTAGCTTGTGGTTTGGCAGAAAACAACGTGTGCGTTTGCCGAAAGATGCATGTCCGTGCTTAACAAGTGATTTGGCACAAATCGATGCGCGTGTGCTGAAAAGAGCAGCATGGGTGTGCTTATCACGTGGTTTGGTAGAAATTCCCATGCGCGCTCTCCCAACAGCAGGATGTCCATGCATAACTTGTGGTTTGGCAGAAAACAACGTGCGCGTCTACCAAAAGATGCATGTGCATGCTTAAGAAGTGGTTTACCACAAATCGATGCGCGAGTGCTGAAAAGAGAAGCATTTGCGTGATTAGCACGTGGTTTGGTAGAAATCCACATGCGCGCTCTCCCAAAAGGAGCATGTGCATGAATACCTTTTGGTTTGGCAGAAAACAACGTGCGCGTCTACCGAAAGATGCATGTGCATGCTTAACAAGTGGTTTGGCACAAATCGCTACGCGTGTGCTGAAAACAGCAGTAAGAGCGTGCTTAGCACGTGGTTTGGTAGAAATCCACGGGCGCGCTCTGCCAAAAGCAGCATGTGCATGCTTAGCTTGTGGTTTAGAAAACAACGTGCGCGTCTACCGAAAGATGCATGTGGATGCTTAACCAGTGGTTTGGCACAAATCGCTGCGCGTGTGCGGAAAAGAGCAGCAAGGGTGTGCTTAGCACGTCGTTTGGTAGAAATCCACAAGCGCGCTCTCCCAAATGTAGCATGTGCATGCATAACTTGTGGATTGGCAGGAAACAACGTGCGCGTCTACCGAAAGATCCATGTGCATGCTTAAGAAGTGGTTTGGTACAAATCGCTGCGCGTGTGCTGAAAACAGCAGCAAGAGCGTGCTTAGCACGTGGTTTGGTAGAAATCCCCATGCGCGCTCTGCCAAAAAGCAGCATGTGGATGCACAACTTGTCGTTTGGCAGAAAACAACGTGAGCGTCAACCGAAAGATGTATGTGCATGCTTAACAAGTGGTTTGGCACAAAGCGCTGCGCGTGTGCAGAAAAGAGCAGCAAGGGCGTGCTTAGCACGTGGTTTCGTAGTAATCCACATGGGCGCTCTCCCTAAAGCAGCATGTGCATTCATAACTTGTGGTTTGGCAGAAAACAACGTGCGCGTCTACCAAAAGATGCATGTGCATGCTTAACAAGTTGTTTACGACAAATCGATGCAAGTGTGCTGAAAAGAGCACCATGGGCGTGCTTGGCACGTCGTTTGGCCGAAATCCACGTGCGCGCTCTACCAAAAGCAGCGTGTTCATGCTTAGCTTGTGGTTTGGCAGAAAACAACGTGCGCGTCTACCGAAAGATGCATGCGCATGCTTAACAAGTGGCTTGGCACAAATCGATGCGCGTGTATTGAAAAGAGCAGCATGGGCGTGCTTAGCACGTGGTTTGGTGGAAATCCACGTGCGCGCTCTCCCAAAAGGAGCATGTGCATTCATAACTTGTGGTTTGGCAGAAGACAACGTGCGCGTCTACCAAAAGATGCATGTGCATGCTTAACAAGTAGATTACGACAAATCGATGCAAGTGTGCTGAAAAGAGCACCATGGGCGTGCTTGGCACGTCGTTTGGCCGAAATCCACGTGCGCGCTCTGCCATAAGCAGCATGTTCATGCTTAGCTTGTGGTTTGGCAGAAAACAACCTGCGCGTCTACCGAAAGATGCATGTGCATGCTTAACAAGTGGCTTGGCACAAATCGATGCGCGTGTGCTGAAAAGAGAAGCATGGGCGTGCTTACCACGTGGTTGGTAGAAATCCACATGCGCGCTCTGCCAAAAGCAGCATGTGCATGCTTAACTTTTGGTTTGGTAGAAAACAACGTGCGCGTCTACCGAAAGATGCATGTGCATGCTTAACAAGTGGTTTGGCACAAATCGCTGCACGTGTGCAGAAAAGAGCAGCAAGGGCGTGCTTAGCATGTGGTTTGGTAGTAATCCACATGCGCGCTCTCCCTAAAGCAGCATGTGCATTCATAACTTGTGGTTTGGCAGAAAACAACGTTCGCGTCTACCAAAAGATGCATGTGCATGCTTAACAAGTGGTTTACGACAAATCGATGCAAGTGTGCTGAAAAGAGCACCATGGGCGTGCTTGGCACGTCGTTTGGCCGAAATCTACGTGCGCGCTCTACCAAAAGCAGCATGTTCATGCTTAGCTTGTGGTTTGGCAGAAAACAACGTGCGCGTCTACCAAAAGATGCATGCGCATCCTTAACAAGTGCTTTGGCACAAATCGTTGCGCGTGTGCTGAAAAGAGAAGCATTTGCGTGCTTAGCACGTGGTTTGGTCGAAATCCCCATGCGTGCTCTGCCAAAAGCAGCATTTGCATGCTAAGCTTGTGGTTTAGAAAACAGCGTGCGCGTCTACCGAAAGATGCATGTGCATGCTTAAAAAGTGGCTTGGCACAAATCGATGCGCGTGTGCTGAAAAGAGCAGCATGGGCGTGCTTAGCACCTGGTTTGGTAGAAATCCACATGCGCGCTCTCCCAAAAGGAGCATGTGCATTCATAACTTGTGGTTTGGCAGAAAACAACGTGCGCGTCTACCAAAAGATGCATGTACATGCTTAAGAAGTGGTTTACCACAAATCGATGCGCGTGTGTTTAAAAGAGCAGCATGGGCGTGCTTAGCACGTCGTTTAGCAGAAATCCACTTTCGCGCACTGGCAAAAGCAGCATGTGCATGCTTAGCTTGTGGTTTGGCAGAAAGCAACGTGCGCGTCTACCGAAAGATGCATGTGCATGCTTAACAAGTGGTTTGGCACAAATCGATGCGCGTGTGCTGAAAAGAGCAGCATGGGCGTGCTTGGCACGTCGTTTCGCCGAAATCCACGTGCGCGCTCTGCCAAAAGCAGCATGTTCATGCTTAGCTTGTGGTTTGGCAGAAAACAACGTGCGCGTCTACCAAACGATGCATGCGCATGCGTAACAAGTGCTTTGGCACAAATCATTGCGCGTGTGCTGAAAAGAGAAGCATTTGCGTGCTTAGCACGTGGTTTGCTCGAAATCCCCATGCGTGCTCTGCCAAAAGCAGCATGTGCATGCTTAGCTTGTGGTTTGGCAGAAAACAACGTGCGCGTCTACCGAAAGCTGCATGTGCATGCTTAACAAGTGGTTTGGCACAAATCGTTGCGCGTGTGCTGAAAAGAGCAGCATAGGTGTGCTTAGCATGTGGTTTGGTAGAAATCCACATGCGCGATCTGCCAAAAGCAGCATGCTCATGCTTAGCTTGTGGTTTGGCAGAAAACAACGCGCGCGTCTATCGAAAGATGCATGTCTGTGCTTAACAAGTGGTTTGGCACAAATCGATGCGCGTGTGCTGAAAAGAGCAGCATGGGCGTGCTTATCACGTGGTTTGGTAGAAATCCGCATGCGCTCTCTCCCAACAGCAGGATGTGCATGCATATCTTGTGGTTTGGCAGAAAACAACGTGCGCGTCTATCAAAAGATGCATGTGCATGCTTAACAAGTGGTTTACGACAAATCAATGCAAGTGTGCTGAAAAGAGCACCATGGGCGTGCTTGGCACGTCGTTTCGCCGAAGTCCACGTGCGCGCTCTGCCAAAAGCAGCATGTTCGTGCTTAGCTTGTGGTTTGGCAGAAAACAACGTGCGTGTCTACCGAAAGATGCATGCGCATGCTTAACAAGTGTTTTGGCACAAATCGTTGCGCGTGTGCTGAAAAGAGACGCATTTGCGTGCTTAGCAGGTGGTTTGGTCGAAATCCACATGCGTGGTCTGCCAAAAGCAGCATGTGCATGGTTAACTTGTGGTTTGGCAGAAAACAACGTGCGCGTCCACCAAAAGATGCATGTGCATGCTTAACTAGTGGTTTACGACAAATCGATGCAAGTGTGCTGAAAAGAGCTGCATGGGAGTGCTTAGCATGTGGTTTGGTAGAAATCCACATGCGCGATCTGCCAAAAGCAGCATGTGCATGCATAACTTGTGGTTTGACAGAAAACAACGTGCGCGTCTACTGAAAGATGCATGTGCATGCTTAACAAGTGGTTTGGCACAAATGGATGCGCGTGTGCTGAAAAGAGCAGCATGGGCGTGCTTAGCACGTGGTTTGGTAGAAATCCACATGCGCGCTCTCCGAAAAGCAGCATGTGCATTCATAACTTGTTGTTTGGCAGAAAACAACGTGCGCGTCTACCAATAGATGCATGTGCATGCTTAACAAGTGGTTTACGACAAATCGATGCAAGTGTGCTGAAAAGAGCAGCATGGGCGTGCTTGGCACGTCGTTTGGCCGAAATGCACGTGCGCGCTCTGCCAAAAGCAGCATGTTCATGCTTAGCTTGTGGTTTGGCAGAAAACAACGTGCGCGTCTACCGAAAGATGCATGCGCATGCTTAAGAAGTGCTTTGGCACAAATCGTTGCGCGTGTGCTGAAAAGAGCGACAAGGGCGTGCTTAGCACGTGGTTTGGTAGAAATCCACATGCGGCTCTCCCAAAAGCAGTATGTGCATTCATAACTTGTGGTTTGGCAGAAAACAACGTGCGCGTCTACCAAAAGATGCATGTGCATGCTTAACAAGTGGTTTACGACAAATCGATGCAAGTGTGCTGAAAAGAGCACCATGGGCGTGCTTGGCACGTCGTTTGGCCGAAGTCCACGTGCGCGCTCTGCCAAAAGCAGCATGTTCGTGCTTAGCTTGTGGTTTGGCAGAAAACAACGTGCGTGTCTACCGAAAGATGCATGCGCATGCTTAACAAGTGCTTTGGCAGAAATCGTTGCGCGTGTGCTGAAAAGAGAAGCATTTGCGTGGCTAGCACGTGGTTTGGTCGAAATCCACATGCGCGCTCTGCCAAAAGCAGCATGCGCATGGTTAACTTGTGGTTTGGCAGAAAACAACGTCCGCGTCTGCCAAAAGATGCATGTGCATGCTTAACAACTGGTTTGGCACAAATCGATGCGCGTGTGCTGAAAAGAGCGGCATGGGCGTGCTTGGCACGTCGTTTGGCTGAAATCCAAGTGCTCGCTCTGCCAAAAGCAGCATGTCCATGCTTAGCTTGTGGTTTGGCAGAAAACAACGTGCGCGTCTAGAGAAAGATGCATGTGCATGTGCATGCTTAACAAGTGGTTTGGCACAAATCGTTGCGCGTGTGCTGAAAAGAGAAGCATTTGCGTGATTAGCACGTGGATTGGTAGAAATCCACATGCGCGCTCTCCCAAAAGGAGCATGTGCATGAATACCTTTTGGTTTGGCAGAAAACAACGTGCGCGTCTACCGAAAGATGCATGTGCATGCTTAACAAGTGGTTTGGCACAAATCGCTGCGCGTGTGCTGAAAACAGCAGCAAGAGCGTGCTTAGCACGTGGTTTGGTAGAAATCCACGTGCGCGCTCTGCCAAAAGCAGCATGTGCATGCTTAGCTTGTGGTTTAGAAAACAACGTGCGCGTCTACCGAAAGATGCATGTGCATGCTTAACCAGTGGTTTGGCACAAATCGCTGCGCGTGTGCGGAAAAGAGCAGCAAGGGCGTGCTTAGCACGTCGTTTGGTAGAAATCCACAAGCGCGCTCTCCCAAAAGCAGCATGTGCATGCATAACTTGTGGTTTGGCAGAAAACAACGTGCGCGTCTACCGAAAGATCCATGTGCATGCTTAAGAAGTGGTTTGGCACAAATCGCTGCGCGTGTGCTGAAAACAGCAGCAAGAGCGTGCTTAGCACGTGGTTTGGCAGAAATCCACATGCGCGCTCTGCCAAAAAGCAGCATGTGGATGCACAACTTGTGGTTTGGCAGAAAACAACGTGAGCGTCTACTGAAAGATGCATGTGCATGCTTAACAAGTGGTTTGGCAGAAAGCGCTGCGCGTGTGCAGAAAAGAGCAGCAAGGGCGTGCTTAGCACGTGGTTTGGTAGAAATCCACAAGCGCGCTCTCCCTAAAGCAGCATGTGCATTCATAACTTGTGGTTTGGCAGAAAACAAGGTGCGCGTCTACCAAAAGATGCATGTGCATGCTTAACAAGTTGTTTACGACAAATCGATGCAAGTGTGCTGAAAAGAGCACCATGGGCGTGCTTGGCACGTCGTTTGGCCGAACTCCACGCGCGCGCTCTACCAAAAGCAGCATATTCATGCTTAGCTTGTGGTTTGGCAGAAAACAACGTGCGCGTCTACCGAAAGATGCATGCGCATGCTTAACAAGTGCTTTGGCACAAATCGTTGCGCGTGTGCTGAAAGAAGCATTTGCGTCCTTAGCACGTGGTTTGGTCGAAATCCACATGCGTGCTCTGCCAAAAGCAGCATGTGTACGGTTAACTTGTGGTTTGGCAGAAAACAACGTCCGCGTCTGCCAAAAGATGCATGTGCATGCTTAACAAGTGGTTTACCACAAATCGATGCGCGTGTGCTGAAAAGAGCAGCATGGGCGTGCTTAGCACGTGGTTTGGTAGAAATCCACGTGCGCGCTCTCCCAAAAGGAGCATGTGCATTCATAACTTGTGGTTTGGCAAAAGACAACGTGCGCGTCTACCAAAAGATGCATGTGCATGCTTAACAAGTAGATTACGACAAATCGATGCAAGTGTGCTGAAAAGAGCACCATGGGCGTGCTTGGCAAGTCGTTTGGCCGAAATCCACGTGCGCTCTCTGCCAGAAGCAGCATGTTCATGCTTAGCTTGTGGTTTGGCAGAAAACAACCTGCGCGTCCACCGAAAGATGCATGTGCATGCTTAACAAGTGGCTTGGCACAAATCGATGTGCGTGTGCTGAAAAGAGAAGCATGGGCGTGCTTACCACGTGGTTGGTAGAAATCCACATGCGCGCTCTGCCAAAAGCAGCATGTGCATGCATAACTTTTGGTTTGGTAGAAAACAACGTGCGCGTCTACCGAAAGATGCATGTGCATGCTTAACAAGTGGTTTGGCACAAATCGCTGCACGTGTGCAGAAAAGAGCAGCAAGGGCGTGCTTAGCACGTGGTTTGGTAGTAATCCACATGCGCGCTCTCCCTAAAGCAGTATGTGCATTCATAACTTGTGGTTTGGCAGAAAACAACGTGCGCATCTACCAAAAGATGCATGCGCATGCTTAACAAGTGGTTTACGACAAATCGATGCAAGTGTGCTGAAAAGAGCACCATGGGCGTGCTTGGCACGTCGTTTGGCCGAAATCCACGTGCGCGCTCTACCAAAAGCAGCATGTTCATGCTTAGCTTGTGGTTTGGCAGAAAACAACGTGCGCGTCTACCAAAAGATGCATGCGCATGCTTAACAAGTGCTTTGGCACAAATCGTTGCGCGTGTGCTGAAAAGAGAAGCATTTGCGTGCTTAGCACGTGGTTTGGTCGAAATCCCCATGCGCGCTCTGCAAAAAGCAGCATGTGCATGCTAAGCTTGTGGTTTAGAAAACAGCGTGCGCGTCTACCGAAAGATGCATGTGCATGCTTAACAAGTGGTTTGGCACAAATCGATGCGCGTGTGCTGAAAAGAGCAGCATGGGCGTGCTTATCACGTGGTTTGGTAGAAATACACATGCCCTCTCTCCCAACAGCAGGATTAGCATG
Organism: Dermacentor variabilis; assembly: GCF_050947875.1. Taxonomy (NCBI): domain Eukaryota; kingdom Metazoa; phylum Arthropoda; class Arachnida; order Ixodida; family Ixodidae; genus Dermacentor; species Dermacentor variabilis. The sequence goes on from NW_027460291.1 coordinate 3,445,236, forward strand.
CATAACTTGTGGTTTGGCAGAAAACAACGTGGGCGCCTATCAAAAGATGCATGTGCATGCTTAACAAGTGGTTTACGTCAAATCGATGCGCGTGTGCTGAAAAGAGCAGCATGGGCGTGCTTGGCACGTGGTTTGGCAGAAATCCACGTGCGCGCTCTGCCAAAAGCTGCATGTGCATGCTAAGCTTGTGGTTTAGAAAACAACGTGCGCGTCTACTGAAAGATGCATGTGCATGCTTAACAAGTGGCTTGGCACAAATCGATGCGCGTGTGCTGAAAAGAGCAGCATGGGCGTGCTTAGCACGTGGTTTGGTAGAAATCCACATGCGCGCTCTCCCAAAAGGACATGTGGATTCATAACTTGTGGTTTTGAAGAAAACAACGTGCGCGTCTACCGAAAGATGCATGTGCATGCTTAACAAGTGGTTTGGCACAAATCGATGCGCCTGTGCTGAAAAGAGCAGCATGGGCGTGCTTATCACGTTGTTTGGTAGAAATCCACATGTGCGCTCTCCCATCAGCAGGATGTGCACATATAACTTGTGGTTTGGCAGAAAACAACGTGCGCGTTTTCCAAAAGATGCATGTGCATGCTTAACAAGTGGTTTACGACAAATCGATGCGCGTGTGCTGAAAAGAGCAGCATGGGCGTGCTTGGCCTGTCGTTTGGTCGAAATCCACGTGCGCGCTCTGCCAAAAGCAGCATGTGCATGCTTAGCTTTTGGTTTAGAAAACAACGCGCGCGTCTACCGAAAGATGCATGTGCATGCTTAACAAGTGGCTTGGCACAAATTGATGCGCGTGTGCTGAAAAGAGCAGCATAGGCGTGCTTAGCACGTGGTTTGGTAGAAATCGACATGCGCGATCTCCCAAAAGCAGGATGTGCATTCATAACTTGTGGTTTGGCAGAAAACAACGTGCTCGTCTACCAAAAGATGCATGTGCATGCTTAACAAATTGTTTACGATAAATTGATGCAAATGTGCTGAAAAGAGCAGCATGGGCGTGCTTGGCACGTCGCTTGGCCGAAATCCACGTGCGCGCTCTGCCAAAAGCATCATGTTCATGCTTAGCTTGTGGTTTGCCCGAAAACAACGTGCGCGTCTACCGAAAGATGCTTGCGCACGCTTAACAAGTTCTTTGGCACAAATCGTTGCGCGTGTGCTGAAAATAGAAGCATTCGCGTGCTTAGCACGTGGTTTGGTCGAAATCCACATGCGCGCTCTCCCAACAGCAGGATGTCCATGCATAACGTGTGGTTTGGCAGAAAACTACGTGCGCGTCTAACGAAAGATGCATGTGCATGCTTAACAAGCGGCTTGGCACAAATCGACGCGCCTGTGCTGAAAAGAGCAGCATGGGCGTGCTTATCACGTGGTTTGGTAGAAATCCACATGTGCGCTCTCCCAACAGCAGGAGGTGCACATATAACTTGTGGTTTGGCAGAAAACAACGTGCGCGTTTTCCAAAAGATGCATGTGCATGCTTAACAAGTGGTTTACGACAAATCGATGCGCGTGTGCTGAAAAGAGCAGCATGGGCGTGCTTGGCCTGTCGTTTGGTCGAAATCCACGTGCGCGCTCTCCCAACAGCACGATGTGCATGCGTAGCTTGTGGTTTGGCAGAAAACAACGTGCGCGTCTACCGAAAGATGCATGTGCATGCTTAACAAGTGGCTTGGCACAAATCGATGTGCGTGTGCTGAAAAGAGCAGCATGGGCGTGCGTAGCACGTGGTTTGGTTGAAATCCACATGCGCGCTCTGCCAAAAGCAGCATGTGCATGCATCACTTGTGGTTTGGCAGAAAACAACCTGCGCGTCTACCAAAAGATGCATGTGCATGCTTAACAAGTGGTTTGCGACAAATCGATGCGCGTGTGCTGAAAGGAGCAGCACGGGCGTGCTTGGGACGTCGTTTAGCAGAAATCCACTTTCGCGCACTGGCAACAGCAGCATGTGCATGCTTACCTTGTGGTTTGGCAGAAAGCAACGTGCGCGTCTACCGAAAGATGCATGTGCATGCTTAACAAGTGGTTTGGCACAAATCGATGCGCGTGTGCTGAAAAGAGCAGCATGGGCGTGCTTGGCACGTCGTTTCGCCGAAATCCACGTGCGCGCTCTGCCAAAAGCAGCATGTTCATGCTTAGCTTGTGGTTTGGCAGAAAACAACGTGCGCGTCTACCAAACGATGCATGCGCATGCGTAACAAGTGCTTTGGCACAAATCATTGCGCGTGTGCTGAAAAGAGAAGCATTTGCGTGCTTAGCACGTGGTTTGCTCGAAATCCCCATGCGTGCTCTGCCAAAAGCAGCATGTGCATGCTTAGCTTGTGGTTTGGCAGAAAACAACGTGCGCGTCTACCGAAAGATGCATGTGCATCCTTAACAAGTGGTTTGGCACAAATCGATGCGCGTGTGCTGAAAAGAGCAGCATGGGCGTTCTTAGCACGTGATTGTTAGAAATCCACATGCGCGCTCTGCCAAAAGCAGCATGTGCATGAATAACTTGTGGTTTAGAAAAATACGAGCGCGTCTACCGAAAGATGCATGTGCATGCTTAACAAGTGGTTTGACACAAATAGCTGCGCGTGTACGGAAAAGAGCAGCAAGGGCGTGCTTAGCACGTCGTTTGGTAGAAATCCACATGCGCGCTCTCCCTAAAGCAGCATGTGCATGCATAACTTGTGGTTTGGCAGAAAATAACGTGCGCGTCTACCGAAAGATGCATGTGCATGCTTAAGAAGTGGTTTGGCACAAATCGCTGCGCGTGTGCTGAAAACAGCAGCAAGAGCGTGCTTAGCACGTGGTTTGGTAGAAATCCACATGCGCGCTCTGCCAAAAAGCAGCATGTGCATGCATAACTTGTGGTTTGGAAGAAAACAACGTGCGCGTCTACCGAAAGATGCATGTGCATGCTTAACAAGTGGTTTGGCACAAATCGACGCGCCTGTGCTGAAAAGAGCAGCATGGGCGTGTTTATCACGTGGTTTGGTAGAAATCCACATGTGCGCTCTCCCAACAGCAGGATGTGCACATATAACTTCTGGTTTGGCAGAAAACAACGTGCGCGTTTTCCAAAAGATGCATGTGCATGCTTAACAAGTGGTTTACGACAAATCGATGCGCGTGTGCTGAAAAGAGCAGCATGGGCGTGCTTGGCCTGTCGTTTGGTTTAAATCCACGTGCGCGCTCTGCCAAAAGCAGCATGTGCATGCTTAGCTTGTGTTTTAGAAAACAACGCGCGCGTCTACCGAAATATGCATGTGCATGCTTAACAAGTGGCTTGGCACAAATCGATGCGCGTGTGCTGAAAAGAGCAGCATGGGCGTGCTTAGCACGTGGTTTGGTACAAATCCACATGCACGCTCTGCCAACTGCAGAATGTGCATGCATAACTTGTGGTTTGTCAGAAATAAACGTGCGCATCTACCGAAAGATGCATGTGCATGCTTAAAAAGTGGTTTACGACAAATCGATGCGCGTGTGCTGAAAAGAGCAGCATGAGCGTGCTTGGCAAGTCGTTTGGCCGAAATCCACGTGCGCGCTCTGCCTAAAGCAGCATGTACATGCTTAGCTTGTGGTTTGGCAGAAAACAAGGAGCGCGTCTACCAAATGATGTATGTGTATGCTTAGCAAGTGGTTTACGACATATCGATGCGCGTGTGCTGAAAAGAGCAGCATGGGCGTGCTTGGCACGTCGTTTGGACGAAATCCACGTGCGCGCTCTGCCAAAAGCAGCATATGCAAGCTTAGCTTGTGGTTTAGAAAACAACGTGCGCGTCTACCGAAAGATGCATGTGCATGCTTAACAAGTGGTTTGGCACAAATCGCTGCGTGTGTGCTGAAAAGAGCAGCAAGGGCGTGCTTACCACGTGGTTTGGTAGAAATCGACATGCGCGATCTCCCAAAAGCAGGATGTGCATTCATAACTTGTGGTTTGGCAGAAAACAACGTGCTCGTCTACCAAAAGATGCATGTGCATGCTTAACAAGTTGTTTACGACAAATTGATGCAAGTGTGCTGAAAAGAGCAGCATGGGCGTGCTTGGCACGTCGCTTGGCCGAAATCCACGTGCGCGCTCTGCCAAAAGCAGCATGTTCATGCTTAGCTTGTGGTTTCGCAGAAAACAACGTGCGCGTCTACCGAAAGATACTTGCGCATGCTTAACAAGTGCTTTGGCACAAATCGTTGCGCGTGTGCTGAAAATGGAAGCATTCACGTGCTTAGCACGTGGTTTGGTCGAAATCCACATGCACGCTCTCCCAACAGCAGGATGTGCATGCATACCTTGTGGTTTGGCAGAAAACAACGTGCGCGTCTACCGAAAGATGCATGTGCATGCTTAACAAGTGGCTTGGCACAAATCGACGCGCCTGTGCTGAAAAGAGCAGCATGGGCGTGCTTATCACGTGGTTTGGTAGAAATCCACATGTGCGCTCTCCCAACAGCAGGATGTGCACATATAACTTGTGGTTTCGTAGAAAACAACGTACGCGTTTTCCAAAAGATGCATGTGCATGCTTAACAAGTGGTTTACGACAAATCGATGCGCGTGTGCTGAAAAGAGCAGCATGGGCGTGCTTGGCCTGTCGTTTGGTCGAAATCCACGTGCGCGCTCTCCCAACAGCAGGATGTGCATGCATAACTTGTGGTTTGGCAGAAAACAACGTGCGCGTCTACCGAAAGATGCATGCGCATGCTTAACAAGTGCTTTGGCACAAATCGTTGCGCGTGTGCTGAAAATAGAAGCATTTGCGTGCTTAGCACGTGGTTTGGTAGAAATCGACATGCGTGCTCTGCCAAAAGCAGCATGTCCATGCATAACTTGTGGTTTGGCAGAAAACAACCTGCGCGTTTACCAAAAGATGCATGTGCATGCTTAACAAGTGGTTTACAAATCGATGCGCGTGTGCTGAAAGGAGCAGCACGGGCGTGCTTGGGACGTCGTTTGGCAGAAATCCACGTGCGCGCTCTGCCAAAAGCAGCATGCTCATGCTTAGCTTGTGGTTTGGCAGAAAACAACGTGTGCGTTTACCGAAAGAAGCATGTCCGTGCTTAACAAGTGATTTGGCACAAATCGATACGCGTGTGCTGAAAAGAGCAGCATGGGTTGCTTATCACGTGGTTTGGTAGAAATTCACATGTGCGCTCTCCCAACAGCAGGATGTGCATGCATAACTTGTGGTTTGGCCGAAAACAACGTGCGCGTCTACCGAAAGATGCATGTGAATGCTTAACAAGTGGTTTGGCACAAATCGCTGTGCGCGTGCTGAAAACAGCAGCAAGAGCGTGCTGAGCACGTGGTTTGGTAGAAATCCACGTGCGCGCTCTGCCAAAAGCAGCATGTGCATGCTTAGCTTGTGGTTTAGAAAACAACGTGCGCGTCTACCGAAAGATGCATGTGCATGCTTAACAAGTGGTTTGGCACAAATCGCTGCGCGTGTACGGAAAAGAGCAGCAAGGGCGTGCTTAGCACGTCGTTTGGTAGAAATCCACATGCACGCTCTCCCAAAAGCAGCATGTGCATGCATAACTTGCGGTTTGGCAGAAAACAACGTGCGCGTCTACCGAAAGATGCATGTGCATGCTTAAGAAGTGGTTTGGCACAAATCGCTGCGCGTGTGCTGAAAACAGCAGCAAGTGCGTGCTTAGCACGTGGTTTGGTAGAAATCCACATGCGCGCTCTGCCAAAAAGCAGCATGTGCATGCATAACTTGTGGTTTGGCAGAAAACAACGTCAGCGTCTACCGAAAGATGTATGTGCATGCTCGACAAGTGGTTTGGCACAAATCGCTGCGCGTGTGCTGAAAAGAGCAGCAAGGGCGTGCTTAGCACGTGGTTTGGTAGAAATCCACATGCGCGCTCTCCCAAAAGCAGCATGTGCATTCATAACTTGTTGTTTGGCAGAAAACAACGTGCGCGTCTGCCAAAAGATGCATGTGCATGTTTAACAAGTGGTTTACGACAAATCTATGCAAGTGTGCTGAAAAGAGCAGCATGGGCGTCCTTGGAACGTCGTTTGGCCGAAATCCACGTGCGCGCTCTGCCAAAAGCAGCATGTTCATGCTTAGCTTGTGGTTTGGCAGAAAACAACGTACGCGTCTACCGAAAGATGCATGCGCATGCTTAACAAGTGCTTTGGCACAAATCGTTGCGCGTGTGCTGAAAAGAGAAGCATTTGCGTGCTTAGCACGTGGTTTGGTCGAAATCCACATGCGTCCTCTGCCAAAAGCAGCATGTGCATGGTTAACTTGTGGTTTGGCAGAAAATAACGTCCGCGTCTGCCAAAAGATGCATGTGCATGCTTAACAAGTGGTTTACCACAAATCGATGCGCGTGTGCTGAAAAGAGCAGCATGGGCGTGCTTGGCATGTCGTTTGGCAGAAATCCACGTGCGCGCTCTGCCAAAAGCAGCATGCTCATGCTTAGCTTGTGGTTTGGCAGAAAACAACGTGTGCGTTTACCGAAAGATGCATGTCCGTGCTTAACAAGTGATTTGGCAAAAATCGATGCGCGTGTGCTGAAAAGAGCAGCATGGGCGTGCTTATCACGTGGTTTGGTAGAAATTCACATGCGCGCTCTCCCAACAGCAGGATGTGCATGCATAACTTGTGGTTTGGCAGAAAACAACGTGCGCGTCTACCAAAAGATGCATGTGCATGCTTAACAAGTGGTTTACCACAAATCGATGCGCGTGTGTTTAGAAGAGCAGCATGGGCGTGCTTAGCACGTGGTTTGGTAGAAATCCACCTGCGCGCTCTCCCAAAAGGAGCATGTGCATGCATACCTTTTGGTTTGGCAGAAAACAACGGGCGCGTCTACAAAAGATGCATGTGCATGCTTAACAAGTGGTTTGGCACAAATCGATGCGCGTGTGCTGAAAAGAGCAGCATGGGCGTTCTTAGCACGTGGTTGTTAGAAATCCACATGCGCGCTCTGCCAAAAGCAGCATGTGCATGCATAACCTGTGGTTTGGCAGAAAACAACGTGCACGTCTACCGAAAGATGCATGTGAATGCTTAACAAGTGGTTTGGCACAAATCGCTGTGTGTGTGCTGAAAACAGCAGCAAGAGCGTGCTAAGCACGTGGTTTGGTAGAAATCCACGTGCGCGCTCTGCCAAAAGCAGCATGTGCATGCTTAGCTTGTGGTTTAGAAAACAACGTGCGCGTCTACCGAAAGATGCATGTGCATGCTTAACAAGTGGTTTGGCACAAATCGCTGCGCGTGAGCAGAAAAGAGCAGCAAGGGCGTGCTTAGCACGTCGTTTGGTAGAAATCCACATGCGCGCTCTCCCAAAAGCAGCATGTGCATGCATAACTTGTGGTTTGGCAGAAAACAACGTGCGCGTCTACCGAAAGATGCATGTGCATGCTTAAGAAGTGGTTTGGCACAAATCGCTCCGTGTGTGCTGAGAACAGCAGCAAGAGCGTGCTTAGCACGTGGTTTGGTAGAAATCCACATGCGCGCTCTGCCAAAAAGCAGCATGTGCATGCATAACTTGTGGTTTGGCAGAAAACAACGTGAGCGTCTACCGAAAGATGTATGTGCATACTCAACAAGTGGTTTGGCACAAATCGCTGCGCGTGTGCTGAAAAGAGCAGCAAGGGCGTGCTTAGCACGTGGTTTGGTAGAAATCCACATGCGCGCTCTCCCAAAAGCAGCATGTGCATTCATAACTTGTTGTTTGGCAGAAAACAGTGTGCGCGTCTGCCAAAAGATGCATGTGCATGCTTAACAAGTGGTTTACGACAAATCGATGCAAGTGTGCTGAAAAGAGCAGCATGGGCGTCCTTGGAACGTCGTTTGGCCGAAATCCACGTGCGCGCTCTGCCAAAAGCAGCATGCGCATGCATAACTTATGGTTTGGCAGAAAACAACGTGCGCGTCTACCGAAAGGTGCATGTGCATGCTTATCAAGTGGTTTGGCACAAATCGCTGCACGTGTGCTGAAAACAGCAGCAAGAGCGTGCTTAGCGCGCGGTTTGGTAGAAATCCACATGCGCGCTCTTGCAAAAGCAGCATGTGCATGCATAACTTGTGGTGTGGCAGAAAACAACGTGAGCGTCTACTGAAAGATGCATGTGCATGCTTAACAAGTGGTTTGGCACAAATCGTTGCGCGTGTGCAGAAAAGAGCAGCAAGGGCGTGCTTAGCACGTGGTTTGGTAGTAATCCACATGCGCGCTCTCCCTAAAGCAGCATGTGCATTCATAACTTGTGGTTTGGCAGAAAACAACGTGCGCGTCTACCAAAAGATGCATGTGCATGCTTAACAAGTGGTTTACGACAAATCGAAGCAAGTGTGCTGAAAAGAGCACCATGGGCGTGCTTGGCACGTCGTTTGGCCGAAATCCACGTGCGCCCTCTGCCAAAAGCAGCATGTTCATGCTTAGCTAGTGGTTTGGCAGAAAACAACGTGCGCGTCTACCAAAAAATGCATGTGCATGCTTAACAACTGGTTTGGCACAAATCATTGCTCGTGTGCTGAAAAGAGAAGCATTTGCGTGCTTGGCACGTCGTTTGGTAGAAATCCACGTGCGCGCTCTGCCAAAAGCGGCATGTGCATGCTTAGCTAGTGGTTTAGAAACACAACGTGCGCGTCTACCGAAAGATGCATGTGCACGCTTAACAAGTGGTTTGGCACAAATCGATGCGCGTGTGCTGAAAAGAGCAGCATGGGCGTGCTTAGCATGTGGTTTGGTAGAAATCCACATGCGCGATCTGCCAAAAGCAGCATGGTCATGCTTAGCTTGTGGTTTGGCAGAAAACAACGTGCGCGTCTATCGAAAGATGCATGTCCGTGCTTAACAAGTGGTTTGGCACAAATCGATGCGCGTGTGCTGAAAAGAGCAGCATGGGCGTGCTTAGCACGTGGTTTGGTAGAACTCCACATGCGCGCTCTCCCAAAAGGAGCATGTTCATTCATAACTTGTGGTTTGGCAGAAAACAACGTGCGCGTCTACCAAAAGATGCATGTACATGCTTAACAAGTGGTTTACCACAAATCGATGCGCGTGTGTTTAAAAGAGCAGCATGGGCGTGCTTAGCACGTCGTTTAGCAGAAATCCACTTTCGCGCACTGGCAAAAGCAGCATGTGCACGCTTAGCTTGTGGTTTGGCAGAAAACAACGTGCGCGTCTACCGAAAGATGCATGTGCATGCTTAACAAGTGGTTTGGCACAAATCGATGCGCGTGTGCTGAAAAGAGCAGCATGGGCGTGCTTATCACGTGGTTTGGTAGAAATCCACGTGCGCGCTCTGCCAAAAGCTGCATGTGCATGCTAAGCTTGTGGTTTAGAAAACAACGTGCGCGTCTACCGAAAGATGCATGTGCATGCTTAACAAGTGGCTTGGCACAAATCGATGCGCGTGCGCTGAAAAGAGCAGCATGGGCGTGCTTGGCCTGTCGTTTGGTCGAAATCCACGTGCGCGCTCTGCCAAAAGCAGCATGTGCATGCTTAGCTTGTGGTTTAGAAAACAACGCGCGCGTCTACCGAAAGATGCATGTGCATGCTTAACAAGTGGCTTCGCACAAATCGATGCGCGTGTGCTGAAAAGAGCAGCATTAGCGTGCTTAGCACGTGGTTTGGTAGAAATCCACATGCACGCTCTCCCAACTGCAGGATGTGCATGCATAACTTGTGGTTTGGCAGAAAACAACGTGCGCATATACCAAAAGATGCATGTGCATGCTTAAAAAGTGGTTTACGACAAATCGATGCGCGTGTGCTGAAAAGAGCAGCATGTGCGTGCTTGGCACGTCGTTTGGCTGAAATCTACGTGCGCGCTCTGCCAAAAGCAGCATGTGCATGACTAGCTTGTGGTTTAGAAAACAACATGCGCGTCTACCGAAAGATGCATGTGCATGCTTAACAAGTGGTTTGGCACAAATCGATGCGCGTGTGCTGAAAAGAGCAGCATGGGCGTGCTTAGCACGTGGTTTGGTAGAAATCCACATGCGCGCTCTCCCAAAAGCAGCATGTGTATTCATAACTTGTTGTTTGGCAGAAAACAACGTGCGCGTCTACCAAAAGATGCATGTGCATGCTTAACAAGTGGTTTACGACAAATCGATGCAAGTGTGCTGAAAAGAGCAGCATGGGAGTGCTTGGCACGTCGTTTGGCCGAAATCCATGTGCGCGCTCTGCCAAAAGCAGCATGCTCATGCATAGTTTGTGGTTTGGCAGAAAACAACGTGCGCGTCTACCGAAAGATACATGCGCATGCTTAACAAGTGCTTTGTCACAAATCGTTGCGCGTGCGCTGAAAAGAGAAGCATTTGCGTGCTTAGCACGTGGTTTGGTCGAAATCCACGTGCGTGCTCTTCCAAAAGCAGTATATGCATTCATAACTTGTGGTTTGGCAGAAAACAACGTGCACGTCTACCAAAAGATGTATGTGCATGCTTAACAAGTGGTTTACCACAAATCGATGCGCGTGTGCTGAAAAGAGCAGCATGGGCGTGCTTAGCACGTGGTTTGGTAGAAATCCACATGCGCGCTCTCCCAAAAGCAGCATGTGCATTCATAACTTGTTGTTTGGCAGAAAACAACGTGCGCGTCTACCAATAGATGCATGTGCATGCTTAACAAGTGGTTTACGACAAATCGAAGCAAGTGTGCTGAAAAGAGCAGCATGGGCGTGCTTGGCACGTCGTTTGGCCGAAATCCACGTGCGCGCTCTGCCAAAAGCAGCATGTTCATGCTTAGCTTGTGGTTTAGAAAACAACGTGCGCGTCTACCGAAAGATGCATGTGCATGCTTAACAAGTGGTTTGGCACAAATCGATGCGCGTGTGCTGGAAAGAGCAGCATGGGAGTGCTTAGCATGTGGTTTGGTAGAAATCCACATGCGCGATCTGCCAAAAGCAGCATGTGCATTCATAACTTGTTGTTTGGCAGAAAACAACGTGCGCGTCTACCAAAAGATGCATGTGCATGCTTAACAAGTGGTTTACGACAAATCGATGCAAGTGTGCTGAAAAGAACAGCATAGGCGTGCTTGGCACGTCGTTTGGCCGAAATCCACGTGCGCGCTCTGCCAAAAGCAGCATGCTCATGCTTAGCTTGTGGTTTGGCAGAAAACAACGTGCGCGTCTACCGAAAGATGCATGCGCTTGCTTAACAAGTGCTTTGGCACAAATCGTTGCGTGTGTGTTCAGAAGAGAAGCATTTGCGTGCTTAGCACGTGGTTTGGCAGAAATCCACGTGCGCGCTCTGCCAAAAGCAGCATGTGCATGCTTAGCTTGTGGTTTAGAAAACAACGTGCGCGTCTACCGAAAGATGCATGTGCATGCTTAAGAAGTGGCTTGGCACAAATCGATGCGCGTGTGCTGAAAAGAGCAGCATGGGCGTGCTTAGCACGTGGTTTGGTAGAAATCCACATGCGCGCTCTCCCAAAAGGAGCATGTGCATTCATAACTTGTGGTTTGGCAGAAAACAACGTGCGCGTCTGCCAAAAGATGCATGTACATGCTTAACAAGTGGTTTACCACAAATCGATGCGCGTGTGCTGAAAAGAGCAGCATGGCCGTGCTTGGCACGTCGTTTGGTAGAAATCCACGAGCGCGCTTTGCCAAAAGCAGCATGTGCATGCTTAGCTTGTGGTTTAGAAAACAACGTGCGCGTCTACCGAAAGATGCATGTGCATGCTTAACAAGTGGTTTGGCACAAATCGATGCGCGTGTGCTGGAAAGAGCAGCATGGGAGTGCTTAGCATGTGGTTTGGTAGAAATCCACATGCGCGATCTGCCAAAAGCAGCATGTGCATTCATAACTTGTTGTTTGGCAGAAAACAACGTGCGCGTCTACCAAAAGATGCATGTGCATGCTTAACAAGTGGTTTACGACAAATCGATGCAAGTGTGCTGAAAAGAACAGCATAGGCGTGCTTGGCACGTCGTTTGGCCGAAATCCACGTGCGCGCTCTGCCAAAAGCAGCATGCTCATGCTTAGCTTGTGGTTTGGCAGAAAACAACGTGTGCGTTTACCGAAAGATGCATGTCCGTGCTTAACAAGTGATTTGGCAAAAATCGATGCGCGTGTGCTGAAAAGAGCAGCATGGGCGTGCTTATCGCGTGGTTTGGTAGAAATCCACATGCGCGCTCTCCCAAAAGCAGCATGTGTATTCATAACTTGTTGTTTGGCAGAAAACAACGTGCGCGTCTACCAAAAGATGCATGTGCATGCTTAACAAGTGGTTTACGACAAATCGATGCAAGTGTGCTGAAAAGAGCAGCATGGGAGTGCTTGGCACGTCGTTTGGCCGAAATCCATGTGCGCGCTCTGCCAAAAGCAGCATGCTCATGCTCAGTTTGTGGTTTGGCAGAAAACAACGTGCGCGTCTACCGAAAGATACATGCGCATGCTTAACAAGTGCTTTGTCACAAATCGTTGCGCGTGCGCTGAAAAGAGAAGCATTTGCGTGCTTAGCACGTGGTTTGGTCGAAATCCACGTGCGTGCTCTTCCAAAAGCAGTATATGCATTCATAACTTGTGGTTTGGCAGAAAACAACGTGCACGTCTACCAAAAGATGTATGTGCATGCTTAACAAGTGGTTTACCACAAATCGATGCGCGTGTGCTGAAAAGAGCAGCATGGGCGTGCTTAGCACGTGGTTTGGTAGAAATCCACATGCGCGCTCTCCCAAAAGCAGCATGTGCATTCATAACTTGTTGTTTGGCAGAAAACAACGTGCGCGTCTACCAATAGATGCATGTGCATGCTTAACAAGTGGTTTACGACAAATCGAAGCAAGTGTGCTGAAAAGAGCAGCATGGGCGTGCTTGGCACGTCGTTTGGCCGAAATCCACGTGCGCGCTCTGCCAAAAGCAGCATGTTCATGCTTAGCTTGTGGTTTGGCAGAAAACAACGTGCGCGTCTACCGAAAGATGCATGCGCTTGCTTAACAAGTGCTTTGGCACAAATCGTTGCGTGTGTGTTCAGAAGAGAAGCATTTGCGTGCTTAGCACGTGGTTTGGCAGAAATCCACGTGCGCGCTCTGCCAAAAGCAGCATGTGCATGCTTAGCTTGTGGTTTAGAAAACAACGTGCGCGTCTACCGAAAGATGCATGTGCATGCTTAAGAAGTGGCTTGGCACAAATCGATGCGCGTGTGCTGAAAAGAGCAGCATGGGCGTGCTTAGCACGTGGTTTGGTAGAAATCCACATGCGCGCTCTCCCAAAAGGAGCATGTGCATTCATAACTTGTGGTTTGGCAGAAAACAACGTGCGCGTCTGCCAAAAGATGCATGTACATGCTTAACAAGTGGTTTACCACAAATCGATGCGCGTGTGCTGAAAAGAGCAGCATGGCCGTGCTTGGCACGTCGTTTGGTAGAAATCCACGAGCGCGCTTTGCCAAAAGCAGCATGTGCATGCTTAGCTTGTGGTTTAGAAAACAACGTGCGCGTCTACCGAAAGATGCATGTGCATGCTTAACAAGTGGTTTGGCACAAATCGATGCGCGTGTGCTGGAAAGAGCAGCATGGGAGTGCTTAGCATGTGGTTTGGTAGAAATCCACATGCGCGATCTGCCAAAAGCAGCATGTGCATTCATAACTTGTTGTTTGGCAGAAAACAACGTGCGCGTCTACCAAAAGATGCATGTGCATGCTTAACAAGTGGTTTACGACAAATCGATGCAAGTGTGCGGAAAAGAACAGCATAGGCGTGCTTGGCACGTCGTTTGGCCGAAATCCACGTGCGCGCTCTGCCAAAAGCAGCATGCTCATGCTTAGCTTGTGGTTTGGCAGAAAACAACGTGTGCGTTTACCGAAAGTTGCATGTCCGTGCTTAACAAGTGATTTGGCAAAAATCGATGCGCGTGTGCTGAAAAGAGCAGCATGGGCGTGCTTATCGCGTGGTTTGGTAGAAATCCACATGCGCGCTCTCCCAAAAGCAGCATGTGTATTCATAACTTGTTGTTTGGCAGAAAACAACGTGCGCGTCTACCAAAAGATGCATGTGCATGCTTAACAAGTGGTTTACGACAAATCGATGCAAGTGTGCTGAAAAGAGCAGCATGGGAGTGCTTGGCACGTCGTTTGGCCGAAATCCATGTGCGCGCTCTGCCAAAAGCAGCATGCTCATGCTCAGTTTGTGGTTTGGCAGAAAACAACGTGCGCGTCTACCGAAAGATACATGCGCATGCTTAACAAGTGCTTTGTCACAAATCGTTGCGCGTGCGCTGAAAAGAGAAGCATTTGCGTGCTTAGCACGTGGTTTGGTCGAAATCCACGTGCGTGCTCTTCCAAAAGCAGTATATGCATTCATAACTTGTGGTTTGGCAGAAAACAACGTGCACGTCTACCAAAAGATGTATGTGCATGCTTAACAAGTGGTTTACCACAAATCGATGCGCGTGTGCTGAAAAGAGCAGCATGGGCGTGCTTAGCACGTGGTTTGGTAGAAATCCACATGCGCGCTCTCCCAAAAGCAGCATGTGCATTCATAACTTGTTGTTTGGCAGAAAACAACGTGCGCGTCTACCAATAGATGCATGTGCATGCTTAACAAGTGGTTTACGACAAATCGAAGCAAGTGTGCTGAAAAGAGCAGCATGGGCGTGCTTGGCACGTCGTTTGGCCGAAATCCACGTGCGCGCTCTGCCAAAAGCAGCATGTTCATGCTTAGCTTGTGGTTTGGCAGAAAACAACGTGCGCGTCTACCGAAAGATGCATGCGCTTGCTTAACAAGTGCTTTGGCACAAATCGTTGCGTGTGTGTTCAGAAGAGAAGCATTTGCGTGCTTAGCACGTGGTTTGGCAGAAATCCACGTGCGCGCTCTGCCAAAAGCAGCATGTGCATGCTTAGCTTGTGGTTTAGAAAACAACGTGCGCGTCTACCGAAAGATGCATGTGCATGCTTAAGAAGTGGCTTGGCACAAATCGATGCGCGTGTGCTGAAAAGAGCAGCATGGGCGTGCTTAGCACGTGGTTTGGTAGAAATCCACATGCGCGCTCTCCCAAAAGGAGCATGTGCATTCATAACTTGTGGTTTGGCAGAAAACAACGTGCGCGTCTGCCAAAAGATGCATGTACATGCTTAACAAGTGGTTTACCACAAATCGATGCGCGTGTGCTGAAAAGAGCAGCATGGCCGTGCTTGGCACGTCGTTTGGTAGAAATCCACGAGCGCGCTTTGCCAAAAGCAGCATGTGCATGCTTAGCTTGTGGTTTAGAAAACAACGTGCGCGTCTACCGAAAGATGCATGTGCATGCTTAACAAGTGGTTTGGCACAAATCGATGCGCGTGTGCTGGAAAGAGCAGCATGGGAGTGCTTAGCATGTGGTTTGGTAGAAATCCACATGCGCGATCTGCCAAAAGCAGCATGTGCATTCATAACTTGTTGTTTGGCAGAAAACAACGTGCGCGTCTACCAAAAGATGCATGTGCATGCTTAACAAGTGGTTTACGACAAATCGATGCAAGTGTGCGGAAAAGAACAGCATAGGCGTGCTTGGCACGTCGTTTGGCCGAAATCCACGTGCGCGCTCTGCCAAAAGCAGCATGCTCATGCTTAGCTTGTGGTTTGGCAGAAAACAACGTGTGCGTTTACCGAAAGTTGCATGTCCGTGCTTAACAAGTGATTTGGCAAAAATCGATGCGCGTGTGCTGAAAAGAGCAGCATGGGCGTGCTTATCACGTGGTTTGGTAGAAATTCACATGCGCGCTCTCCCAACAGCAGGATGTGCATGCATAACTTGTGGTTTGGCAGAAAACAACGTGCGCGTCTACCAAAAGATGCATGTGCATGCTTAACAAGTGGTTTACCACAAATCGATGCGCGTGTGTTTAGAAGAGCAGCATGGGCGTGCTTAGCACGTGGTTTGGTAGAAATCCACATGCGCGCTCTCCCAAAAGGAGCATGTGCATGCATACCTTTTGGTTTGGCAGAAAACAACGGGCGCGTCTACAAAAGATGCATGTGCATGCTTAACAAGTGGTTTGGCACAAATCGATGCGCGTGTGCTGAAAAGAGCAGCATGGGCGTTCTTAGCACGTGGTTGTTAGAAATCCACATGCGCGCTCTGCCAAAAGCAGCATGTGCATGCATAACCTGTGGTTTGGCAGAAAACAACGTGCGCGTCTACCGAAAGATGCATGTGAATGCTTAACAAGTGGTTTGGCACAAATCGCTGTGTGTGTGCTGAAAACAGCAGCAAGAGCGTGCTAAGCACGTGGTTTGGTAGAAATCCACGTGCGCGCTCTGCCAAAAGCAGCATGTGCATGCTTAGCTAGTGGTTTAGAAAACAACGTGCGCGTCTACCGAAAGATGCATGTGCATGCTTAACAAGTGGTTTGGCACAAATCGCTGCGCGTGAGCGGAAAAGAGCAGCAAGGGCGTGCTTAGCACGTCGTTTGGTAGAAATCCACATGCGCGCTCTCCCAAAAGCAGCATGTGCATGCATAACTTGTGGTTTGGCAGAAAACAACGTGCGCGTCTACCGAAAGATGCATGTGCATGCTTAAGAAGTGGTTTGGCACAAATCGCTCCGTGTGTGCTGAGAACAGCAGCAAGAGCGTGCTTAGCACGTGGTTTGGTAGAAATCCACATGCGCGCTCTGCCAAAAAGCAGCATGTGCATGCATAACTTGTGGTTTGGCAGAAAACAACGTGAGCGTCTACCGAAAGATGTATGTGCATACTCAACAAGTGGTTTGGCACAAATCGCTGCGCGTGTGCTGAAAAGAGCAGCAAGGGCGTGCTTAGCACGTGGTTTGGTAGAAATCCACATGCGCGCTCTCCCAAAAGCAGCATGTGCATTCATAACTTGTTGTTTGGCAGAAAACAGCGTGCGCGTCTGCCAAAAGATGCATGTGCATGCTTAACAAGTGGTTTACGACAAATCGATGCAAGTGTGCTGAAAAGAGCAGCATGGGCGTCCTTGGAACGTCGTTTGGCCGAAATCCACGTGCGCGCTCTGCCAAAAGCAGCATGTGCATGCATAACTTATGGTTTGGCAGAAAACAACGTGCGCGTCTACCGAAAGATGCATGTGCATGCTTATCAAGTGGTTTGGCACAAATCGCTGCACGTGTGCTGAAAACAGCAGCAAGAGCGTGCTTAGCACGCGGTTTGGTAGAAATCCACATGCGCGCTCTTGCAAAAGCAGCATGTGCATGCATAACTTGTGGTGTGGCAGAAAACAGCGTGAGCGTCTACTGAAAGATGCATGTGCATGCTTAACAAGTGGTTTGGCACAAATCGTTGCGCTTGTGCAGAAAAGAGCAGCAAGGGCGTGCTTAGCACGTGGTTTGGTAGTAATCCACATGCGCGCTCTACCTAAAGCAGCATGTGCATTCATAACTTGTGGTTTGGCAGAAAACAACGTGCGCGTCTACCAAAAGATGCATGTGCATGCTTAACAAGTGGTTTACGACAAATCGAAGCAAGTGTGCTGAAAAGAGCACCATGGGCGTGCTTGGCACGTCGTTTGGCCGAAATCCACGTGCGCGCTCTGCCAAAAGCAGCATGTTCATGCTTAGCTTGTGGTTTGGCAGAAAACAACGTGCGCGTCTACCAAAAAATGCATGTGCATGCTTAACAACTGGTTTGGCACAAATCATTGCTCGTGTGCTGAAAAGAGAAGCATTTGCGTGCTTGGCACGTCGTTTGGTAGAAATCCACGTGCGCGCTCTGCCAAAAGCGGCATGTGCATGCTTAGCTAGTGGTTTAGAAACACAACGTGCGCGTCTACCGAAAGATGCATGTGCACGCTTAACAAGTGGTTTGGCACAAATCGATGCGCGTGTGCTGAAAAGAGCAGCATGGGCGTGCTTAGCATGTGGTTTGGTAGAAATCCACATGCGCGATCTGCCAAAAGCAGCATGCTCATGCTTAGCTTGTGGTTTGGCAGAAAACAACGTGCGCGTCTATCGAAAGATGCATGTCCGTGCTTAACAAGTGGTTTGGCACAAATCGATGCGCGTGTGCTGAAAAGAGCAGCATGGGCGTGCTTAGCACGTGGTTTGGTAGAACTCCACATGCGCGCTCTCCCAAAAGGAGCATGTTCATTCATAACTTGTGGTTTGGCAGAAAACAACGTGCGCGTCTTCCAAAAGATGCATGTACATGCTTAACAAGTGGTTTACCACAAATCGATGCGCGTGTGTTTAAAAGAGCAGCATGGGCGTGCTTAGCACGTCGTTTAGCAGAAATCCACTTTCGCGCACTGGCAAAAGCAGCATGTGCACGCTTAGCTTGTGGTATGGCAGAAAACAACGTGCGCGTCTACCGAAAGATGCATGTGCATGCTTAACAAGTGGTTTGGCACAAATCGATGCGCGTGTGCTGAAAAGAGCAGCATGGGCGTGCTTATCACGTGGTTTGGTAGAAATCCACGTGCGCGCTCTGCCAAAATATGCATGTGCATGCTAAGCTTGTGGTTTAGAAAACAACGTGCGCGTCTACCGAAAGATGCATGTGTATGCTTAACAAGTGGCTTGGCACAAATCGATGCGCGTGCGCTGAAAAGAGCAGCATGGGCGTGCTTAGCACGTGGTTTGGTAGAAATCCACATGCGCGCTCTCCCAAAAGGAGCATGTGGATTCATAACTTGTGGTTTGGAAGAAAACAACGTGCGCGTCTACCGAAAGATGCATGTGCATGCTTAACAAGTGGTTTGGCACAAATCGACGCGCCTGTGCTGAAAAGAGCAGCCTGGGCGTGCTTATCACGTGGTTTGGTAGAAATCCACATGTGCGCTCTCCCAACAGCAGGATGTGCATGCATATCTTGTGGTTTGGCAGAAAACAACGTGCGCGTTTTCCAAAAGATGCATGTGCATGCTTAACAAGTGGTTTACGACAAATCGATGCGCGTGTGCTGAAAAGAGCAGCATGGGCGTGCTTGGCCTGTCGTTTGGTCGAAATCCACGTGCGCGCTCTGCCAAAAGCAGCATGTGCATGCTTAGCTTGTGGTTTAGAAGACAACGCGCGCGTCTACCGAAAGATGCATGTGCATGCTTAACAAGTGGCTTCGCACAAATCGATGCGCGTGTGCTGAAAAGAGCAGCATTAGCGTGCTTAGCACGTGGTTTGGTAGAAATCCACATGCACGCTCTCCCAACTGCAGGATGTGCATGCATAACTTGTGGTTTGGCAGAAAACAACGTGCGCATATACCAGAAGATGCATGTGCATGCTTAAAAAGTGGTTTACGACAAATCGATGCGCGTGTGCTGAAAAGAGCAGCATGGGCGTGCTTGGCACGTCGTTTGGCTGAAATCTACGTGCGCGCTCTGCCAAAAGCAGCATGTGCATGCCTAGCTTGTGGTTTAGAAAACAACATGCGCGTCTACCGAAAGATGCATGTGCATGCTTAACAAGTGGTTTGGCACAAATCGATGCGCGTGTGCTGAAAAGAGCAGCATGGGCGTGCTTAGCACGTGGTTTGGTAGAAATCCACATGCGCGCTCTCCCAAAAGCAGCATGTGTATTCATAACTTGTTGTTTGGCAGAAAACAACGTGCGCGTCTACCAAAAGATGCATGTGCATGCTTAACAAGTGGTTTACGACAAATCGATGCAAGTGTGCTGAAAAGAGCAGCATGGGAGTGCTTGGCACGTCGTTTGGCCGAAATCCATGTGCGCGCTCTGCCAAAAGCAGCATGCTCATGCTTAGTTTGTGGTTTGGCAGAAAACAACGTGCGCGTCTACCGAAAGATACATGCGCATGCTTAACAAGTGCTTTGTCACAAATCGTTGCGCGTGCGCTGAAAAGAGAAGCATTTGCGTGCTTAGCACGTGGTTTGGTCGAAATCCACGTGCGTGCTCTTCCAAAAGCAGTATATGCATTCATAACTTGTGGTTTGGCAGAAAACAACGTGCACGTCTACCAAAAGATGTATGTGCATGCTTAACAAGTGGTTTACCACAAATCGATGCGCGTGTGCTGAAAAGAGCAGCATGGGCGTGCTTAGCACGTGGTTTGGTAGAAATCCACATGCTCACTCTCCCAAAAGCAGCATGTGCATTCATAACTTGTTGTTTGGCAGAAAACAACGTGCGCGTCTACCAATAGATGCATGTGCATGCTTAACAAGTGGTTTACGACAAATCGATGCAAGTGTGCTGAAAAGAGCAGCATGGGCGTGCTTGGCACGTCGTTTGGCCGAAATCCACGTGCGCGCTCTGCCAAAAGCAGCATGTTCATGCTTAGCTTGTGGTTTGGCAGAAAACAACGTGCGCGTCTACCGAAAGATGCATGCGCTTGCTTAACAAGTGCTTTGGCACAAATCGTTGCGTGTGTGTGCAGAAGAGAAGCATTTGCGTGCTTAGCACGTGGTTTGGCAGAAATCCACGTGCGCGCTCTGCCAAAAGCAGCATGTGCATGCTTAGCTTGTGGTTTAGAAAACAACGTGCGCGTCTACCGAAAGATGCATGTGCATGCTTAAGAAGTGGCTTGGCACAAATCGATGCGCGTGTGCTGAAAAGAGCAGCATGGGCGTGCTTAGCACGTGGTTTGGTAGAAATCCACATGCGCGCTCTCCCAAAAGGAGCATGTGCATTCATAACTTGTGGTTTGGCAGAAAACAACGTGCGCGTCTGCAAAAGATGCATGTACATGCTTAACAACTGGTTTACCACAAATCCATGCGCGTGTGCTGATAAGAGCAGCATGGCCGTGCTTGGCACGTCGTTTGGTAGAAATCCACGAGCGCGCTTTGCCAAAAGCAGCATGTGCATGCTTAGCTTGTGGTTTAGAAAACAACGTGCGCGTCTACCGAAAGATGCATGTGCATGCTTAACAAGTGGTTTGGCACAAATCGATGCGCGTGTGCTGGAAAGAGCAGCATGGGAGTGCTTAGCATGTGGTTTGGTAGAAATCCACATGCGCGATCTGCCAAAAGCAGCATGTGCATTCATAACTTGTTGTTTGGCAGAAAACAACGTGCGCGTCTACCAAAAGATGCATGTGCATGCTTAACAAGTGGTTTACGACAAATCGATGCAAGTGTGCTGAAAAGAACAGCATAGGCGTGCTTGGCACGTCGTTTGGCCGAAATCCACGTGCGCGCTCTGCCAAAAGCAGCATGCTCATGCTTAGCTTGTGGTTTGGCAGAAAACAACGTGCGCGTCTACCGAAAGATACATGCGCATGCTTAGCAAGTGCTTTGGCACAAATCGTTGCGCGTGTGCTGAAAAGAGAAGCATTTGCGTGCTTAGCACGTGGTTTGGTCGAAATCCACATGCGTGCTCTTCCAAAAGCAGCATGTGCATGGTTAACTTGTGCTTCGGCAGAAAACAACGTCCGCGTCTGCCAAAAGATGCATGTGCATGCTTAACAAGTGGTTTACCACAAATCGATGCGCGTGTGCTGAAAAGAGCAGCATGGGCGTGCTTGGCACGTCGTTTGACTGAAATGCAAGTGCGCGCTCTGCCAAAAGCAGCATGTGCATGCTTAGCTTGTGGTTTGGTTGAAAACAACGTGCGCGTCTAGAGCAAGATGCATGTGCATGCTTAACAAGTGGTTTGGCACAAATCGTTGCGCGTGTGCTGAAAAGAGAAGCATTTGCGTGCTTAGCACGTGGTTTGGCAGAAATCCACGTGCGCGCTCTGCCAAAAGCAGCATGTGCATGCTTAGCTTGTGGTTTAGAAAACAACGTGCGCGTCTACCGATAGATGCATGTGAATGCTTAACAAATGGTTTATGACAAATCGATGCAAGTGTGCTGAAAAGAGCAGCATAGGCGTGCTTGGCACGTCGTTTGGTAGAAATCCACGTGCGCGCTCTGCCAAAAGCAGCATGTGCATGCTTAGCTTGTAGTTTAGAAGACAACGTGCGCGTCTACCGATAGATGCAGGTGCATGCTTAATAAGTGGTTTACCACAAATCGATGCGCGTGTGCTGAAAAGAGCAGCATGGGCGTGCTTGGCACGTCGTTTGGTAGAAATCCACCAGCGCGCTCTGCCAAAAGCAGCATGTGCATGCTTAGCTTGTGGTTTAGAAAACAACGTGCGCGTCTACCGAAAGATGCATGTGTATGCTTAACAAGTGGTTTGGCACAAATCGATGCGCGTGTGCTGAAAAGAGCAGCATGGGAGTGCTTAGCATGTGGTTTGGTAGAAATCCACATGCGCGATCTGCCAAAAGCAGCATGTGCATGCATAACTTGTGGTTTGGCAGAAAACAACGTGCGCGTCTACCGAAAGATGCATGTGCATGCTTAACAAGTGGTTTGGCACAAATCGATGCGCGTGTGCTGGAAAGAGCAGCATGGGAGTGCTTAGCATGTGGTTTGGTAGAAATCCACATGCGCGATCTGCCAAAAGCAGCATGTGCATTCATAACTTGTTGTTTGGCAGAAAACAACGTGCGCGTCTACCAAAAGATGCATGTGCATGCTTAACAAGTGGTTTACGACAAATCGTTGCGCGTGTGCTGAAAAGAGCACCATGGGCGTGCTTGGCACGTCGTTTGGCAGAAATCCACGTGCGCGCTTTGCCAAAAGCAGCATGTGCATGCTTAGCTTGTGGTTTAGAAAACAACGTGCGCGTCTACAGAAAGATGCATGTGCATGCTTAACAAGTGGTTTGGCACAAATCGATGCGCGTGTGTTCAAAAGAGCAGCGTGGGAGTGCTTGGCACGTCGTTTGGCCGAAATCCATGTGCGCGCTCTGCCAAAAGCAGCATGCTTATGCTTAGTTTGTGGTTTGGCAGAAAACAACGTGCGCGTCTACCGAAAGATACATGCGCATGCTTAACAAGTGCTTTGGCACAAATCGTTGCGCGTGCGCTGAAAAGACAAGCATTTGCGTGCTTAGCACGTGGTTTGGTCGAAATCCACGTGCGTGCTCTTCCAAAAGCAGCATGTGCATGGTTACCTTGTGCTTTGGTAGAAAACAACGTCCGCGTCTGCCAAAAGACGCATGTGCATGCTTAACAAGTGGTTTACCACAAATCGATGCGCGTGTGCTGAAAAGAGCAGCATGGGTGTGCTTAGCACGTGGTTTGGTAGAAATCCACATGTGCGCGCACCCAAAAGGAGCATGTGCATGCATACCTTTTGGTTTGGCAGAAAACAACGGGCGCGTCTACAAAAGATGCATGTGCATGCTTAACAAGTGGTTTGGCACAAATCAATGCGCGTATGCTGAAAAGAGCAGCATGGGCGTGCTTAGCACGTGGTTTGGTAGAAATCCACGTGCGCGCTCTGCCAAAAGCAGCATGTGCATGCTTAGCTTGTGGTTTAGAAAACAACGTGCGCGTCTACCGAAAGATGCATGTGCATGCTTAACAAGTGGTTTGGCACATATCGCTGCGCGTGTGCTGAAAAGAGCAGCAAGGGCGTGTTTAGCACGTGGTTTGGTAGAAATCCACATGCGGCTCTTCCAAAAGCAGTATATGCATTCATAACTTGTGGTTTGGCAGAAAACAACGTGCACGTCTACCAAATATGTATGTGCATGCTTAACAAGTGGTTTACCACAAATCGATGCGCGTGTGCTGAAAAGAGCAGCATGGGCGTGCTTAGCACGTGGTTTGGTAGAAATCCACATGCGCGCTCTCCCAAAAGCAGCATGTGCATGGTTAACTTGTGGTTTGGCAGAAAACAACGTCCGCGTCTGCCAAAAGATGCATCTGTATGCTTAACAAGTGGTTTACCACAAATCGATGCGCGTGTGCTGAAAAGAGCAGCATGGGCGTGCTTGGCACGTCGTTCGGCAGAAATCCACGTGCGCGCTCTGCCAAAAGCAGCATGTGCATGCTTAGCATGTGGTTTAGAAAACAACGTGCGCGTCTACCGAAAGATGCACGTGCATGCTTAACAAGTGGCTTGGCACAAATCGATGCGCGTGTGCTGAAAAGAGCAGCATGGGCGTGCTTAGCACGTGGTTTGGTAGAAATCCACATGCGCGCTCTCCCAAAAGGAGCATGTGCATTCATGACTTGTGGTTTGGCAGAAAACAACGTGCGCGTCTGCCAAAAGATGCATGTACATGCTTAACAAGTGGTTTACCACAAATCGATGCGCGTGTGCTGAAAAGAGCAGCATGGGCGTGCTTAGCACGTGGTTGGTAGAAATACACATGCGCCCTCTGCCAAAAGCAGCATGTGCATGCATACCTTGTGGTTTGGCAGAAAACAACATGCGCGCCTACCAAAAGATGCATGCGCAGGCTTAACAAGTGCTTTGGCGCAAATCATTGCGCGTGCGCTGAAAAGAGCAGCATGGGCGTGCTTGGCACGTCGCTTGGTAGAAATCCACGTGCGCGCTCTGCCAAAAGCAGCATGTGCATGCTTAGCTTGTGGTTTAGAAAACAACGTGCGCGTCTACCGAAAGATGCATGTGCATGCTTAACAAGTGGTTTGGCACAAATCAATTGGCGTGGGCTGAAAAGATCAGCATGGGCTTTCTTAGCATGTGGTTTGGTAGAAATCAACATGCGCCATCTGCCAAAAGCAGCATGTGCATGCATAACTTGTGGTTTGGCAGAAAACAACGTGTGCGTCTACTTAAAGATGCATGTGTATGCTTAACAATTGGTTTACCACAAATCGATGCGCGTGTGCTGAAAAGAGCAGCATGGGCGTGCTTGGCACGTCGTTTGGCTTAAATCCAAGTGCGCGCTCTGCCAAAAGCAGCATGTGCATGCTTAGCTTGTGGTTTGACAGAAAACAACGTGCGCGTCTACCGAAAGATGCATGTGCATGCTTAACAAGTGGCTTGGCACAAATCGATGAGCGTGTGCTCAAAAGAGCAGCATGGGCGTGCTTAGCATGTGGTTTGGTAGAAATCCACATGCGCGATCTGCCAAAAGCAGCATGTGCATGCATAACTTTTCGTTTGGGAGAAAACAACGTGCGCGTCTACTGAAAGATGCATGTGCATGCTTAGCAAGTGGTTTACCACAAATCGATGCGCGTGTGCTGAAAAGAGCAGCATGGGCGTGCTTGGCACGTCGTTTGGCTGAAATCCATGTGCGCGCTCTGCCAAAAGCAGCATGTGCATGCTTAGCTTCTGGTTTGGCAGAAAACAACGTGCGCGTCTACCGAAAGATGCATGTGCATGCTTAAGAAGTGGTTCGGCACAAATCGTTGCGCGTGTGCTGAAAAGAGAAGCATTTGCGTGCTTAGCACGTGGTTTGGCAGAAATCCACGTGCGCGCTCTTCCAAAAGGAGCATGTGCATGCATACTTTTGGTTTGGCAGAAAACAACGGGCGAGTCTACAAAAGATGCATGTGCATGCTTAACAAGTGGTTTGGCACAAATCGATGCGCGTGTGCTGAAAAGAGCAGCATGGGCGTGCTTAGCACGTGGTTTGGTAGAAATCCACATGCGCGCTCTCCCAAAAGGAGCATGTGCATTCATAACTTGTGGTTTGGCAGAAAACAACGTGCGCGTCTGCCAAAAGATGCATGTACATGCTTAACAAGTGGTTTTCCACAAATCGATGCGCGTGTGCTGAAAAGAGCAGCATGGGCGTGCTTAGCACGTGGTTGGTAGAAATACACATGCGCCCTCTGCCAAAAGCAGCATGTGCATGCATACCTTTTGGTTTGGCAGAAAACAACGGGCGCGTCTACAAAAGATGCATGTGCATGCTTAACAAGTGGTTTGGCACAAATCGATGCGCGTGTGCTGAAAAGAGCAGCATGGGCGTGCTTAGCACGTGATTGGTAGAAATCAACATGCGCGCAATGCCAAAAGCAACATGTGGTTGCATAACTTGTGGTTTGGCAGAAAACAACGTGCGCGTCTACCGAAAGATGCATGTGCATGCTTAACAAGTGGTTTGGCACAAATCGCTGCGCGTGTGCTGAAAAGAGCAGCAAGGGCGTGCTTAGCACGTGGTTTGGTAGAAATCCACATGCGGCTCTCCCAAAAGCAGTATGTGCATTCATAACTTGTGGTTTGGCAGAAAACAACGTGCGCGTCTACCAAAAGATGCATGTGCATGCTTAACAAGTGGTTTACGACAAATCGATGCAAGTGTGCTGAAAAGAGCACCATGGGCGTGCTTGGCACGTCGTTTGGCCGAAGTCCACGTGCGCGCTCTGCCAAAAGCAGCATGTTCATGCTTAGCTTGTGGTTTGGCAGAAAACAACGTGCGTGTCTACCGAAAGATGCATGCGCATGCTTAACAAGTGCTTTGGCACAAATCGATGCGCGTGTGCTGAAAAGAGCAGCATGGGCTAGCTTAGCACGTGATTGGTAGAAATCAACATGCGCGCAATGCCAAAAGCAACATGTGGTTGCATAACTTGTGGTTTCGAAGAAAACAACGTGCGCGTCTACCGAAATATGCATCTGCATGCTCAACATGTGGTTTGGCACAAATCGCTGCGCGTGTGCTAAAAAGAGCAGCATGGGCGTGCTTAGCACGTGGTTTGGTAGAAATCCACATGCGCGCTCTCCCAAAAGCTGCATGTGCATTCATAACTTGTTGTTTGGCAGAAAACAACGTGCGCGTCTACCAATAGATGCATGTGTATGCTTAACAAGTGGTTTACGACAAATCGATGCAAGTGTGCTGAAAAGAGCAGCATGGGCGTGCTTGGCACGTCGTTTGGCCGAAATCCACGTGCGCGCTCTGCCAAAAGCAGCATGTGCATGCTTAGCTTGTGGTTTTGCAGAAAACAACGTGCGCGTCTACCGAAAGATGCATGTGCATGCCTAACAAGTGCCTTGGCACAAATCGATGCGCGTGTGCTGAAAAGAGCAGCATGGGCGTGCTTAGCACGTGGTTTGGCAGAAATCCACATGCGCGCTCTCCCAAAAGGAGCATGTACATTCATAACTTGTGCTTTGGCAGAAAACAACGTGCGCGTCTGCCAAAAGATGCATGTGCATGCTTAACAAGTCGTTTGGCACAAATCGATGCGCGTGTGCTGAAAAGAGCAGCATTGGCGTTCTTAGCACGTGGTTGCTAGAAATCCACATGCGCGCTCTGCCAAAAGCAGCGTGTGCATGCATAACTTGTGGTTTGGCATAAAACAACGTGCGCGTCTACCGAAAGATGCATGTGCATGCTTAACAAGTGGTTTGGCACAAATCGTTACGCGTGTGCTGAAAAGAGAAGCATTTGCGTGCTTAGCACGTGGTTTCGCAGAAATCCACGTGCGCGCTCTCCCAAAAGGAGCATGTGCATGCATACCTTTTGGTTTGGCAGAAAACAACGGGCGCGCCTACAAAGGATGCATGTGCATGCTTAACAAGTGGTTTGGCACAAATCGATGCGCGTGTGCTGAAAAGAGCAGCATGGGCGTGCTTAGCACGTGGTTGGTAAAAATCAACATGCGCGCAATGCCAAAAGCAACATGTGCATGCATAACTTGTGTTTTGGCAGAAAACAACGTGCGCGTCTACCGAAAGATGCATGTGCTTGCTTAACAAGTGGTTTGGCAGAAATCACTGTGCGTGTGCTGAAAACAGCAGCAAGAGCGTCCTTAGCACGTGGTTTGGTAGAAATCGACGTGCGCGCTCTGCCAAAAGCAGCATGTGCATGCTTAGCTTGTGGTTTAGAAAACAACGTGCGCGTCTACCGAAAGATGCATGTGCATGCTTAACAAGTGGTTTGGCACAAATCGCTGCGCGTGTGCAGAAAAGTGCAGCAAGGGCGTGCTTAGCACGAGGTTTGGTAGAAATCCACATGCGGCTCTCCCAAAAGCAGTATGTGCATTCATAACTTGTGGTTTGGCAGAAAACAACGTGCGCGTCTACCAAAAGATGCATGTGCATGCTTAACAAGTGGTTTACGACAAATCGATGCAAGTGTGCTGAAAAGAGCACCATGGGCGTGCTTGGCACGTCGTTTGGCCGAAGTCCACCTGCGCGCTCTGCCAAAAGCAGCATGTTCATGCTTAGCTTGTGGTTTGGCAGAAAACAACGTGCGTGTCAACCGAAAGATGCATGCGCATGCTTAACAAGTGCTTTGGCACAAATCGTTGCGCGTGTGCTGAAAAGAGACGCATGGGCGTGCTTGGCACGTCGTTTGGTAGAAATCAACGTGCGCGCTTTGCCAAAAGCAGCATATGCATGCTTAGCTTGGGGTTTAAAAAACAACGTGCGCGACTCCCGGAAGATGCATGTGCATGCTTAACAAGTGGTTTGGCACAAATCGATGCGCGTGTGCTGAAAAGAGCTGCATGGGAGTGCTTAGCATATGGTTTGGAAGAAATCCACATGCGCGATCTGCCAAAAGCAGAATGTGCATGCATAACTTGTGGTTTGGCAGAAAACAACGTGCGCGTATACTGAAAGATGCATGTGCATGCTTAACAAGTGGTTTGGCACAAATAGATGCGCGTGTGCTGAAAAGAGCAGCATGGGCGTGCTTAGCACGATGTTTGGTAGAAATCCACGTGCGCGCTCTGCCAAAAGCAGCATGTTCATGCTTAGCTTGTGGTTTGGCAGAAAACAACGTGCGCGTCTACCGAAAGATGCATGCGCATGCTTAACAAGTGGTTTGGCTCAAATCAATGCACGGGTGCTGAAAAGATCAGCATGGGCGTACTTAGCATGTGGTTTGGTAGAAATCCACATGCGCGATCTGCCAAAAGCAGCATGTGCATGCATAACTTGTGGTTTGGCAGAAAACAACGTGCGCGTCTACTGAAAGATGCATGTGCATGCTTAACAAGTGGTTTACCACAAATCGATGCGCGTGTGCTGAAAAGAGCAGCATGGGCGTGCTTGGCACGTCGTTTGGCTGAAATCCAAGTGCGCGCTCTGCCAAAAGCAGCATGTGCATGCTTAGCTTGTGGTTTGGCAGAAAACAACATGCGCGTCTACCAAAAGATGCATGCGCATGCTTAACAAGTGCTTTGGCGCAAATCATTGCGCGTGTGCTGAAAAGAGCAGCATGGGCGTGCTTGGCACGTGGTTTGGCAGAAATCCACATGCGCGCTCTCCCAAAAGGAGCATGTGCATGCATACCTTTTGATTTGGCAGAAAACAACGTGCGCGTCTACAAAAGATGCATGTGCATGCTTAACAAGTGGTTTGGCACAAATCGATGCGCGTGTGCTGAAAAGAGCAGCATGGGCGTTCTTAGCACGTGGGTGTTAGAAATCCACATGCGCGCTCTGCCAAAAGCAGCATGTGCATGCTTAGCTTGTGGTTTAGAAAACAACGTGCGCGTCTACCAAAAGATGCATGCGCATGCTTAACAAGTGTTTTGGCACAAATCGTTGCGCGTGTGCTGAAAAGAGCAGCATGGGCGTGCTTGGCACGTCGTTTGGTACAAATACACGTGCGCGCTCTGCCAAAAGCAGGATGTGCATGCTTAGCTTGTGGTTTAGAAAACAACGTGCGCGTCTACCGAAAGATGCATGTGCATGCTTAACAAGTGGTTTGGCTCAAATCAATGCACGGGTGCTGAAAAGATCAGCATGGGCGTACTTAGCATGTGGTTTGGTAGAAATCCACATGCGCGATCTGCCAAAAGCAGCATGTGCATGCATAACTTGTGGTTTGGCAGAAAACAACGTGCGCGTCTACTGAAAGATGCATGTGCATGCTTAACAAGTGGTTTACCACAAATCGATGCGCGTGTGCTGAAAAGAGCAGCATGGGCGTGCTTGGCACGTCGTTTGGCTGAAATCCAAGTGCGCGCTCTGCCAAAAGCAGCATGTGCATGCTTAGCTTGTGGTTTGGCAGAAAACAACATGCGCGTCTACCAAAAGATGCATGCGCATGCTTAACAAGTGCTTTGGCGCAAATCATTGCGCGTGTGCTGAAAAGAGCAGCATGGGCGTGCTTGGCACGTCGTTTGGTAGAAATCCACGTGCGCGCTCTGCCAAAAGCAGCATGTGCATGCTTAGCTTGTGGTTTAGAAAACAACGTGCGCGTCTACCGAAAGATGCATGTGCATGCTTAACAAGTGGTTTGGCACAAATCGATGCGCGTGGGCTGAAAAGAGCAGCATGGGCGTTCTTAGCATGTGGTTTGGTAGAAATCCACATGCGCGATCTACCAAAAGCAGCATGTGCATGCATACCTTGTGGTTTGGCAGAAAACAACGTGCGCGTCTACTGAAAGATGCATGTGCATGCTTAACAAGTGGTTTACCACAAATCGATGCGCGTGTGCTGAAAAGAGCAGCATGGGCGTGCTTGGCACGTCGTTTGGCTTAAATCCAAGTGCGCGCTCTGCCAAAAGCAGCATGTGCATGCTTAGCTTGTGGTTTGGCTGAAAACAACGTGCGCGTCTACCGAAAGATGCATGTGCATGCCTAACAAGTGCCTTGGCACAAATCGATGCGCGTGTGCTGAAAAGAGCAGCATGGGCGTGCTTAGCACGTGGTTTGGCAGAAATCCACATGCGCGCTCTCCCAAAAGGAGCATGAACATTCATAACTTGTGCTTTGGCAGAAAACAACGTGCGCGTCTGCCAAAAGATGCATGTACATGCTTAACAAGTGGTTTACCACAAATCGATGCACGTGTGTTTAAAAGAGCAGCATGGGCGTGCTTAGCACGTGGTTTGGTAGAAATCCACATGCGCGCTCTCCCAAAAGGAACATGTGCACACATACCTTTTGGTTTGGCAGAAAACAACGGGCGCGTCTACAAAAGATGCATGTGCATGCTTAACAAGTCGTTTTACACAAATCGATGCGCGTGTGCTGAAAAGAGCAGCATTGGCGTTCTTAGCACGTGGTTGCTAGAAATCCACATGCGCGCTCTGCCAAAAGCAGCGTGTGCATGCATAACTTGTGGTTTGGCAGAAAACAACGTGCGCGTCTACCGAAAGATGCATGTGCATGCTTAACAAGTGTTTTGGCACAAATCGTTACGCGTGTGCTGAAAAGAGAAGCATTTGCGTGCTTAGCACGTGGTTTGGCAGAAATCCACGTGCGCGCTCTCCCAAAAGGAGCATGTGCATGCATACCTTTTGGTTTGGCAGAAAACAACGGGCGCGCCTACAAAAGATGCATGTGCATGCTTAACAAGTGGTTTGGCACAAATCGATGCGCGTGTGCTGAAAAGAGCAGCATGGGCGTGCTTAGCACGTGGTGGGTAAAAATCAACATGCGCGCAATGCCAAAAGCAACATGTGCATGCTTAACAAGTGGTTTGGCAGAAATCACTGTGCGTGTGCTGAAAACAGCAGCAAGAGCGTCCTTAGCACGTGGTTTGGTAGAAATCGACGTGCGCGCTCTGCCAAAAGCAGCATGTGCATGCTTAGCTTGTGGTTTAGAAAACAACGTGCGCGTCTACCGAAAGATGCATGTGCATGCTTAACAAGTGGTTTGGCACAAATCGCTGCGCGTGTGCAGAAAAGAGCAGCAAGGGCGTGCTTAGCACGTGGTTTGGTAGAAATCCACATGCGGCTCTCCCAAAAGCAGTATGTGCATTCATAACTTGTGGTTTGGCAGAAAACAACGTGCGCGTCTACCAAAAGATGCATGTGCATGCTTAACAAGTGGTTTACGACAAATCGATGCAAGTGTGCTGAAAAGAGCACCATGGGCGTGCTTGGCACGTCGTTTGGCCGAAGTCCACGTGCGCGCTCTGCCAAAAGCAGCATGTGCATGCTTAGCTTGTTGTTTAGAAAACAACGTGCGCGTCTACCGAA
Source organism: Dermacentor variabilis (assembly GCF_050947875.1). Classification (NCBI taxonomy): domain Eukaryota; kingdom Metazoa; phylum Arthropoda; class Arachnida; order Ixodida; family Ixodidae; genus Dermacentor; species Dermacentor variabilis. Next base: position 3,476,760 of record NW_027460291.1, read on the forward strand.
AGATGCATGTGCATGCTTAACAAGTGGTTTGGCTCAAATCAATGCACGGGTGCTGAAAAGATCAGCATGGGCGTGCTTAGCATGTGGTTTGGTAGAAATCCACATGCGCGATCTGCCAAAAGCAGCATGTGCATGCATAACTTGTGGTTTGGCAGAAAACAACGTGCGCGTCTACTGAAAGATGCATGTGCATGCTTAACAAGAGGTTTACCACAAATCGATGCGCGTGTGCTGAAAAGAGCAGCATGGGCGTGCTTGGCACGTCGTTTGGCTGAAATCCAAGTGCGCGCTCTGCCAAAAGCAGCATGTGCATGCTTAGCTTGTGGTTTGGCAGAAAACAACGTGCGCGTCTATCGAAAGATGCATGTGCATGCTTAACAAGTGGTTTGGCACAAATCGTTGCGCGTGTGCTGAAAAGAGAAGCATTTGCGTGCTTAACACGTGGTTTGGCAGAAATCCACGTGCGCGCTCTCCCAAAAGGAGCATGTGCATGCATAACTTGTGGTTTGGCAGAAAACAACGTGCGCGTCTACTGAAAGATGCATGTGCATGCTTAACAAGTGGTTTACCACAAATCGATGCGCGTGTGCTGAAAAGAGCAGCATGGGCGTGCTTGGCACGTCGTTTGGTAGAAATCCACGTGAGCGCTTTGCCAAAAGCAGCATATGCACCCGCCGTGGTTGCTCAGTGGCTATGGTGTTGGGCTGCTGAGCACGAGGTCGCGGGATCGAATCCCGGCCACGGCGGCCGCATCTCGATGGGGGCGAAATGCGAAAACACCCGTGTGCTTAGATCTAAGTGCACGTTAAAGAACCCCAGGTGGTCAAAATTTCCGGAGTCCTCCACTACGGCGTGCCTCATAATCAGAAAGTGGTTTTGGCACGTAAAACCCCAAATATTATATATATATATAAAAGCAGCATATGCATGCTTAGCTTGTGGTTTAGAAAACAACGTGCGCGTCTACCAATAGATGCATGTGCATGCTTAACAAGTGGTTTACGACAAATCGATGCAAGTGTGCTCAAAAGAGCAGCATGGGCGTTCTTAGCACGTGGGTGTTAGAAATCCACATGCGCGCTCTGCCAAAAGCAGCATGTGCATGCATAACTTGTGGTTTGGCAGAAAACAACGTGCGCGTCTACTGAAAGATGCATGTGCATGCTTAACAAGTGGTTTTGCACAAATCGATGCGCGTGTGCTGAAAAGAGCAGCATGGGCGTGCTTAGCACGTGGTTTGGTAGAAATCCACGTGCGCGATCTGCCAAAAGCAGTATGTGCATGCATAACTTGTGGTTTGGCAGAAAACCATGTCCGCGTCTACCAAAAGATGCATGTGCATGCTTAACAAGTGGTTTACCAAAAATCGATGCGCGTGTTCTGAAAAGAGCAGCATGGGCGTGCTTGGCACGTCGTTTGGTACAAATACACGTGCGCGCTCTGCCAAAAGCACCATGTGCATGCTTAGCTTGTGGTTTAGAAAACAACGTGCGCGTATACTGAAAGATGCATGTGCATGCTTAACAAGTGGTTTGGCACAAATCGATGCGAGAGTGCTGAAAAAAGCAGCATGGGCGTGCTTAGCACGAGGTTTGGTAGAAATCCACATGCGCGCTCTCCCAAAAGCAGCATGTGCATTCATAACTTGTGGTTTGGAAGAAAACAACATGCGCGTCTACCAATAGATGCATGTGCATGCTTAACAAGTGGTTTACGACAAATCGATGCAAGTGTGCTGAAAAGAGCAGCATGGGCGTTCTCAGCACGTGGGTGTTAGAAATCCACATGCGCGCTCTGCCAAAAGCAGCATGTGCATGCATAACTTGTGGTTTGGCAGAAAACAACGTGCGCGTCTACCGAAAGATGCATGTGCATGCTTAACAAGTGGTTTGGCACAAATCGCTGCGCGTGTGCTGAAAACAGCAGCAAGAGCGTGCTTAGCACGTGGTTTGGTAGAAATCCACATGCGCGATCTGCCAAAAGCTGCATGTGCATGCATAACTTGTGGTTTGGCAGAAAACAAGTGCGCGTCTACCGAAAGATGCATGTGCATGTTTAACAAGTGGTTTGGCACAAATCGCTGCGCGTGTGCTGAAAACAGCAGCAAGAGCGTGCTTAGCACGTGGTTTGGTAGAAATCCACGTGCGCGCTCTGCGAAAAGCAGCATGTGCATGCTTAGCTTGTGGTTTGGAAAACAACGTGCGCGTCTACCGAAAGATGCATGTGCATGCTTAACAAGGGGTTTACCACAAATCGATGCGCGTGTGCTGAAAAGAGCAGCATGGGCGTGCTTGGCACGTCGTTTGGCTGAAATACAAGTGCGCGCTCTGCCAAAAGCAGCATGTGCACGCTTAGCTTGTGGTTTGGCAGAAAACAACGTGCGCGTCTACCGAAAGATGCATGTGCATGCTTAACAAGTGGTTTGGCACAAATCGTTGCGCGTGTGCTGAAAAGAGAAGCATTTGCGTGCTTAACACGTGGTTTGGCAGAAATCCACGTGCGCGCTCTCCCAAAAGGAGCATGTGCATGCATACCTTTTGGTTTGGCAGAAAACAATGGGCGAGTCTACAAAAGATGCATGTGCATGCTTAACAAGTGGTTTGGCACAAATCGATGCGCGTGTGCTGAAAAGAGCAGCATGGGCGTGCTTAGCACGTGGTTGGTAGAAATCCACATGCGCGCAATGCCAAAAGCAGCAAGTGCATGCATAGCTTGTGGTTTGGCAGAAAACAACGTGCGCGTCTACCGAAAGATGCATGTGCATGTTTAACAAGTGGTTTGGCACAAATCGCTGCGCGTGTGCTGAAAACAGCAGCAAGAGCGTGCTTAGCACGTGGTTTGGTAGAAATCCACGTGCGCACTCTGTGAAAAGCAGCATGTGCATGCTTAGCTTGTGGTTTGGAAAACAACGTGCGCGTCTACCGAAAGATGCATGTGCATGCTTAACAAGTGGTTTGGCACAAATCGCTGCGCGTGTGCTGAAAAGAGCAGCAAAGGCGAGTGCTTAGCACGTGGTTTGGTAGAAATCCACATGCGCTCTCTTCTAAAAGCAGCATGTGCATTCATAACTTGTGCTTTGGCAGAAAACAACGTGCGCGTCTACCAAAAGATGCATGTGCATGCTTAACAGGTGGTTTACGACAAATCGATGCAAGTGTGCTGAAAAAAGCAGCATGGGCGTGCTTGGTACGTCGTTTGGTAGAAATCCACGTGCGCGCTTTGCCAAAAGCCGCATGTGCGTGCTCAGCTTGTGGTTTAGAAAACAACGTGCGCCTCTACCGAAAGATGCATGTCCGTGCTTAACAGGTGGTTTGGCACAAATCGATGCGCGTGTGCTGTAAAGAGCACCATGGGCGTGCTTGGCACGTCGTTTGGCCGAAGTCCACGTGTGCGCTCTGCCAAAAGCAGCATGCTCATGGTTAGCTTGTGGTTTGGCAGAAAACAACGTGCGTGTCTACCGAAAGATGCATGCGCATGCTTAACAAGTGGTTTGGCTCAAATCAATGCACGGGTGCTGAAAAGATCAGCATGGGCGTACTTAGCATGTGGTTTGGTAGAAATCCACATGCGCGATCTGCCAAAAGCAGCATGTGCATGCATAACTTGTGGTTTGGCAGAAAACAACGTGCGCGTCTACTGAAAGATGCATGTGCATGCTTAACAAGTGGTTTACCACAAATCGATGCGCGTGTGCTGAAAAGAGCAGCATGGGCGTGCTTGGCACGTCGTTTGGCTGAAATCCAAGTGCGCGCTCTGCCAAAAGCAGCATGTGCATGCTTAGCTTGTGGTTTGGCAGAAAACAACATGCGCGTCTACCAAAAGATGCATGCGCATGCTTAACAAGTGCTTTGGCGCAAATCATTGCGCGTGTGCTGAAAAGAGCAGCATGGGCGTGCTTGGCACGTGGTTTGGCAGAAATCCACATGCGCGCTCTCCCAAAAGGAGCATGTGCATGCATACCTTTTGATTTGGCAGAAAACAACGTGCGCGTCTACAAAAGATGCATGTGCATGCTTAACAAGTGGTTTGGCACAAATCGATGCGCGTGTGCTGAAAAGAGCAGCATGGGCGTTCTTAGCACGTGGGTGTTAGAAATCCACATGCGCGCTCTGCCAAAAGCAGCATGTGCATGCTTAGCTTGTGGTTTAGAAAACAACGTGCGCGTCTACCAAAAGATGCATGCGCATGCTTAACAAGTGTTTTGGCACAAATCGTTGCGCGTGTGCTGAAAAGAGCAGCATGGGCGTGCTTGGCACGTCGTTTGGTACAAATACACGTGCGCGCTCTGCCAAAAGCAGGATGTGCATGCTTAGCTTGTGGTTTAGAAAACAACGTGCGCGTCTACCGAAAGATGCATGTGCATGCTTAACAAGTGGTTTGGCTCAAATCAATGCACGGGTGCTGAAAAGATCAGCATGGGCGTACTTAGCATGTGGTTTGGTAGAAATCCACATGCGCGATCTGCCAAAAGCAGCATGTGCATGCATAACTTGTGGTTTGGCAGAAAACAACGTGCGCGTCTACTGAAAGATGCATGTGCATGCTTAACAAGTGGTTTACCACAAATCGATGCGCGTGTGCTGAAAAGAGCAGCATGGGCGTGCTTGGCACGTCGTTTGGCTGAAATCCAAGTGCGCGCTCTGCCAAAAGCAGCATGTGCATGCTTAGCTTGTGGTTTGGCAGAAAACAACATGCGCGTCTACCAAAAGATGCATGCGCATGCTTAACAAGTGCTTTGGCGCAAATCATTGCGCGTGTGCTGAAAAGAGCAGCATGGGCGTGCTTGGCACGTCGTTTGGTAGAAATCCACGTGCGCGCTCTGCCAAAAGCAGCATGTGCATGCTTAGCTTGTGGTTTAGAAAACAACGTGCGCGTCTACCGAAAGATGCATGTGCATGCTTAACAAGTGGTTTGGCACAAATCGATGCGCGTGGGCTGAAAAGAGCAGCATGGGCGTTCTTAGCATGTGGTTTGGTAGAAATCCACATGCGCGATCTACCAAAAGCAGCATGTGCATGCATACCTTGTGGTTTGGCAGAAAACAACGTGCGCGTCTACTGAAAGATGCATGTGCATGCTTAACAAGTGGTTTACCACAAATCGATGCGCGTGTGCTGAAAAGAGCAGCATGGGCGTGCTTGGCACGTCGTTTGGCTTAAATCCAAGTGCGCGCTCTGCCAAAAGCAGCATGTGCATGCTTAGCTTGTGGTTTGGCTGAAAACAACGTGCGCGTCTACCGAAAGATGCATGTGCATGCCTAACAAGTGCCTTGGCACAAATCGATGCGCGTGTGCTGAAAAGAGCAGCATGGGCGTGCTTAGCACGTGGTTTGGCAGAAATCCACATGCGCGCTCTCCCAAAAGGAGCATGAACATTCATAACTTGTGCTTTGGCAGAAAACAACGTGCGCGTCTGCCAAAAGATGCATGTACATGCTTAACAAGTGGTTTACCACAAATCGATGCACGTGTGTTTAAAAGAGCAGCATGGGCGTGCTTAGCACGTGGTTTGGTAGAAATCCACATGCGCGCTCTCCCAAAAGGAACATGTGCACACATACCTTTTGGTTTGGCAGAAAACAACGGGCGCGTCTACAAAAGATGCATGTGCATGCTTAACAAGTCGTTTTACACAAATCGATGCGCGTGTGCTGAAAAGAGCAGCATTGGCGTTCTTAGCACGTGGTTGCTAGAAATCCACATGCGCGCTCTGCCAAAAGCAGCGTGTGCATGCATAACTTGTGGTTTGGCAGAAAACAACGTGCGCGTCTACCGAAAGATGCATGTGCATGCTTAACAAGTGTTTTGGCACAAATCGTTACGCGTGTGCTGAAAAGAGAAGCATTTGCGTGCTTAGCACGTGGTTTGGCAGAAATCCACGTGCGCGCTCTCCCAAAAGGAGCATGTGCATGCATACCTTTTGGTTTGGCAGAAAACAACGGGCGCGCCTACAAAAGATGCATGTGCATGCTTAACAAGTGGTTTGGCACAAATCGATGCGCGTGTGCTGAAAAGAGCAGCATGGGCGTGCTTAGCACGTGGTGGGTAAAAATCAACATGCGCGCAATGCCAAAAGCAACATGTGCATGCTTAACAAGTGGTTTGGCAGAAATCACTGTGCGTGTGCTGAAAACAGCAGCAAGAGCGTCCTTAGCACGTGGTTTGGTAGAAATCGACGTGCGCGCTCTGCCAAAAGCAGCATGTGCATGCTTAGCTTGTGGTTTAGAAAACAACGTGCGCGTCTACCGAAAGATGCATGTGCATGCTTAACAAGTGGTTTGGCACAAATCGCTGCGCGTGTGCAGAAAAGAGCAGCAAGGGCGTGCTTAGCACGTGGTTTGGTAGAAATCCACATGCGGCTCTCCCAAAAGCAGTATGTGCATTCATAACTTGTGGTTTGGCAGAAAACAACGTGCGCGTCTACCAAAAGATGCATGTGCATGCTTAACAAGTGGTTTACGACAAATCGATGCAAGTGTGCTGAAAAGAGCACCATGGGCGTGCTTGGCACGTCGTTTGGCCGAAGTCCACGTGCGCGCTCTGCCAAAAGCAGCATGTGCATGCTTAGCTTGTTGTTTAGAAAACAACGTGCGCGTCTACCGAAAGATGCATGTGCATGCTTAACAAGTGGTTTGGCTCAAATCAATGCACGGGTGCTGAAAAGATCAGCATGGGCGTGCTTAGCATGTGGTTTGGTAGAAATCCACATGCGCGATCTGCCAAAAGCAGCATGTGCATGCATAACTTGTGGTTTGGCAGAAAACAACGTGCGCGTCTACTGAAAGATGCATGTGCATGCTTAACAAGAGGTTTACCACAAATCGATGCGCGTGTGCTGAAAAGAGCAGCATGGGCGTGCTTGGCACGTCGTTTGGCTGAAATCCAAGTGCGCGCTCTGCCAAAAGCAGCATGTGCATGCTTAGCTTGTGGTTTGGCAGAAAACAACGTGCGCGTCTATCGAAAGATGCATGTGCATGCTTAACAAGTGGTTTGGCACAAATCGTTGCGCGTGTGCTGAAAAGAGAAGCATTTGCGTGCTTAACACGTGGTTTGGCAGAAATCCACGTGCGCGCTCTCCCAAAAGGAGCATGTGCATGCATAACTTGTGGTTTGGCAGAAAACAACGTGCGCGTCTACTGAAAGATGCATGTGCATGCTTAACAAGTGGTTTACCACAAATCGATGCGCGTGTGCTGAAAAGAGCAGCATGGGCGTGCTTGGCACGTCGTTTGGTAGAAATCCACGTGAGCGCTTTGCCAAAAGCAGCATATGCACCCGCCGTGGTTGCTCAGTGGCTATGGTGTTGGGCTGCTGAGCACGAGGTCGCGGGATCGAATCCCGGCCACGGCGGCCGCATCTCGATGGGGGCGAAATGCGAAAACACCCGTGTGCTTAGATCTAAGTGCACGTTAAAGAACCCCAGGTGGTCAAAATTTCCGGAGTCCTCCACTACGGCGTGCCTCATAATCAGAAAGTGGTTTTGGCACGTAAAACCCCAAATATTATATATATATATAAAAGCAGCATATGCATGCTTAGCTTGTGGTTTAGAAAACAACGTGCGCGTCTACCAATAGATGCATGTGCATGCTTAACAAGTGGTTTACGACAAATCGATGCAAGTGTGCTCAAAAGAGCAGCATGGGCGTTCTTAGCACGTGGGTGTTAGAAATCCACATGCGCGCTCTGCCAAAAGCAGCATGTGCATGCATAACTTGTGGTTTGGCAGAAAACAACGTGCGCGTCTACTGAAAGATGCATGTGCATGCTTAACAAGTGGTTTTGCACAAATCGATGCGCGTGTGCTGAAAAGAGCAGCATGGGCGTGCTTAGCACGTGGTTTGGTAGAAATCCACGTGCGCACTCTGTGAAAAGCAGCATGTGCATGCTTAGCTTGTGGTTTGGAAAACAACGTGCGCGTCTACCGAAAGATGCATGTGCATGCTTAACAAGTGGTTTGGCACAAATCGCTGCGCGTGTGCTGAAAAGAGCAGCAAAGGCGAGTGCTTAGCACGTGGTTTGGTAGAAATCCACATGCGCTCTCTTCTAAAAGCAGCATGTGCATTCATAACTTGTGCTTTGGCAGAAAACAACGTGCGCGTCTACCAAAAGATGCATGTGCATGCTTAACAGGTGGTTTACGACAAATCGATGCAAGTGTGCTGAAAAAAGCAGCATGGGCGTGCTTGGTACGTCGTTTGGTAGAAATCCACGTGCGCGCTTTGCCAAAAGCCGCATGTGCGTGCTCAGCTTGTGGTTTAGAAAACAACGTGCGCCTCTACCGAAAGATGCATGTCCGTGCTTAACAGGTGGTTTGGCACAAATCGATGCGCGTGTGCTGTAAAGAGCACCATGGGCGTGCTTGGCACGTCGTTTGGCCGAAGTCCACGTGTGCGCTCTGCCAAAAGCAGCATGCTCATGGTTAGCTTGTGGTTTGGCAGAAAACAACGTGCGTGTCTACCGAAAGATGCATGCGCATGCTTAACAAGTGCTTTGGCACAAATCCTTGCACGTGTGCTGAAAAGAGGTGCATGGGCGTGCTTGGCACGCCGTTTGGTAGAAATCAACGTGCGCGCTTTGCCAAAAGCAGCATATGCATGCTTAGCTTGTGGTTTAAAAAACAACGTGCGCGTCTCCCGGAAGATGCATGTGCATGCTTAACAAGTGGTTTGGCACAAATCGATGCGCGTGTGCTGAAAAGAGCAGCATGGGAGTGCTTAGCATATGGTTTGGAAGAAATCCACATGGGCGGTCTGCCAAAAGCAGCATGTGCATGCATAACTTGTGGTTTGGCAGAAAACAACGTGCGCGTATACTGAAAGATGCATGTGCATGCTTAACAAGTGGTTTGGCACGAATAGATGCGCGTGTGCTGAAAAGAGCAGCATGGGCGTGCTTAGCACGATGTTTGGTAGAAATCCACATGCGCGCTCTCCCAAAAGCAGCATGTGCATTCATAACTTGTGGTTTGGCAGAAAACAACGTGCGCGTCTACCAAAAGATGCATGTGCATGCTTAACAAGTGGTTTACGACAAATCGATATAAGTGTGCTGAAAAATGCAGCATGGGCGTGCTTGGCACGTCGTTTGGCCGAAATCCACGTGCGCGCTCTGCCAAAAGCAGCATGTTCATGCTTAGCTGGTGGTTTGGCAGAAAACAACGTGCGCGTCTACCGAAAGATGCATGCGCATGCTTAACAAGTGCTTTGTCACAAATCGATGCGCGTGTGCTGAAAAGAGCAGCATGGGCGTGCTTAGCACGTGGTTTGGCAGAAATCCACATGCGCGCTCTCCCAAAAGGAGCATGTGCATGCATACCTTTTGATTTGGCAGAAAACAACGTGCGCGTCTACAAAAGATGCATGTGCATGCTTAACAAGTGGTTTGGCACAAATCGATGCAAGTGTGCTGAAAAGAGCAGCATGGGCCTTCTTAGCACGTGGGTGTTAGAAATCCACATGTGCGCTCTGCCAAAAGCAGCATGTGCATGCATGACTTGTGGTTTGGCAGAAAACAACGTGCGCGTCTACCGAAAGATGCATGTGCATGCTTAACAAGTGGTTTGGCACAAATCGCTGCGCGCGTGCTGAAAACAGCAGCAAGAGCGTGCTTAGCACGTGGTTTGGTAGAAATCCACATGCGCGATCTGCCAAAAGCTGCATGTGCATGCATAACTTGTGGTTTGGCAGAAAACAACGTGCGCGTCTACCGAAAGATGCATGTGCATGTTTAACAAGTGGTTTGGCACAAATCGCTGCGCGTGTGCTGAAAACAGCAGCAAGAGCGTGCTTAGCACGTGGTTTGGTAGAAATCCACGTGCGCGCTCTGCGAAAAGCAGCATGTGCATGCTTAGCTTGTGGTTTGGAAAACAACGTGCGCGTCTACCGAACGATGCATGTGCATGCTTAACAAGTGGTTTACCACAAATCGATGCGCGTGTGCTGAAAAGAGGAGCATGGGCATGCTTGGCACGTCGTTTGGCTGAAATCCAAGTGCGCGCTCTGCCAAAAGCAGCATGTGCATGCTTAGCTTGTGGTTTGGCAGAAAACAACGTGCGCGTCTACCGAAAGATGCATGTGCATGCTTAACAAGTGGTTTGGCACAAATCGATGCGCGTGTGCTGAAAAGAGAAGCATTTGCGTGCTTAACACGTAGTTTGGCAGAAATCCACGTGCGCGCTCTTCCAAAAGGAGCATGTGCATGCATACCTTTTGGTTTGGCAGAAAACAACGGGCGAGTCTAAAAAAGATGCATGTGCATGCTTAACAAGTGGTTTGGCACAAATCGATGCGCGTGTGCTGAAAAGAGCAGCATGGGCGTGCTTAGCACGTGCTTGGTAGAAATCCACATGCGCACTCTGTGAAAAGCAGCATGTGCATGCTTAGCTTGTGGTTTGGAAAACAACGTGCGCGTCTACCGAAAGATGCATGTGCATGCTTAACAAGTGGTTTGGCACAAATCGCTGCGCGTGTGCTGAAAAGAGCAGCAAAGGCGAGTGCTTAGCACGTGGTTTGGTAGAAATCCACATGCGCTCTCTTCTAAAAGCAGCATGTGCATTCATAACTTGTGCTTTGGCAGAAAACAACGTGCGCGTCTACCAAAAGATGCATGTGCATGCTTAACAGGTGGTTTACGACAAATCGATGCAAGTGTGCTGAAAAAAGCAGCATGGGCGTGCTTGGTACGTCGTTTGGTAGAAATCCACGTGCGCGCTTTGCCAAAAGCCGCATGTGCGTGCTCAGCTAGTGGTTTAGAAAACAACGTGCGCCTCTACCGAAAGATGCATGTCCGTGCTTAACAGGTGGTTTGGCACAAATCGATGCGCGTGTGCTGTAAAGAGCACCATGGGCGTGCTTGGCACGTCGTTTGGCCGAAGTCCACGTGTGCGCTCTGCCAAAAGCAGCATGCTCATGGTTAGCTTGTGGTTTGGCAGAAAACAACGTGCGTGTCTACCGAAAGATGCATGCGCATGCTTAACAAGTGCTTTGGCACAAATCCTTGCACGTGTGCTGAAAAGAGACGCATGGGCGTGCTTGGCACGCCGTTTGGTAGAAATCAACGTGCGCGCTTTGCCAAAAGCAGCATATGCATGCTTAGCTTGTGGTTTAAAAAACAACGTGCGCGTCTCCCGGAAGATGCATGTGCATGCTTAACAAGTGGTTTGGCACAAATCGATGCGCGTGTGCTGAAAAGAGCAGCATGGGAGTGCTTAGCATATGGTTTGGAAGAAATCCACATGGGCGGTCTGCCAAAAGCAGCATGTGCATGCATAACTTGTGGTTTGGCAGAAAACAACGTGCGCGTCTACCGAAAGATACATGCGCATGCTTAACAAGTGCTTTGTCACAAATCGTTGCGCGTGCGCTGAAAAGAGAAGCATTTGCGTGCTTAGCACGTGGTTTGGTCGAAATCCACGTGCGTGCTCTTCCAAAAGCAGTATATGCATTCATAACTTGTGGTTTGGCAGAAAACAACGTGCACGTCTACCAAAAGATGTATGTGCATGCTTAACAAGTGGTTTACCACAAATCGATGCGCGTGTGCTGAAAAGAGCAGCATGGGCGTGCTTAGCACGTGGTTTGGTAGAAATCCACATGCGCGCTCTCCCAAAAGCAGCATGTGCATTCATAACTTGTTGTTTGGCAGAAAACAACGTGCGCGTCTACCGAAAGATGCATGCGCATGCTTAACAAGTGCTTTGTCACAAATCGATGCGCGTGTGCTGAAAAGAGCAGCATGGGCGTGCTTAGCACGTGGTTTGGCAGAAATCCACATGCGCGCTCTCCCAAAAGGAGCATGTGCATGCATACCTTTTGATTTGGCAGAAAACAACGTGCGCGTCTACAAAAGATGCATGTGCATGCTTAACAAGTGGTTTGGCACAAATCGATGCAAGTGTGCTGAAAAGAGCAGCATGGGCCTTCTTAGCACGTGGGTGTTAGAAATCCACATGTGCGCTCTGCCAAAAGCAGCATGTGCATGCATGACTTGTGGTTTGGCAGAAAACAACGTGCGCGTCTACCGAAAGATGCATGTGCATGCTTAACAAGTGGTTTGGCACAAATCGCTGCGCGCGTGCTGAAAACAGCAGCAAGAGCGTGCTTAGCACGTGGTTTGGTAGAAATCCACATGCGCGATCTGCCAAAAGCTGCATGTGCATGCATAACTTGTGGTTTGGCAGAAAACAACGTGCGCGTCTACCGAAAGATGCATGTGCATGTTTAACAAGTGGTTTGGCACAAATCGCTGCGCGTGTGCTGAAAACAGCAGCAAGAGCGTGCTTAGCACGTGGTTTGGTAGAAATCCACGTGCGCGCTCTGCGAAAAGCAGCATGTGCATGCTTAGCTTGTGGTTTGGAAAACAACGTGCGCGTCTACCGAACGATGCATGTGCATGCTTAACAAGTGGTTTACCACAAATCGATGCGCGTGTGCTGAAAAGAGGAGCATGGGCATGCTTGGCACGTCGTTTGGCTGAAATCCAAGTGCGCGCTCTGCCAAAAGCAGCATGTGCATGCTTAGCTTGTGGTTTGGCAGAAAACAACGTGCGCGTCTACCGAAAGATGCATGTGCATGCTTAACAAGTGGTTTGGCACAAATCGATGCGCGTGTGCTGAAAAGAGAAGCATTTGCGTGCTTAACACGTGGTTTGGCAGAAATCCACGTGCGCGCTCTTCCAAAAGGAGCATGTGCATGCATACCTTTTGGTTTGGCAGAAAACAACGGGCGAGTCTACAAAAGATGCATGTGCATGCTTAACAAGTGGTTTGGCACAAATCGATGCGCGTGTGCTGAAAAGAGCAGCATGGGCGTGCTTAGCACGTGCTTGGTAGAAATCCACATGCGCGCAATGCCAAAAGCAGCATGTGCATGCATAGCTTGTGGTTTGGCAGAAAACAACGTGCGCGTCTACCGAAAGATGCATGTGCATGTTTAACAAGTGGTTTGGCACAAATCGCTGCGCGAGTGCTGAAAACAGCAGCAAGAGCGTGCTTAGCACGTGGTTTGGTAGAAATCCACGTGCGCACTCTGTGAAAAGCAGCATGTGCATGCTTAGCTTGTGGTTTGGAAAACAACGTGCGCGTCTACCGAAACATGCATGTGCATGCTTAACAAGTGGTTTGGCACAAATCGCTGCGCGTGTGCTGAAAAGAGCAGCAAGGGCGTGCTTAGCACGTGGTTTGGTAGAAATCCACATGCGCTCTCTCCTAAAAGCAGCATGTGCATTCATAACTTGTGCTTTGGCAGAAAACAACGTGCGCGTCTGCCAAAAGATGCATGTGCATGCTTAACAGGTGGTTTACGACAAATCGATGCAAGTGTGCTGAAGAAAGCAGCATGGGCGTGCTTGGTACGTCGTTTGGTAGAAATCCACGTGCGCGCTTTGCCAAAAGCCGCACGTGCGTGCTCAGCTTGTGGTTTAGAAAACAACGTGCGCCTCTACCGAAAGATGCATGTCCGTGCTTAACAGGTGGTTTGGCACAAATCGATGCGCGTGTGCTGTAAAGAGCAGATGGGCGTGCTTAGAATGTGGTTTCGTAGAATCCACCTGCGCGATCTGCCAAAAGCAGCATGTGCATGCATAAATAACTTGTGGTTTGGCAGAAAACAACCTGAGCGTCTACCGAAAGATGCATACGCATGCTTAACAAGTGGTTTGGCACAAATCGCTGCGTGTGTGCTGAAAAGAGCAGCATGGGCGTGCTCAGCACGTGGTTTGGTAGAAATCCACATGCGGCTCTCCCAAAAGGAGTATGTGCATTCATTACTTGTGGTTTGGCAGAAAACAACGTGCGCGTCTACCGAAAGATGCGTGTGCATGCTTAAGAAGTGGCTTGGCACAAATCGATGCGCGTGTGCTGAAAAGAGACGCATTTGCGTGCTTAGCACGTGGTTTGGTCGAAATACACATGCGTGCTTTGCCAAAAGCAGCATGTGCATGGTTAACTTGTGGTTTGGCAGAAAACAACGTCCGCGTCTACCAAAAGATGCATGTGCATGCTTAACAAGTGGTTTACCAAAAATCGATGCGCGTTTGCTGAAAAGAGCAGCATGGGCGTGCTTGGCACGTCGTTTGGTAGAAATCCACGTGCGCGCTTTGCCAAAAGCAGCATGTGCATGCTTAGCTTGTGGTTTATAAAACAACGTGCGCGTCTACCGAAAGATGCATGTGCATGCTTAACAAGTGGTTTGGCACAAATCGATGCGCGTGTGCTGAAAAGAGCAGCATGGGAATGCTTAGCATTTGTTTTGGTAGAAATCCACATGCGCGATCTGCCAAAAGCAGCATGTGCATGCATAACTTGTGGTTTGGCAGAAAACAACGTGCGCGTCTACTGAAAGATGCATGTGCATGCTTAACAAGTGGTTTTGCACAAATCGATGCGCGTGTGCTGAAAAGAGCAGCATGGGCGTGCTTAGCACGTGGTTTGGTAGAAATCCACACGCGCGGTCTGCCAAAAGCAGCATGTGCATGCATAACTTGTGGTTTCGCAGAAAACAACGTGCGCGTCTACTGTAAGATGCATGTGCATGCTTAACAAGTTTTTTGGCACAAATCAATGCCCGTGTGCTGAAAAGAGCAGCAAGGGCGTGCTTAGCACGTGGTTCGTAGAAATCCACATGTGCGCAGTTCCAAAAGCAACATGTGCATGCATAACTTGTGGTTTGGCAGAAAACAAAGTGCGCGTCTACCGAAAGATGCATGCGCATGCTTAACAAGTGGTTTGGCAGAAATCGCTGCGCGTATGCTGAAAACAGCAGCAAGAGCGTGCTTAGCACGTGGTTTTGTAGAAATCCACATGCGGCTCTCCCAAAAGCAGTATGTGCATTCATTACTTGTGGTTTGGCAGAAAACAACGTGCGCGTCTACCAAAAGATGCATGTGCATGCTTAACAAGTGGTTTACGACAAATCAATGCAAGTGTGCTGAAAAGAGCACCATGGGCGTGCTTGGCACGTCGTTTGGCCGAAGTCCACGTGCGCGCTCTGCCAAAAGCAGCATGTTCGTGCTTAGCTTGTGGTTTGGCAGAAAACAACGTGCGTGTCTACCGAAAGATGCATGCGCATGCTTAACAAGTGCTTTGGCAAAAATCGTTGCGCGTGTGCTGAAAAGAGACGCATTTGCGTGCTTAGCATGTGGTTTGGTCGAAATCCACATGCGTGCTCTGCCAAAAGCAGCATGTGCATGGTTAACTTGTGGTTTGGCAGAAAACAACGTCCGTGTATACCAAAAGATGCATGTGCATGCGTAACAAGTGGTTTACGACAGATCGGTGCAAGTGTGCTGAAAAGAGCACCATGGGCGTGCTTGGCACGTCGTTTGGCCGAAATGCACGTGCGCGCTCTGAAAAAAAGCAGCATGTTCATGCTTAGCTTGTGGTTTGGCAGAAAACAACATGCGCGTCTACCAAAAGATGCATGCGCATGCTTAACAAGTGCTTTGGCGCAAATCATTGCGCGTGTGCTGAAAACAGCAGCATGGGCGTGCTTGGCACGTCGTTTGGTAGAAATCCACGTGCGCGCTCTGCCAAAAGGAGCATGTGCATGCTTAGCTTGTGGTTTAGAAAACAACGTGCGCGTCTACCGAAAGATGCATGTGCATGCTTAACAAGTGGTTTGGCACAAATCGATGCGCGTGGGCTGAAAAGAGCAGCATGGGCGTTCTTAGCATGTGGTTTGGTAGAAATCCACATGCGCGATCTACCAAAAGCAGCATGTGCATGCATACCTTGTGGTTTGGCAGAAAACAACGTGCGCGTCTACTGAAAGCTGCATGTGCATGCTTAACAAGTGGTTTACCACAAATCGATGCGCGTGTGCTTAAAAGAGCAGTATGGGCGTGCTTGGCACGTCGTTTGGCTTAAATCCAAGTGCGCGCTCTGCCAAAAGCAGCATGTGCATGCTTAGCTTGTGGTTTGGCAGAAAACAACGTGCGCGTCTACCGAAAGATGCATGTGCATGCCTAACAAGTGCCTTGGCACAAATCGATGCGCGTGTGCTGAAAAGAGCAGCATGGGCGTGCTTAGCACGTGGTTTGGCAGAAATCCACATGCGCGCTCTCCCAAAAGGAGCATGTACATTCATAACTTGTGCTTTGGCAGAAAACAACGTGCGCGTCTGCCAAAAGATGCATGTACATGCTTAACAAGTGGTTTACCACAAATCGATGCACGTGTGTTTAAAAGAGCAGCATGGGCGTGCTTAGCACGTGGTTTGGTAGAAATCCACATGCGCGCTCTCCCAAAAGGAACATGTGCATGCATACCTTTTGGTTTGGCAGAAAACAACGGGCGCGTCTACAAAAGATGCATGTACATGCTTAACAAGTCGTTTGGCACAAATCGATGCGCGTGTGCTGAAAAGAGCAGCATTGGCGTTCTTAGCACGTGGTTGCTAGAAATCCACATGCGCGCTCTGCCGAAAGCAGCGTGTGCATGCATAACTTGTGGTTTGGCAGAAAACAACGTGCGCGTCTACCGAAAGATGCATGTGCATGCTTAACAAGTGGTTTGGCACAAATCGTTACGCGTGTGCTGAAAAGAGAAGCATTTGCGTGCTTAGCACGTGGTTTGGCAGAAATCCACGTGCGCGCTCTCCCAAAAGGAGCACGTGCATGCATACCTTTTGGTTTGGCAGAAAACAACGGGCGCGTCTACAAAAGATGCAGGTGCATGCTTAACAAGTGGTTTGGCACAAATCGATGCGCGTGTGCTGAAAAGAACAGCATGGGCGTGCTTAGCACGTGGTTGGTAAAAATCAACATGCGCGCAATGCCAAAAGCAACATGTGCATGCATAACTTGTGGTTTGGCAGAAAACAACGTGCGCGTCTACCGAAAGATGCATGTGCATGCTTAACAAGTGGTTTGGCAGAAATCACTGTGCGTGTGCTGAAAACAGCAGCAAGAGCGTCCTTAGCACGTGGTTTGGTAGAAATCGACGTGCGCGCTCTGCCAAAAGCAGCATGTACATGCTTAGCTTGTGGTTTAGAAAACAACGTGCGCGTCTACCGAAAGATACATGTGCATGCTTAACAAGTGGTTTGGCACAAATCGCTGCGCGTGTGCTGAAAAGAGCAGCAAGGGCGTGCTTAGCACGTGGTTTGGTAGAAATCCACATGCGCTCTCTCCTAAAAGCAGCATGTGCATTCATAACTTGTGCTTTGGCAGAAAACAACGTGCGCGTCTGCCAAAAGATGCATGTGCATGCTTAACAGGTGGTTTACGACAAATCGATGCAAGTGTGCTGAAAAAAGCAGCATGGGCGTGCTTGGTACGTCGTTTGGTAGAAATCCACGTGCGCGCTTTGCCAAAAGCCGCACGTGCGTGCTCAGCTTGTGGTTTAGAAAACAACGTGCGCCTCTACCGAAAGATGCATGTCCGTGCTTAACAGGTGGTTTGGCACAAATCGATGCGCGTGTGCTGTAAAGAGCAGATGGGCGTGCTTAGAATGTGGTTTCGTAGAATCCACCTGCGCGATCTGCCAAAAGCAGCATGTGCATGCATAAATAACTTGTGGTTTGGCAGAAAACAACCTGAGCGTCTACCGAAAGATGCATGTGCATGCTTAACAAGTGGTTTGGCACAAATCGCTGCGTGTGTGCTGAAAAGAGCAGCATGGGCGTGCTCAGCACGTGGTTTGGTAGAAATCCACATGCGGCTCTCCCAAAAGGAGTATGTGCATTCATTACTTGTGGTTTGGCAGAAAACAACGTGCGCGTCTACCGAAAGATGCGTGTGCATGCTTAAGAAGTGGCTTGGCACAAATCGATGCGCGTGTGCTGAAAAGAGACGCATTTGCGTGCTTAGCACGTGGTTTGGTCGAAATACACATGCGTGCTTTACCAAAAGCAGGATGTGCATGGTTAACTTGTGGTTTGGCAGAAAACAACGTCCGCGTCTACCAAAAGATGCATGTGCATGCTTAACAAGTGGTTTACCAAAAATCGATGCGCGTTTGCTGAAAAGAGCAGCATGGGCGTGCTTGGCACGTCGTTTGGTAGAAATCCACGTGCGCGCTTTGCCAAAAGCAGCATGTGCATGCTTAGCTTGTGGTTTATAAAACAACGTGCGCGTCTACCGAAAGATGCATGTGCATGCTTAACAAGTGGTTTGGCACAAATCGATGCGCGTGTGCTGAAAAGAGCAGCATGGGAATGCTTAGCATTTGTTTTGGTAGAAATCCACATGCGCGATCTGCCAAAAGCAGCATGTGCATGCATAACTTGTGGTTTGGCAGAAAACAACGTGCGCGTCTACTGAAAGATGCATGTGCATGCTTAACAAGTGGTTTTGCACAAATCGATGCGCGTGTCCTGAAAAGAGCAGCATGGGCGTGCTTAGCACGTGGTTTGGTAGAAATCCACATGCGCGGTCTGCCAAAAGCAGCATGTGCATGCATAACTTGTGGTTTGGCAGAAAACAAAGTGCGCGTCTACTGAAAGATGCATGTGCATGCTTAACAAGTTGTTTGGCACAAATCGATGCGCGTGTGCTGAAAAGAGCAGCAAGGGCGTGCTTAGCACGTGGTTTGGTAGAAATCCACATGCGCGCTCTCCCAAAAGCAGCATGTGCATTCATAACTTGTTCTTTGGCAGAAAACAACGTGCGCGTCTACCAAAGGATGCATGTGCATGCTTAACAAGTGGTTTACCACAAACCGATGCGCGTGTGCTGAAAAGAGCAGCATGGGCGTGCTTATCACGTAGTTTGGTAGAAATCCACAATCGCGCTCTCCCAAAAGGAGCATGTGCTTGCATACCTTTTGGTTTGGCAGAAAACAACGGGCGCGTCTACAAAAGATGCATGTGCATGGTTAACAAGTGGTTTGGCACAAATCGATGCGCGTGAGCTGAAAAGAGCAGCATGGGCGTGCTTAGCACGTGGTTCGTAGAAATCCACATGTGCGCAATTCCAAAAGCAACATGTGCATGCATAACTTGTGGTTTGGCAGAAAACAAAGTGCGCGTCTACCGAAAGATGCATGCGCATGCTTAACAAGTGGTTTGGCAGAAATCGCTGCGCGTATGCTGAAAACAGCAGCAAGAGCGTGCTTAGCACGTGGTTTGGTAGAAATCCACGTGGCCCTCTGCCAAAAGCAGCATGTGCATGCTTAGCTTGTGGTTTAGAAAACAACGTGCGCGTCTACCGAAAGATGCATGTGCATGCTTAACAAGTGGTTTGGCACAAATCGTTGCACGTGTGCTGAAAAGAGCAGCAAGGGCGTGCTTAGCACGTGGTTTTGTAGAAATCCACATGCGGCTCTCCCAAAAGCAGTATGTGCATACATTACTTGTGGTTTGGCAGAAAACAACGTGCGCGTCTACCAAAAGATGCATGTGCATGCTTAACAAGTGGTTTACGACAAATCAATGCAAGTGTGCTGAAAAGAGCACCATGGGCGTGCTTGGCACGTCGTTTGGCCGAAGTCCACGTGCGCGCTCTGCCAAAAGCAGCATGTTCGTGCTTAGCTTGTGGTTTGGCAGAAAACAACGTGCGTGTCTACCGAAAGATGCATGCGCATGCTTAACAAGTGCTTTGGCAAAAATCGTTGCGCGTGTGCTGAAAAGAGACGCATTTGCGTGCTTAGCATGTGGTTTGGTCGAAATCCACATGCGTGCTCTGCCAAAAGCAGCATGTGCATGGTTAACTTGTGGTTTGGCAGAAAACAACGTCCGCGTATACCAAAAGATGCATGTGCATGCTTAACAAGTGGTTTACGACAGATCGGTGCAAGTGTGCTGAAAAGAGCACCATGGGCGTGCTTGGCACGTCGTTTGGCCGAAATCCACGTGCGCGCTCTGAAAAAAAGCAGCATGTTCATGCTTAGCTTGTGGTTTGGCAGAAAACAACATGCGCGTCTACCAAAAGATGCATGCGCATGCTTAACAAGTGCTTTCGCGCAAATCATTGCGCGTGTGCTGAAAACAGCAGCATGGGTGTGCTTGGCACGTCGTTTGGTAGAAATCCACGTGCGCGCTCTGCCAAAAGCAGCATGTGCATGCTTAGCTTGTGGTTTAGAAAACAACGTGCGCGTCTACCGAAAGATGCATGTGCATGCTTAACAAGTGGTTTGGCACAAATCGATGCGCGTGGGCTGAAAAGAGCAGCATGGGCGTTCTTAGCATGTGGTTTGGTAGAAATCCACATGCGCGATCTACCAAAAGCAGCATGTGCATGCATACCTTGTGGTTTGGCAGAAAACAACGTGCGCGTCTGCTGAAAGCTGCATGTGCATGCTTAACAAGTGGTTTACCACAAATCGATGCGCGTGTGCTGAAAAGAGCAGCATGGGCGTGCTTGGCACGTCGTTTGGCTTAAATCCAAGTGCGCGCTCTGCCAAAAGCAGCATGTGCATGCTTAGCTTGTGGTTTGGCAGAAAACAACGTGCGCGTCTACCGAAAGATGCATGTGCATGCCTAACAAGTGCCTTGGCACAAATCGATGCGCGTGTGCTGAAAAGAGCAGCATGGGCGTGCTTAGCACGTGGTTTGGCAGAAATCCACATGCGCGCTCTCCCAAAAGGAGCATGTACATTCATAACTTGTGCTTTGGCAGAAAACAACGTGCGCGTCTGCCAAAAGATGCATGTACATGCTTAACAAGTGGTTTACCACAAATCAATGCACGTGTGTTTAAAAGAGCAGCATGGGCGTGCTTAGCACGTGGTTTGGTAGAAATCCACATGCGCGCTCTCCCAAAAGGAACATGTGCATGCATACGTTTTGGTTTGGCAGAAAACAACGGGCGCGTCTACAAAAGATGCATGTACATGCTTAACAAGTCGTTTGGCACAAATCGATGCGCGTGTGCTGAAAAGAGCAGCATTGGCGTTCTTAGCACGTGGTTGCTAGAAATCCACATGCGCGCTCTGCCAAAAGCAGCGTGTGCATGCATAACTTGTGGTTTGGCAGAAAACAACGTGCGCGTCTACCGAAAGATGCATGTGCATGCTTAACAAGTGGTTTGGCACAAATCGTTACGCGTGTGCTGAAAAGAGAAGCATTTGCATGCTTAGCACGTGGTTTGGCAGAAATCCACGTGCGCGCTCTCCCAAAAGGAGCACGTGCATGCATACCTTTTGGTTTGGCAGAAAACAACGGGCGCGTCTGCAAAAGATGCATGTGCATGCTTAACAAGTGGTTTGGCACAAATCGATGCGCGTGTGCTGAAAAGAGCAGCATGGGCGTGCTTAGCACGTGGTTGGTAAAAATCAACATGCGCGCAATGCCAAAAGCAACATGTGCATGCATAACTTGTGGTTTGGCAGAAAACAACGTGCGCGTCTACCGAAAGATGCATGTGCATGCTTAACAAGTGGTTTGGCAGAAATCACTGTGCGTGTGCTGAAAACAGCAGCAAGAGCGTCCTTAGCACGTGGTTTGGTAGAAATCGACGTGCGCGCTCTGCCAAAAGCAGCATGTACATGCTTAGCTTGTGGTTTAGAAAACAACGTGCGCGTCTACCGAAAGATGCATGTGCATGCTTAACAAGTGGTTTGGCACAAATCGCTGCGCGTGAGCTGAAAAGAGCAGCAAGGGCGTGCTTAGCACGTGGTTTGGTAGAAATCCACATGCGGCTCTCCCAAAAGCAGTATGTGCATTCATAACTTGTGGTTTGGCAGAAAACAACGTGCGCGTCTACCAAAAGATGCATGTGCATGCTTAACAAGTGGTTTACGACAAATCGATGCAAGTGTGCTGAAAAGAGCACCATGGGCGTGCTTGGCACGTCGTTTGGCCGAAATCCACATGCGCGATCTGCCAAAAGCAGCATGTGCATGCATAACTTGTGGTTTGGCAGAAAACAACGTGCGCGTATACTGAAAGATGCATGTGCATGCTTAACAAGTGGTTTGGCACAAATAGATGCGCGTGTGCTGAAAAGAGCAGCATGGGCGTGCTTAGCACGATGTTTGGTAGAAATCCACATGCGCGCTCTCCCAAAAGCATCATGTGCATTCATAACTTGTGGTTTGGCAGAAAACAACGTGCGCGTCTACCAATAGATGCATGTGCATGCTTAACAAGTGGTTTACGACAAATCGATATAAGTGTGCTGAAAAGAGCAGCATGGGCGTGCTTGGCACGTCGTTTGGCCGAAATCCACGTGCGCGCTCTGCCAAAAGCAGCATGTTCATGCTTAGCTTGTGGTTTGGCAGAAAACAACGTGCGTGTCTACCGAAAGATGCATGCGCATGCTTAACAAGTGCTTTGGCAAAAATCGTTGCGCGTGTGCTGAAAAGAGACGCATTTGCGTGCTTAGCATGTGGTTTGGTCGAAATCCACATGCGTGCTCTGCCAAAAGCAGCATGTGCATGGTTAACTTGTGGTTTGGCAGAAAACAACGTCCGCGTATACCAAAAGATGCATGTGCATGCTTAACAAGTGGTTTACGACAGATCGGTGCAAGTGTGCTGAAAAGAGCACCATGGGCGTGCTTGGCACGTCGTTTGGCCGAAATCCACGTGCGCGCTCTGAAAAAAAGCAGCATGTTCATGCTTAGCTTGTGGTTTGGCAGAAAACAACATGCGCGTCTACCAAAAGATGCATGTGCATGCTTAACAAGTGGTTTACGACAGATCGGTGCAAGTGTGCTGAAAAGAGCACCATGGGCGTGCTTGGCACGTCGTTTGGCCGAAATCCACGTGCGCGCTCTGAAAAAAAGCAGCATGTTCATGCTTAGCTTGTGGTTTGGCAGAAAACAACATGCGCGTCTACCAAAAGATGCATGCGCATGCTTAACAAGTGCTTTGGCGCAAATCATTGCGCGTGTGCTGAAAACAGCAGCATGGGCGTGCTTGGCACGTCGTTTGGTAGAAATCCACGTGCGCGCTCTGCCAAAAGCAGCATGTGCATGCTTAGCTTGTGGTTTAGAAAACAACGTGCGCGTCTACCGAAAGATGCATGTGCATGCTTAACAAGTGGTTTACCACAAATCGATGCGCGTGTGCTGAAAAGAGCAGCATGGGCGTGCTTGGCACGTCGTTTGGCTTAAATCCAAGTGCGCGCTCTGCCAAAAGCAGCATGTGCATGCTTAGCTTGTGGTTTGGCAGAAAACAACGTGCGCGTCTACCGAAAGATGCATGTGCATGCCTAACAAGTGCCTTGGCACAAATCGATGCGCGTGTGCTGAAAAGAGCAGCATGGGCGTGCTTAGCACGTGGTTTGGCAGAAATCCACATGCGCGCTCTCCCAAAAGGAGCATGTACATTCATAACTTGTGCTTTGGCAGAAAACAACGTGCGCGTCTGCCAAAAGATGCATGTACATGCTTAACAAGTGGTTTACCACAAATCAATGCACGTGTGTTTAAAAGAGCAGCATGGGCGTGCTTAGCACGTGGTTTGGTAGAAATCCACATGCGCGCTCTCCCAAAAGGAACATGTGCATGCATACGTTTTGGTTTGGCAGAAAACAACGGGCGCGTCTACAAAAGATGCATGTACATGCTTAACAAGTCGTTTGGCACAAATCGATGCGCGTGTGCTGAAAAGAGCAGCATTGGCGTTCTTAGCACGTGGTTGCTAGAAATCCACATGCGCGCAATGCCAAAAGCAACATGTGCATGCATAACTTGTGGTTTGGCAGAAAACAACGTGCGCGTCTACCGAAAGATGCATGTGCATGCTTAACAAGTGGTTTGGCAGAAATCACTGTGCGTGTGCTGAAAACAGCAGCAAGAGCGTCCTTAGCACGTGGTTTGGTAGAAATCGACGTGCGCGCTCTGCCAAAAGCAGCATGTACATGCTTAGCTTGTGGTTTAGAAAACAACGTGCGCGTCTACCGAAAGATGCATGTGCATGCTTAACAAGTGGTTTGGCACAAATCGCTGCGCGTGTGCTGAAAAGAGCAGCAAGGGCGTGCTTAGCACGTGGTTTGGTAGAAATCCACATGCGGCTCTCCCAAAAGCAGTATATGCATTCATAACTTGTGGTTTGGCAGAAAACAACGTGCGCGTCTACCAAAAGATGCATGTGCATGCTTAACAAGTGGTTTACGACAAATCGATGCAAGTGTGCTGAAAAGAGCACCATGGGCGTGCTTGGCACGTCGTTTGGCCGAAATCCACATGCGCGATCTGCCAAAAGCAGCATGTGCATGCATAACTTGTGGTTTGGCAGAAAACAACGTGCGCGCATACTGAAAGATGCATGTGCATGCTTAACAAGTGGTTTGGCACAAATAGATGTGCGTGTGCTGAAAAGAGCAGCATGGGCGTGCTTAGCACGATGTTTGGTAGAAATCCACATGCGCGCTCTCCCAAAAGCAGCATGTGCATTCATAACTTGTGGTTTGGCAGAAAACAACGTGCGCGTCTACCAATAGATGCATGTGCATGCTTAACAAGTGGTTTACGACAAATCGATATAAGTGTGCTGAAAAGAGCAGCATGGGCGTGCTTGGCACGTCGTTTGGCCGAAATCCACGTGCGCGCTCTGCCAAAAGCAGCATGTTCATGCTTAGCTTGTGGTTTGGCAGAAAACAACGTGCGCGTCTACCGAAAGATGCATGCGCATGCTTAACAAGTGCTTTGTCACAAATCGATGCGTGTGTGCTGAAAAGAGCAGCATGGGCGTGCTTAGCACGTGGTTTGGCAGAAATCCACATGCGCACTCTCCCAAAAGGAGCATGTGCATGCATACCTTTTGATTTGGCAGAAAACAACGTGCGCGTCTACAAAAGATGCATGTGCATGCTTAACAAGTGGTTTGGCACAAATCGATGCGCGTGTGCTGAAAAGAGCAGCATGGGCGTTCTTAGCACGTGGGTGTTAGAAATCCACATGCGCGCTCTGCCAAAAGCAGCATGTGCATGCATAACTTGTGGTTTGGCAGAAAACAACGTGCGCGTCTACCGATATATGCATGTGCATGCTTAACAAGTGGTTTGGCACAAATCGATGAGCGTGTGCTGAAAAGAGCAGCATGGGAATGCTTAGCATTTGTTTTGGTAGAAATCCACATGCGCGATCTGCCAAAAGCAGCATGTGCATGCATAACTTGTGGTTTGGCAGAAAACAACGTGCGCGTCTACTGAAAGATGCATGTGCATGCTTAACAAGTGGTTTTGCACAAATCGATGCGCGTGTGCTGAAAAGAGTAGCATGGGCTTGCTTAGCACGTGGTTTGCTAGAAATCCACATGCGCGATCTTCCAAAAGCAGCATGTGCATGCATAACTTGTGGTTTGGCAGAAAACCATGTCCGCGTCTACCAAAAGATGCATGTGCATGCTTAACAAGTGGTTTACCAAAAATCGATCCGCGTGTGCTGAAAAGAGCAGCATGGGCGTGCTTGGCACGTCGTTTGGTACAAATACACGTGCGCGCTCTGCCAAAAGCAGCATGTGCATGCTTAGCTTGTGGTTTAGAAAACAACGTGCGCGTCTACCGAAAGATGCATGTGCATGCTTGACAAGTGGTTTGGCTCAAATCGATGCGCGGGTGCTGAAAAGATCAGCATGGGCGTGCTTAGCATGTGGTTTGGTAGAAATCCACATGCGCGATCTGCCAAAAGCAGCATGTGCATGCATAACTTGTGGTTTGGCAGAAAACAACGTGAGCGTCTACTGAAAGATGCATGTGCATGCTTAACAAGTGGTTTACCACAAATCGATGCGCGTGTGCTGAAAAGAGCAGCATGGGCGTGCTTGGCACGTCGTTTGGCTGAAATCCAACTGCGCGCTCTGCCAAAAGCAGCATGTGCATGCTTAGCTTGTGGTTTGGCAGAAAACAACGTGCGCGTCTACCGAAAGATGCATGTGCATGCTTAACAAGTGGTTTGGCACAAATCGTTGCGCGTGTACTGAAAAGAGAAGCATTTGCGTGCTTAACACGTGGTTTGGCAGAAATCCACGTGCGCGCTCTCCCAAAAGCAGCATGTGCATGCATAACTTGT
The DNA here is from genome assembly GCF_050947875.1 of Dermacentor variabilis. NCBI lineage: Eukaryota > Metazoa > Arthropoda > Arachnida > Ixodida > Ixodidae > Dermacentor > Dermacentor variabilis. The sequence goes on from NW_027460291.1 coordinate 3,502,655, forward strand.
GGTTTGGCAGAAAACAACGTGCGCGTATACTGAAAGATGCATGTGCATGCTTAACAAGTGGTTTGGCACAAATCGATGCAAGTGTGCTGAAAAAAGCAGCATGGGCGTGCTTAGCACGAGGTTTGGTAGAAATCCACATGCGCGCTCTCCCAAAAGCAGCATGTGCATTCATAACTTGTGGTTTGGCAGAAAACAACGTGCGCGTCCACCAATAGATGCATGTGCATGCTTAACAAGTGGTTTACGACAAATCGATGCAAGTGTGCTGAAAAGAGCAGCATGGGCGTTCTTAGCACGTGGGTGTTAGAAATCCACATGCGCGCTCTGCCAAAAGCAGCATGTGCATGCATAACTTGTGGTTTGGCAGAAAACAACGTGCGCGTCTACCGAAAGATGCATGTGCATGCTTAACAAGTGGTTTGGAACAAATCGCTGCGCGTGTGCTGAAAACAGCAGCAAGAGCGTGCTTAGCACGTGGTTTGGTAGAAATCCACATGCGCGATCTGCCAGAAGCTGCATGTGCATGCATAACTTGTGGTTTGGCAGAAAACAACGTGCGCGTCAACCGAAAGATGCATGTGCATGTTTAACAAGTGGTTTGGCACAAATCGCTGCGCGTGTGCTGAAAACAGCAGCAAGAGCGTGCTTAGCACGTGGTTTGGTAGAAATCCACGTGCGCGCTCTGCGAAAAGCAGCATGTGCATGCTTAGCTTGTGGTTTGGAAAACAACGTGCGCGTCTACCGAAAGATGCATGTGCATGCTTAACAAGTGGTTTACCACAAATCGATGCGCGTGTGCTGAAAAGAGCAGCATGAGCGTGCTTGGCACGTCGTTTGGCTGAAATCCAAGTGCGCGCTCTGCCAAAAGCAGCATGTGCATGCTTAGCTTGTGGTTTGGCAGAAAACAACGTGCGCGTCTACCGAAAGATGCATGTGCATGCTTAACAAGTGGTTTGGCACAAATCGTTGCGCGTGTGCTGAAAAGAGAAGCATTTGCGTGCTTAGCACGTGGTTGGTAGAAATCCACATGCGCGCAATGCCAAAAGCAGCATATGCATGCATAGCTTGTGGTTTGGCAGAAAACAACGTGCGCGTCTACCGAAAGATGCATGTGCATGTTTAACAAGTGGTTTGGCACAAATCGCTGCGCGTGTGCTGAAAACAGCAGCAAGAGCGTGCTTAGCACGTGGTTTGGTAGAAATCCACGTGCGCACTCTGTGAAAAGCAGCATGTGCATGCTTAGCTTGTGGTTTCGAAAACAACGTGCGCGTCTACCGAAAGATGCATGTGCATGCTTAACAAGTGGTTTGGCACAAATCGCTGCGCGTGTGCTGAAAAGAGCAGCAAGGGCGTGCTTAGCACGTGGTTTGGTAGAAATCCACATGCGCTCTCTCCTAAAAGCAGCATGTGCATTCATAACTTGTGCTTTGGCAGAAAACAACGTGCGCGTCTACCAAAAGATGCATGTGCATGCTTAACAGGTGGTTTACGACAAATCGATGCAAGTGTGCTGAAAAAAGCAGCATGGGCGTACTTGGTACGTCGTTTGGTAGAAATCCACGTGCGCGCTTTGCCAAAAGCCGCATGTGCGTGCTCAGCTTGTGGTTCAGAAAACAACGTGCGCCTCTACCGAAAGATGCATGTCCGTGCTTAACAGGTGGTTTGGCACAAATCGATGCGCCTGTGCTGTAAAGAGCAGCATGGGCGTGCTTAGAATGTGGTTTGGTAGAAATCCACATGCGGCTCTCCCAAAAGGAGTATGTGCATTCATTACTTGTGGTTTGGCAGAAAATAACGTGCGCGTCTACCAAAAGATGCATGTGTATGCTTAACAAGTGGTTTACGACAAATCAATGCAAGTGTGCTGAAAAGAGCACCATGGGCGTGCTTGGCACGTCGTTTGGCCGAAGTCCACGTGTGCGCTCTGCCAAAAGCAGCATGTTCATGCTTAGCTTGTGGTTTGGCAGAAAACAACGTGCGTGTCTACCGAAAGATGCATGCGCATGCTTAACAAGTGCTTTGGCTCAAATCGTTGCGCGTGTGCTGAAAAGAGACGCATGGGAGTGCTTAGCATATGGTTTGGAAGAAATCCACATGGGCGATCTGCCAAAAGCAGCATGTGCATGCATAACTTGTGGTTTGGCAGAAAACAACGTGCGCGTCTGCCAAAAGATGCATGTACATGCTTAACAAGTGGTTTACCACAAATCAATGCACGTGTGTTTAAAAGAGCAGCATGGGCGTGCTTAGCACGTGGTTTGGTAGAAATCCACATGCGCGCTCTCCCAAAAGCAGCATGTGCATTCATAACTTGTGGTTTGGCAGAAAACAACGTGCGCGTCTACCAATATATGCATGTGCATGCTTAACAAGTGGTTTACGACAAATCAATGCAAGTGTGCTGAAAAGAGCACCATGGGCGTGCTTGGCACGTCGTTTGGCCGAAGTCCACGTGTGCGCTCTGCCAAAAGCAGCATGTTCATGCTTAGCTTGTGGTTTGGCAGAAAACAACGTGCGTGTCTACCGAAAGATGCATGCGCATGCTTAACAAGTGCTTTGGCTCAAATCGTTGCGCGTGTGCTGAAAAGAGACGCATGGGAGTGCTTAGCATATGGTTTGGAAGAAATCCACATGGGCGATCTGCCAAAAGCAGCATGTGCATGCATAACTTGTGGTTTGGCAGAAAACAACGTGCGCGTCTGCCAAAAGATGCATGTACATGCTTAACAAGTGGTTTACCACAAATCAATGCACGTGTGTTTAAAAGAGCAGCATGGGCGTGCTTAGCACGTGGTTTGGTAGAAATCCACATGCGCGCTCTCCCAAAAGCAGCATGTGCATGCATACCTTTTGATTTGGCAGAAAACAACGTGCGCGTCTACAAAAGATGCATGTGCATGCTTAACAATTGGTTTGGCACAAATCGCTGCGCGTGTGCTGAAAACAGCAGCAAGAGCGTGCTTGGCACGTCGTTTGGCCGAAATCCACGTGCGCGCTTTGCCAAAAGCAGGATGTTCATGCTCAGCTTGTGGTTTGGCAGAAAACAACGTGCGCGTCTACCGAAAGATGCATGCGCATGCTTAACAAGTGCTTTGGCACAAATCGTTGCGCGTGTGCTGAAAAGAGAAGCATTTGCGTGCTTAGCACGTGGTTTGGTCGAAATGCACATGCGCGCTCGGCCAAAAAGCAGCATGTTCATGCATAACATGTGGTTTGGCAGAAAAGAACGTGAGGGTCTACCGATAGATGCATGTGCATGCTTAACAAGTGGTTTGGCACAAAAGAGCAGCATGGGCGTGCTCAGCACGTGGTTTGGTAGAAATCAACATGCGCGCAATGCCAAAAGCAACATGTGGTTGCATAACTTGTGGTTTGGCAGAAAACAACGTGCGCGTCTACCGAAAGATGCATGTGCATGCTTAACAAGTGGTTTGGCACAAATCGCTGCGCGTGTGCTGAAAACAGCAGCAAGGGCGTGCTTAGCACGTGGTTTGGTAGAAATCCACATGCGCGCTCTCCCAAAAGCAGCATGTGCATTCATAACTTGTGGTTTGGCAGAAAACATCGTGCGCGTCTACCAAAAGATGCATGTGCATGCTTAACAAGTGGTTTACGACAGATCGGTGCAAGTGTGCTGAAAAGAGCACCATGGGCGTGCTTGGCACGTCGTTTGGCCGAAATCCACGTGCGCGCTCTGAAAAAAGCAGCATGTTCATGCTTAGCTTGTGGTTTGGCAGAAAACAACATGCGCGTCTACCAAAAGATGCATGTGCATGCTTAACAAGTGGTTTGGCACAAATCGATGCGCGTGGGCTGAAAAGAGCAGCATGGGCGTTCTTAGCATGTGGTTTGGTAGAAATCCACATGCGCGATCTACCAAAAGCAGCATGTGCATGCATACCTTGTGGTTTGGCAGAAAACAACGTGCGCGTCTACTGAAAGCTGCATGTGCATGCTTAACAAGTGGTTTACCACAAATCGATGCGCGTGTGCTGAAAAGAGCAGCATGGGCGTGCTTGGCACGTCGTTTGGCTTAAATCCAAGTGCGCGCTCTGCCAAAAGCAGCATGTGCATGCTTAGCTTGTGGTTTGGCAGAAAACAACGTGCGCGTCTACCGAAAGATGCATGTGCATGCCTAAGAAGTGCCTTGGCACAAATCGATGCGCGTGTGCTGAAAAGAGCAGCATGGGCGTGCTTAGCACGTGGTTTGGCAGAAATCCACATGCGCGCTCTCCCAAAAGGAGCATGTACATTCATAACTTGTGCTTTGGCAGAAAACAACGTGCGCGTCTGCCAAAAGATGCATGTACATGCTTAACAAGTGGTTTAACACAAATCGATGCACGTGTGTTTAAAAGAGCAGCATGGGCGTGCTTAGCACGTGGTTTGGTAGAAATCCACATGCGCGCTCTCCCAAAAGGAACATGTGCATGCATACCTTTTGGTTTGGCAGAAAACAACGGGCGCGTCTACAAGAGATGCATGTGCATGCTTAACAAGTGGTTTGGCACAAATCGATGCGCGTGTGCTGAAAAGAGCAGCATGGGCGTGCTTAGCACGTGGTTGGTAAAAATCAACATGCGCGCAATGCCAAAAGCAACATGTGCATGCATAACTTGTGGTTTGGCAGAAAACAACGTGCGCGTCTACCGAAAGATGCATGTGCATGCTTAACAAGTGGTTTGGCAGAAATCACTGCGCGTGTGCTCAAAACAGCAGCAAGAGCGTCCTTAGCACGTGGTTTGGTAGAAATCGACGTGCGCGCTCTGCCAAAAGCAGCATGTACATGCTTAGCTTGTGGTTTAGAAAACAACGTGCGCGTCTACCGAAAGATGCATGTGCATGCTTAACAAGTGGTTTGGCACAAATCGCTGCGCGTGTGCTGAAAAGAGCAGCAAGGGCGTGCTTAGCACGTGGTTTGGTAGAAATCCACATGCGGCTCTCCCAAAAGCAGTATGTGCATTCATAACTTGTGGTTTGGCAGAAAACAACGTGCGCGTCTACCAAAAGATGCATGTGCATGCTTAACAAGTGGTTTACGACAAATCGATGCAAGTGTGCTGAAAAGAGCACCATGGGCGTGCTTGGCACGTCGTTTGGCCGAAATCCACATGCGCGATCTGCCAAAAGCAGCATGTGCATGCATAACTTGTTGTTTGGCAGAAAACAACGTGCGCGTATACTGAAAGATGCATGTGCATGCTTAACAAGTGGTTTGGCACAAATAGATGCGCGTGTGCTGAAAAGAGCAGCATGGGCGTGCTTAGCACGATGTTTGGTAGAAATCCACATGCGCGCTCTCCCAAAAGCAGCATGTGCATTCATAACTTGTGGTTTGGCAGAAAACAACGTGCGCGTCTACCAATAGATGCATGTGCATGCTTAACAAGTGGTTTACGACAAATCGATATAAGTGTGCTGAAAAGAGCAGCATGGGCGTGCTTGGCACGTCGTTTGGCCGAAATCCACGTGCGCGCTCTGCCAAAAGCAGCATGTTCATGCTTAGCTTGTGGTTTGGCAGAAAACAACGTGCGCGTCTACCGAAAGATGCATGCGCATGCTTAACAAGTGCTTTGTCACAAATCGATGCGCGTGTGCTGAAAAGAGCAGCATGGGCGTGCTTAGCACGTGGTTTGGCAGAAATCCACATGCGCGCTCTCTCAAAAGGAGCATGTGCATGCATACCTTTTGATTTGGCAGAAAACAACGTGCGCGTCTACAAAAGATGCATGTGCATGCTTAACAAGTGGTTTGGCACAAATCGATGCGCGTGTGCTGGAAAGAGCAGCATGGGCGTTCTTAGCACGTGGGTGTTAGAAATCCACATGCGCGCTCTGCCAAAAGCAGCATGTGCATGCATAACTTGTGGTTTGGCAGAAAACAACGTGCGCGTCTACCGATATATGCATGTGCATGCTTAACAAGTGGTTTGGCACAAATCGATGAGCGTGTGCTGAAAAGAGCAGCATGGGAATGCTTAGCATTTGTTTTGGTAGAAATCCACATGCGCGATCTGCCAAAAGCAGCATGTGCATGCATAACTTGTGGTTTGGCAGAAAACAACGTGCGCGTCTACTGAAAGATGCATGTGCATGCTTAACAAGTGGTTTTGCACAAATCGATGCGCGTGTGCTGAAAAGAGCAGCATGGGCGTGCTTAGCACGTGGTTTGCTAGAAATCCACATGCGCGATCTGCCAAAAGCAGCATGTGCATGCATAACTTGTGGTTTGGCAGAAAACCATGTCCGCGTCTACCAAAAGATGCATGTGCATGCTTAACAAGTGGTTTACCAAAAATGGATGCGCGTGTGCTGAAAAGAGCAGCATGGGCGTGCTTGGCACGTCGTTTGGTACAAATACACGTAGCGCTCTGCCAAAAGCAGCATGTGCATGCTTAGCTTGTGGTTTAGAAAACAACGTGCGCGTCTACCGAAAGATGCATGTGCATGCTTGACAAGTGGTTTGGCTCAAATCGATGCGCGGGTGCTGAAAAGATCAGCATGGGCGTGCTTAGCATGTGGTTTGGTAGAAATCCACATGCGCGATCTGCCAAAAGCAGCATGTGCATGCATAACTTGTGGTTTGGCAGAAAACAACGTGCGCGTGTACTTAAAGATGCATGTGCATGCTTAACAAGTGGTTTACCACAAATCGATGCGCGTGTGCTGAAAAGAGCAGCATGGGCGTGCTTGGCACGTCGTTTGGCTGAAATCCAAGTGCGCGCTCTGCCAAAAGCAGCATGTGCATGCTTAGCTTGTGGTTTGGCAGAAAACAACGTGTGCGTCTACCGAAAGATGCATGTGCATGCTTAACAAGTGGTTTGGCACAAATCGTTGCGCGTGTGCTGAAAAGAGAAGCATTTGCGTGCTTAACACGTGGTTTGGCAGAAATCCACATGCGCGCTCTGCCAAAAGCAGCATGTGCATGCATAACTTGTGGTTTGGCAGAAAACAACGTGCGCGTCTACCGAAAGATGCATGTGCATGCTTAACAAGTGGTTTGGCACAAATCGCTGCGCGTGTGCTGAAAACAGCAGCAAGAGCGTGCTTAGCACGTGGTTTGGTAGAAATCCACATGCGCGATCTGCCAGAAGCTGCATGTGCATGCATAACTTGTGGTTTGGCAGAAAACAACGTGCGCGTCAACCGAAAGATGCATGTGCATGTTTAACAAGTGGTTTGGCACAAATCGCTCCGCGTGTGCTGAAAACAGCAGCAAGAGCGTGCTTAGCACGTGGTTTGGTAGAAATCCACGTGCGCACTCTGTGAAAAGCAGCATGTGCATGCTTAGCTTGTGGTTTCGAAAACAACGTGCGCGTCTACCGAAAGATGCATGTGCATGCTTAACAAGTGGTTCGGCACAAATCGCTGCGCGTGTGCTGAAAAGAGCAGCCAGGGCGTGCTTAGCACGTGGTTGGTAGAAATCCACATGCGCTCTCTCCTAAAAGCAGCATGTGCATTCATAACTTGTGCTTTGGCAGAAAACAACGTGCGCGTCTACCAAAAGATGCATGTGCATGCTTAACAGGTGGTTTACGACAAATCGATGCAAGTGTGCTGAAAAAAGCAGCATGGGCGTGCTTGGTACGTCGTTTGGTAGAAATCCACGTGCGCGCTTTGCCAAAAGCCGCATGTGCGTGCTCAGCTTGTGGTTTAGAAAACAACGTGCGCCTCTACCGAAAGATGCATGTCCGTGCTTAACAGGTGGTTTGGCACAAATCGATGCGCGTGTGCTGTAAAGAGCAGCATGGGCGTGCTTAGAATGTGGTTTCGTAGAAATCCACGTGCGCGATCTGCCAAAAGCAGCATGTGCATGCATAACTTGTGGTTTGGCAGAAAACAACGTGAGCGTCTACCGAAAGATGCATGTGCTTTCTTAACAAGTGGTTTGGCACAAATCGCTGCGTGTGTGCTGAAAAGAGCAGCATGGGCGTGCTCAGCACGTGGTTTTGTAGAAATCCACATGCGGCTCTCCCAAAAGGAGTATGTGCATTCATTACTTGTGGTTTGGCAGAAAATAACGTGCGCGTCTACCAAAAGATGCATGTGTATGCTTAACAAGTGGTTTACGACAAATCAATGCAAGTGTGCTGAAAAGAGCACCATGGGCGTGCTTGGCACGTCGTTTGGCCGAAGTCCACGTGTGCGCTCTGCCAAAAGCAGCATGTTCATGCTTAGCTTGTGGTTTGGCAGAAAACAACGTGCGTGTCTACCGAAAGATGCATGCGCATGCTTAACAAGTGCTTTGGCACAAATCGATGCGCGTGTGCTGAAAAGGGCAGCATGGGCGTGCTTAGCACGTGGTTTTGCAGAAATCCACATGCGCGCTCTCCCAAAAGGAGCATGTGCATGCATACCTTTTGATTTGGCAGAAAACAACGTGCGCGTCTACAAAAGATGCATGTGCATGCTTAACAAGTGGTTTGGCACAAATCGATGCGCGTGTGCTGAAAAGAGCAGCATGGGCGATCTTAGCACGTGGGTGTTAGAAATCCACATGCGCGCTCTGCCAAAAGCAGCATGTGCATGCAAAACTTGTGGTTTGGCGGAAAACAACGTGCGCGTCTACCGATAGATGCATGTGCATGCTTAACAAGTGGTTTGGCACAAATCGCTGCGCGTGTGCTGAAAACAGCAGCAAGAGCGTGCTTAGCACGTGGTTTGGTAGAAATCTACGTGCGCGCTCTGCCAAAAGCAGCATGTGCATGCTTAGCTTGTGGTTTAGAAAAGAACGTGCGCGTCTACCAAAAGATGCATGCGCATGCTTAACAAGTGCTTTGGCACAAATCGTTGCGCGTGTGCTGAAAAGAGCAGCATGGGCGTGCTTGGCACGTCGTTTGGTACAAATACACGTGCGCGCTCTGCCAAAAGCAGCATGTGCATGCTTAGCTTGTGGTTTAGAAAACAACGTGCGCGTCTACCGAAAGATGCATGTGCATGCTTAACAAGTGGTTTGGCTCAAATCGATGCGCGGGTGCTGAAAAGATCAGCATGGGCGTGCTTAGCATGTGGTTTGGTAGAAATCTACATGCGCGATCTGCCAAAAGCAGCATGTGCATGCATAACTTGTGGTTTGGCAGAAAACAACGTGCGCGTCTACTGAAAGATGCACGTGCATGCTTAACAAGTGGTTTACCACAAATCGATGCGCGTGTGCTGAAAAGAGCAGCATGGGCGTGCTTGGCACGTCGTTTGGCTGAAATCCAAGTGCGCGCTCTGCCAAAAGCAGCATGTGCATGCTTAGCTTGTGGTTTGGCAGAAAACAACGTGCGCGTCTATCGAAAGATGCATGTGCATGCTTAACAAGTGGTTTGGCACAAATCGTTGCGCGTGTGCTGAAAAGAGAAGCATTTGCGTGCTTAACACGTGGTTTGGCAGAAATCCACGTGCGCGCTCTCCCAAAAGGAGCATGTGCATGCATAACTTGTGGTTTGGCAGAAAACAACGTGCGCGTCCACTGAAAGATGCATGTGCATGCTTAACAAGTGGTTTACCACAAATCAATGCGCGTGTGCTGAAAAGAGCAGCATGGGCGTGCTTGGCACGTCGTTTGGTAGAAATCCACGTGAGCGCTTTGCCAAAAGCAGCATATGCACCCGCCGTGGTTGCTCAGTGGCTATGGTGTTGGGCTGCTGAGCACGAGGTCGCGGGATCGAATCCCGGCCACGGCGGCCGCATTTCGATAGGGGCGAAATGCGAAAACACCCGTGTGCTTAGATTTAGGTGCACGTTAAAGAACCCCAGGTGGTCAAAATTTCCGGAGTCCTCCACTACGGCGTGCCTCATAATCAGAAAGTGGTTTTGGCACGTAAATCCCAAATATTATATATATATAAAAGCAGCATACGCATGCTTAGCTTGTGGTTTAGAAAACAACGTGCGCGTCTACCGAAAGATGCATGTGCATGCTTAACAAATGGTTTGGCACAAATCGATGCGCGTGTGCTGAAAAGAGCAGCATGGGAGTGCTTAGCATGTGGTTTGGAAGAAATCCACCTGCGCGATCTGCCAAAAGCAGCATGTGCATGCATAACTTGTGGTTTGGCAGAAAACAACGTGCGCGTATACAGAAAGATGCATGTGCATGCTTAACAAGTGGTTTGGCACAAATCGATGCGCGTGTGCTGAAAAAAGCAGCATGGGCGTGCTTAGCACGAGGTTTGGTAGAAATCCACATGCGCGCTCTCCCAAAAGCAGCATGTGCATTCATAACTTGTGGTTTGGCAGAAAACAACGTGCGCGTCTACCAATAGATGCATGTGCATGCTTAACAAGTGGTTTACGACAAATCGATGCAAGTGTGCTGAAAAGAGCAGCATGGGCCTTCTTAGCACGTGGGTGTTAGAAATCCACATGTGCGCTCTGCCAAAAGCAGCATGTGCATGCATAACTTGTGGTTTGGCAGAAAACAACGTGCGCGTCTACCGAAAGATGCATGTGCATGCTTAACAAGTGGTTTGGCACAAATCGCTGCGCGCGTGCTGAAAACAGTAGCAAGAGCGTGCTTAGCACGTGGTTTGGTAGAAATCCACATGCGCGATCTGCCAAAAGCTGCATGTGCATGCATAACTTGTGGTTTGGCAGAAAACAACGTGCGCGTCTACCGAAAGATGCATGTGCATGTTTAACAAGTGGTTTGGCACAAATCGCTGCGCGTGTGCTGAAAACAGCAGCAAGAGCGTGCTTAGCACGTGGTTTGGTAGAAATCCACGTGCGCGCTCTGCGAAAAGCAGCATGTGCATGCTTAGCTTGTGGTTTGGAAAATAACGTGCGCGTCTACCGAAAGATGCATGTGCATGCTTAACAGGTGGTTTACGACAAATCGATGCAAGTGTGCTGAAAAAAGCAGCATGGGCGTGTTTGGTACGTCGTTCGGTAGAAATCCACGTGCGCGCTTTGCCAAAAGCCGCACGTGCGTGCTCAGCTTGTGGTTTAGAAAACAACGTGCGCCTCTACCGAAAGATGCATGTCCGTGCTTAACAGGTGGTTGGGCACAAATCGATGCGCGTGTGCTGTAAAGAGCAGCATGGGCGTGCTTCGAATGTGGTTTCGCAGAAATCCACATGCGGCTCTCCCAAAAGGAGTATGTGCATTCATTACTTGTGGTTTGGCAGAAAACAACGTGAGCGTCTACCGAAAGATGCATGTGCATGCTTAACAAGTGGTTTACCACAAATCGATGCGCGTGTGCTGAAAAGAGCAGCATGGGCATGCTCAGCACGTGGTTTGGTAGAAATCCACATGCGGCTCTCCCAAAAAGAGTATGTGCATTCATTACTTGTGGTTTGGCAGAAAACAACGTGAGCGTCTACCGAAAGATGCATGTGCATGCTTAACAAGTGGTTTACCACAAATCGATGCGCGTGTGCTGAAAAGAGCAGCATGGGCGTGCTTGGCACGTCGTTTGGCTGAAATCCAAGTGCGCGCTCTGCCAAAAGCAGCATGTGCATGCTTAGCTTGTGGTTTGGCAGAAAACAACGTGCGCGTCTACCGAAAGATACATGTGCATGCTTAACAAGTGGTTTGACACAAATCGTTGCGCGTGTGCTGAAAAGAGAAGCATTTGCGTGCTTAGCACGTGGTTGGTAGAAATCCACATGCGCGCAATGCCAAAAGCAGCATATGCATGCATAGCTTGTGGTTTGGCAGAAAACAACGTGCGCGTCTACCGAAAGATGCATGTGCATGTTTAACAAGTGGTTTGGCACAAATCGCTGCGCGTGTGCTGAAAACAGCAGCAAGAGCGTGCTTAGCACGTGGTTTGGTAGAAATCCACGTGCGCGCTCTGCGAAAAGCAGCATGTGCATGCTTAGCTTGTGGTTTGGAAAACAACGTGCGCGTCTACCGAAAGATGCATGTGCATGCTTAACAAGTGGTTTACCACAAATCGATGCGCGTGTGCTGAAAAGAGCAGCATGGGCGTGCTTGGCACGTCGTTTGGCTGAAATCCAAGTGCGCGCTCTGCCAAAAGCAGCATGTGCATGCTTAGCTTGTGGTTTGGCAGAAAACAACGTGCGCGTCTACCAAAAGATGCATGTGCATGCTTAACAGGTGGTTTACGACAAATCGATGCAAGTGTGCTGAAAAAAGCAGCATGGGCGTGCTTGGTACGTCGTTTGGTAGAAATCCACGTGCGCGCTTTGCCAAAAGCCGCATGTGCGTGCTCAGCTTGTGGTTTAGAAAACAACGTGCGCCTCTACCGAAAGATGCATGTCCGTGCTTAACAGGTGGTTTGGCACAAATCGATGCGCGTGTGCTGTAAAGAGCAGCATGGGCGTGCTTAGAATGTGGTTTCGTAGAAATCCACGTGCGCGATCTGCCAAAAGCAGCATGTGCATGCATAACTTGTGGTTTGGCAGAAAACAACGTGAGCGTCTACCGAAAGATGCATGTGCATTCTTAACAAGTGGTTTGGCACAAATCGCTGCGTGTGTGCTGAAAAGAGCAGCATGGGCGTGCTCAGCACGTGGTTTGGTAGAAATCCACATGCGGCTCTCCCAAAAGGAGTATGTGCATTCATTACTTGTGGTTTGGCAGAAAATAACGTGCGCGTCTACCAAAAGATGCATGTGTATGCTTAACAAGTGGTTTACGACAAATCAATGCAAGTGTGCTGAAAAGAGCACCATGGGCGTGCTTGGCACGTCGTTTGGCCGAAGTCCACGTGTGCGCTCTGCCAAAAGCAGCATGTTCATGCTTAGCTTGTGGTTTGGCAGAAAACAACGTGCGTGTCTACCGAAAGATGCATGCGCATGCTTAACAAGTGCTTTGGCACAAATCGTTGCGCGTGTGCTGAAAAGAGACGCATGGGAGTGCTTAGCATATGGTTTGGAAGAAATCCACATGGGCGATCTGCCAAAAGCAGCATGTGCATGCATAACTTGTGGTTTGGCAGAAAACAACGTGCGCGTATACTGAAAGATGCATGTGCATGCTTAACAAGTGGTTTGGCACAAATAGATGCGCGTGTGCTGAAAAGAGCTGCATGGGCGTGCTTAGCACGATGTTTGGTAGAAATCCACATGCGCGCTCTCCCAAAAGCAGCATGTGCATTCATAACTTGTGGTTTGGCAGAAAACAACGTGCGCGTCTACCAATAGATGCATGTGCATGCTTAACAAGTGGTTTACGACAAATCGATATAAGTGTGCTGAAAAGAGCAGCATGGGCGTGCTTGGCACGTCGTTTGGCCGAAATCCACGTGCGCGCTCTGCCAAAAGCAGCATGTTCATGCTTAGCTTGTGGTTTGGCAGAAAACAACGTGCGCGTCTACCGAAAGATGCATGCGCATGCTTAACAAGTGCTTTGTCACAAATCGATGCGCGTGTGCTGAAAAGAGCAGCATGGGCGTGCTTAGCACGCGGTTTGGCAGAAATCCACATGCGCGCTCTCCCAAAAGGAGCATGTGCATGCATACCTTTTGATTTGGCAGAAAACAACGTGCGCGTCTACAAAAGATGCATGTGCATGCTTAACAAGTGGTTTGGCACAAATCGATGCGCGTGTGCTGAAAAGAGCAGCATGGGCGTTCTTAGCACGTGGGTGTTAGAAATCCACATGCGCGCTCTGCCAAAAGCAGCATGTGCATGCATAACTTGTGGTTTGGCAGAAAACAACGTGCGCGTCTACCGATAGATGCATGTGCATGCTTAACAAGTGGTTTGGCACAAATCGCTGCGCGTGTGCTGAAAACAGCAGCAAGAGCGTGCTTAGCACGTGGTTTGGTAGAAATCTACGTGCGCGCTCTGCCAAAAGCAGCATGTGCATGCTTAGCTTGTGGTTTAGAAAAGAACGTGCGCGTCTACCAAAAGATGCATGCGCATGCTTAACAAGTGCTTTGGCACAAATCGTTGCGCGTGTGCTGAAAAGAGCAGCATGGGCGTGCTTGGCACGTCGTTTGGTACAAATACACGTGCGCGCTCTGCCAAAAGCAGCATGTGCATGCTTAGCTTGTGGTTTAGAAAACAACGTGCGCGTCTACCGAAAGATGCATGTGCATGCTTAACAAGTGGTTTGGCTCAAATCGATGCGCGGGTGCTGAAAAGATCAGCATGGGCGTGCTTAGCATGTGGTTTGGTAGAAATCCACATGCGCGATCTGCCAAAAGCAGCATGTGCATGCATAACTTGTGGTTTGGCAGAAAACAACGTGCGCGTATACTGAAAGATGCATGTGCATGCCTAACAAGTGGTTTGGCACAAATCGATGCGCGTGTGCTGAAAAAAGCAGCATGGGCGTGCTTAGCACAAGGTTTGGTAGAAATCCACATGCGCGCTCTCCCAAAAGCAGCATGTGCATTCATAACTTGTGGTTTGGCAGAAAACAACGTGCGCGTCTACCAATAGATGCATGTGCATGCTTAACAAGTGGTTTACGACAAATCGATGCAAGTGTGCTGAAAAGAGCAGCATGGGCCTTCTTAGCACGTGGGTGTTAGAAATCCACATGTGCGCTCTGCCAAAAGCAGCATGTGCATGCATAACTTGTGGTTTGGCAGAAAACAACGTGCGCGTCTACCGAAAGATGCATGTGCATGCTTAACAAGTGGTTTGGCACAAATCGCTGCGCGCGTGCTGAAAACAGTAGCAAGAGCGTGCTTAGCACGTGGTTTGGTAGAAATCCACATGCGCGATCTGCCGAAAGCTGCATGTGCATGCATAACTTGTGGTTTGGCAGAAAACAACGTGCGCGTCTACCGAAAGATGCATGTGCATGTTTAACAAGTGGTTTGGCACAAAACGCTGCGCGTGTGCTGAAAACAGCAGCAAGAGCGTGCTTAGCACGTGGTTTGGTAGAAATCCACGTGCGCGCTCTGCGAAAAGCAGCATGTGCATACTTAGCTTGTGGTTTGGAAAATAACGTGCGCGTCTACCGAAAGATGCATGTGCATGCTTAACAAGTGGTTTACCACAAATCGATGCGCGTGTGCTGAAAAGAGCAGCATGGGCGTGCTTGGCACGTCGTTTGGCTGAAATCCAAGTGCGCGCTCTGCCAAAAGCAGCATGTGCATGCTTAGCTTGTGGTTTGGCAGAAAACAACGTGCGCGTCTACCGAAAGATGCATGTGCATGCTTAACAGGTGGTTTACGACAAATCGATGCAAGTGTGCTGAAAAAAGCAGCATGGGCGTGCTTGGTACGTCGTTTGGTAGAAATCCACGTGCGCGCTTTGCCAAAAGCCGCATGTGCGTGCTCAGCTTGTGGTTTAGAAAACAACGTGCGCCTCTACCGAAAGATGCATGTCCGTGCTTAACAGGTGGTTTGGCACAAATCGATGCGCGTGTGCTGTAAAGAGCAGCATGGGCGTGCTTAGAATGTGGTTTCGTAGAAATCCACGTGCGCGATCTGCCAAAAGCAGCATGTGCATGCATAACTTGTGGTTTGGCAGAAAACAACGTGAGCGTCTACCGAAAGATGCATGTGCATTCTTAACAAGTGGTTTGGCACAAATCGCTGCGTGTGTGCTGAAAAGAGCAGCATGGGCGTGCTCAGCACGTGGTTTGGTAGAAATCCACATGCGGCTCTCCCAAAAGGAGTATGTGCATTCATTACTTGTGGTTTGGCAGAAAATAACGTGCGCGTCTACCAAAAGATGCATGTGTATGCTTAACAAGTCGTTTACGACAAATCAATGCAAGTGTGCTGAAAAGAGCCCCATGGGCGTGCTTGGCACGTCGTTTGGCCGAAGTCCACGTGTGCGCTCTGCCAAAAGCAGCATGTTCATGCTTAGCTTGTGGTTTGGCAGAAAACAACGTGCGTGTCTACCGAAAGATGCATGCGCATGCTTAACAAGTGCTTTGGCACAAATCGTTGCGCGTGTGCTGAAAAGAGACGCATGGGAGTGCTTAGCATATGGTTTGGAAGAAATCCACATGGGCGATCTGCCAAAAGCAGCATGTGCATGCATAACTTGTGGTTTGGCAGAAAACAACGTGCGCGTATACTGAAAGATGCATGTGCATGCTTAACAAGTGGTTTGGCACAAATAGATGCGCGTGTGCTGAAAAGAGCTGCATGGGCGTGCTTAGCACGATGTTTGGTAGAAATCCACATGCGCGCTCTCCCAAAAGGAGCATGTGCATGCATACCTTTTGATTTGGCAGAAAACAACGTGCGCGTCTACAAAAGATGCATGTGCATGCTTAACAAGTGGTTTGGCACAAATCGATGCGCGTGTGCTGAAAAGAGCAGCATGGGCGTTCTTAGCACGTGGGTGTTAGAAATCCACATGCGCGCTCTGCCAAAAGCAGCATGTGCATGCATAACTTGTGGTTTGGCAGAAAACAACGTGCGCGTCTACCGATAGATGCATGTGCATGCTTAACAAGTGGTTTGGCACAAATCGCTGCGCGTGTGCTGAAAACAGCAGCAAGAGCGTGCTTAGCACGTGGTTTGGTAGAAATCTACGTGCGCGCTCTGCCAAAAGCAGCATGTGCATGCTTAGCTTGTGGTTTAGAAAAGAACGTGCGCGTCTACCAAAAGATGCATGCGCATGCTTAACAAGTGCTTTGGCACAAATCGTTGCGCCTGTGCGGAAAAGAGCAGCATGGGCGTGCTTGGCACGTCGTTTGGTACAAATACACGTGCGCGCTCTGCCAAAAGCAGCATGTGCATGCTTAGCTTGTGGTTTAGAAAACAACGTGCGCGTCTACCGAAAGATGCATGTGCATGCTTAACAAGTGGTTTGGCTCAAATCGATGCGCGGGTGCTGAAAAGATCAGCATGGGCGTGCTTAGCATGTGGTTTGGTAGAAATCCACATGCGCGGTCTGCCAAAAGCAGCATGTGCATGCATAACTTGTGGTTTGGCAGAAAACAACGTGCGCGTCTACTGAAAGATGCACGTGCATGCTTAACAAGTGGTTTACCACAAATCGATGCGCGTGTGCTGAAAAGAGCAGCATGGGCGTGCTTGGCACGTCGTTTGGCTGAAATCCAAGTGCGCGCTCTGCCAAAAGCAGCATGTGCATGCTTAGCTTGTGGTTTGGCAGAAAACAACGTGCGCGTCTATCGAAAGATGCATGTGCATGCTTAACAAGTGGTTTGGCACAAATCGTTGCGCGTGTGCTGAAAAGAGAAGCATTTGCGTGCTTAACACGTGGTTTGGCAGAAATCCACGTGCGCGCTCTCCCAAAAGGAGCATGTGCATGCATAACTTGTGGTTTGGCAGAAAACAACGTGCGCGTCTACTGAAAGATGCATGTGCATGCTTAACAAGTGGTTTACCACAAATCGATGCACGTGTGCTGAAAAGAGCAGCATGGGCGTGCTTGGCACGTCGTTTGGTAGAAATCCACGTGAGCGCTTTGCCAAAAGCAGCATATGCACCCGCCGTAGTTGCTCAGTGGCTATGGTGTTGGGCTGCTGAGCACGAGGTCGCGGGATCGAATCCCGGCCACGGCGGCCGCATTTCGATGGGGGCGAAATGCGAAAACACCCGTGTGCTTAGATTTAGGTGCACGTTAAAGAACCCCAGGTGGTCAAAATTTCCGAAGTCCTCCACTACGGCGTGCCTCATAATCAGAAAGTGGTTTTGACACGTAAATCCCCAAATATTATATATATATAAAAGCAGCATATGCATGCTTAGCTTGTGGTTTAGAAAACAACGTGCGCGTCTACCGAAAGATGCATGTGCATGCTTAACAAATGGTTTGGCACAAATCGATGCGCGTGTGCTGAAAAGAGCAGCATGGGAGTGCTTAGCATGTGGTTTGGAAGAAATCCACCTGCGCGATCTGCCAAAAGCAGCATGTGCATGCATAACTTGTGGTTTGGCAGAAAACAACGTGCGCGTATACTGAAAGATGCATGTGCATGCTTAACAAGTGGTTTGGCACAAATCGATGCGCGTGTGCTGAAAAAAGCAGCATGGGCGTGCTTAGCACGAGGTTTGGTAGAAATCCACATGCGCGCTCTCCCAAAAGCAGCATGTGCATTCATAACTTGTGGTTTGGCAGAAAACAACGTGCGCGTCTACCAATAGATGCATGTGCATGCTTAACAAGTGGTTTACGACAAATCGATGCAAGTGTGCTGAAAAGAGCAGCATGGGCCTTCTTAGCACGTGGGTGTAAGAAATCCACATGTGCGCTCTGCCAAAAGCAGCATGTGCATGCATAACTTGTGGTTTGGCAGAAAACAACGTGCGCGTCTACCGAAAGATGCATGTGCATGCTTAACAAGTGGTTTGCCACAAATCGCTGCGCGCGTGCTGAAAACAGTAGCAAGAGCGTGCTTAGCACGTGGTTTGGTAGAAATCCACATGCGCGATCTGCCGAAAGCTGCATGTGCATGCATAACTTGTGGTTTGGCAGAAAACAACGTGCGCGTCTACCGAAAGATGCATGTGCATGTTTAACAAGTGGTTTGGCACAAAACGCTGCGCGTGTGCTGAAAACAGCAGCAAGAGCGTGCTTAGCACGTGGTTTGGTAGAAATCCACGTGCGCGCTCTGCGAAAAGCAGCATCTGCATACTTAGCTTGTGGTTTGGAAAATAACGTGCGCGTCTACCGAAAGATGCATGTGCATGCTTAACAAGTGGTTTACCACAAATCGATGCGCGTGTGCTGAAAAGAGCAGCATGGGCGTGCTTGGCACGTCGTTTGGCTGAAATCCAAGTGCGCGCTCTGCCAAAAGCAGCATGTGCATGCTTGGCTTGTGGTTTGGCAGAAAACAACGTGCGCGTCTACCGAAAGATGCATGTGCATGCTTAACAAGTGGTTTGGCACAAATCGATGCGCGTGTGCTGAAAAGAGAAGCATTTGCGTGCTTAACACGTGGTTTGGCAGAAATCCACGTGCGCGCTCTTCCAAAAGGAGCATGTGCATGCATACCTTTTGGTTTGGCAGAAAACAACGGGCGAGTCTACAAAAGATGCATGTGCATGCTTAACAAGTGGTTTGGCACAAATCGATGCGCGTGTGCTGAAAAGAGCAGCATGGGCGTGCTTAGCACGTGGTTGGTAGAAATCCACATGCGCGCAATGCCAAAAGCAGCATGTGCATGCATAGCTTGTGGTTTGGCACAAAACAACGTGCGCGTCTACCGAAAGATGCATGTGCATGTTTAACAAGTGGTTTGGCACAAATCGCTGCGCGTGTGCTGAAAACAGCAGCAAAAGCGTGCTTAGCACGTGGTTTGGTAGAAATCCACGTGCGCACTCTGTGAAAAGCAGCATGTGCATGCTTAGCTTGTGGTTTGGAAAACAACGTGCGCGTCTACCGAAAGATGCATGTGCATGCTTAACAAGTGGTTTGGCACAAATCGCTGCGCGTGTGCTGAAAAGAGCAGCAAGGGCGTGCTTAGCACGTGGTTTGGTAGAAATCCACATGCGCTCTCCCCTAAAAGCAGCATGTGCATTCATAACTTGTGCTTTGGCAGAAAACAACGTGCGCGTCTACCAAAAGATGCATGTGCATGCTTAACAGGTGGTTTACGACAAATCGATGCAAGTGTGCTGAAAAAAGCAGCATGGGCGTGCTTGGTACGTCGTTTGGTAGAAATCCACGTGCGCGCTTTGCCAAAAGCCGCACGTGCGTGCTCAGCTTGTGGTTTAGAAAACAACGTGCGCCTCTACCGAAAGATGCATGTCCGTGCTTAACAGGTGGTTGGGCACAAATCGATGCGCGTGTGCTGTAAAGAGCAGCATGGGCGTGCTTCGGATGTGGTTTCGTAGAAATCCACGTGCGCGATCTGCCAAAAGCAGCATGTGCATGCATAACTTGTGGTTTGGCAGAAAACAACGTGAGCGTCTACCGAAAGATGCATGTGCATGCTTAACAAGTGGTTTGGCACAAATCGCTGCGTGTGTGCTGAAAAGAGCAGCATGGCCGTGCTCAGCACGTGGTTTGGTAGAAATCCACATGCGGCTCTCCCAAAAGGAGTATGTGCATTCATTACTTGTGGTTTGGCAGAAAACAACGTGCGCGTCTACCGAAAGATGCGTGTGCATGCTTAACAAGTGGCTTGGCACAAATCGATGCGCGTGTGCTGAAAAGAGACGCATTTGCGTGCTTAGCACGTGGTTTGGTCGAAATCCACATGCGTGCTTTGCCAAAAGCAGCATGTGCATGGTTAACTTGTGGTATGGCAGAAAACAACGTCCGCGTCTACCAAAAGATGCATGTGCATGCTTAACAAGTGGTTTACCAAAAATCGATGCGCGTGTGCTGAAAAGAGCAGCATGGGCGTGCTTGGCACGTCGTTTGGTAGAAATCCACGGGCGCGCTTTGCCAAAAGCAGCATGTGCATGCTTAGCTTGTGGTTTATAAAACAACGTTCGCGTCTACCGAAAGATGCATGTGCATGCTTAACAAGTGGTTTTGCACAAATCGATGCGCGTGTGCTGAAAAGAGCAGCATGCGCGTGCTTAGCACGTGGTTTGGTAGAAATCCACATGCGCGATCTGCCAAAAGCAGCATGTGCATGCATAACTTGTGGTTTGGCAGAAAACAACGTGCGCGTCTACTGAAAGATGCATGTGCATGCTTAACAAGTTGTTTGGCACAAATCGATGCGCGTGTGCTGAAAAGAGCAGCAAGGGCGTGCTTAGCACGTGGTTTGGTAGAAATCCACATGCGCGCTCTCCCAAAAGCAGCATGTGCATTCATAACTTGTTGTTTGGCAGAAAACAACGTGCGCGTCTACCAAAGGATGCATGTGCATGCTTAACAAGTGGTTTACGACAAATCGATGCAAGTGTGCTGAAAAGAGCAGCATGGGCGTGCTTGGCACGTCGTTTGGCCGAAATTCACGTGCGCGCTCTGCCAAAAGCAGCATGTTCATGCTTAGCTTGTGGTTTGGCAGAAAACAACGTGCGCGTCTACCGAAAGATACATGCGCATGCTTAACAAGTGGTTTGGCTCAAATCGATGCGCGTGTGCTGAAAAGAGCAGCATGGGCGTGCTTATCACGTAGTTTGGTAGAAATCCACAATCGCGCTCTCCCAAAAGGAGCATGTGCATGCATACCTTTTGGTTTGGCAGAAAACAACGGGCGCGTCTACAAAAGATGCATGTGCATGGTTAACAAGTGGTTTGGCACAAATCGATGCGCGTGAGCTGAAAAGAGCAGCATGGGCGTGCTTAGCACGTGGTTGGTAGAAATCCACATGTGCGCAATTCCAAAAGCAACATGTGCATGCATAACTTGTGGTTTGGCAGAAAACAAAGTGCGCGTCTACCGAAAGATGCATGCGCATGCTTAACAAGTGGTTTGGCAGAAATCGCTGCGCGTATGCTGAAAACAGCAGCAAGAGCGTGCTTAGCACGTGGTTTGGTAGAAATCCACATGCGCCCTCTGCCAAAAGCAGCATGTGCATGCTTAGCTTGTGGTTTAGAAAACAACGTGCGCGTCTACCGAAAGATGCATGTGCATGCTTAACAAGTGGTTTGGCACAAATCGCTGCACGTGTGCTGAAAAGAGCAGCAAGGGCGTGCTTAGCACGTGGTTTGGTAGAAATCCACATGCGGCTCTCCCAAAAGCAGTATGTGCATTCATTACTTGTGGTTTGGCAGAAAACAACGTGCGCGTCTACCAAAAGATGCATGTGCATGCTTAACAAGTGGTTTACGACAAATCAATGCAAGTGTGCTGAAAAGAGCACCATGGGCGTGCTTGGCACGTCGTTTGGCCGAAGTCCACGTGCGCGCTCTGCCAAAAGCAGCATGTTCGTGCTTAGCTTGTGGTTTGGCAGAAAACAACGTGCGTGTCTACCGAAAGATCCATGCGCATGCTTAAGAAGTGCTTTGGCACAAATCGTTGCGCGTGTGCTGAAAAGAGACGCATTTGGGTGCTTAGCATGTGGTTTGGTCGAAATCCACATGCGTGCTCTGCCAAAAGCAGCATGTGCATGGTTAACTTGTGGTTTGGCAGAAAACAACGTCCGCGTATACCAAAAGATGCATGTGCATGCAGGAACAAGTGGTTTACCACAAATCGACGCGCGTGTGCCGAAAAGAGCAGCATTGGCGTGCTGGCACGTCGTTTGGTAGAAATCCACGTGCGCGCTTTGCCAAAAGCAGCATGTGCATGCTTAGCTTGTGGTTTAGAAAACAACGTGCGCGTCTACCGAAAGATGCATGTGCATGCTTAACAAGTGGCTTGGCACAAATCGATGCGCGTGTGCTGAAAAGAGCAGCACGGGCGTGCTTAGCACGTGGTTTGGTAGAAATCCACATGCGCGCTCTCCCAAAAGGAGCATGTGCATTCATAACTTGTGGTTTGGCAGAAGACAACGTGCGCGTCTACCAAAAGATGCATGTGCATGCTTAACAAATAGATTACGACAAAACGATACAAGTGTGCTGAAAAGGGCACCATGGGCGTGCTTGGCACGTCGTTTGGCCGAAATCCACGTGCGCGCTCTGCCAAAAACAGCATGTTCATGCTTAGCTTGTAGTTTGGCAGAAAACAACCTGCGCGTCTACCGAAAGATGCATGTGGATGCTTAACAAGTGGCTTGGCACAAATCGATGCGCGTGTGCTGAAAAGAGAAGCATGGGCGTGCTTACCACGTGGTTGGTAGAAATCCACATGCGCGCTCTGCCAAAAGCAGCATGTGCATGCATAACTTATGGTTTGGTAGAAAACAACGTGCGCGTCTACCGAAAGATGCATGTGCATGCTTAACAAGTGGTTTGGCACAAATCGATGCGCGTGTGCTGAAAAGAGTAGCAAGGGCGTGCTTAGCACGTGGTTTGGTAGAAATCCACATGCGCGCTCTCCCAAAAGCAGCATGTGCATTCATAACTTGTTGTTTGGCAGAAAACAACGCGCGCGTCTACCAAAGGATGCATGTGCATGCTTAACAAGTGGTTTACGACAAATCGATGCAAGTGTGCTGAAAAGAGCAACATGGGCGTGCTTGGCACGTCGTTTGGCCGAAATCCACGTGCGCGCTCTGCCAAAAGCAGCATGTTCATGCTTAGCTTGTGGTTTGGCAGAAAACAACGTGCGCGTCTACCGAAAGATACATGCGCATGATTAACAAGTGCTTTGGCACAAATCGTTGCGCGTGTGCTGAAAAGAGCAGCATGGGCGTGCTTAGCACGTGGTTTGGTTGAAATCCACATGCGTGCTCTTCCAAAAGCAGCATGTGCATGGTTAACTTTTGGTTTGGCAGAAAACAACGTCCGCGTCTCCCAAAAGATGCATGTGCATGGTTAACAAGTGGTTTGGCACAAATCGATGCGCGTGTGCTGAAAAGAGCAGCATGGGCGTGCTTAGCACGTGGTTGGTAGAAATCCACATGTGCGCAATTCCAAAAGCAACATGTGCATGCATAACTTGTGGTTCGGCAGAAAACAAAGTGCGCGTCTACCGAAAGATGCATGTGCATGCTTAACAAGTGGTTTGGCAGAAATCGCTGCGCGTATGCTGAAAACAGCAGCAAGAGCGTGCTTAGCACGTGGCTTGGTAGAAATCCACGTGCGCCCTCTGCCAAAAGCAGTATGTGCATGCTTAGCTTCTGGTTTAGAAAACAACGTGCGCGTCTACCGAAAGATGCATGTGCATGCTTAACAAGTGGTTTGGCACAAATCGCTGCGCGTGTGCTGAAAAGAGCAGCAAGGGCGTGCTTAGCACGTCGTTTGGCCGAAGTCCACGTGCGCGCTCTGCCAAAAGCAGCATGTTCGTGCTTAGCTTGTGGTTTGGCAGCAAACAACGTGCGTGTCTACCGAAAGATGCATGCGCATGCTTAACAAGTGCTTTGGCACAAATCGTTGCGCGTGTGCTGAAAAGAGACGCATTTGCGTGCTTAGCATGTGGTTTGGTCGAAATCCACATGCGTGCTCTGCCAAAAGCAGCATGTGCATGCTTAGCTTGTGGTTTAGAAAACAACGTGCGCGTCTACCGAAAGATGCATGTGCATGCTTAACAAGTGGCTTGGCACAAATCGATGCGCGTGTGCTGAAAAGAGCAGCATGGGCGTGCTTAGCACGTGGTTTGGTAGATATCCACATGCGCGCTCTCCCAAAAGGAGCATGTGCATTCATAACTTGTGGTTTGGCAGAAGACAACGTGCGCGTCTACCAAAACATGCATGTGCATGCTTAACAAATGGTTTACGACAAATCGATGCAAGTGTGCTGAAAAGAGCACCATGGGCGTGCTTGGCACGTCGTTTGGCCGAAATCCACGTGCGCGCTCTACCAAAAGCAGCATGTTCATGCTTAGCTTGTGGTTTGGGAGAAAACAACGTGCGCGTCTACCAAAAGATGCATGCGCATGCTTAACAAGTGCTTTGGCACAAATCGTTGCGCGTGTGGTGAAAAGAGAAGCATTTGCGTGCTTGGCACGTCGTTTGGTCGAAATCCACATGCGTGCTCTGCCAAAAGCAGCATGTGCATGGTTAACTTGTGGTTTGGCAGAAAACAACGTCCGCGTAAACCAAAAGATGCATGTGCATGCTGAACAAGTGGTTTACCACAAATCGACGCGCATGTGCTGAAAAGAGCAGCATTGGCGTGCTGGCACGTCGTTTGGTAGAAATCCACGTGCGCGCTTTGCCAAAAGCAGCATGTGCATGCTTAGCTTGTGGTTTAGAAAACAACGTGCGCGTCTACTGAAAGATGCATGTGCATGCTTAACAAGTGGTTTGGCACAAATCAATGCGCGTGTGCTGAAAAGAGCAGCATGGGCGAGCTTAGCACGTGGTTTGGTAGAAATCCACATGCGCGCTCTCCCAAAAGCAGCATGTGCATTCATAACTTGTTGTTTGGAAGAAAAGAACGTGCGCGTCTACCAATAGATGCATGTGCATGCTTAACAAGTGGTTTACGACAAATCGATGCGCGTGTGCTGAAAAGAGCAGCATGGGCGTGCTCAGCACGTGGTTGGTAGAAATCCACATGTGCGCAATTCCAAAAGCAACATGTGCATGCATAACTTGTGGTTTGGCAGAAAACAAAGTGCGCGTCTACCGAAAGATGAATGTGCATGCTTAACAAGTGGTTTGGCAGAAATCGCTGCGCGTATGCTGAAAACAGCAGCAAGAGCGTGCTTAGCACGTGGTTTGGTAGAAATCCACGTGCGCCCTATGTCAAAAGCAGCATGTGCATGCTTACTTTGTGGTTTAGAAAACAACGCGCGCGTCTACCGAAAGATGCATGTGCATGCTTAACAAGTGGTTTGGCACAAATCGCTGCGCGTGTGCTGAAAAGAGCAGCAAGGGCGTGCTTAGCACGTCGTTTGGCCAAAGTCCATGTGCGCGCTCTGCCAAAAGCAGCATGTTCGTGCTTAGCTTGTGGTTTGGCAGAAAACAACGTGCGTGTCTACCGAAAGATGCATGCGCATGCTTAAGAAGTGCTTTGGCACAAATCGTTGCGCGTGTGCTGAAAAGAGACGCATTTGCGTGCTTAGCATGTGGTTTGGTCGAAATCCACATGCGTGCTCTGCCAAAAGCAGCATGTGCATGGTTAACTTGTGGTTTGGCAGAAAACAACGTCCGCGTATACCAAAACATGCATGTGCATGCTGAACAAGTGGTTTACCACAAATCGACGCGCGTGTGCTGAAAAGAGCAGCATTGGCGTGCTGGCACG
The DNA here is from genome assembly GCF_050947875.1 of Dermacentor variabilis. Taxonomy (NCBI): domain Eukaryota; kingdom Metazoa; phylum Arthropoda; class Arachnida; order Ixodida; family Ixodidae; genus Dermacentor; species Dermacentor variabilis. Next base: position 3,528,195 of record NW_027460291.1, read on the forward strand.
TCGTTTGGTAGAAATCCACGTGCGCACTTTGCCAAAAGCAGCATGTGCATGCTTAGCTTGTGGTTTAGAAAACAACGTGCGCGTCTACCGAATGATGCATGTGCATGCTTAACAAGTGGTTTGGCACAAATCGATACGCGTGTGCTGAAAAGAGCAGCATGGGAGTGCTTAGCATGTGGTTTGGTAGAAATCCACATGCGCGATCTGCCAAAAGCAGCATGTGCATGCATAACTTGTGGTTTGACAGAAAACAACGTGCGCGTCTACTGAATGATGCATGTGCATGCTTAACAAGTGGTTTGGCACAAATCGATGCGCGTGTGCTGAAAAGAGCAGCATGGGCGTGCTTAGCACGTGGTTTGCTAGAAATCCCCATGCGTGCTCTGCCAAAAGCAGCATGTGCATGGTTAACTTGTGGTTTGGCAGAAAACAACGTCCGCGTCAGCTAAAAGATACATGTGCATGCTTAACAAGTGGTTTACCACAAATCGATGCGCGTGTGCTGAAAAGAGCAGCATGGGCGTACTTGGCACGTCGTTTGGCTGAAATCCACGTGCGCGCTCTGCCAAAAGCAGCATGTGCATGCTTAGCTTGTGGTTTATAAAACAACGTGCGCGTCTACCGAAAGATGCATGTGCATGCTTAACAAGTGGCTTGGCACAAATCGATGCGCGTGTGCTGAAAAGAGCAGCATGGGCGTGCTTAGCACGTGGTTTGGTAGAAATCCACATGCGCGCTCTCCCAAAAGGAGCATGTGCATTCATAACTTGTGGTTTGGCAGAAGACAACGTGCGCGTCTACCAAAAGATGCATGTGCATGCTTAACAAGTAGATTACGACAAATCGATGCAAGAGTGCTGAAAAGAGCACCATGGGCGTGCTTGGCACGTCGTTTGGCCGAAATCCACGTGCGCGCTCTGCCAAAAGCAGCATGTTCATGCTTAGCTTGTGGTTTGGCAGAAAACAACCTGCGCGTCTACCGAAAGATGCATGTGCATGCTTAACAAGTGGCTTGGCACAAATCGATGCGCGTGTGCTAAAAGAGAAGCATGGGCGTCGTTTGGCCGAAGTCCACGTGCGCGCTCTGCCAAAAGCAGCATGTTCGTGCTTAGCTTGTGGTTTGGCAGCAAACAACGTGCGTGTCTACCGAAAGATGCATGCGCATGCTTAACAAGTGCTTTGGCACAAATCGTTGCGCATGTGCTGAAAAGAGACGCATTTGCGTGCTTAGCATGTGGTTTGGTCGAAATCCACATGCGTGCTCTGCCAAAAGCAGCATGTGCATCGTTAACTTGTGGTTTGGCAGAAAACAACGTCCGCGTATACCAAAAGATGCATGTGCATGCTGAACAAGTGGTTTACCACAAATCGACGCGCGTGTGCTGAAAAGAGCAGCATTGGCGTGCTGGCACGTCGTTTGGTAGAAATCCACGTGCGCGCTTTGCCAAAAGCAGCATGTGCATGCTTAGCTTGTGGTTTAGAAAACAACGTGCGCGTCTACCGAAAGTTGCATGTGCATGCTTAACAAGTGGCTTGGCACAAATCGATGCGCGTGTGCTGAAAAGAGCAGCATGGGCGTGCTTAGCACGTCGTTTGGTAGAAATCCACATGCGCGCTCTCCCAAAAGGAGCATGTGCATTCATAACTTGTGGTTTGGCAGAAGACAACGTGCGCGTCTACCAAAACATGCATGTGCATGCTTAACAAATGGTTTACGACAAATCGATGCAAGTGTGCTGAAAAGAGCACCATGGGCGTGCTTGGCACGTCGTTTGGCCGAAATCCACGTGCGCGCTCTACCAAAAGCAGCATGTTGATGCTTAGCTTGTGGTTTGGGAGAAAACAACGTGCGCGTCTACCTAAAGATGCATGCGCATGCTTAACAAGTGCTTTGGCACAAATCGTTGCGCGTGTGGTGAAAAGAGAAGCATTTGCGTGCTTGGCACGTCGTTTGGTAGAAATCCACGTGCGCGCTCTGCCAAAAGCAGCATGTGCATGCTTAGCTTGTGGTTTAGAAAACAACGTGCGCGTCTACCGTAAGATGCATGTGCATGCTTAACAAGTGGTTTTGCACAAATCGATGCGCGTGTGCTGAAAAGAGCACCCTGGGCGTGCTTGGCAACGTCGTTTGGCCGAAGTCCACTTGCGCGCTCTGCCAAAAGCAGCATGTTCGTGCTTAGCTTGTGGTTTGGCAGAAAACAACGTGCGTGTCTACCGAAAGATGCATGCGCATGCATAACAAGTGCTTTGGCACAAATCGTTGCGCGTGTGCTGAAAAGAGACGCATTTGCGTGCTTAGCACGTGGTTTGGTCGAAATCCACATGCGTGCTCTGCCAAAAGCAGCATGTGCATGGTTAACTTGTGGTTTGGCAGAAAACAACGTCCGCGTAAACCAAAAGATGCATGTGCATGCTGAACAAGTGGTTTACCACAAATCGACGCGCGTGTGCTGAAAAGAGCAGCATTGGCGTGCTGGCACGTCGTTTGGTAGAAATCCACGTGCGCGCTTTGCCAAAAGCAGCATGTGCATGCTTAGCTTGTGGTTTAGAAAACAACGTGCGTGTCTACTGAAAGATGCATGTGGATGCTTAACAAGTGGTTTGGCACAAATCAATGCGCGTGTGCTGAAAAGAGCAGCATGGGCGTGCTTAGCACGTGGTTTGGTAGAAATCCACATGCGCGCTCTCCCAAAAGCAGCATGTGCATTCATAACTTGTTGTTTGGAAGAAAAGAACGTGCGCGTCTACCAATAGATGCATGTGCATGCTTAACAAGTGGTTTACGACAAATCGATGCGCGTGTGCTGAAAAGAGCAGCATAGGCGTGCTTAGCACGTGGTTGGAAGAAATCCACATGTGCGCAATTCCAAAAGCAACATGTGCATGCATAACTTGTGGTTTGGCAGAAAACAAAGTGCGCGTCTACCGAAAGATGCATGTGCATGCTTAACAAGTGGTTTGGCAGAAATCGCTGCGCGTATGCTGAAAACAGCAGCAAGAGCGTGCTTAGCACGTGGTTTGGTAGAAATCCACGTGCGCCCTCTGCCAAAAGCAGCATGTGCATGCTTAGCTTGTGGTTTAGAAAACAACGCGCGCGTCTACCGAAAGATGCATGTGCATGCTTAACAAGTGGTTTGGCACAAATCGCTGCGCGTGTGCTGAAAAGAGCAGCAAGGGCGTGCTTAGCACGTCGTTTGGCCAAAGTCCACGTGCGCGCTCTGCCAAAAGCAGCATGTTCGTGCTTAGCTTGTGGTTTGGCAGAAAACAACGTGCGTGTCTACCGAAAGATGCATGCGCATGCTTAACAAGTGCTTTGGCACAAATCGTTGCGCGTGTGCTGAAAAGAGACGCATTTGCGTGCTTAGCATGTGCTTTGGTCGAAATCCACATGCGTGCTCTGCCAAAAGCAGCATGTGCATGGTTAACTTGTGGTTTGGCTGAAAACAACGTCCGCGTATACCAAAACATGCATGTACATGCTGAACAAGTGGTTTACCACAAATCGACGCGCGTGTGCTGAAAAGAGCAGCATTGGCGTGCTGGCACGTCGTTTGGTAGAAATCCACGTGCGCGCTTTGCCAAAAGCAGCATGTGCATGCTTAGCTTGTGGTTTAGAAAACAACGTGCGCGTCTACCGAATGATGCATGTGCATGCTTAACAAGTGGTTTGGCACAAATCGATGCGCGTGTGCTGAAAAGAGCAGCATGGGAGTGCTTAGCATGTGGTTTGGTAGAAATCCACATGCGCGATCTGCCAAAAGCAGCATGTGCATGCATAACTTGTGGTTTGACAGAAAACAACGTGCGCGTCTACTGAATGATGCATGTGTATGCTTAACAAGTGGTTTGGCACAAATCGATGCGCGTGTGCTGAAAAGAGCAGCATGGGCGTGCTTAGCACGTGGTTTGGTAGAAATCCCCATGCGTGCTCTGCCAAAAGCAGCATGTGCATGGTTAACTTGTGGTTTGGCAGAAAACAACGTCCGCGTCAGCTAAAAGATGCATGTGCATGCTTAACAAGTGGTTTACCACAAATCGATGCGCGTGTGCTGAAAAGAGCAGCATGGGCGTGCTTGGCACGTCGTTTGGCTGAAATCCACGTGCGCGCACTGCCAAAAGCAGCATGTGCATGCTTAGCTTGTGGTTTAGAAAACAACGTGCGCGTCTACCGAAAGATGCATGTGCATGCTTAACAAGTGGCTTGGCCCAAATCGATGCGCGTGTGCTGAAAAGAGCAGCATGGGCGTGCTTAGCACGTGGTTTGGTAGAAATCCACATGCGCGCTCTCCCAAAAGGAGCATGTGCATTCATAACTTGTGGTTTGGCAGAAGACAACGTGCGCGTCTACCAAAAGATGCATGTGCATGCTTAACAAGTAGATTACGACAAATCGATGCAAGTGTGCTGAAAAGAGCACCATGGGCGTGCTTGGCACGTCGTTTGGCCGAAATCCACGTGCGCGCTCTGCCAAAAGCAGCATGTTCATGCTTAGCTTGTGGTTTGGCAGAAAACAACCTGCGCGTCTACCGAAAGATGCATGTGCATGCTTAACAAGTGGCTTGGCACAAATCGATGCGCGTGTGCTAAAAGAGAAGCATGGGCGTGCTTACCACGTGGTTGGTAGAAATCCACATGCGCGCTCTGCCAAAAGCAGCATGTGCATGCATAACTTATGGTTTGGTAGAAAACAACGTGCGCGTCTACCGAAAGATGCATGTGCATGCTTAACAAGTGGTTTGGCACAAATCGCTGCGCGTGTGCAGAAAAGGGCAGCAAGGGCGCGCTTAGCACGTGGTTTGGTAGTAATCCACATGCGCGCTCTCCCTAAAGCAGCATGTGCATTCATAACTTGTGGTTTGGCAGAAAACAACGTGCGCGTCTACCAAAACATGCATGCGCATGCTTAACAAGTGGTTTACGACAAATCGATGCAAGTGTGCTGAAAAGAGCACCATGGGCGTGCTTGGCACGTCGTTTGGCCGAAATCCACGTGCGCGCTCTACCAAAAGCAGCATGTTCATGCTTAGCTTGTGGTTTGGGAGAAAACAACGTGCGCGTCTACCAAAAGATGCATGCGCATGCTTAACAAGTGCTTTGGCACAAATCGTTGAGCGTGTGCTGAAAAGAGAAGCATTTGCGTGCATGGCACGTGGTTTGGCAGAAATCGACGTGCGCGCTCTGCCAAAAGCAGCATGTGCATGCTAAGCTTGTGGTTTAGAAAACAGCGTGCGCGTCTACCGAAAGATGCATGTGCATGCTTAACAAGTGGCTTGGCACAAATCGATGCGCGTGTGCTGAAAAGAGCAGCATGGGCGTGCTTAGCACGTGGTTTGGTAGAAATCCACATGCGCGCTCTGCCAAAAGGAGCATGTGCATTCATAACTTGTGGTTTGGCAGAAAACAACGTGCGCGTCAACCAAAAGATGCATGTACATGCTTAACAAGTGGTTTACCACAAATCGATGCGCGTGTGTTTAAAAGAGCAGCATGGGCGTGCTTAGCACGCCGTTTAGCAGAAATCCACTTTCGCGCACTGGCAAAAGCAGCATGTGCATGCTTAGCTTGTGGTTTGGCAGAAAACAACGTGCGCGTCTACCGAAAGATGCATGTGCATGCTTAACAAGTGGTGTGGCACAAATCGATGCGCGTGTGCTGAAAAGAGCAGCATGGGCGTGCTTGGCACGTCGTTTCGCCGAAATCCACGTGCGCGCTCTGCCAAAAGCAGCATGTTCATGCTTAGCTTGTGGTTTGGCAGAAAACAACGTGCGCGTCTACAAAAGATGCATGCGCATGCTTAACAAGTGCTTTGGCACAAATCATTGCGCGTGTGCTGAAAAGAGAAGCATTTGCGTGCTTAGCACGTGGTCTGGTCGAAATCCCCATGCGTGCTCTGCCAAAAGCAGCATGTGCATGCTTAGCTTGTGGTTTGGCAGAAAACAACGTGCGCGCCTACCGAAAGATGCATGTGCATGCTTAACAAGTGGTTTGGCTCAAATCGCTGCGCGTGTGCTGAAAAGAGAAGCATTTGCGTGCTTGGCACGTCGTTTGGTAGAAATCCACGTGCGCGCTCTGCAAAAACCAGCATGTGCATGCTAAGCTTGTGGTTTAGAAAACAGCGTGCGCGTCTACCGAAAGATGCATGTGGCTGCTTAACAAGTGGTTTGGCACAAATCGATGCGCGTGTGCTGAAAAGAGCAGCATGGGCGTGCTTATCACGTGGTTTGGTAGAAATCCACATGCCCTCTCTCCCAACAGCAGGATTAGCATGCATATCTTGTGGTTTGGCAGAAAACAACGTGGGCGTCTATCAAAAGATGCATGTGCATGCTTAACAAGTGGTTTATGTCAAATCGATGCAAGTGTGCTGAAAAGAGCAGCATGGGCGTCCTTGGAACGTCGTTTGGCCGAAATCCACGTGCGCGCTCTGCCAAAAGCAGCATGTTCATGCTTAGCTTGTGGTTTGGCAGAAAACAACGTGCGCGTCTACCGAAAGACGCATGCGCATGCTTAACAAGTGCTTTGGCACAAATCGTTGCGAGTGTGCTGAAAAGAGAAGCATTTGCGTGCTTAGCACGTGGTTTGGTCGAAATCCATATGCGCGCTCTCCCAACAGCAGGATGTGCATGCATAGCTTGTGGTTTGGCAGAAAACAACGTGCGCGTCTACCAAAAGATGCATGTGAATGCTTAACAAGTGGTTTACCACAAATCGATGCGCGTGTGTTTAAAAGAGCAGCATGGGCGTGCTTAGCACGTGGTTTGGTAGAAATCCACATGCGCGCTGTCCCAAAAGGAGCATGTGCATGCATACCTTTTGGTTTGGCAGAAAACAACGGGCGCGTCTACAAAAGATGCATGTGCATGCTTAACAAGTGGTTTGGCACAAATCGATGCGCGTGTGCTGAAAAGAGCAGCATGGGCGTTCTTAGCATGTGGTTGTTAGAAATCCACATGCGCGCTCTGCCAAAAGCAGCATGTGCATGCATAACTTGTGGTTTGGCAGAAAACAACGTGCGCGTCTACCGAAAGATGCATGTGAATGCTTAACAAGTGGTTTGGCACAAATCGCTGTGCGTGTGCTGAAAACAGCAGCAAGAGCGTGCTGAGCACGTGGTTTGGTAGAAATCCACGTGCGCGCTCTGCCAAAAGCAGCATGTTCATGCTTAGCTTGTGGTTTGGCAGAAAACAACGTGCGCGTCTACCGAAAGGCGCATGCGCATGCTTAACAAGTGCTTTGGCACAAATCGTTGCGCGTGTGCTGAAAAGAGAAGCATTTGCGTGCTTAGCACGTGGTTTGGTCGAAATCCACATGCGTGCTCTGCCAAAAGCAGCATGTGCATGGTTAACTTGTGGTTTGGCAGAAAATAACGTCCGCGTCTGCCAAAAGATGCATGTGCATGCTTAACAAGTGGTTTACCACAAATCGATGCGCGTGTGCTGAAAACAGCAGCAAGAGCGTGCTTAGCACGCGATTTGGTAGAAATCCACATGCGCGCTCTTGCAAAAGCAGCATGTGCATGCATAACTTGTGGTGTGGCTGAAAACAACGTGAGCGTCTACCGAAAGATGCATGTGCATGCTTAACAAGTGGTTTGGCACAAATCGTTGCGCGTGTGCAGAAAAGAGCAGCAAGGGCGTGCTTAGCACGTGGTTTGGTAGTAATCCACATGCGCGCTCTCCCTAAAGCAGCATGTGCATTCATAACTTGTGGTTTGGCAGAAAACAACGTGCGCGTCTACCAAAAGATGCATGCGCATGCCTAACAAGTGCTTTGGCACAAATCGTTGCGCGTGTGCTGAAAAGAGAAGCATTTGCGTGCTTAGCACGTGGTTTGGTCGAACTCCACATGCGTGCTCTGCCAAAAGCAGCATGTGCATGATTAGCTTGTGGTTTGGCAGATAACAACGTGCGCGTCTACCGAAAGATGCATGTGCATGCTTATCAAGTGGTTTGGCACAAATCATTGCGCGTGTGCTGAAAAGAGAAGCATTTGCGTGCTTGGCACGTCGTTTGGTAGAAATCCACGTGCGCGCTCTGCCAAAAGCAGCATGTGCATGCTTAGCTAGTGGTTTAGAAAACAACGTGCGCGTCTACCGAAAGATGCATGTGCATGCTTAACAAGTGGTTTGGCACAAATCGATGCGCGTGTGCTGAAAAGAGCAGCATGGGCGTGCTTAGCATGTGGTTTCGTAGAAATCCACATGCGCGATCTGCCAAAAGCAGCATGCTCATGCTTAGCTTGTGGTTTGGCAGAAAACAACGTGCGCGTCTATCGAAAGATGCATGTCCGTGCTTAACAAGTGGTTTGGCACAAATCGATGCGCGTGTGCTGAAAAGAGCAGCATGGGCGTGCTTAGCACGTGGTTTGGTAGAAATCCACATGCGCGCTCTCCCAAAAGGAGCATGTGCATTAATAACTTGTGGTTTGGCAGAAAACAACGTGCGCGTCTACCAAAAGATGCATGTACATGCTTAACAAGTGGTTTACCACAAATCGATGCGCGTGTGTTTAAAAGAGCAGCATGGGCGTGCTTAGCACGTCGTTTAGCAGAAATCCACTTTCGCGCACTGGCAAAAGCAGCATGTGCACGCTTAGCTTGTGGTTTGGCAGAAAACAACGTGCGCGTCTACCGAAAGATGTATGTGCATGCTTAAAAAGTGGTTTGGCACAAATCGATGCGCGTGTGCTGAAAAGAGCAGCATGGGCGTGCTTATCACGTGGTTTGGTAGAAATCCACATGCGCGCTCTCCCAAAAGGAGCATGTGGATTCATAACTTGTGGTTTGGAAGAAAACAACGTGCGCGTCTACCGAAAGATGCATGTGCATGCTTAACAAGTGGTTTGCGACAAATCGATGCGCGTGTGCTGAAAAGAGCAGCATGGGCGTGCTTAGCTTGTGGTTTAGAAAACAGCGTGCGCGTCTACCGAAAGATGCATGTGCATGCTTAACAAGTGGCTTGGCACAAATCGATGCGCGTGTGCTGAAAAGAGCAGCATGGGCGTGCTTAGCACGTGGTTTGGTAGAAATCCACATGCACGCTCTCCCAACTGCAGGATGTGCATGCATAACTTGTGGTTTGGCAGAAAACAACGTGCGCATCTACCAAAAGATGCATGTGCATGCTTAAAAAGTGGTTTACGACAAATCGATGCGCGTGTGCTGAAAAGAGCACCATGGGCGTGCTTGGCACGTCGTTTGGCCGAAATCCACGTGCGCGCTCTGCCAATAGCAGCATGTACATGCTTAGCTTGTGGTTTGGCAGAAAACAAGATGCGCGTCTACCAAATGATATATGTGTATGCTTAACAAGTGGTTTACGACATATCGATGCGCGTGTGCTGAAAAGAGCAGCATGGGCGTGCTTGGCACGTCATTTGGCCGAAATCCACGTGCGCGCTCTGCCAAAAGCAGCATGTGCATGCTTAGCTTGTGGTTTAGAAAACAACATGCGCGTCTACCGAAAGATGCATGTGCATGCTTAACAAGTGGTTTGGCACAAATCGCTGCGCGTGTGCAGAAAAGAGCAGCAAGGCGTGCTTAACACGTCGTTTGGTAGAAATCCACATGCGCGCTCTCCCAAAAGCAGCATGTGCATGCATAACTTGTGGTTTGGCCGAAAACAACGTGCGCGTCTACCGAAAGATGCATGTGCATGCTTAACAAGTTGTTTACGAAAAATTGATGCAAGTGTGCTGAAAAGAGAAGCATGGGCGTGCTTGGCACGTCGCTTTGCCGAAATCCACGCGCGCGCTCTGCCAAAAGCAGCAAGTTCATGCTTATCTTGTGGTTTGGCAGAAAACAACGTGCGCGTCTACCGAAAGATGCTTGCGCATGCTTAACAAGTCCTTTGGCACAAATCGTTGCGCGTGTGCAGAAAAGAGAAGCATTTGCGTGCTTAGCACGTGGTTTGGTCGAAATCCACATGCGTGCTCTGCCAAAAGCAGCATGTGCATGCTTAACAAGTGGTTTGGCACAAATCGTTGCGCGTGTGCTGAAAAGAGTAGCATTTGCGTGCTTGGCACGTCGTTTGGTAGAAATCCACGTGCGCGCTCTGCCAAAAGCAGCATGTGCATGCTTAGCTTGTGGTTTAGAAAACAACGTGCGCGTCTACCGAAAGATGCATGTGCATGCTTAACAAGTGGTTTGGCACAAATTGATGCGCGTGTGCTGAAAAGAGCAGCATGGGCGTGCTTAGCATGTGGTTTGGTAGAAATCCACGTGCGCGATCTGCCAAAAGCAGCATGCTCATGCTTAGCTTGTGGTTTGGCTGAAAACAACGTGCGCGTCTATCGAAAGATGCATGTCCGTGCTTAACAAGTGGTTTGGCACAAATCGATGCGCGTGTGCTGAAAAGAGCAGCATGGGCGTGCTTATCACGTGGTTTGGTAGAAATCCGCATGCGCGGTCTCCCAACAGCAGGATGTGGATGCATAACTTGTGGTTTCGCAGTAAACAACGTGCGCTTCTATCAAAAGATGCATATGCATGCTTAACAAGTGGTTTACGACAAATCGATGCGCGTGTGCTGAAAAGAGCAGCATGGGCGTGCTTGGCACGTCGTATGGCCGAAATCCACGTGCGCGCTCTGCCAAAAGCAGCATGTGCATGCTTAGCTTGTGGTTTGGCAGAAAACAACGTGCGCGTCTACCGAAAGATGCATGTGCATGCTTAACAAGTGGTTTGGCACAAATCGTTGCGCGTGTGCTGAAAAGAGAAGCATTTGCGTGCATGGCACGTGGTTTGGCAGAAATTCACGTGCGCGCTCTGCCAAAAGCAGCATGTGCATGCTAAGCTTGTGGTTTGGCACAAAACAATGTGCGCTTCTACCGAAAGATGCATGTGCATGCCTAAAAAGTGGTTTGGCACAAATCGTTGCGCGTGTGCTTAAAAGAGAAGCATTTGCGTGCTTGGCACATGGTTTGGCAGAAATCCACGTGCGCGCTCTGCCAAAAGCAGCATGTGCATGCTAAGCTTGTGGTTTAGACAAGAACGTGCGCGTCTACCGAAAGATGCATGTGCATGCTTAACAAGTGGCTTGGTACAAATCGATGCGCGTGTGCTGAAAAGAGCAGCATGGGCGTGCATGTGTGTTTAAAATAGCAGCATCGGCGTGCTTAGCACGTCGTTTGGCAGAAATCCACTTTCGCGCACTGCCAAAAGCAGCATGTGCATGCTTAGCTTGTGGTTTGGCAGAAAACAACGTGCGCGTCTACGCAAAGATGCATGTGCATGCTTAACAAGTGGTTTGGCACAAATCGATGCGCGTGTGCTGAAAAGAGCAGCATGGGCGTGCTTATCACGTGGTTTGGTAGAAATCCACATGCGCTCTCTCCCAACAGCAGGATTAGCATGCATAACCTGTGGTTTGGCAGAAAACAACGTGCGCTTCTATCAAAAGATGCATATGCATGCTTAACAAGTGGTTTACGACAAATCGATGCACGTGTGCTGAAAAGAGCAGCATGGGCGTGCTTGGCACGTCGTATGGCCGAAATCCACGTGCGCGCTCTGTCAAAAGCAGCATGTGCATGCTTAGCTTGTGGTTTGGCACAAAACAATGTGCGCTTCTACCGAAAGATGCATGTGCATGCTTAAGAAGTGGTTTGGCACAAATCGTTGCGCGTTTGCTGAAAAGAGAAGCATTTGCTTGCTTGGCACGTGGTTTGGCAGAAATCCACGCGCGCGCTCTGCCGAAAGCAGCATGTGCATGCTAAGCTTGTGGTTTAGAAAAGAATGTGCGCGTCTACCGAAAGATGCATGTGCATGCTTAACAAGTGGCTTGGCACAAATCGATGCGCGTGTGCTGAAAAGAGCAGCATGGGCGTGCTTAGCACGTGGTTTGGTAGAAATCCACATGCGCGCTCTCCCAAAAGTAGCATGTGCATTCATAACTTGTGGTTTGGCAGAAAACAACCTGCGCGTCTACCAAAAGATGCATGAGCATGCTTAACAAGTGGTTTACGACAAATTGATGCGCGTGTGCTGAAAAGTGCAGCATGGGCGTGCTTATCAGGTGGTTTGGTAGAAATCCACATGCGCGCTCGGCCAACAGCAGGATGTGCACGCATAACTTGTGGTTTGGCAGAAAACAACGTGCGCGTCTACCAAAAGATGCATGTGCAATCTTAACAAGTGGTTAACGATAAATCGATGCGCGTGTGCTGAAAAGAGCAGCTTGGGCGTGCTTGGCACGTCGTTTGGCAGAAATCCACTTTGGCGCACTGCCAAAAGCAGCATGTGTATGCTTAGCTTGTGGTTTGGAAGAAAACAACGTGCGCGTCTACCGAAAGATGCATGTGCGTGCTCAACGAGTGGTTTGGCACAAATCGACGCGCGTGTGCTGAAAAGAGCAGCATGGGCGTGCTTATCACGTGGTTTGGTAGAAATCCACAAGTGCCCTCTCCCAACAGCAGGATGTGCATGCATAACTTGTGGTTTGGCAGAAAACAACGTGCGCGTTTTCCAAAAGATGCATGTGCATGCTTAACAAGTGGTTTACGAAAATCGATGAGCCTGTGCTAAAAAGAGTAGCATGGGCGTGCTTGGCACGTCGTTTGGCCGAAATCCACGTGCGCGCTCTGCCAAAAGCAGCATGTACATGCTCAGCTTGTGGTTTAGAAAACAACGTGCGCGTCTACCGAAAGATGATGTGCATGCTTAACAAGTGGTTTGGCACAAATCGCTGCGCGTGTGCTGAAAAGAGCAGCAAGGGCGTGCTTACCACGTGGTTTTGTAGAAATCGACATGCGCGCTCTCCCAAAAGCAGGATGTGCATTCATAACTTGTGGTTTGGCAGAAAACAACGTGCCCGTCTACCAAAAGATGCATGTGCATGCTTAACAAGTGGCTTGGCACAAATCGATGCGCGTGTGCTAAAAAGAGCAGCATGGGCGTGCTTAGCACGTGGTTTTGTAGAAATCCACATGCACGCTCTCCCAAAAGGTGCATGTGCATGCATAACTTGTGGTTTGGCAGAAAACAACGTGCGCGTCTACCGAAAGATGCATGTGCATGCTTAACAAGTGGCTTGGCACAAATCGATGCGCGTGTGCTGAAAAGAGCAGCATGGGCGTGCGTAGCACGTGGTTTGGTAGAAATTCCCATGCGCGCTCTCCCAACAGCAGGATGTACATGCATAACTTGTGGTTTGGCAGAAAACAACGTGCGCGTCTACCAAAAGATGCATGTGCATGCTTAACAAGTGGTTTACGACAAATCGATGCGCGTGTGCTAAAAAGAGCAGCATGGGCGTGCTTGGCACGTCGTTTGGCTGAAATCCACGTGCGCGCTCTGCCAGAAACAGCATCTGCATGCTTAGATTGTGGTTTGGCAGAAAACAACGTGCGCGTCTACCGAAAGATGCATGTGCATGCTTAACAAGTGGCTTGGCACAAATCGATGTGCGTGTGCTGAAAAGAGCAGCATGGGCGTGCTTAGCACGTGGTTTGGTAGAAATCCACATGCGCGCTCTCCCAAAAGGAGCATGTGCATTCATAACTTGTGGTTTGGCAGAAAACAACGTGCGCGTCTACCAAAAGATGCAAGTACATGCTTAACAAGTGGTTTACCACAAATCGATGCGCGTGTGTTTAAAAGAGCAGCATGGGCGTGCTTAGCACGTCGTTTGGCAGAAATCCATTTTCGCGCACTGCCAAAAGCAGCATGTGCATGCTTAGCTTGTGGTTTGGCAGAAAACAACGTGCGCGTCTACGGAAAGATGCACGTGCATGCTTAACAAGTGGTTTGGCACAAATCGATGGGCGTGTGCTGAAAAGAGCAGCATAGGCGCGCTTATCACGTGGATTGGTAGAAATCCACATGCGCTCTCTCCCAACAGCAGGATTAGCATGCATAACTTGTGGTTTGGCAGAAAACAACGTGCGCGTCTATCAAAAGATGCATGTGCATGCTTAACAAGTGGTTTACGACAAATCGATGCGCGTGTGCTGAAAAGAGCAGCATGGGCGTGCTTGGCACGTCGTATGGCCAGAAATCCACGTGCGCGCTGTGCCAAAAGCAGCATGTGCATGATTAGCTTGTGGTTTGGCAGAAAACAATGTGCGCGTCTACCGAAAGATGCATGTGCATGCTTAACAAGTGGTTTGGCACAAATCGTTGCGCGTGTGCTGAAAAGAGAAGCATTTGCGTGCTTGGCACGTGGTTTGGCAGAAATCCACGTGCGCGCTCTGCCAAAAGCAGCATGTGCATGCTAAGCTTGTGGTTTAGAAAACAATGTGCACGTCTACCGAAAGATGCATGTGCATGCTTAACAAGTGGCTTGGCCCAAATCGATGCGCGTGTGCTGAAAAGAGCAGCATGGGCGTGCTTATCACGTGGTTTGGTAGAAATCCACATGCGCGCTCGCCCAACAGCAGGATGTGCATGCTTAACTTGTGGTTTGGCAGAAAACAACGTGCGCGTTTTCCAAAAGATGCATGTGCATGCTTAACAAGTGGTTTACGAAAATCGATGAGCCTGTGCTAAAAAGAGTAGCATGGGCGTGCTTGGCACGTCGTTTGGCCGAAATCCACGTGCGCGCTCTGCCAAAAGCAGCATGTACATGCTAAGCTTGTGGTTTAGAAAACAACGTGCGCGTCTACCGAAAGATGATGTGCATGCTTAACCAGTGGTTTGGCACAAATCGCTGCGCGTGTGCTGAAAAGAGCAGCAAGGGCGTGCTTACCACGTGGTTTTGTAGAAATCGACATGCGCGCTCTCCCAAAAGCAGGATGTGCATTCATAACTTGTGGTTTGGCAGAAAACAACGTGCCCGTCTACCAAAAGATGCATGTGCATGCTTAACAAGTGGCTTGGCACAAATCGATGCGCGTGTGCTAAAAAGAGCAGCATGGGCGTGCTTAGCACGTGGTTTTGTAGAAATCCACATGCACGCTCTCCCAAAAGGTGCATCTGCATGCTTAGATTGTGGTTTGGCAGAAAACAACGTGCGCGTCTACCGAAAGATGCATGTGCATGCTTAACAAGTGGCTTGGCACAAATCGATGCGCGTTTGCTGAAAAGAGAAGCATTTGCGTGCTTGGCACGTGGTTTGGCAGAAATCCACGCGCGCGCTCTGCCGAAAGCAGCATGTGCATGCTAAGCTTGTGGTTTAGAAAAGAATGTGCGCGTCTACCGAAAGATGCATGTGCATGCTTAACAAGTGGCTTGGCACAAATCGATGCGCGTGTGCTGAAAAGAGCAGCATGGGCGTGCTTAGCACGTGGTTTGGTAGAAATCCACATGCGCGCTCTCCCAAAAGTAGCATGTGCATTCATAACTTGTGGTTTGGCAGAAAACAACCTGCGCGTCTACCAAAAGATGCATGAGCATGCTTAACAAGTGGTTTACGACAAATTGATGCGCGTGTGCTGAAAAGTGCAGCATGGGCGTGATTATCAGGTGGTTTGGTAGAAATCCACATGCGCGCTCGGCCAACAGCAGGATGTGCACGCATAACTTGTGGTTTGGCAGAAAACAACGTGCGCGTCTACCAAAAGATGCATGTGCAATCTTAACAAGTGGTTTACGATAAATCGATGCGCGTGTGCTGAAAAGAGCAGCTTGGGCGTGCTTGGCACGTCGTTTGGCAGAAATCCACTTTGGCGCACTGCCAAAAGCAGCATGTGTATGCTTAGCTTGTGGTTTGGAAGAAAACAACGTGCGCGTCTACCGAAAGATGCATGTGCATGCTCAACGAGTGGTTTGGCACAAATCGACGCGCGTGTGCTGAAAAGAGCAGCATGGGCGTGCTTATCACGTGGTTTGGTAGAAATCCACAAGTGCCCTCTCCCAACAGCAGGATGTGCATGCATAACTTGTGGTTTGGCAGAAAACAACGTGCGCGTTTTCCAAAAGATGCATGTGCATGCTTAACAAGTGGTTTACGAAAATCGATGAGCCTGTGCTAAAAAGAGTAGCATGGGCGTGCTTGGCACGTCGTTTGGCCGAAATCCACGTGCGCGCTCTGCCAAAAGCAGCATGTACATGCTCAGCTTGTGGTTTAGAAAACAACGTGCGCGTCTACCGAAAGATGATGTGCATGCTTAACAAGTGGTTTGGCACAAATCGCTGCGCGTGTGCTGAAAAGAGCAGCAAGGGCGTGCTTACCACGTGGTTTTGTAGAAATCGACATGCGCGCTCTCCCAAAAGCAGGATGTGCATTCATAACTTGTGGTTTGGCAGAAAACAACGTGCCCGTCTACCAAAAGATGCATGTGCATGCTTAACAAGTGGCTTGGCACAAATCGATGCGCGTGTGCTAAAAAGAGCAGCATGGGCGTGCTTAGCACGTGGTTTTGTAGAAATCCACATGCACGCTCTCCCAAAAGGTGCATGTGCATGCATAACTTGTGGTTTGGCAGAAAACAACGTGCGCGTCTACCGAAAGATGCATGTGCATGCTTAACAAGTGGCTTGGCACAAATCGATGCGCGTGTGCTGAAAAGAGCAGCATGGGCGTGCGTAGCACGTGGTTTGGTAGAAATTCCCATGCGCGCTCTCCCAACAGCAGGATGTACATGCATAACTTGTGGTTTGGCAGAAAACAACGTGCGCGTCTACCAAAAGATGCTTGTGCATGCTTAACAAGTGGTTTACGACAAATCGATGCGCGGGTGCTAAAAAGAGCAGCATGGGCGTGCTTGGCACGTCGTTTGGCTGAAATCCACGTGCGCGCTCTGCCAGAAACAGCATCTGCATGCTTAGATTGTGGTTTGGCAGAAAACAACGTGCGCGTCTACCGAAAGATGCATGTGCATGCTTAACAAGTGGCTTGGCACAAATCGATGTGCGTGTGCTGAAAAGAGCAGCATGGGCGTGCTTAGCACGTGGTTTGGTAGAAATCCACATGCGCGCTCTCCCAAAAGGAGCATGTGCATTCATAACTTGTGGTTTGGCAGAAAACAACGTGCGCGTCTACCAAAAGATGCAAGTACATGCTTAACAAGTGGTTTACCACAAATCGATGCGCGTGTGTTTAAAAGAGCAGCATGGGCGTGCATAGCACGTCGTTTGGCAGAAATCCATTTTCGCGCACTGCCAAAAGCAGCATGTGCATGCTTAGCTTGTGGTTTGGCAGAAAACAACGTGCGCGTCTACGGAAAGATGCACGTGCATGCTTAACAAGTGGTTTGGCACAAATCGATGGGCGTGTGCTGAAAAGAGCAGCATAGGCGCGCTTATCACGTGGATTGGTAGAAATCCACATGCGCTCTCTCCCAACAGCAGGATTAGCATGCATAACTTGTGGTTTGGCAGAAAACAACGTGCGCGTCTATCAAAAGATGCATGTGCATGCTTAACAAGTGGTTTACGACAAATCGATGCGCGTGTGCTGAAAAGAGCAGCATGGGCGTGCTTGGCACGTCGTATGGCCAGAAATCCACGTGCGCGCTGTGCCAAAAGCAGCATGTGCATGATTAGCTTGTGGTTTGGCAGAAAACAATGTGCGCGTCTACCGAAAGATGCATGTGCATGCTTAACAAGTGGTTTGGCACAAATCGTTGCGCGTGTGCTGAAAAGAGAAGCATTTGCGTGCTTGGCACGTGGTTTGGCAGAAATCCACGTGCGCGCTCTGCCAAAAGCAGCATGTGCATGCTAAGCTTGTGGTTTAGAAAACAACGTGCACGTCTACCGAAAGATGCATGTGCATGCTTAACAAGTGGCTTGGCCCAAATCGATGCGCGTGTGCTGAAAAGAGCAGCATGGGCGTGCTTATCACGTGGTTTGGTAGAAATCCACATGCGCGCTCGCCCAACAGCAGGATGTGCATGCATAACTTGTGGTTTGGCAGAAAACAACGTGCGCGTCTACCAAAAGATGCATGTGCAATCTTAACAAGTGGTTTACGATAAATCGATGCGCGTGTGCTGAAAAGAGCAGCATGGGCGTGCTTGGCACGTCGCTTGGCAGAAATCCACTTGCGCGCATTGCCAAAAGCAGCATGTGCATGCTTAGCTTGTGGTTTAGAAAACAACGCGCGCGTCTACCGAAAGATGCATGTGCATGCTTAACAAGTGGCTTGGCACAAATAGATGCGCGTGTGCTGAAAAGAGCAGCATGGGCGTGCTTAGCACGTGATTTGGTAGAAATTCACATGCCCGCTCTCGCAACTGCAGGATGTGCATGCATAACTTGCGGTTTCGCAGAAAACAACATGCGCGTCTACCAAAACATGCATGTGCATGCTTAACAAGTGTTTTACGACAAATCGATGCGCGTGTGCTGAAAAGAGCAGCATGGGCGTGCTTGGCACGTCGTTGGGCCGAAATGCACGTGCACGCTCTGTCAAAAGCAGCATGTACATGCTTAGCTTGTGGTTTGGCAGAAAACAACGTGCGCGTCTACCAAATGATGTGTGTATGCTTAACAAGTGGTTTACGACAAATCGATGCGCGTGTGCTGAAAAGAGCGGCATGGGCGTGCTTGGCACTTCGTTTGGCCGAAATCCACGTGCGCGCTCTGCCAAAAGCAGCATGTACATGCTTAGCTTGTGGTTTAGAAAACAACGTGCGCGTCAACCGAAAGATGTATGTGCATGCTTAACAAGTGGTTTGGCACAAATGGCTGCGCGTGTGCTGAAAATAGAAGCATTTGCGTGCTTAGCACGTGGTTTGGTCCAAATCCACATGCGTGCTCTGCCAAAATCAGCATGTGCATGCATAACTTGTGGTTTGGCAGAAAACAACCTGCGCGTCTACCAAAAGATGCGTGTGCATACTTAACAAGTGGTTTACGACAAATCGATGTGCGTGTGCTGAAAGGAGCAGCACGGGCGTGCTTGGGACGTCGTTTGGCAGAAATCCACGTGCGCTCTCTGCCAAATGCAGCTTGCTCATGCTTAGCTTGTGCTTTGCAGAAAACAACGTGTGCGTCTACCGAAAGATACATGTCCGTGCTTAACAAGTGGTTTGGCACAAATCGATGCGCGTGTGCTGAAAAGAGCAGCATGGGCGTGCTTATCACGTGGTTTGGTAGAAATCTGCATGCGCGCTCTCCCAACAGCAGGATGTGCATGCATAACTTGTGGTTTGGCAGAAAACAACGTGCGCGTCTACCGAAAGATGCATGTGCATGCTTAACAAGTGGCTTGGCACAAATCGATGCGCGTGTGCTGAAAAGAGCAGCATGGGCGTGCGTAGCACGTGGTTTGGTTGAAATCCACATGCGCGCTCTCCCAAATGGAGCATGTGCATTCATAACTTGTGGTTTGGCAGAAAACAACGTGCGCGTCTACCAAAAGATGCATGTACATGCTTGACAAGTAGTTTACCGCAAATCGATGCGTGTGTGTTTAAAAGAGCAGCATGGGCGTGCTTGGCACGTGGTTTGGTATGAATCCACATGCGCGCTCTGCCAAAAGCAGCATGTGCATGCATACCTTTGGTTTGGCAGAAAACAACGTGCGCTTCTACCGAAAGATGCATGTGCATTCTTAACACGTGGTTTGGCACAAATCGCTGCACGTGTGCAGAAAAGAGCAGCAAGGGCGTGCTTAGCACGTGGTTTTGTAGAAATCCATATGCGCGCTCTCCCAAAAGGAGCATGTGCATGCATAACTTGTGGTTTGGCAGAAAACAACGTACGCGTCTACCAAAATATGCATGTGCATGCTTAACAAGTGGTTTGGCACAACTCGATGCGCGTGTGCTGAAAAGAGCAGCATGGGCGTGCTTAGCATGTGGTTTGGTGGAAATCCACATGCGCGCTCTGCCAAAAGCAGCACGTGCATGCATACCTTTGGTTTGGCAGAAAACGTGCGCTTCTACCGAAAGATGCATGTGCATTCTTAACAAGTGGTTTACGACAAATCGATGCGCGTGTAGTGAAAAGAGCAGCATGGGCGTGCTTGGCACGTCGTTTGGCAGAAATCCACGTGCGCGCTCTGCCATAAGCAGCATGTGCATGCATAACTTGTGGTTTGGCAGAAAACAACGTCCGCGTCTACCAAAAGATGCATGTGCATGCTTAACAAGTTGTTTACCACAAATCGATGCGAGTGTGCTGATAAGAGCAGCATGGGCGTGCTTAGCACGAGGTTGGGTACATTCATTGAGAATTTCTTAGAATTACTTAGGCTTTATTTGTCATCTACCTTTATCGAAAACAAAGGTACCCTGTATCTGCACAAACAAGGAGTGTATATAGGTTCTTGCCTAGCACCCGTGCTAAGTAATCTGTTTTTAGCCAAACTTGACAGAGACCTGTCACAGCGCCTTCACGAAACTAAGGTTGTAAAAGTTTTTAGATATGTAGACGACTTTTTAGTTCTTATTGACTGTGCATCCGCTTGTTTTACTAATGAATGTGCTCCTGTTTTTACCGCTATTCGTGACTGTCTAAATCCACTAGAAGTGACCTTTGAAATGCCATGTGACGCGAGGATTAGATTCCTTGACATCAAGTTTGTGCTCATCGATAACGAAACCTGCTGGTGTTACGAACCTAGGGCAAGTATGCTACTTTAACCATTTCCTTCCGCGCATACAAAGCTTGTGAAGAGGGGAATCGCGAAGATATGTTTCAGCGAAGCACTGAAAAAATCATGCTAACACCTAATTCACAATAGCTTCGGACGGCAAGCCTCGCGTTTAAGCTACGCTGGTTACCCGAGCCACGTGCTTGTGTCAGTCGCAGAAGGATTGCTTAAGAAGGCGCAGCAAAGCAGTTCGGAGCAGGTGCACGTTTCGAGCAATGACATGAACAAAAGAAAGGTTGACATCATCCCCTAGACCCCTATGAAAATGGTCAGTGCCTTTATGTTTCCTTTATGTTTCCTTTATGTTTCCTTCTTGTGCCCTATGTGACCTTTATGATTGCTTGTCCTTTGTGTGACCTCCGGGACGCCAACTTTGTGTGTACGACATGTTTACTCATCCTAACGTATACCTCGAGGAAGTGACCTTTATTATGCCTCTAGGATGTGTCCTTTATGTTTACGGCAGGATGTTAACTGGGTGTGTGCTATGTGTTACCTGAGTGTACACTTGAGTGCACATGTAGGTCACATAGAGTGCACATAACAACTGTCTGTACATATAATACAGGCAGATATATCTGTACTGTGTGACAGCCATTGATACACTCTGCAGAGTCATTGTAAGTACTAAGTCTTGACTTATCCTTTCCTTTGCCCCAAGAAAACAACCCTCATTATAATTATTGTAGGATGTGCCCTTTGTGTTTACGGCGGGATGTTACTTAGGTGTGCACTCCAGTGCACACGTAGGTAACATAGAGCAATAATCTATATATGGTACATGCACTCTTTATATGTTACCTACATGTGCACTTGAGTGCACATGTAGGTAGCAGAATGTGCGCAGTGAGCATCTTTTGCAAATAGCACAGTTAGAGCTATCTGTACTGTATGTTAGTCACTGGCAGATTCAGGGAAAAGGCACTGCTTGCACCCCTCACACTAGACATACCGACCGGCACTAATTGTGGCTCTATTGTGTGGAAAATTGAGCCTGCCGCGAAATAGGATGGTGTATACAAATGATTTATGCTATGCATTCTCTTAATATATAAAGTGTTTCTTACTTTTTCAACCTGCTATTCTCCAGTAGCAAGTCAGATGCAGAAATCTGCAGTATTTAACCTAGTATGCAAGACTTTCATGAAAGTTTTGTGCCAGCTAGACTATCAAATATAGTTGATTGAATGTTTAAGACGGTTCTCATATAGCTGCAGGCGTCTTGCAGATGCTCCGCTTCGCCTCCAGTTTGGGAAATAATATATATATATATATATATATATATATATATATATATATATATATATATATATATATATATATATATATTTATGAGCACTATGGTACCTGTGTGGGCACTCTATGTTACCTGGCTGTGTACTCCCTCGAGTGCACATCCAGGTAACATAGAGTGCGCCCAGTGATTATCTTTTCACACATGCTACAGATAGGTCGTCTACCTGAAAGATGTATTAACTTTACCGTATCAAAGTAAAAAAAAAGCATGGGGGGGTGTGCCTGCCTCCCCCTCCCTATATATCTTGGCCGTATTGATCACCACGCGCCATCAACAGTACATACGTACATCAAAGCCTCATGCAGCGAATAATCCCTCACGAGAAATAACAATTGCGTGGCGGCTAGAGACGCGGTGGCACGACGCGCAGTGTTCGATGGCTTGCGCTACATGAACCGCGAAAGAGGCGGATGCCTCCGCGGCCAATCCGCCGCTATGCTGTGAGCGTATATGATTATACAACCATTTAAGTAGCTGTTCGCGGTGTTATATTGGTTTCATGATAGCCTCATTACACATAAATATCTAATACGTACATTACGATTGTCTCTATATTACGCTCGTAAGATTTCTTTGCAGCCATCAGCGGGAAATGCAAGCTCTGCCACCTCCAAAGCTTAACTGGAGCTGCCGCTAACTTTCAGAACGCCTAGTTCGAAAGAATGTAGTGAAATTGAATATCTATAACGTTTCTGATGCTCTAAGCTAAAAAAGAAGCTCGAAAATTGGGAGATGCTGCCACTGCTCCACCTCAAAACCGTGGTCTTCGAAGTACTTTTTGACATGTTGCTTTTTCTACGCTATTTTTTTTCAGGCCTCGGCCTTGTCATGATGCCTTTTCTCTACTACTCACGCAGATTATACACAAAAGTTTGGTCACTAACCAATGCAGAACCGGCGGTTGATGCTAAAAGCGCCTTTCTTTTCCAAACTGCATGTGATTGCTGTAGCGAGATAGCAAAGTGGGCGAGCTGGTTACGATTCATCGTACCTTTATTAACAGCGCAAAAGCAACGCGGAAACAAGGAACAAACACTCCGAAGAAACAGCGCCGTGTTGTTGTGTTTCTTCCTTTTGTCCGTGCCGCTTTCGCGCTGACCACAAGTACGAGTAACTGCTGTGTCGATATTAGCACGCGTAGAAGTAGGGCAGCGCGGATCCCGTAAATGCTTGCTTTGGCGTACAACTGAACAATTTATAATTGTGAGTTGGCTGAGTATGAAAGTTGTGTGCGGAGTATGGCCGTATTTGATTGCGCGAGCATGCAAGCAGTACGCCTGTTTCACTTTGACCGAAGTTCCGCTGCCGCTGCAAGCCAGCCATCGCCACATTTTGTCGCCTTTATTCCTTACGCTACGAGCAAATATGATTCTACATATTCAAGATAAGGCCTGACATTCTCAAAAACACGCCATAAGAAGCGTGTATATCTGTGGCGATTCCGAATTTCTGATCGGTGGGTTCGCGCATAGTTCGCGCATAGTTCGTCTAAAATCTCTGCATATACTTTAAAGCAACAAGGCAGCGCACCTAGACACTTTAAACTCAATAATTTGTGTTTAAATACCAGCCTTCCTTCCAGCAACGACTTTTTTTAATCTCGAAAGCCGTGCTTTTCCAAAATGCACGCCCTAAAAGGAAATGTAGATCTCGGAGGCTAAATTCACTTTTTAACCGCAGTGCGGCGCTGCTGCAGTGTGACGGTTGACGGTGAGCTGGGCCACATTGTGTTGCTGTGAGCGGTGAGAGTGCTCGTTGCAGTTACACGGTAATTTAATCATATTTTCGAAGAGCCTAAACAAACTGTGATCCCTACCGTGTGCATTAACCATCAGGAAACCTCTGGACTCGTGTAACGCCATTAGTTCGCCCTATGTTTCCTGTGATACGCCAGTGTCTTGTGTACTACAGCGCCCGTCCGAGCTGCCTTTGTTCTCGCCTGTCCGCGTTCGCTCGTGGAATACCTGATACTGTGGCTTCGAATTATGGTGCGTGGAAGAATTTGTTGAAAGTTGTGCTTTCGTGCGCTGGTGTTCATCGGCAATTCGACAGTGTTCGCGCTGGAATGATGTCGTCGCGTGGTGCCTGCGAGACGAAGGAGCGCTTGCTGACCACATTGAAGGTAAGCAGGTCTGACGCTTGCGCGCATTCTCGCAGCTTTTGGTTCATGTAGTAAGCTTTGTGGAACGACAACAGAACACTTTCTGAGCGTACGTTGACCATGTTGCTGTGCACATTTAGCAAAGCGTTTCACGAGGGGAGTTTCCGTGAAATGTATTATTTCTTACCGCTTACTTGCTTTATGGAGTGATGTGCTACCACAGCTGATTGTTGGGACTTAATGGGCAAATATTTAAGTAAACGCTGAAAGTTACTGTTTTCTCGGTAGTTTCCGGCAAGAAATTCTTCTGTAGGTGTGAATTTCCGCAAGTTACGTGTGTAATGCATGTCGATGTGCCACGGGCATCGCGAGTAGGCGCGCGACTGCGATGTTTGACGCTTGAACAGATACTAGCTCGTATGAAGATTAGTTTATTGATAGTGTTCAGATTGAAGTCCAGCTTCGCGAGAAATTGTCTGCATTGTTTGTGTTCTTCGACGTGCTCGTGTATTTGTCTTTTATATTGTAGGGCAAATATAGAGCGACATTACAACAGCGAAATTTCTTTTTAATCGAGGCATGTCAATCAGACGCTCGTTTTCATTAATATTTTCGTCCGAAGAACAGGATGCGATTATTAAAGACAGTGGCTTGTAGCACTGCCTAATAAGGGATGCGATTTTCTTGCGATGCTTTGCGCTCGATGTTTGCCACTCTTATAACCCACCTTCCACGGCTGGCTGTTCTAGCTAATAACGATAGCGGAATGTCGGTCAGATCAATGAGCAAAAGAAGTAGCATCGGAAAAGGGATCGCTACAAAATCGCGGTCTAGGTTTTAGACGCTTCGTAATCGATTGTTCATGTGATTTACTAGATATTTAAGTTTTGGTGATAATTTCCCAGGTAGTCTGATGTTTGCGGCTGGTTTTATTCCCGCCTGAATTTTACCATGTAACAGTGTAACCACTTGAGATATAACTACGACACATCTGTACAAGAAGCACACAAAGATTTGTTGGCCAGTTGCCTACTCCTATAGGTCATGTACGCACTACTTAGCAGCTGCTGCAGAAATGTTTAAAAGAATTTGTGAGCAAATTAATACCTGAGTGGACTGGCAGCTCAGTCTCTTTCAAACAACAATTAGTTAAAAGCTTCTGTGTTGCCCTGATGTTTTTATGATGTGTTTTTGACTGCTCCACGTTTCTTAGCTGTGTGCATAAAGGCCAGGCTGTTCTTGCTTATATGAATATTTTTGAATAAGTGAAAAAGATTGGCTTTTGTTTTGTTTTTCAGGTGCCTTGTGAGCTCTCACCCAAGCACCACATTCCAGAGGTCTGCTGTGAGCAGACCTGGCAAATTGAAGTAACATCCAGATAGTCCAATAAACTGTTCGTAGTTTCAGACAAACCTTTGCAAAGTATAGTCAAAACTTTCTTTTAAAAGTGCAACCACTGATCCAACCTGATCTTTCCATCCAAACAATACATTTTATATTAGTCACAAAGACATAACTAGAACAGCAGCACTGCAGTGAGGAACGTACAGTGGTACTCCAAGTGTTATACTGAAATAATCTATGAAGTCTAATTAGTTTGTAATTTTAGAACAAATTGGCATGAATTTCTGTGCCGTAGCAGAGTTTCAATCTGTGCGCTGCATCATGTAGGGAACGGTAACCTTACAATGAAAGCCAATGCAAAACTTTTTAACTCAGGAAAAATTTATAAATATAAAATCTGTACACGGAACTCTTCATCTATGCATGTCTACGTAAAATACAGGATTTAGTCACTGCGGCCACATAAAGGATGCATAAAGGTAGGACACACGAAGGAAACATAAAAGCAGTGGCCAAATTTCAACATGGAGGAAACATAAAGTATGTTAACATAAGGGATACATAAAGGGAGGACACACGATGGAAACATAAAAGCAGTGGCCAAATTTCAACATGGAGGAAACATAAAGTACGGTAACATAAGGGATACATAAAGGGAGGACACACGAAGGAAACATAAAAGCAGTGGCCAAATTTCAACATGGAGGAAACATAAAGGACATTTCCTCATGTGAACTGCGGGAAACATACAGTAAACGTAAAGGACATAACCATTTTCATAAGGGCATACACGGGTTCTCCCATAGAATAAAAAAGATTGCTGGAAGGAGCGGCATCAATGTTGTCTTTACGGCACCTAACAAATTGGTCAGCCTCTGTAAGAACACAAGGCCAGAAAGAATCGCACGTAGTGCATGCAAAAAAAACATAAAAACAAATTCATTCATTGCATCGCTGGTGTGGTATACCGTATTCCTCTCGGGTGTGGACGATCTTACATTGGTCAAACAGGCAGATGCATAATGACAGGCTACGAGAACACAGTAACAAAGTTAACTTGGCCGCTGACGACTTTCTTACTATCCATTGCCAGAGATGCAAATGCAAACCAAGATTTAAAGAAACAGTCATCATGAGTGGAAACATGTGTGAAATGACGCGCTTGAAATAGAAGCCAGACACATATCAATATTCGGCGACGCATGCATCAGTAAACCTTCCATTTCATTATCCTCAAAAGAGCTCAATTATCTTTGTTCGCGTTGAACGTGTACATGTCTATGAATATGTGAGTCAAGAAACTGCGTACGTGCGGTTCCTAGTTTATATTTTTTGTTCATTTCTCCAAAAATTTCACACCTGCTGTATGACGGTTCGAGGGTGTATATATAGCGACGAGAACGACAAATAAATCTGCTGTTTAAAGTTAGCACTGTATGTGTCAGATGTGCCTTCTGTTGTCCTTGTCAAGCTTGCGCTATAGCAAAATAAGATAATTCGGCAGTTTTGAAGTTCCTAGCTGCTGTTGTGGGATAATTTTCTTTGCCTACTAAAGAAAGCCCGCGAACTATGAAAAAGAAAAGCCCGGGACATGACAGCTCGCGCGCCGCTATCTCACTGCTCTCAAACGTGGCAAGTGTGAACAAACAGATCATTAATGCTGGTGTGCTGCCGTTTGAAAAGTGACATGGCAGCGGTTCGCGCAAGTTATGTGCTTCCCTCGTGGCGCTTCATGATAGTGACAACACTTAGCAGGCCAGGCTAATAGCGTTGTTCATTCATACGTGGTACGTTTGAGAGCACTGCAATCGTGGCTTACAAGAGGGCCTCTCACGTGCTTTCTTCTTATTTTAATATTTCTTGGGCGTTTTTCAGGACGCAGAAAAAATTATTACGGAACAAGTAGTAGGTTCGAAGCTGCCGGATGAACTGCTTCCTAGAGCACTCTACAGCTTTCTCATTCGAAGGTGTGCCATAAGGTTTGCGAAGGTGGATAATTATTATTGACTAATTATGCCTTAAGCACAATACAATAAAGTCGCAGTTTTGACCGAAAGGCGGAGCATCGATTGCGGTAGCAAATGCACAGACAGCTATACGAAGTGAAGATAGTAGTTTTATCGGCCTTATAAACTTCTCAACATTCGCTTACTAACTAAATTAACGAACATGGATGTATCCGCCGTCGTGGCTTAGCGGCTAAGGTGTTGCGCTGCTAAGCAAGATGTCGGGGGATCAAATCCAAGCTACGGCGGTGCAACGGGGGCGAAATCCGAAAGCGCCGGTGGCCCGTGCTTTTGGGGCACGTTAAAAATCTACTGGCGGTAAAAATTATTCCGGAGTCACCCACAACGGCGTGCTTCAATATAATGTCGGGGTTTTGGCAAGTAAAAGTCCAGAACTGATTCATTCAAGTAGCAAGCAGGTGCGCACAATTTGGTTGGCGGGTAAGAAATTTTGTTGAATGTCCTGCAGGGGGATGACCCGGGCTCAGGTCTCCCACATAGGGACGTCCAGGCCTTGCCTAGTCGCCGCTTCGCGGGCCTGCTGGTCGTCCCAGATTTAGTTAGCGAGCATGGGGCTGTACAGGGCATTGGCCGACCTCGCCGAGAGAACATCGGCATTAGTGCTTTTAGTGTTTGCCTCACATTCCCGGAGCATGAGAAGAAAGGGAGTTAACCGAGGTGCCCGATTTTTATTAATAATATTAGAAGAAGTCACCAGACAAACACACCAAGGACAACACAGGGGAAATTGCGTGCACTTACCAATTTACTAATTGAATTAAGGAATGATAAATGAATGGCAATGAAAGTGAATTAAAAAACAACTTGCTGCTGGTGGGATACGAACCCACGTCTTCGCATTACGCGTGCGTGAAGTGTGTCTCTCGTCTTGCCTGTTTGTCGTTGTGATATTTCCGTATCAGCGTTATGGCCCTAGCATTTCTGCGTCCCTGGTTGTAAGATGGATGCATGTTCCTTGGTATCGGGGCTACTTCGATCTTGTTTCGCATCTCTTTTGGCATATCGACTTTGTCGCCGTGTTGAAAGTAGTACACGATGTTTAGCGTTTGTGACATGTGTCTTCCTGTGCTAGTTACGGTGAGGGATTTTAGGAGGGAGATCATCTGCGCGTCTGCTAGCTCATCAAAGTTATTGTGTAATCCAAGCTGTAGTAGTTTCTCGGGGCTCG
Organism: Dermacentor variabilis; assembly: GCF_050947875.1. Lineage (NCBI taxonomy): Eukaryota > Metazoa > Arthropoda > Arachnida > Ixodida > Ixodidae > Dermacentor > Dermacentor variabilis. Next base: position 3,556,609 of record NW_027460291.1, read on the forward strand.
TGGCTTCCGCCAGGACCCGCTGCTGTTGCTTAGTGACTACGGTGTTGGGCGGCTAAGCACGCATGGTCGCTGGATCGAATCGCGGTCATGGCGGCTGCATTTTTATGGGGGCGAAAACACCCGTGTACTTAGATTGAGGTGCACGTTAAAGAACCCCAGGTGGTCAAAATTTCCGGAGCCCCCCACTATGGCATGCCTCATAATAAGATCATGGTTCTGGCAAGTAAAATCCGGTAGGTTAATTTAATTTTTGGCTTTGGGCAGTCGAGTGCAATCTTGTATACCCACGAATGATTATATTGATCTTATTCCTCACACATTTATACCACTTGTGCATAGCTGCCGCATACGCAATATGGCCAGTGACGAAGAAGTGGATAAGCCTAATGAGAATGTCTTGCCTCATGCCACTCTTGTGAGTGGGTCGTTTAAGGAGTCTGACAGCGTTTGTAGTCTTATGCATAAGTGTTTTAGCTGTCTATGCGTTAACCCCATTTTTTCTGCACTCTAAGAAAAAAAGGGACTATAAGGGGTAGGGAGGTTAGTCCTTTTGGGGACTAACTGATTTGCCACAACCATTACTCCTTCTGGGGACTAACCGACATGGGATGAACTTTTACTCCCCATGCGCTTACTGCTTCGAGGACTAACAGTTGCCCTTTTCTGATGCTCCTCAAGGGAGTAATGGTAATTCTTTCCGATGTTCCGCAAAGGTAGAATTAATGAAACTAGGCATTTATACCCTAATAAACAAATCAATGAGCTGAAGAAAAAAAAACGTGCCCGAACGGAGGCTTCGAACTCACGCACACTCACTCACAAGTCGGGCACTCTAACCACTTCACGATGGCGCTCACTTTATTGAAGCGATACTTAGACGAAGGTAAGCATCGGAACGCAAGCGCGGCAATATAAAAGCGACGTGGCATTTTGTGCATGCTATGCAGTGAAAGTCTAACGTTGAGTGTACTTCCAACCATAAGCGACTGCGAAAAGAAATCAGCCCGAGTATTCTTACGGTAATTTAAACTGAGGCTTTACGCGATGTATACGTGTAGCGAGCTCAAACGGGGCACCCAAGACGACAGAGAAGGCCAATTTCCCTGTCGCTTAGCGTATGCCGTTGGAACTACACATCGCTTCAGTTCGCAACCTCCTTGGAACGGAAGGAACTTAGGTACTAGTGACCAGGAAAATCTAGCGGTCTATCAATGACTTGCGCGTTTAATGTGTATCGCTCACTTATGGTGTGCGCACGAAGGGCATGGCTTTTCACATTGAAGCTTTTGGGTTTCACGCAATTTCCTCACGAAGAGGCAAGGTGCTGCTCTGCATGTAGTTCAATAGACAGTGCACGAACTCCGAACTATTCAAGATTTATAGACAATACCGTTTTCGTCGCATCGCTCCATGACACGGACGAAAACAGAGAAGTGCATGGGGAGTAACTCTTGTCGTTCGTCCTCCTGTTTCTCTCTTTCAAACCAGGGACTAAACACTTACCCTCCGAAATTTGCACACGAAACGCACATTCATGCAGTTGGTCCTTTGAGGGACGAAAGCGCCCTTTTTAGGTCTAACGGCCCAGTTACTCCTGTTTTCCCCGGGATTTTTCTTAGAGTGTATCACCATGCCGAGGGCTTGAATGTGACTGACAATGGGACTAGTGCCCCAGTTAGTCATGCTGAGCTTGATTTCTTCGCACTCACTCGCTCTGGTGTAGCTCTTGGGCGGTCTCCCCTTGAGTGTGGGTCTATGTAGCAATAATTCTGATTTCTTTGGTGACCATCTGCGCCCGGTGACAGCGAGATGTTCCTCCACTTTGTTGGTAGCTTCCTGCAGTGCTGTCTCGATCTGTCCGTCGCTGACACGGACCAGATCGTGATGTCGTCTGCATAGATGGTGTCAGTGGTGTAATTCCTTAGCAGAACCAATCATCATTCAGTTGAAAAGCATTCGTGAGGGGACCGAGCCCAGCAGGGTTCCTTGGCTGTCTAGCTCTTGTTCTGTGCAGGTTATGTCCCCTGGAACCAGAAGCACTCTACTTCTAGTAAGGAAATCTCTGATATTGTTATATGTTCTTTCGCCAAGGTTGAGTCTGGCTACTTCTTTGAGAATTCCCGAGAGTTTGACATTGTCAAAAGCTCTTTCCAGATCGAGACCCCGGATGGCCTTGGTATTATGTGTCCTGCCATCAAGCACCTGATGTTTAAGCTGGAGCATGGCATCCTGTGTCGAGAGGTGCGTCCTAAAATCAAAAAAGTACGTGGGTACACCCCAGTCTGCTGAGCTACCAGGGCTTAGCAGAGAGAGGAGAACTAGGAGTCGGATTCCTGATTAATAAGGATATAGCTGGTAACAGATTTGTTGGAGAATGGTGGGCACATTGTTCTAGAAAAACTGGCCACACTGTATACGCAATGCCTCATGACTTCGAGCGTAAAGGAATCTTGGAAGAATGCCAAAATAATCTTAATCCATAAGAAAGGGAACCCCAAAGAGATGAAAAATTATAGGCCGATCAGCTTACGGTCTGTTGCCTACAAAGTATTTTCTAAGGTAACCGCAAATAGAATCAGGAACACCTTAGCCTTCGGTCAAGCAAAGGACCAGGCAGGATTACCTAAAGGCAACTCAACAATAGACCATATTCACACTATCAATCAACCAACCCTTATATACAGCTTTGATTGGTTACGAGAAGGCGTTTTATTCAGTCGAAACCTCAGCAGTCAAGAAGGCATTACGGAATCAGGGTGTAGACGAGCCGTATGCAAAAATACAGAACGATATCTGTAGCGGCTCCACAGCCACTGTAGTCCTCCATAAAGAAAGCAACGAAATCCCAATAAAGAAAGGCGTCAGGCAGGGAGATACAATCATTCCAATGCTATTCACAGCGTGTTTACAGGAGGTGCTCAGGAACCTGGATTGGGAAGAATTGGGGACAAGAGTTAGTGGATATTACCTTTGTAACTTGCCCATTCGCTGATGGTATTGCCTTGCTTAGCAACTCAGGGGACCAACTGCAATGCATGCTCACTGATCAGGAGAGGCAAACCAGAAGAGTTGGTCTAAAAGTTAATCTGCGGAAAACTGAAGTAATGTTTAGCAGCCTTGGAAGAGAACAGCAGTTTACGATATGTAGAGTGGCACGGGAAGTGCTAAGGGAATAAATACATAGCACAGGTAGTGACCGCGGATCCGGATCACGAGATTGAAATAATCAGAAGAATAAGAATGGGCTGGGGAGCGTTTGGCAGGCATTCTCAGATCATGAACAGTGAGTTGCCACTATCCCTCATAAGAAAAGTGTATAACAGCTGTGTCTTATTAGTAGTCACCGACGGAGCAGAAAGCTGGAGGCTTACGAAAAGGGTTCTACTTAAATTGAGGACGACGCAACGACCTATGGAAAGAATGATGGGTGTAACTTTAAGGGATGAGAAAAGAGCATATTGTATGCGGGAACAAACGCGAGTTAATAACATCTTAGTTGAAATCAAGAAAAAGAAATGGGCATGGGTAGGACATGTAATGAGGAGGGAAGGTAACCGATGGTCATTAAGGGTTACGGACTGGGTTACAAGGGAACGAAAGCGTAGCAGGGGGCGGCAGAAAATTAGTTGGGGGGATGAGATTAAGAAGTTTGCAGGGACAACAATGGCCACAATTAATACATGTCCGGGGAAGTTGGAGAAGTATGGGAGAGGCCTTTGTCCTGCAGTGGGCGTGACCAGGCTGATGATGATGAGTATGACAACCCAGTCGATTCGAGATGGTTGTTGACTTTGTTTAGGACAGCGTGCTCCTTTGTTTTACCTACTCACGACGTAAGCGAGGTTGGTCTGAGATTTTCGAGGTTGGGGGCCTTGCCTGGCTTGGGGATCAGTACCATCTGGGAGTCTTCCACTGCACCGGTAGCCGTCCTTCCCTCTATTTGTCAGTCATATTCTCGTTTAGCTTGTGAAGCGAATCATCATCTAGGTTTCTGAGTATCTCATTTCTAGCTCCGTCGGGCTCCGGTGCCGACCGTCCGTTTAGATCGTGTAGTGCGGTCCGAATCCCTTCTTTACTGAATTTGGTGTCCGGCGCGCATTAGTAAACATGAATTTATCTCACTCGATCGCCGCAAAAACTCGTGGTCAAGATGCTGGAGCGAAGAAACGCTGCCGCAGCAGCGAGCGAATTGCCCTTCCTGCTGCCTCTCGCTTCAGCGATAAATACGCAGCTGAAACATAGCGCTCACGAAGCCCGCGGCGCACCTAGACTCTGTGCTCATCGCAGACCGCTTTCAAGACTACGGCCGCGCCATACGCAGCAGCCGCCGCCGTAGAACACTTCCGTCCCTTCTTTGCACGCGATGAAAAATAGCGCGCGTCGTCGACACTTTCCTCCCTTAGGCGCGCGAAATTAAGGTGCCATCGTCGGCTCACCCATGCACGCTTTCACAAGCGCACACAGCATACGGCGACCGGCAGCGTTGATATCACCCTTGGACTTTATATGGAACATCGCGGCGACACGGACGATTACGGCAGAAATGTAGCTGGAGTGTCATTAAATTGGTTTTGCAATAAAAAAATTTGACTTGCTCCATACAATGGGGAACAAATATGTCGCCTCATCGTTCTAGTACGCTTCAGAAAATGTTTCAGACCATGGCTAAAGTTAGCTACGACACTCCGCATAGAATGTAAGAGATTGCACATGGTGAAATTGTGGGTAAGGCATTCAAGTGAATTGGCATTGTGTGTTCATTCGTTTGAGTATAATCATCTGGATTTGAGTGTCAAATATTTCTTGACTGCAACTGGAAATTCCAATGCTAATAGCCTGTATTATCGATAACCTAACAGACTATTATAATTTGTATTGGAATTTTCACTGCCAATATACTTGATGCACCACATAAACATTGAGACATACACTTCGTAAACGAAATAAAGTATTAAATGTGATTTGGCACGAAAATGTAGTGTCCCCCTTTTCTTGCAGTTGTTAACTTCTTAGGGACGGTACGAAGCCTCAATTCCTCCCGAGCACCAGAAGTTAATAATTACAGCACCATTCGTACGGCCTTCCCCAAACACGCGTCAAGTGCAGCGCCAATGCCGTACGTGAGAAAGGGTACTTGTAACGTCACTCAAAACGTAGGTGGCGGGGTTTGTTGGTTGAAGGGCATGCTGTGTAGTCGAATGCTGCCAAATTGGCCCCCTCCCATGGTTCACTGCCCCGGGAAGCACTGGGCGACGCTCTCCCCACTATTTTCACGTCGATTACTGACTGAGTAGACTCAGCGTTAGCCACCACGGCCGCAGTGTGTGTGCAGCTGTCAGTGGTGTCTGGTACCACGAGAATGCCACAACAGTTTTCGCTGACGAACAAGGGTAACCTTTTTCACGTCCAAAGCCGCGCTGCTCTTGGTGCTTCTTTTGAAGTGTCGCATTAGAAGCTAACGTAATTAACTATTCGTTACGCTGTCCGGTAATTGAGACTCCATAACAAAATTGTTTAATCGAGTGCTTTCCAATGACGTAATAAAAACACCACGAAAAGTTCTGTCAGTTTTATTGCTGTATCAGGTCATTATATTGTAATCCAATAGGGGAAAACAAGTGACCCATGCAATTGTCTTGGTGTTGTTACTCAACTGTTGTAATCATACAGTAGTGACTTAACTTCAGACCTAGCATAACTTTGTCAAGTCTAAAGCAAGATACCCTTCACATTGGAATTATTTTGTTCACACTTACGGGGTTAGCGCGATTGAAGCACTAGTGAAGGAGGACACATGGCGTAGCTCAGTGCAAATAAAGTGCCATGTTATGTAATGACTATGTTGTCAACCAGTTAGTTTCCCTATGCGAAGTTGCATTTTTTCGCATGGCTATCGGTGGTTAACTATGACTAGGCGTTGAAATCATACTTGTCATCATCATCAGCCTATTTTATGTCCACTGCACGACGAACGCCTCTCCATGCGATCTCCAATTACCCTTGTTTTGCGCCAACCGATTCCAGCTAGCGCCTGCGAATTCCTTAATTTCATCACCCCATCTAGTCTTCTGCCATCCTCGACTGCGCTTCCCTTCTCTTGGCACCCATTCTTTAACCCTAATGGTCCACCGGTTATCTAACCTACGCTATACATGACCTGTAAGCTCCATTACTTTCTCTTAATGTGAATTAGAAAATAGGCTATCCCGGTTTGCTCTCTGACCCACATTGCTTTTTCCTGTCTCTTAAAGTCACGCCTAACATTTTTCGTTCCATCGCTCTTGCCAGTCTCTTGGCTCTTCCATCGCGTTCAATCGCTCCATCGTTCCCGCGTTCCATCGCTCTTGGCAGAAACTTGCCAGTCTCCCAAGTTTCTGCCCCATATGTCAGCACCGCTAGAATGCATTGATTGTACAGCTTTCTTTTTAATCATAATGATAAACTTCCAGTCAGAATCTAACAATGTCTGCCGAGTGCGCCCCAACCCATTTTTTATTCTTCCTTAAGTTTCCTTCTCATGATCAGGGTCCCCTGTGAGTAATTGACCTAGCTAACCATACTACTTCACAGACTCTAGAGGCAGACTGGCGACACTGAACGCTTGTTCTCTTTCCAGGCTATTGATCATTGTCTTTGTATTCTGCACATTAATCTTCAACCCAACTCTTACACTCCCTCTGCTAAGGTCCCCAATCGATTGTTGTAACTCGTCCCCAGTGTTGCTAAACAGGATGATGTCATCTGCAAATCCAAGGTTGCTGAGATATTCGCCGTTGATCCTTCCAGTTTATTATCTTGAATACTTCTTCCAAGCACGCAGTGAATAGCATTGGAGAGATTGCGTTTCCTTGTCTGAGCCCTTTTTCCATAGGTTTTTCCATAGGCTGGTTGTACTCTGCGTATTCCTCGATTACCTGATTGATGACATGGATGTTATCCATTGTATGGATGTTATCCCTTTCCTGAAACTTGCCTGTTCCCTTGGTTGACTAAAGCGCAGTGTTGCCATTATTCTATTACAGATTATCATGGTGAACATCTTATATAATATTGTAAGTAAGTTAATAGGCCTATAATTTTTTTATTCTTTCATGTCTCCCTATTTATCATCATCATCAGCCTGGTTACGCCCACTGCAGGGCAAAGGCCTCTCCCATACTTCTCCAACAACCCGGGTCATGTACTAATTGCGGCCATGCCGTCCCTGCAAACTTCTTAATCTCATCCACCCACCTAACTTTCTGCCGCCCCCTGCTACGCTTCCCTTCCCTTGGGATCCAGTCCGTAACCCTTAATGACCATCGGTTATCTTACCTCCTCATTACATGTCCTGCCCATGCCCATTTCTTTTTCTTGATTTCAACTAAGATGTCATTAACTCGCGTTTGTTCCCTCACCCAATCTGCTCTTTTCTTATCCCTCAACGTTACACCTATCATTCTTCTTTCCATAGCTCCTTGCGTCGTTCTCAATTTGAGTAGAACCCTTTTCGTAAGCCTCCAGGTTTCTGCCCCGTAGGCGAGTACTGGTAAGATACAGCTATTATACACTTTTCTCTTGAGGGATAATGGCAACCTGCTGTTCATGATCTGAGAATGCCTGCCAAACGCCCCCCAGCCCATTCTTATTCTTCTGTTTATTTCCGTCTCATGATCCGGATCCGCCGTCACTACCTGCCCTAAGTAGATGTATTCCTTTACGACTTCCAGTGCCTCGCTGCCTATTGTAAATTGCTGTTCTCTTCCGAGACTGTTAAACATTACTTTAGTTTTCTGCAGAATAATTTTTAGACCTACTCTTCTGCTTTGCCTCTTCAGGTCAGTGAGCATGCATTGCAATTGGTCCCCTGAGTTACTAAGCAAGGCAATATGATCAGCGAATCGCAAGTTACTAAGGTATTCTCCATTAATTTTTATCCCCAATTCTTCCCAATCCAGGTCTCTGAATACCTCCTGTAAACACGCTGTGAATAGCATTGGAGAGATCGTATCTCCCTGCCTGACGCCTTTCTTCAATGGGATTTTGTTGCTTTCTTTATGGAGGACTACGGTGGCTGTGGAGCCGCTATAGATACTTTTCAGTATTTTTACATACGGCTCGTCTACACCCTGATTCCGTGATACCTCCATGACTGCTGAGGTTCGACAGAATCAAACGCTTTCTCATAATCAATGAAAGCTATATATAAGGGTTGGTTATATTCCGCACATTTCTCTATCACCTGATTGATAGTGTGAATATGATCTATTGTTGAGTAGCCTTTACGGAATCCTGCCTGGTCCTTTGCTTGACAGAAGTCGAAGGTGTTCCTGATTCTATTTGCTATTACCTTAGTAAATATTTTGTAGGCAACGGACAGTAAGCTGATCGGTCTATAATTTTTCAAGTCCTTGGCGTCCCCTTTCTTATGGATTAGGATCATGTTAGCGTTCTTCCAAGATTTCGGTACGCTCGACGTCATGAGGCATTGCGTATACAGGGTGGCCAGTTTCTCTAGAACAATCTGCCCACCATCCTTCAACAAATCTGCTGTTACCTGATCCTCCCCAGCTGACTTCCCCCTTTGCATATCTCCCAAGGCTTTCTTTACTTCTTCCGGCGTTACCTTTGGGACTTCGAATTCCTCTAGACTATTTTCTCTTCCATTATCGTCGTGGGTGCCACTGGTACTGTATAAATCTCTATAGAACTCCTCAGCCACATGAACTATCTCATCCATATTAGTAATGATATTGCCGGCTTTGTCTCTTAACGCATACATCTGATCCTTGCCAATTCCTAGTTTCTTCTTCACTGTTTTTAGGCTTCCGCCGTTCCTGAGAGCATGTTCAGTTCTATCCATATTATACTTCCTTATGTCAGCTGTCTTACGCTTGTTGATTAACTTCGAAAGTTCGGCTAGTTCTATTCTAGCTGTAGGGTTAGAGGCTTTCATACATTGGCGTTTCTTGATCAGATCTTTCGTCTCCTGCGATAGTTTACTGGGATCCTGCCTAACCGAGTTACCACCGACTTCCATTGCACACTTCTTAATGATGCCCACAAGATTGTCGTTCATTGCTTCAACTCTAAGGTCCTCTTCCTGAGTTAAAGCCGAATACCTGTTCTGTAGCTTGATCTGGAATTCCTCTATTTTCCCTCTGACCGCTAACTCATTGATCGGCTTCTTATGTACCAGTTTCTTCCGTTCCCTCCTCATGTCTAGGCTAATTCGAGTTCTTACCATCCTGTGGTCACTGCAGCCACCTTGCCGAGCACGTCCACATCTTGTATGATGCCAGGGTTAGCGCAGAGTATGAAGTCTATTTCATTTCTAGTCTCGCCGTTCGGGCTCCTCCACGTCCACTTTCGGCTATCCCGCTTGCGGAAGAAAGTATTCATTATCCTCATATTATTCTGTTCCGCAAACTCGACTAATAACTCCCCCCTGCTATTCCTAGTGCCTATGCCATATTCCCCCACTGCCTTGTCTCCAGTGGGGACAGTGGAATAGTATAATTTCGGTATTGTTCGAGTTGTCTGGGAACCCTGAAATCGATGACAGTTTGTATAAAGCGTCGCTAGTTTTTCAAGCATTACGTCGCCTCCATCTTTGATTACATCGACCGGTAGCCTATCTTCTCCTGCCGCTTTTCACCGCATCATGTCTTGCAAGGTCCCTCTAACTTCACCGCTAGTTAAAGAAGCCCTTGTAATCTGTTCATTACTACTTCGAATGGAGTTATAGTGGCTGCTTTGGGTACTGTGCAGGCCAGTATAGAATTCTTCCGCAGTGTCTACTATAGCTTCGAGATTGCTGATGATATTAGCCTGCTTAACTTTCAGTGCATACATCTTGGTTTGTCCGATGCCAAGTTTCCTTCTCAATGATTTCAGGCTGCGTCCATTTTTTACTGCTTCTTCAGTCTTTCATGCTTCATAATTTCGGATATCCCTTATTTTGTCCTTGCTGATTAGCTTTGACAGTTCCGCGAATTCTATCTGCTATCTTCAGTCGGACATTTTCATTCTTTGTCGTTTTTTATTAGGTCTTTTGTTACTTGGGAGAGCTTACCTACTGGTTGCCTTGGGGCTTTACCTCCCACTCCAATTCCTACTTCGGAGGCCAGCCTAGTTACGGTGTAAGTCATTACCTCTGTGTCATCTTGATCTATCTACTCTGAAGCTGCATGTTCGAAAGCGCCTGCCTGAATTGGCCTATTTTTACCCTTACTGCGTCTAGGTTGGCCTACTTTTTCTTGACTAATTTTACTAGGCAAATGCTAGACTTCACCTATGATCACCCCCACTTTACCCTACCTAATACTACGTCCAGCACTATGCTGGAATTGGCAGAAAGTATGAAATCAATTTCATTTCTTGATTCACCCTTAGGGCTTTTCCAGGTCCATTTTTGTTCGAACGTTTCCTGAAGAAGGTGTTCATTATTCACAGCTTATTGCTTTCTGCGAATTCTACCAACCTCTCTCCTCGAGTGTTCCTTGAATTCCGGCCATAGTTGCCAACTGCTTGTTCACGAAGCTGCTTTTTCAAGCAATCGGCAACTATGGAGTGGATTCTAGAGAATACTGGAGGAGATATGTTCGTCAAATATTTATTACAAGATGCAATTATTGGTGCATCGCAAAGGGTGAAAAATTTTGGAAGTTATAAATTACACTGCCTTGTGACCTTCAGCCTTATAAAGACAAGCGTTTTTCTCTCCTTTTTCTGTCATGTACACTTCTTAGTTGCACTGGAGTAGCTCCAAAGCCGGCGGCGTCACCTGAAGGACATGTATCAGATAAAGCTCAAGGACCGGAAGGCTGAGACAAGGAGTGGCTCGGGATCTAAATCAAAATCGAAACAATGGCCCTCCATGAATCTCATGCGGTTCATTTTCGATGGGATGAAACCACGCCAGTGAGAAACACTTACTCACACGCGTGCTTTCAAAGAAGAGCTCCTTTCTGAAAAAGAACATCTGTTAAATGTGTAGGAGCCATTACATTTTCATGGATGTTTAGCCAGATTGACTACATCAGGTGGAGACACTGGAAGGCGACTGCCAGCCATCAGTTGACCAAGACAACGCGACCTCAGAAGGGCATTCCGCACAGCCTTTATTGGAAGATATTTTTAATGTTCTTCAATGTCCTTGTGAGACGCCAGGACCCTATGGCCTACCAGCCTCTCGGGCACCGAGCCGACCCGCTAAGAGAAAATGAATTACAAATAGCCGAAAGTAGTCGATGCCCAGCTCGCAGTTGTAAGGACTGCACCAGCAGCATTGAAGGGAGAGATGAATGCAATTGCAAAGTATATGCAGCAAAAACTAGGACTAGTAATTTTGAAAGCGGTAACATCATATAGCCAAGCGATGTTCCCTGATCTGATTGTGCGGAATCCGGTGGTAAACTCTGACTTCTACACAGTTAGGGCCGGGGATGAATACCAGCATTTTATTGTAGAGACAGTAAAGAGAAACACTAAGTTATTTATATTGCTACGGAACAGTATTTGCGATGACGAAAAGGTGAGCCGTGTGAAGACGACGACGATTGGAGGCTAGCGCGGGCTCTTGCCTCTTAGCCAAGTGCGGCGTATTTCCTTGTAAACATACTTGTATATAGCTTTTCGTCTGCGTCTTCCTACGTAATGTAGCTGGTGGAGGTGGACGTTTCCTGTGCCTCGTCACGGGGCTTCGCAGTGGACGGTACGTCGAGCCTTCCTTCATGGCTCCCGGTGACAACTCGACTCAGCCGTCTCCGACACCTGCTGCCACTTCGACGACCTACATTGCTCTCCCCGCTTCCCGTGATCCTGGCGTATTGCCGGACAAAGATGGGGAAGACGTTGCCGACTGGACCAGCTTGTACGAACACGTCAGCCGCAATTACTGTTGGCACCCGACTATCATGCTCTCCAACGTAGTCTTTTACCTCGGTGGCACACATCGAGTTTGTTTTCGGACGCACGTGGATGAGCTCACCAGTTGAGATTCGCTTAAGCAAAAGCTCCGAGATTTGTTCTGGGACGCCTACGGTCACCAACTTGCCGCGCAGAAAGAGTTATCCGGCCTTGTGCAGACGTCAACAGAGCCCTACGTCACGTACATTCAGGACGCCTTAGCTTGGCGCACACATGACTGAGTCCGACAAGATTTCCCACATACTCAAATGCATTGCCGATGACGCCTTCAACTTCTCGTTTTCAACAACGTGGCGACGGTGGATGCAGTTATAAAAGAGTGCTGCCGCCTGGAACTCGCTAAAAACCGACGTATCGACCAGCAGTTTGCCCGTCTGAGCAACACCGCAGTGACATCTACCTGTGCCGACGCTCCTCGTCCCAACAACACTGGCGATGTTACCAGGATCGTCCAGCGTGAGATCGAGGCCGCCTATCCGGCTGCCTTCGACTCCAGCTACTCCAACGCACCTGCAGTCACGGTTTCCCTGATCCCGGGAGTTGTCCGCCAGGAGTACGCAAAGATGGGTTTTCACATCTTCTGGTCGGCCCATCGCCCTGATACCCACCCGGCTTCCTCGATTCCGCCCCGTCCCGCATCTTATTACACACCACGTTTCCGCGACCCATCTGAATGGCGCACTGCTGACGAGAAGCCAATTTGTTCTCGCTGCCGTCGAATCGGGTACATTTCTCGGCACTGTCGCAGTCGCTGCTGTTCCCCGACCCGATCTACTTATACTGCCTACTCTCGCCCCCCAGTAGCCCTTCTCGTCCCTATGCCGCACGCTCCAATAATGCCGTCACTGATTCCCCTGCGCCGAACCCCCCATATCCTCGTTCGCCTTCACCCCAACGACGACAAACTCGCTCTCCCCAGGCGCGTCGCTCCTTTTCACCGACTCCCCTTCAGAAGCCGCTCCCATCCGGAAAACTAGACGATGCAGCGCCTCGAGGTAACACTGCATTGCTCCCTACGCCGCCAAATCCTCTACTGACGTTCCCCACTCATCTGAACCTTCTTGACGTGAAAGCCGACGGTGTTTCTGTATCTGCTCTTATAGACACTTGGGCGCATTTGTCGGTAATTAGCGCTGACCTTCGTAACCGCCTGAAGAAAATAATCACGCCCGCCACGAGGTTTGTTGTCCGTGTCGCCGATGGCGGAACAGCCCCCGTAATTGGTGTGTGTGCCGCCCGCGTCTCCTTCTCCGATCGCTCCACTATCGTGCTATTCACAGTCATCGCCCACTGTCCCCACTACATCATCCTCGGCTTAGACTTCCTCTCCGCACATTCTGCTCTCATAGATTATTCCGCCAGTACTCTTCGCCTTGACCTGCCTGTTCTGGATCCCGCTGAACCACACCCCAGTCGCCTCAGTTCCGCCGACTTCGTTGGCTTGCCACCTTCGGCACTGACTTACGTTGACTTAGTGTCATCCCCACCTGCGTCAGATGGTCACTACATCGCGGCTCCTATGCAAGACGTGCTCCTTACACACGGGATCGCAGTACCTCATATAGTTTTATCTATTACGGCGCATTGCGTCTGCCTGCCAGGGGTCTGTTTTGGCTTGACGACATAAGTGCTGTCACGCGGGATGTCTCTGGCCGCGCTTTGTTCATTCGAGGATCACTCAGTAGCATCTATTGCAGTCGACGACAATTCAGGCGATCCTCCTCTACCATCTCACTTCGCAACATGTACCATCGCCGACTTACAGATAATGATTGCGCCCGACACCCCGTCCGAGCACGCTCGTGAGCTCTGTCGCATTCTGTTTTCCTACCACGATATTTTTTAATTTGACGAACGTCCTTTGGCCCAAATTACTGCTGTTAAGCATCGCATTATTAACGGCGATGCCCCTCCTATTCATCGCCTCCCGTATCGAGTGTCACCGGCTGAGCGTCAAGTTATTCACGCAGAAGTTCGCAAAATGCTTCCCAAGAACATTATTGAACCGTCATGCAGTCCATGGGCGTTACCTGTTGTACTGGTCAAAAAGAAGGATGGCTCATGGCGCTTTTGCGTGGATTCGGCACCTTGACAGGGTTACCAAAAAGGACGTGTATCCCCTACCTCGGATTGATGACGCCCTTGACTGCCTCCACGCTGCTCGCAATTTCTCCTCTATTTACCTTCGCTCTGCCTACTGGCAGATTGCCGTGGACGATCTCTCCGCGAGAAGACTGCTTTTGTAACACCCGACGGTCTTTATCAATTCAAAGTTATGCCGTTTGGTCTATGTAACGCCCTGCCACTTTTGAACGCATGATGGACTCCCTTCTTCACGGTTTCAAATGGTCCACGTGCCTGTGCTACTTGGACGACGTTATAGTATTCTCCCCAACGTTCGCTACGCACCTCGAGCATCTCTCAGCACTCCTGGACGTTTTTCGTCGAGCCGGTCTGCAACTCAACGCATCGAAGTGCCAATTCGGCTGTCGCCAGATTACCGTCCTTGGACATCTCGTTGACACGAATGGAGTGCAACCGGACCCAGGCAAGATCCATGCTGTTACGCACTTCCCTGTTCCGAAGTGTGTTATGGATGTGCGCAGCTTCAGCGGCCTTTGTTCATACTTCCGCTCGTGAAAAATTTCGCGCCCATAGCACGACCACTAAGCGAGCTTTTGAAAAAAGACGCCCGTTTCCAGTGGGACGACAACGAGGCCTCTGCATTCTCGCATCTAATCGACCTTCTCGAAACGCCTCCCGTTCTGGCCCATTTCGATCCTTCTGGGCTTACGGAAGTCCGTACTGATGCCAGCGGTCACGGAATTGGCGCAGTATTGGCACAACCCCAGCGCGGCAACGACCGTGTTATCCCTTACGCCAGCAGGCTCCTCTCACCCTCGCAGTGCAACTATTCCATCACTGAGTGTGAGTGTCTGTCTCTAGTTGGGGCGGTTGCGAAGTTCCGCCGTACGTATATGGCCGTATAGGGCCGACCCTTTTCCGTTGTCACAGACCATCACGCACTTCGCTGGTTATGCTCACTGAAAGATCCTAAAGGAAGACTTGGTCGCTGGGCTTTACGCCTCCAAGAATATTCGTATTTTGTCACCTACAAATCTTGCCGACTACACAAGGATGTTGAGTGCCTGCCTGGCTACCCGGAAGACGAGCCTGACAATGCCGATAGTAGTACCGCCAACGGTATTTTCTCTGTGTCTGCCTTCGCTAACATCGCCGATAAGCAGTACCGAGACCTACCGCTGCGAGCACTCATCGAGCGTCTGCGCTCTACACCTACAGACGCATCCATTCGCCGATATGTCCTCCAGGGCGCCATTCTATACCGAAGGAACTTCCTCCCTGGCAGATCTGATCTTCTTCTTGTCATGCCAAAGCATCTACGACAGACTGTGCTCTTTGAGATGCGTGACGCACCCACTGCAGGGCATGTTGGGGTTACCGGCACGTACGACAGCGTCCGCCGCCGCTCCTATTGGCCTGGTCTCGCTCTCTCCGTCCGACGCTATGTTGCTGCCTGTGATCCCTGCCAGAGTCGGAAAACACCCCAGGTGCTACCTCCCGGTCACCTCCAACCGGTCACCGTCCCCGTGGAACCGTTGTCTCCTGTTGGATTAGACCTCCTCGGTCCCGTTCCCACGTCATCCTGTGGGAACAAATGGGTAGCCGTCGCATCTGATTACGGCACCCGATACGCTATCACACGGGCTCTCCCCACCAGTTGCGCCACTGACGTCGCGGACTTTCTCTCGCGCGAAATTATCTTGCTTGATGGCGCCCCGCGACAGCTGCTCACTGACCGTGGTCGTAACTTCCTCTCGAAAGTTATCGCCGCCATTGTGCGTTCCTGCTCCACTCAACACAGCCTGGCTACCTCATACCATCCTAAAACCAATGGCCTCACAGAGCGGTTAAACCGTACTCTTACCGATATGCTGTCCGAGTACGTTTCCAAGGACCACCACGACTGGGACATTGCCCTTCCTTACGTCACATTTGCGTATAATTTGTCCCGGCAGGAAACCGCCGGATTTTCACCATTTTATCTACTGTACGGTCGCAAACCGACCTTGCCCCTTGACACAGCACTTCCTCCTGCTGCGATCTCAACAAGCGAGTATGCGCGCGACGCCATCGCCCTCGCCGACCATGGACGCCAGCTTGCCCGTGCTCCCCCCGATTGACGGTCTCGCAAACCACTCAGCAGCGTCAGTACAGCGCCCGCCACCATGACGTACAGTTCTCGCCTGGTGCGCTCGTGCTCCTGTGGTCGCCCTCTCGTCACGTCGGACTTTCAGAAAAGCTCCTTTCGCGATACACAGGGCCCTACCGCGTGCTGCGCCAGGTGCCGCTTGTGACGTGCGAAATTGCTCCGGTGAGTTCAACCTCGTCCTCTACTCTGGCATCTAGTAATGTGCACGTCAGTAGGCTCAAGGCCTACTACACTGCTTCCGAGTCTGGCCTTGAGTCGCTCCGGGACGGTGCTTTTGCCACCGGGGGTAGTGCTGCGGAAAAGTATTTGCGATGACGAATAGGCGAGCAGTGGGAAGACGACGCCGATTGGAGGCTAGCGCGGGCTGTTACCTCTTGGCCAAGTGCGGCGTATTTCCTTGTAAATATACTTGTAATAGATTTTCGTCTGCGTCTTCCTACGTAGCAATATTAATAAAATATTGTTTGAAAACATAATTTTCTTTATTTAGATGTAAACGGTTTGTTATTAGAAAGAAAATAAGGGCCAAGGTTCTATTTTTCGAATATCGTGCCAAAACCCCAAGTCGGTACGCCAGTGTGACGTCATGGATTTCAAAGTATTTTTTCGTATTCGCGTCATTGTGGTGCAGTAAATGTTATCGAAACTTGGTAAGTTAAGTCTTGCTCTCTTGCTAAGCGCTTGTAGAATGCAGTAAAATCAATCTTTACGGCAACGTATTAACTAGACTTGATCCATGACCTCACGGCATGCTTCTGCGGAAACTTAAGGGTGACGCCGCCACCCTTCTTTTATTTTTGCACCTCATCTGGCTTACAGAGCCTCTTAATTGTCACGGCAAGAGTGCCTTTTTCAGCATAGTGGAAGACTAATTTACATTTACAGCTTACAGTTCTCTCTATAGTGTTCCTTTGAGGGCTACGTTTTGTGGCAAGTCGAGAATGCAAGGGCCGCTCTTTCCACAAAGCATGCTGAGCCTGTTTGCCATGCCCTCCCGCTCAATGAAAATAGTGTCTTTGAAATGCGCAAGTGCAATTCTCTAACATACTTAAAATCAGTAAGGAAAACAGTAATAACGCTGATATTGACAACAACCCAGAGCACACTGGAGGAGCACTGTCTAACTGAAGTTTAAGTAGAGCAACACACAAAAGGAAAACACTTCTTACACGTGCATGCCATTGAGCCCTATCATAGAATAAATCAACAAGCAGCTGCATCTCACTATCAGTAAGAACATGAAAGGTTTACATATACAAGTATCATGCTGCTTTGCATATGGAAAGGTCCTACAAGTTCAATTTCGGCGAATGGACAACTGTGTAAATGAGCGTCTATATGAGCACAATATGTTAAAGGGTATGTCCATCTGCCTGCTCTCGGCCCATCGTGATTCATATGGATACGTGTACTTGTCTTTATCGGGCGACGAGTCTCACCGCCTAACAAATGTTCTCGCACAGCGCAGAACGCGCCTGCATGCATCGGAAGTTTCTGGAATGTTATCGATGGTTCCATCCGCTGTCTGTGTAATCTGATTGCATGTGTGCGCGATGCGAATAATGTAGAACTTTGTGGAAGGCACGCGGGTCCATGCGATTACTCTGGAACATTCAACGACTGATGTATAAAAGCCGACGCTATTGACCCGCTGATCAGATTTTCCACGATCGCCGAGTGTATTCGCCGCTTTCGTTCTTTGAGTGTGGCCTGCTTTTGAGGGCACAAGTTCTCCCAATAAAAGCTGGTTTCGTTAATCACAGTTTTGCAGCCTTCTTCACAGTCACTACTATGTGACAATATGGTTGGATGCCTTCCTTCAAATGATCTCAGATCATCATCAAGATCGAAGATCAAAAATCGAGGGGATTGTAGAAGCCTTCAATATTTTTTTAAATGGCAGCTTTTTAATTTTATATCTGAACCTTCTATCTCTTTGGTAGATGGTGACATTGTTGATTTATTCCATAATGGGACTTAATGGCATGCACTTATTGCAAGTGGTGTTTTTCTTTTCTCCGTTTGAATGATTAAACTTTAGTTGTTAGCACTCTTCCTGGATCGTTCTCATTGTATTGATATTGTTTTCCACGCTTGTTGGAAGTATTCATCCAATCTTATTAGCCCAACTTTCTGCCTTACTACAATTCTGTATAGTGCACAGAGTTTAATTATCTTGTTCTGCATTTGTTTTACAAACACAGTCGCTACACAGACATTTTGACACGACTGCGCCTGTGTACAATGAACAGTGGATGGGAACGGTAGAGAAGAGGGGAATCAGCGGCCGGGCATTCACAAAGAACTCTTGAAGTAGAATTGTTCATAAGAGGGAACTCAAGCAAACTGCCACGGGCCTTTACAGAGAGTTTTGTGAATTCGGGCCAAAATAAAGTTATTCACTAGGGCATAACTATATGTTCTCCTTGAAACCATTTGCCTCTGCATTCTTCGACCTGTGACTACTTTTGGGCTCCAAGAGGATTATACCACCAGTGCAATAACTAATAGTGCCACTGCTAGTAGTGTAATGGTGCAATAAGCAGTTTTAAGCCAGTTTTTTCTTCCTTCATTACTTGTATTGATTGATTTATTTATTTATTTATTTATTTATTTATTTAATATACCTCTTTACCAACATGGCACATTACTTGTGGGGTGGACGTATGAAGAGCCCTTGATCATATTAATTAGTTTACAAAAAAATTAAGTGGTAAGAAATTAGTTGAAGCGTTTTAAGTCAGTTGCAGAGGTGATAGAGACAGGAAGGTCATTCCTGTCACGTGCTTTATGGACAAAGAAGGATTGCTGAAAAGTAACTGTGAGCACATGATGGGTAGATGGAATCAGCATGGCTGGTCGTGGTGATCTGGTGGGCAGGTGAGATGTGTGTGGTATTGGTGGCAGGGAATGATAAAAGCTGTGGAACAGACAAAGGCTGGCTATTTTCCGTCGAGAGGTGAAGTACGGTTGTCGAGTCGGGATTTCAAAGCGGGCATGTTATTGGTGCACGAATAATCGGAAGCAGTGAATCTTGCAGTTCTGTTCTGGATCGATTCGAAGGTGTTAGTTATATTTGTGTGGGGTGCGTCGTACAACTTATTCTTATTAGCTTATTAACTTACCTATTAAGATTATTAACTTACGTATTAGCTTAGTCAAGTGTAGGTCCTACAAGGGTTTTCTGAACGCGTAGTTTCAACTTGGATGGAGAAATTGCTATTTGCGACGTAAGAAACCAAGAGTCAAGAGTACAATTAGCAGACTAATAAATACGAATGACATGATGAGGCGAACATAAATCAGGAGAGATATAAATGTGGAAGTATTGGGACAACATCAGTGGTATCAGGGGCAGTGTCGTTAAGAAAGTAAGTAGCATGTATACATGAGAGCAGCCTTCCGAGCAAGTTGGTAATCCATTACTCAAATGCTATTGGGCAACAAAAACGACACGGACGAAAGACGACACACCAAGTGCTTGGTGTGTCGTCTTCTCTTACGTCCGTGTCGTTTTTTGTTGCACAATATCATTTGAGTAAAGCATGTATACACTTACGTCTACGGTGAAATTATTTATTATTGCTTTGTCACCATAGAGGGCCATAAGCCACTTACCACACTAATGTTGGGTTACTTGTAAGTCATGTTGTAAGACGGAAACGTCAGTGGAGGTAATGATAGGCCGGTAAGTTACACAGTCAGCAGATGAAGCAAACGTTCGAAGAGAGGCCGAGCGGAAGGTCAGTAATGTATCTAAGCAAAAAAGGGCACCTGCAACAGTGCCTTGACGTACTCGCGCAAGCACAAGTAATAGGACTGGAGGGATAATTGCATGAACAAACTTCTTGCAATTGGATAAAGATTATCCAATTTTCTTCGTAGAGTAATAACTATTTCATGATGCGAAGTTATCAGCAAATAGTGTCATTTCGCAACTAATGCTATCAAACTAACCCCTGTCGTAGAATATCATAATTTTCTTCATATCTTTAGTTTTTAAGACATTTAAAAGAAACGAGCATGCAGGACAAAATGGTCACCCAGGCCAAGTCTATGCGTATTTCACGAAAACGTGCAAGGATTGAATGTTAAGACGAGATCCAGTATATTAGCTGGGTATATGAACTGATTAGCCGCCTATTTTTGCATAATAACATGTCATAACAGATGGGGAGTACCTCTAAAAAAATAAATTGTGGAGTTTTACGTGCCAAAACCACTTTCTGATTATGAGGCACGCAGTAGTGGGGGACTCCAGAAATTTTGACCACCTGGGGTTCTTTAACCTGCACCTATATCTAAGTACGCGGGTGTTTTCGCATTTCGCCCCCATTGAAATGCGGCCGCCGTGGCCGGGATTCGAACCCGCGACGTTGTGCTCAGCAGCCCAACACCATGGTCACTGAGCAACCACGGCGAGTGGGGAGTATTTCTCTACATGCTCTTTTTGGCGCGTGATTGACAACGTGAAAGGAGTTCATAGGAGAGACAGTTCACGTTCTTAACCACAGGTCAAAACAAGCATCTACAGCAAGCCTAAGCGTACATGTTCACTGAATTACTAGTTGAAAGAGTCCAACAATTAGGCATGTGTCAATGAATTCCCCAGCAATGTAGTTCCGTATTGTAATAGAGGCTGTGTTAGTCCAAAGGATTGACTGGATATTAACGTATCTCAACTGCACAATGATGTCTTTTTGATAGAGCGTTGTCAGCTGTAGTAGAGCATCCTAGAGCAATATCACAAGAGAATTGTCATTGTTAGGCAGGCGATAGAAGAATTCGTTAAGCGCAAGTGCGAAGGTCGCCTATCGGCAAACCCACAGCATTTCCAAGGGAAGCAATATATTTACTAGTGTGCACTTTAGGTGACGTTCGGCAGCGATAAGAACTCTACCACACCTAGAAACACGAGATCTAGCTTTGCGAAACACATCGAAATAGGTAAAATATGGCAGTATTTTCGAATCATCGAACCATGAGCTAGGTTTAAGTTAAGAAAACGATGTTACATGAGGGACAAGTGATAAGGGTTAACGAAGAATCACGTTTGTTAATGATGCTATAAATTGAGTAAACATAAATGCCGAAGAAAGATGATTCGGTTGAGTTATTGGATTCTTTGGTGACCAGTACTTTTGCTCAACGGCTGTGTTTGTACGGTGGTTGAAGTCACGGGTTTTCGCTCTAAGCTTGTCAATGGGAAGCTTAAATGGTTTTTGCAGAACTCTACCAATATTGAGAGGTGGTTCCTAGCCATGCTTGCACTTGGAGAGAAATCCTAGCAATGCTACATCCAGTTTTTGGAGCTTAGGTGCTGAAGACAGAACAGTCTCTCAATCTTTAAAGTGTGCAAATGTTACTGTTATCGCTTCTGGCCTATCCTACCGGATAAAGCCGATTCTGTACTCACGCCCTATTTCTCGCGATAGCACAGTGACGCTCAAGTGTTCATTACATAGAGTAATATTTTTTCTTCACATTCTCGCAAAGTTTAGCGCTGCAGGCCCTTAAGACTAAAAAATTTGGAGGACGCTTAAGCTTCGCCTTCATGATTGGAACGCGTCAGCATTTAAAGACCCCTGACTGCTTCTCACGCTTCCCGGCAACTGGAGCGCATGGAACCGTAATGCATACCGGGAAACGCTGGTCATGATCGCTATGCACAAAGGCGGGCTTTGTGGTTGAAACGCGTGGCCCGAGATGCGACGGAGGTGAGCGCCAGCTGGAGCAAGGAACAGGGCGCGCCGCTCCGCGACCCCCATCGCGCCGGCGCAAGCAAATGACGGACGCCGCGGTCGGTTTCTGAATGCTGCGGCTGGTTTGTGTGTGTGAAAGGGTTTCTTTTAGTTTTCCCGTAACAGAATTATGTTTTCTCGCATAGTCAAATTACAATCCGAGAGCTATCATTGCTGTCGGTTGTGTGTACGCAGAAGTTTGCGATTTTTTTACGTATTTTACCTTGATGAATTCAATTAGTTCCGTAAAGTCCTTGCGTCACAAGAAAGGCGTTGCTATGGGTGATTCGAAAATCTTTTTGCCGTAATGACGTACACCCACAGGACACCTATATAATCTTAGAGAAGGGGAAACTGTACCTTTCACAGTGCAACGGAAATAAGAGCAAGAGTGGCGTTGGGAACTAAAGTATGCGACCGAGAAATAGCGCTGACAAGATCAAAACTAACATCATCACAATTACGTAGTGAGCAATATGGCCGCTACGGTAGCGGCTGGTGGGGCTCATTGCACTGTTGGTCGCTGGTTTTGGGCGTTTTGCTAACGCTTTCCGGGCGGTGTTCAAGTGTACGGTACTATGAAATGACTAGAAATACCTTTATTATATCACCAGGTGACTGAGAGGCCTCAAATGGCAAAAAAAGACACTTCAGACAAGTAAGCTTAGATTGTTTATTGTCAATCGTGAATGAAGCAATACGTGCCCACAGTTTTCGTACAGGCCAGGTGGAGCTAATGCTGTCAGTCACCGAGTTTAGAACATGCAGAAACACAGATAGTAATCTATTTAACGGAAGTGAAAGCTGACATTGAGCGAAGTTTTCTCATCATGTTTGGCGCGCCGCTAAATCAAGGAGTAGGAAGGTTCAGACAACGATATTTGTGCTCGGCTACACTCGTACTTCAATTGCGTAAAGTGCTGTTTGACGTGTTTCATACTATACGTATGTTGTTTGCCTTCGACAATTTCAGCTAGATTTAAAAAAGGAAACATAAGAATTGCTCGGCAAAGGTATACTGTGACTAAGGAAAGCTCGAGCTGCAATGTTGCATTGTTTTCATAACACATTGGCGATAGGCGCCAAGTGTAGAAAAAAAACGTTATGCTAAATTTTAAATTACATATTGTCTGTTCTTCCTATTTCTGCCGCACATGTAGTGTTCAGGTGCAGCAGTAAAGGCTTTGACACAAGTGGGGTACTCGTAGGGAGGCGAGGAACGTTATGGAGATGACAGTGCTTACATGGACATTGTAAAACATTGTATTGTTGGATATTGTGTACAAAGAAGGACACTAAATAAACATATAAGTATACCCAATTAATGCTCACGGATCCTTGGAAATTGCAATTTACGTTTTCATGTTGAAAAATCATCTCGGTTTCTGTGCTCAAACAATGCAAAAAGGTTACAAGGAGACGAATACTTCATTTGAGTAACAGAGGTCAGCAAGGGAAGCCTCAGGTTTTAGTCAACGTTTCAACAATCAAACATATTTGTGAGGGCCGTGACGAAGACAAGTTCCCAAGCTGAGGCTTTCCTTGCTTGTCCACTGTTGATTGGCTGAACGTTAAGCCAAACTTCGAGTATATCTCAAAACCTTTTTGCGAGCACACTGCAGTCAGCTATGTCATCTGCTGTTTGAAGAGAAACAAAATGAATTTTATTGGTTTGTCATGTTTGAGAAGTGCGCAGTAGGCCGACTGTTCGAAGTTGCCTTTTATAGCCAACTCTTACGTTGCAGGGCTAGCCAGTTACTGATTTCATGCAAACTGTACATGAGCTTTTTGTAGTTAACAAATTAAAAATAATGCAATATCCAGATCTAATTCTAATCCTAGAACTTATTATCTTAACAACTTTCCCTAAGGTTTCGTCATGTACTATAAATATATTGGTGCACACATTAGAAATAGCTTAAATTGGACCAATATAGAGTACGCCATTAACAAACCTACTCGCTTGCTTGGGTAATTACAGTGCAACTTTTCAAAAGCACTGTTTACATTAAAACTACTCCTTTACAAGACTAATGCGCTCGAAACTTGAATATGCATCTGCAATATGCACCTAGTCGCGTTCATCTTATTACTTCACTTGAACTAGTACAATTTAACTCTGCTCGTTTCATTCTTTCTAATTATAACCGTACCGAGAGTATAACCTCAATGAAATTACCCAGCACGTATTCCCCTAGCTAACCGCCGCAGTTGCTCGTGTTTTGCTATTTCATAAAATTTTCCTCCATAGCACACTTCACGACAACTTCATACCGCTGCCCCCAGTACATTTCAAACCGCATCAATCAACGCAATAAGGCAGCAATTGATTCTTGTTACACGAAGTCTTTCTTTCAATCTTTCATCCCCTGTACATCTCAGGAGTGGGACCACCTTCCCTCAAGTATCGTAGCCATCACCGATAACAAACATTTTTTTTGCAGAACATTAGCTAACATTTTATAATCAGGATAATTATTGCGTTACCAGAAATCACTGCTCTTGTTCGTTTGTTTTGCTCTACTCGTTTGTAGCCACTCTCCTCTCTATTGGCATATGGGTCTGAGCGTACTTTAAATAAAGAAATAGAATAATAAAGTGACGAAAAGAACATTTCATGTTCATGAAAAGAACATTTCAGGAGGATGTGGGAACAAGACGCCTTACTTGCTTGACATAGCCCCAGGGTTGAATCTCCGCATGGCTGCCATTGGCTGTCTTTAAGCGGACGCTCTTTCGACGCTAGCTTCAAGGTCCCCTTCAGTTATGGCCCTAGCATGAGGGCGATATATTGGCAAAATTGCGGCACACACAATTGTTTGCGTTGTCATGGCAACAGGAAGAGCTGCCGTGCGGCGCTTCCTAACTCTAGCGGATTTTATTTTTATTTTTTTCTTATTATGTGACAACACAGGGAGCGGATCGCTCCCGCTGCACCCTTCCCCATATCCCGCGCACCTCTAATTTTGCTTTCTTTTTGCCTCTCCGTGACACGTATTTTCTTATCGTATTTTTTTCTCG